>NC_134215.1:25525000-26156666 GCF_965140235.1 Caretta caretta | reverse complement strand
AGCCCTGCTTCTGCTAAAGCCAGAGTTCCTCCTTTCAGATGGTGTAAACAGGTTAGTTTATCTAAACTTGTATTAATTACTGGTACCCAGCAAAATCTGTTTTTAAATCTCCAAATCAGTTGGGTTTTGGTTTTGCTTTTCAGTTTCTTCCACCATTCATATAATTTCTAGGGCTGTAAAGCGATTAAAAAAATTAATCACGATTAATCGCACTGTTAATAATAGAATACCATTTATTTAAATATTTTTGGATGCTGTCTACATTTGCAAATATATTGATTTCAATTACAACGCAGAATACAAAGTGTACAGAGCTCACTTTATATTTATTTTTTATTACAAATGTTTGCACTGTAAAAAAACAAAAGAAATATTTTTAGTTCACCTCATACAAGTACTGTAGTCCAATCTCTTTATCATGAAAGTTGAACTTATAAATATAGAATTATGTATTTAAAAAAACTGCACTCAAAAATAAAACAATATAACCTTTAGCGCCTACAAGTCCACTCAGTCCTACTTCTTGTTCAGCCTGTCACTCAGACAAACAAGTTTGTTTACATTTGCAGGAGATAATGCTGCTGCTTCTTGTTTACAATGTCACCTGAAAGTGAGAACAGGTGTTCTCATGGCATTGTTGTAGCCAGTGTCGCAAGATATTTAGTGCCAGATGCGCTAAAGGTTCATATGTCCCTTCATGCTCCAACCATCATTTCAGAGGGCGTGTCCATGCTGATGATGGGTTCTGCTTGATAACAATCCAAAACAGTGCAGACCGATACATGTTCATTTTCATTATCTGAATCAGATGCCACGGGCAGAAGGTTGATTTTCTTTTTTGGTGGTTCGGGTTCTGTAGTTTACGCATCAGAGTGTTGCTCTTTTAAGACTTCTGAAAGCATGCTTTATACCTTGTCCCTCTCAGATTTTGGAAGGCATTTCAGATTCTTAAACTTTGGGTCAAGTGCTGTAGATATCTTTAGAAATCTCACATTGGTACTGTCATAAATATAATGGGAAACGTAACCACCTTTCTGTATACAGAACTTATAAAATCCCTCCTGGCCAGAGGCCAAACCCTTTCACCTGTAAAGGGTTAAGAAGCTAAGATAACCTCGCTGGCACCTGACCAAAATAACCAATGAGGAGACAAGTTACTTTCAAAGCTGGATGCGGGGGGGCGGAAGGGTCTGTCTGTCTGTGTGATGCTTTTGCCGGGAACAGAACAGGAATGGAGTATTAGAACTTGTTAGTAAGTAATCTAGCTAGAAATGCGTTAATTTCCTTTTGTTTAAATGGCTGGTAAATAAGCTGTGCTGAATGGAATGTATATTCCTGGTTTTGTATCTTTTTGTAACTTAAGGTTTTGCCTAGAGGGATTCTTTATGTTTTTAATCTGATTACCCTGTAAGGTATTTGCCATCCTGATTTTACAGAGGTGATTCTTTTACTTTTTCTTTAATTAAAATTCTTCTTTTAAGAACCTGATTGTTCTTTCATTGTTCTTAAGATCCAAGGGTTTGGGTCTGTGTTCACCTATGCAAATTGGTGAGGATTTTTATCAAGCCTTCCCCAGGAAAGTGGGGTTAGGGCTTGGGGGGATATTTTGGGGGGAAGACGTCTCCAAGTGGGCTCTTTCCCTGTTCTTTGTTTAACACACTTGGTGGTGGCAGCATAGGATTCAAGGACAAGGCAAAGTTTGTACCTTGAGGAAGTTTTTAACCTAAGCTGGTAAGAATAAGCTTGGGGGGGGGGGTCTTTCATGTACCCTAGAGTTCAGAGTGGGGAAGGAACCTTGACAGGTACCTTCTTTTCGTTTTGTGAAATCTGAGTGAAATTGTTCTTAAAACGAACCAACATGTGCTGGGTCATCATCCAAGACTGCTATAACATGAAATATTATGCGGGCAAAACAGAGCAGGGGACATACAATTCTCCCCCAAGGAGTTCAGTCACAAATTTAATTAACACGTTATTTTTTAAACAAGCATCATCAGCATGGAAGCATGTCCTCTGGAATGGTGGCCAAAGCATGAAGTGGCATGTGAATGTTTAGCATATCTGGCACATAAATACCTTGCAATGTTGGCTACAAAAATGCCATGCAAATGCCTGCTCTCACTTTCTGGTGACATTGTAAATAAGAAGAGGGCAGCATTATGTCCCATCAATGTAAACAACCTTGTTTGTCTTAGGACAGAGGTGGGCAAACTCCAGCCCATGGGACCGTCCTGCCCAGCCCGTGAGCTCCTGGCCGGGAGGCTGATACCCCTCCCCACAGCCACGCTGCTGCGTGGCACAATGCTCTGGACGGCGGGGCTGAAGAGCCCAGCCTGACCCAGTGTTCTGTGCTGCATAGCGCAGCGTGGCTGCCTGTCCTGGTGCAGCCGCGCTGCCAGCCACCAGTGCTCCAGGCAGTGCAGTAAGGGGGCAGGGAGTGGGGGGGGGGTTGGATAGAGGGCAGCGGACTTCGGGGGGTGGTCAGTGGCATGGATAGGGGTCGGAGCAGTCAGAGGGAGGGGAAGGGAGTTGAATGAGGACAAAGGTCCCAGGGGGGCAGTCAGGAAGGAGAGGAGGGATTGGATGGGGCGGCGAGGGGCAGTCAGGGGACCGAGAGCAGGTTGGGGTGGATGGGGCAGGGGTCCCTGGGGGGCTGTCAGGGTACAAGGAGGGTTGGATGGGGCAGGAGTCCCGGGGGGGCCATTGGGGGCGAGAAGCAGGGGGTCGGATAGGGAGCGGGGGTCAGGCCACGCCTGGCTGTGTGGGGAGGCACAGCCTCCCCTAACCGGCCCTCCATACAATTTCAGAAACCCAAGGCGGCCCTCAGGCCAAAAAATTTGCCCACCTCTGGTATAGGACTTCCAGTAAGTTAAAGATCCTTAAGATGAAGTTGGACCAGTGTAACTCTGTTGCGGTTCAAATACAAGACAGCACAGAGCTTTTAGCAAGCAAGCAAGCTGGTCTGCCAACCGACTTCTGCCTGTCAGCATTCCACCTTCCCCTTTATTCTTTCTCTCCCCCCGCGCATTCCATTCTCCAACAGATAAAAGGAATACACTGGCTTTGTTTAACATTCTTATTTACCAGTTTCTATCTACCGCATTCCTTGCTCTCGGGCCTTGAGCCCAGTCCTGGGAGGCTTCCCACGGTTCATGTCATCTGGGCGAGATTCCAAGGTTCATGCCCTTGAGAGGAGCTGTGTGTGCACAGCTCCAGCATAACACTCCGGGTGTGCCCTGAATGTTGCCAAGCGCATGAACCTTGTATGAATCCTACATAACTCCATTTAAATCCATGAAGTTAACTCTGGGATACATTTGTCCAATTGAAATGAAATTATGGTCTTAGATCGGGGTGGGCAAACTTTTTGGCCCAAGAGCCCCATATGGGTATGGAAATTGTATGGCGGGGTGTGGGCTCTGCCAGGGATGTGGGCTCTGGGTTGGGGCCAGAAATGAGAAGTTCAGGGTGCAGGAGGGGCCTCTGGCTGGGACCAAGGGGTTCAGAGGGCGGGAGGGGGATCAGGGTTGGGGCAGGGGGTTGGAGTGTAGGAGGGCGCCAGGGGTACTGGCTCCAGGTGGCGCCTACCTCAAGCAGCTCCCGGAAGCAGTGGCATGTCCCCCCTCTGGCTCCTATGCGAAAGTGCAGCCAGGTGGCTCGGCATGCTGACCCATCCACAGGTGCCGCCCCTGCAGCTCCCACTGGACCCGATTCCCGGCCAATGGGAGCTGCAGAGGTGGTGCTTGGGGTGGGGGCAGCATGCAGAGCCCCTGGCTGCCCCTACACATAAGAACCTGATGGGGGATATGCCGCTGCTTCTGGGAGCCACGCAAGCCCCCAGCTGGAGGGCCAGAGTGGGGCAAGCCCCAGACCCCACCCCCTAGTGGGAGCTTGAGGGTTGGATTAAAACACCTGAAGGGCCGGATGCGGCCCATGGGCCATAGTTTGCCCACCCCTGTCTTTGATGAATGCATACTTGTAAGATGAATACATCAAAGCTAAAATATACCCCAGGAACTGGAATTAGTTGATCTGGTGGTGTTCAAAAAAATTTCTCAGGAAATGTCACTTTCTCCTCCCTGTTTTTTCTTAATCAATTAAAGAATGTAAGACAAGACCTGTTTACCATTCAACATTCCATTAAAAGCCAGAGAGAAAATGTTAATGAATTCTAGAAGGTTTTTTGTTTTTTTTAAATAGCTGTTTCAGGGTCCCTTTAGTAATTGTTGTTAGTTTAAAGTACAAATAAGCACATCATTTTGACCCTGCTCTAGCACATGCCTGCTCACATGCATAAAGTTAAGCACATGCTTATGTGTTATAAACACACACAATTTCTGTAATCACTTACCAGTGAATGAACAAATCTCCCTATCTGTGTATTCAGTGTGCACCTATAAATGGAACTACAATTTCTGTCTGCAGGCGATACTAGAATAAGGATGATCAAACCAGAATAGGGTCATTAAGTCGTGCAGATGTTACATTAGGAACTAACGGATCCTAATGAACAGAGGTTCTTTCTTTTCTCCCCCTCCGCCCTGGTCCCCAGTGGTTCTGAAAGCAGCTTTAGCAAAAGTATTACTAAATAATACTAAAAATACTAAAAGGTATTATTAATGCTTAGAACTCAGACCTGCAAATACGTTCAGATTTATTTAGATATTTTTTACAATTTCATAGAATATGATGCCAACAAGAAAATCTGTGAATAGGAACATTTTTAATGCAAATAAACTGACAGGTTAGTACTGAAATATGAACACACTCTGTGAACAGATAGGGAATGGCTGTTATTAGACAGCATGTATCCCCAGAAGAAGAATGTACACATCTGAATATGGCTGAGCAGTTTCACTGAGAGAAATATGCAAAACTTTCCCTTTAAGTATGCTTCACAAATTAGTATGTAAATCATAGCTTTCACAGGCAAACACAATAATTCCTAAATGCTCTCTCTTCTCCTACTGGAAGTACAGGGACTGATTCTGATCTCACTTCAGGCCCTGATTCAGCAAAGCACTTGAGCATGCACTTAACTCTAAGAAGGTGAGTAGTCCCCTTGAAATCAAGTGGCTGGAACGTAACTGGGACTACTTGCATGCTGTCAGCCTATGCTTACGCGCTTTGCTAGATCAAGGCTTTTCACCTGTGTAAATCAGGAATAAACACTACTGATGTCCAGTGTGAAAGCAGAATCCAGGCTATTCTAATTATGAAACAAAAATGTAACACATCTGTGACCCAGATTTATTCATACTTCGAGGTAAACAATATTGTCATGCCACCTTGATTGTGATCTTGTCAATCTCCCAAGCTACATGATGGCATGCTGGATCAGTCCTTGAAGGGGAGACCTCCAGGGTCCTGCACAAAGTGACTGTGATTTGGAACCGAACTAACAATGAAGGATACAGTATTATTGCAGGCATCACTTTTCTGATGAGCTACAAAATGAAGTCTGATTCCTGATCGCTTATGGCCACGGGAGTTCTCTTGGCACTTTTTATCCAGAGTAGGGATGTTAGTCACAATGTCTTGGTCAAATTATATTTAAGTACATTAGATTGTTTGTTCCCAAATGTTGCTGTACTCAGTAAGGAAAGCCAATATGGCTCGCTTGTGGCAGCCATCACAAACTCATGCTATGGTATAAAAAATTGTATCAGCATGTCATGTAATATCTCTCATATGCATATACACATGAAGGGTAGGGTGTGTGTGTATGTAACGGGCCAGATTCTCTCCTGTGTCCAAGCTTGTTCATTGCAATGAAGGGTGGGAGCCAGTCACAACTCCCCTCTCCTGTTGGCTGGTTTGTGCCATGCCCAGCACGGTGTGAGTTACAGTAGCCTAAGGCACTATGCGTCAGGGTAGGACTGGCATAACATAGCTAAGCTCTGTCATGCCCCCCCCTTTTCTTAGTATACCCCCTACGCTAGGCCTGAGGAGGAGGATGGTGGGGCATAGCAACTAGCACAAGAGTCAGCTGCACCAGCTTTAAACCAGATGTGAGTTTTCCTCCACCAAGGGAATTCTCCACTGGCCAGCTACAGACAGAATCCAAGTCCTTTGTGGTGCTCAAATGGTGCATGGGGGCACAGTGGAAACCAGAATTTTGACTAAAATAGTTAGCATTGATATGTAGGTAAGCACACACACACAACTTCTGATATGAAACACATATTCTTTTACTTTAGACACTTAGAGACATTAATGGCCCATGAGTATTTACCAGCTACTTCAAGTAGCAAAATAACAGTGATGTCATTACATTTTTCTTTTTCTGCTCTATGTATTCTAGTTGCACTAAGCGGAAATGTGCTATGTGGGGTTTTTGGCTTGGTTTGATCCCATTGCAATGAGTCAAATGGCTTTCCATCCAGCCTACACAAGATAAATATGTTGGTTAAGGACGCCTGGACAGCTCTCTCTAGGAAAGTCATCACTTTTAGATAATGGTCCCTGAAAGAACCAATTCATCATAACAGTGTGAAAATTGGGAGACAACTATAATTATCAAACTTCTTGTAAAAAAAAAAACATTAGGTATTTCTGGACTCTCAGCAGAAATAATTGATTTATGACATTTGAAACATCCTTTGTTCTGCTTTTTACAATGTAGGAAAATGTATTTGAAACCAATGTAGTCGGGAAATGCTTTATACAGAGGCTCTGTCCGTATGGCTAGAGCTAGACTGATCCAAGACAAGAGAAGGAATGCTTACAACCATTTGCAACTGGTGGTATTTGCTATGGGGGTAGCACTGAGAAATTCCTGTTGTGCAGATGTTTAACTCAAACACAACAAATTATAGTGAAGGCTTTTTTAGCTATTTGCTGGAAACACAGCTTTCAATCAGACCTTTAACCCTGCAATTCAAAGTAGTGTCATCAGAGAATTATTTAAATTGTATTCATGAAATAGACATCTCAAAACAAAGTCTAGTTTGAGGCAATGTCGAAAAAGAGTCACTTCAGATTATCCCTGTTCAGTCATTCCAAAGCTTCATTGTTGAAGCTAAAGGAATATGACCATTGTAGCCCATGTGTTCCCATTTGCTCTGAACACTGAAAAAGGATAGTCATGTGGTACAAACAGTGCCTCAGAATCCAGACATGAGCCAAAAAATCTATTTGCCATCATATCTTACATCACAAAAATGGTTTTATGTGGAAAAGTAATGATGTGCATAAAGCACAAATATGGGCTGTGGATGAAGTGCTAGAACAGCCCCACTAGTTGTTACGATAGCCTGGAAATACTACGTAAGTCATTACACAAGACATAGCAAGATAGGGTTGCTCTGGGCAGTGATCACTTACAATTGACAGATGTTTGCATCAGGAGATGAAATGACAGAAATAGTTCAGTGGACTCTTGAGTGTATATAGGAGGTCACCTGCAAATGCTGAGATTGTTTGGGCTTCATTATCCGTCTGCGAAGAGCTGTAATCATTTTGCTTCTTAGTTACAAACCCCCTTCCCAACCCTACTATTAACATTGCCGCATGTGCTGTTCTCTGCCCTGCATCTTCCCTTAAAAACTGTCCTTATGCAATTAGTTGCATTATCATCACAGATAATATTTGACACTTCTGTAGCACCTTCCACTAGGGGATCTCAAAGTACTTTAAGTTAGTAATAAATTGGATCTCTCAATGCTTCAGTCTTATCCCTGTTATCCAGGAAACTGAGACCCAGAATAGTTAAGTAACTTGTCCAGCATTTGATGGGAAACATGTGGCAGAGTTGGGAATTGAACCTAGAACTCATGATGCCTAATTTTGTGCTTTAGCCACAAGAAAATCCTCCCCACACTTTTTAAAAATGCAATAGCTAAAATAAAAAAGAGCCACTGGTGGCCATTTTATTTGTATTAGTTTGTTTATTTTTGCACCAGTTACCCCAGGAAAGTGGCTTATTTAATCTGACATTTCTGACCTGCAAAATTTGGAATGTCCCTTTCCCATTAGCCTTCCCAATCACTAGGTACAGCATGCTAGGAAGTACTCATCAAAGTGCAAAGAAAGGAAGAGAGACTTACTTGAATTAAATATGTTTAGTGATTTAAGGTCCCAGTTCAACAAACTTAAGCCGATGCTTAACTCTAGGCATGAAAGTGATCCCCATCACTGTCCAATGCTGGTCAATGCACTCTAAGCATGTGCTTATTGCTTTGCTGAATTGTGGTCTATCTGCTCTAGCTTTAGTCCTGTGAACTGCATATAAAACATGCCAGGAAATCAATTGGTACAGATTGTTCAGAATTTTTCAACAAAACATGTTTTTGTTAAATGCAGATTCATCAAAACTGAAAGTTTTCATGGGAACGGCTCAATTTTGCTGAATTTCTTGACGTGAAGTGTTTTTGGAAAAAGAAGTTTTGAGATTTTTTTTGAAACCACATTTTGACATTTTCTAAACAAAAAATTCTGTCTTTCTGATTTGAAATGATTTTTCATTGTTTAAATTTAAGCTACTCACCATTTTAAAAAAATGAAATGGTTTAATCGACTGGAACAGAAATTTTTGGGGCTTTTTAGGTTGTGAAACATTTTGAGATTTTGACTTTTTGTTCTGATTTGGGATGGGAAACACTTTAGAAATCTCAAAATCTTTGCAGGATGGGAGAAATGTTTCCCATCGAGTTTAGCTCCAAAACATGCTAAAGAAAACTTTCTTGCATTATTCCTTGCTACTTTATTCAGTTAAGTGCACTTATTACTTGTACGTGTATTTCGGGGGAAATTCACCCCATGCAGAGAATCAGGACTGGGCCTAGATATCATTTAACTCCTCCTTTTATCCTATTTGACCAGGAACATGGGAGAGAGAAGCAAATGTGGGAAAACTTCACCTTAGTTTTCTGTGGCTTGCAAGTGGTTAGCACTCTTCATATTCAACAGTTTGTGTTAGGAGAGAAACTGACTAAAGCAGCTGGTTTAGGTACGCTTTCTATTTTTAAGATTCTCCAAATTCTTTTGTAGGAGAGGCAAAACACAGAGCTCCTTGAAGTGATCAAATCATGTATTTTTTGTGAGTGCTAGACTAGAGCCAAAAAATCCTATATTTTTACCTTCCTCTTTTTGAAAGGAGGGGTGAAGCTGATAAACAATATAACATATAGCTGGTAAAGTCTCTGTCTCATCTGTACAATAGGGATGATCCTTACTTATCTCCTAGGGGTGTTGTGAGGATTAGTAAGCACATGTAAAGTGCCATCCCAGCGAAAGCATCATTAATGTGAAATATAAGATTCCACCCTTCCCTCACCCCCACCCAACTGCTTTCAGTTTGTGTAGCTTTATGCTACTCCTCTCCATTCTGATACTCCCCATTGCCATCTAATCATGATCATAGAGAGAGAGATATATAACAGATCTTTGTCTCGGGATTAAGGCTACAGTCACAAGTATTTTTAATAAAAGTCATGGACAGGTCAGAGGGAGTATACAAAAATCCGTGGCCCGTGACCTGTCCATGACTTTTATATATGACTATATGCCCCTGATTAAATCTGGCGGGGGGGACAGCCAAGGGGGCTCCGTGGATGCTGGGGGTATCAGGGGCAGCACGCGGCCCAGGGGGCACCACCGGTACTGGGAGGGTGGGCAGCAGCCCAGGAGGCAGACGGAGGTGCACAGCCAGGGAGTGCCGTGGCTGTTGGTGAGGGGTGGCGGGACTAGCAGGCTCTCTACCCGGCTCCATGCCTCCCCAGAAGCAGCGACATCCCCCTCACTCAGCTCCTAGATGGAGGCGCGGCCAGACAGCTCTGCGTGTTGCCTCCACCCAGAGCACCAGCTCCACAGCTCCCATTGGCTGGGAACCACAGCCAATGGGCGCTTTGGGGGTGGTGCCTGCAGGCAGAGGCAGCACGCAGCGCCCCCTGGCGGTGCCTCTGCCTAGGAGCCAAGGGATGTTGCCGGTTCCAGGGAGTCCCCCCTGAGATAAGTGCCATGCAGAGCCCTCACCCCCTCCCATACCCAACCCTTTGCTGTGAGCCCCCCACCCAAACTCCTGCTGCTGCTGCTGGGGGAAGGGGACGTGGTGGTCTGAGACTGCCCCAGCAGTAGACAGTGCGGCTGGCACAGGGGCTGCCTGAGTTACTCAGGCGGTCCTTCGGCCAGCCTCACTGGCCGCTGCAGAAGTCACTGAGGTCCTGGAAAGTCACTGAATCCATGTCTTCCATGACAAACTCGCAACCTTACTCATGATCTCTCTAAAAGAAAATTAGATAGTAATTATTATATAAAAATAAGCTCATTGTTCCCTTCCATCTTGTGTGGGCCTTGGTTTTCCCTTCTCACACCCACATTCTGATGTATGTCTTGTGTGTTAACTTTCTAATTTAGGACTCAATCATGAAAGCCTGCTGCATGACATGCTCCCATAAGTAAGAAGGTGTCTTGTCTTTCATACCTTTGTCAAGTGCCATGCTATCTCAAGTGTTATATTAACAATCACAATAAAACAAGGAAAACTAACTTCCACCTCACACCCCTCAGAAACATTGGAAAAATCCCAGACAGTAAGGAAAATGAGTGTTGAAAGTAAAAAGCAATCACTTTCCCTACCTAGTTCCTTCTTGGGCAAGTTGTGTGCTCTTGAAATCAATTTACAGAGACAGAGCTAAATTCTGCCCTCAGATGCATACGTGGGATTCCAGCTAATGAGCTCTGGGGGGTAGAATTTGGTCCATTGATAGCAATCAGAGGATGCACACAGTAGTACAGTCTAGACTCAAGTGAGTTTTCATAGAACCCTTTAAGAGAGAGATTCACAGCCAGGAAGAGTTCACAGACCAGGTGGAACAGATGCTGATAACCTGCAGCACTAAAAGGTGACAGCTCTGACAATGCAGGTGGAAGCAATTCGGGGGAAGGCGGGGAATAAAGCGCAGTGAGTCCAAGGTGTAAAAGCCCTGCAGATAAAACAGGGAGGAATTGATGTTGCTGTCAACACAACCAAACAATTTTTGCCTTGCAAACAGATATGGAGCAAAAGACCCTTGAGTCATGTCCTTAGAAAATGCACTTGACCTTGTGGTGTTTCATTCTCCTTCGATGATGGTGGATGAATTCATCAGCACAACCTCCAGGATCACAATGTTTTACTTTTGGTTGGGCCTGCTGAAGAGGCTGCGTCCTTTTGTCAGTGAACAATGGTGTGTGCTCCATCAGGCCTGGCTGCCAGCCAGATTCACGCAGGAGAAGGGAAGCATGCACCCTGCAATGCTAAGTTGCTAACATTCATTTTAAAACCGCTTCTTAGAGATGACGAGAACCTAAAGAACTTGGTGCATGGGTTAAGCAGAGTACCAACTGTAGGAGTAGGGACCATGTGGGACCTGGATTACCTATCCAGCTGCGTACACTGAGCCACTCTTGTATCCACAATCCTAATCTAAAATAGAGATATCCTGGGAGGAAATAAAAGGAATGTGCCAAGGAATCTCCTAAAAGGGCCAAATTTAGCAGTGAGAGGGTAAGGTGGTGGTTAGTGCAACAAAATTGCCTGATTCTCTGTTGCTCTGCACCTTGTGCAGTCATTTACACCAGGGTGGGTATATAGAATGGTAGCACTGAATATCCACTCAACATGGATGTGAATGACTATAACTTCATCTCCGTGGCCTTCATTTGCAGCCCAGCTGAAAGAATGAATAGGATTTCCCAAGGAAATAAGGATGGAAAGAAAGTGGCTCGAACAGTAGCCCACCCCATCAAAGATACTTGCTCTGAGGACTAGAGTACATGGAAACGTAAAACCTAAAGGGCCCAATTGTGTTTCCATGGAAGTCTATGACAAAACTCCCACTGATTGCACTAACTCTAGTCACAAGTTAAGAAGGAAAGAATGGTACACTACAAAGGGGGGAAATCTTTCAAGTTTCTAGACAGCTGAAACTGTCTGAAGAATAAGGGTTGCCCAGATGTAAATGAGGGCAGAATTTAGCTCAGACTCCACTAGCCCCATTTGCAAATCGGTCAGGAAGCCTAAAGTGGTGTATGCTTACATGTCAAGCAACCAGAAAAACTTGTATGTTAAAGTTGGGAATGGCCTACTTTAATTATATACATTCTTACACCCCTTTGTTAGCTGCTTTTCTTGCTGCACTCTTCTCCTGGGGCCCCTTGGTGTGTGAATTACATCTGTTTACACTCAGTGGGCCAAATTAGAGGAGATGCATGAGGGAGAGGTGTGAGTTACCCACTAGTAAGTTGGTTCAAGACTTCAGAGACTAAAATAGTGTAAAATACATGAGTGGAGAAGGCTGGAAGAAGGCGAAGTTATGCCAATTTAAGCTAGAGTCTGCTCTGAATTTGGCCCAATCTTTAAACAATGAGTAGAAAAATAAATATCAAACCAAAGGGGAATTGCTGATGGTCAAATCTTCTGTATTTCTCCACCATGAAAAGGCCGTTTACCACAAGTAGTGGCAAAATACCTGAGGGGCCAGTCTTACGAAGTCCTGAGAACCCGTGACTCCCATTGAAGGCACTAAGCCCCTCAGTGGATCAATCTATTACATATGAATAGTAGCATCTGATAGCTGAAAACTGTGCCACCTATTTCAGCAAATGTGTGCACGGTGATTAGCTGTAAATAACGAGCTATGAAAACGGAGGAATCAATCCTGGCACCTCTGCTCTCAGGTGCTATGTATGACATCACATCCAGGCTATTAATGTGGCAGGGTTCCAGTTGGAGAGAAGCAGTGATGTGTTATACATGCTGATTTGCTGAAGGGAGAACATTCATTAAATGAGAGTGAGAGAGACTCGAGATAAGGAGTAAAAATGTCCTGGGGAAACTAGAAGTATACAGCACTGGAGACAAGAGAAGACTCCCATGGAAATTATTCAATGCACAAAGAGACTCCAGATATGAACTGAAGAGATGAGGCTAATAGTAATCTCAGCCTGTATATTTAAAATTTGACCCTCATCTTTCTCAGATGAACAGCTTAAATGTATTGTAATAGGGAAAAAAACAGCACATTTGCCCTGGAATAAGCTGCAATACGTAGAGCTTTCTCAGGAATGACTTTAACAGGAGGCTTTTCCTGAACTAGAACTGAGGGTCAACATTTCCCCTCCAGTTTTCTGTGGATCAAGTTCATTCCTGTGCAGAGTGCCAATGTACCACTTTAGCTCTGTTTTAGCTGTTTTTGCAAGTGGCTTTGTTCTTGGCTTCTGCACTGAGAGATCCCTGGCTGTGCCCAAGGATCTCAGCTGGAGCAGGAAAGAAGTGCCATCTCTTTGGCACATTTTCACTCCTACCTCTCTTCTCTCAGTCAACCTTATGGACTGTCCTATGGGGCAACCAGAGTCACAAATACAACATTCCAGCAAGATCTGTACTTCCAACCTCAGAAGTGATGTTCAATGGGAAGCTCAGAAGGCCAGTTATGTCTGGAGGCTGGAACCTTCCCACCAAAACCAGCGTATTGCAGATCTTGTCCACATATCCAAGCATGGTGGAAATTTGAGAACTGATCAAGTTACTTACAGAATGTAAGCGGGCCCAGATACCTACTTTAGTGCTATTCTTGGGATGTCCAATAGAAAATTATTCTAAAGGGCAGCTAGATGCTTAGCTGCCAACCCTTAGGAAAGGAAAGCTACTCTAAGCAGATGAGCGCTGGGTAGTAAGTTTCAGGATGTCTCCATAGTAGAAAAACAACTGCATCTGGTTAGAATTGGCAACAGACAGCTACTGTTTAGAAAGGAGCCTCTCCATTAAGCTCTCTGCCAAAGAGTATGTGCCAGTGTAAACCATAACACCAACCTGTGCAAATCTTTTGAGTATTTTGTTCTGCCTAATTTGAGACTGTAAATCAAGGACTTTTCCAAGACTGTGGCAAGCAGGGCCTGGTCTTCCTATGTGAAATGAAAGTCTGATTAGACAAGGTTGGGGTCAGACTAAATGATCTAATGGTTCCTTCTGATCTTAAAATCTGCAAACAACTGTAATTTCTATCACTGTGTATTGCCTGTACTAAATTGCTCTATTGGACCAAATGCATCCCTGGTGTAACTTCATTTACTTCCATGAGGTTATGCTAGGGATGAATTTGACCTATTCTAGCTGTAGGATTGGACAATCCTTTAACCTCTACAACATGCCATTATGTTTGCTGGAAGATATGTTTAGATTGTACCTTCTTTTTAAATGAAACTTGACACAATATTTTTGAAATACGTTGCATAGCTTATTCATGCTGAGAACTGCAGTGATTGGCTAATCTTTCAGTCTGAGGTGCTTAAAAATAAATTGGATTGCAGAGCTGCGTAGAATGATGAAGTTGTCTCTCACCTTTTTACAGCATGACTCTATATTAAAGAGAGAGTCTGCTAAAATTCTGAGACTTCTCTCATTTACAGAGCAGGTACACTCCAGATCAGCCCAAAGAAAAGTGTCTCTGCACTCCCTCATCATCATTTAGCCTAGAGGGATCAGTTTATTTAGGGTCAAGAACCAATTGATTCTCTCTAATTGCAGAAGGATATAAAACCTCTATTAGCAAGTATTATGCTACGATAAATTGCTTAGTGTTTTACTGATGTAGTGTAGTGGAAATGAAAGAAGATGAAGACAAGATTTTATGCTCTTTGACATGACTATTTTCTTACTGCAGAAATATTCATTTGTTGTTTCCTGTCACAAATCATGGGACTCCTGTTGTTCTAAATATCACTTAGGATATTTCAAATCAGCTTGGACAAGAGCACTAGAAAATAACCTGTGAGAACCAACATGCCCTGGGAGTATGGATAAGATGACCTAAGATGTCTTCTCCATCTTTTGTCTTGAATGATTCAATGGTAGGAAGATGCTGCAAAGCAAGTAGAGTAAATCCATGCATTAAATAGCCATATCGTATTTAATGAAGAAAAGAAATGCATTGTGAGTTATTTGCTCTGAGATAAAGGATATTTTGTTGCCTGTACACATGGACTGTAAGTCACCTTTTAGGACAGTAACATGGGGCAGAATTGCAGCTCAGGCTGGGAAGGAGAAGGAGAAAAGAAACCACTGTGTACTGTTTTCCTAGAGGCTCGGAAAATTAGATGTCTGCTGCAGAGAACCTGTTTGTCTACTGGATTTTAGAATCCACCTGCCCACCGTGTGCAGTGCACCCACCAGTTTTGCAAGTATTTTATTTCAGAGGCAAATTCTCATCAGCTACCTAGGAACTCCAGCTGGGAGAGTCTGAACATCTGGGATCAATACAGTCCTGGCACTGTTTACTAGGGGGATCACTGGCCCAAAAGCCAGTTGCTAGCTATGCTGCTTGCTGCTCCTCCACACCATTTGACAAGAACATGGTGCAACGAATTTAATGTTATGAATTCTGCACACCAGCTGGTGTATCAAGGGCTCTTGTGACTCTCACTCACACAATGAAATACGGAGCATATGCCACACACAGTCATACATTTCATCTGATGTTTTACCCTAAATTACTGGCATGTACTCTCAGCTTTAGTTCCACTTTAATGTAATTCTTGTCTGGGAATGGTAAAATAATCTGGACACTCGGAGGATACTTTGAGCTTGAATCTGCAGTACACTATCTTGCACATACATCCCAACCCCCAATCCTGCCTCAGGTGAAAATCAAAATCTGTATCTACACACTCAAGGAGGTCAATACAATAAAGGGAGAGAAATTGTTACTTTTCCCCTCATGTGAAAACACAGTTGCTAAGTGATCCCATCGAGTTAATTCTAATTTCACCTCTTGATTGTGTTAGGTGCTACTTCGTATAAGGTAGAAACAAATTTGTTATTTAAAAAAATAAAAATCTGGCTTTATGTCAAAATTGTAATGACACTGAACCAGAAAAAGGCTTATTTAAACTGTCATTTCCACACATGCTAACCGATTGGTGTTTATATTTTGGAGGTTGAGGGTGGCTGGCCAAGGTTAAGCACTGTATGACGTGGCAGGACTAAATATGCTGCCCCTGGATGAAATACTAGCCTTATTGACGTTAATGGGAGTTTTGTCATTGATTCCAATACTGTTACTGCAATAATCATAATGGGACAAATCCTGCAGTCTTTGCAAGTTTCCACAGGTATTAATTTAAAACAGTAAGATCAGAAGGTCAGAATCCATGTTGGATTAAATACAATTTGAAATGAGAGCTCAACTTACTTTCAGCTATTTGTTTCTTAAACTTTAAAATATTTTCAGTGTCTGGGCTCATGATAATGGCATATCTATGGACAAATGCAATTTTTTGTCAGTATGCCTTGGGAAATTAGAGATGCACTTAATCCTGAACAAAAATATTAGGCATATTAATACAAATCTATTTGGGATTTTTCTACTTTTTTTTTTTTTGTCAACTTCATCCTACCACTCAGATTGCTTGATCAAAGCAGGTCTTTAGAGGAGCAAGTGTCAGGCAGTGTGTCATACTTCCCTTCAGATGCTGGCAGGGAGGAAGTGAATTCAGACACCAGAATATTGTTGTCTGGCAGTGGAGTGGTGTGACTAGAAAAAAATACACTTACGAAAGAGAGAAATTGTACCTGTTATGGCAACAGCTTCCCTGGCATCTCCATCTGCATTAGCTATAGCATCTGCTTACATAATGTGGAATAGAGATTGCAATGTTGTTGCACTGCAGCACAAACATGGGTGGAGGCTACTCCATGGATGTAAAGATAAGAGCTAATGGGGCCAGAACTTCACCGCATGTTCTTATTTTGATCACACTAAACAGAGTATGTCTCAGGCTATCTACATGCCCACTTCCTTATTCTCAAGACTACAGAGGGTTTTGTTGGGGGGGAGGAGGGGAACAAGGAGCAAAAGGTGGCAGCAGAGAATGAGTGTTTCTGAGGAGTCATGGGCTTAAACCATCATTCTTGATGGGGGTCTTAGCCAAACATTCCCTTCTTTGGTTTTACTCCTGCAGGGGGCAGTGTGATGTTCTCACTCAAGCAGGATCTAGTTCCTGTGTGGTCCCTATGCTGCTCATCACAGTTTTTACCTTGCACTAAAATGTAACTCTTTAAGCCTATACTGTGCACAGGATCAAGTGCCATATGCACTTCTAGGTTGGAGGTCTTCCATGTAACCCATTGACTTGGCTGACATAAAATAGAATGAGCTCTGCAGTAGGAGAGCTTTGGCTTAAGTACAGACTGTAACATTCCATTCTGTAAGAGTCTGAGAAATTGTGGGCCTGTTCCTCAGAATACTGAGTTTTTTACAGTCTGCTTGTTTTCCTCAATATGAGAGGAAAGATGGCATCCCCATTCCCCCATTCAATAGCTCTTTGGTACAGTATGTCAGCCTGGGGCAAACTGAGTTCCCCCTGTGTTAAAGGCCCCATCTGTACAACTTAACAAAGAGGAGAGTTGAACTGAATTGGTCTCATCTATAAAATATTTGTTCCCCATGTAGATATTTATAATGGGCCAGTCAGTCTAGCAGACACAGGTATAACAAGAGCCAATGGCTGGAAGTTGAAGTTAGATAAATTCAGACTAGAAATAATGTGTAAATTTTTAACAGTGGGGGCAACTAACCACTGGAACAATTTACCAAGGGTCACGGTGGATTCTCCATCACTGGCAATTTTTAAATGAAGATTGGATGGGGTCTTTTTAAAGACAGGGTCTAGTTCAAAAAGGAATTATTTTGGGGGAATTCTATAGCCTGTATTACACAGGAAGTCAGACTAGATTATCATAATGGTCCCTTCTGGCCTTGGAATCTAGGAACACCTGACAATGAGAGCCTAGTTCAGGGGTTCTCAAACTTCATTGCACTGCAACCCACTTCTGACAAAAAAAATTGCTACATGACCCCGGGGGGACGGGGGACTGAAGCCTGAGCCCACCCAAGCCCTGCTACCCCTGGTGGGGGGGCAAAGCCAAAGCCCCACCGCTCTTGGCGGCAGGGGAGCCCCACACACACTCAGGGCTCAAGCCCTTGGGCTTCAGCCCCAGGCAGTGGAGCTCAGGCTTCAGTCCTGGGCCCCAGCAAGGCGAATGCCAGCCCTTGGTCACCCCATTAAAATGGGGTCATGACCCACTTTCCTTATTCTCCACCCACCTGGCAAGCTGTCCTCTAGGATCTAAGGAGCCACTGCAGGGAAGCATGGTGGTAGGTCTTGACCATAAACTTCCCCCATACAGATACTGTTGTGATGAAAACATTTTGCAAGGATTTCTTAGCAGTTGTTAAATCTATAGGTGGTGCAATAATTTCTCTCAGGAGAACTTAGACTTTTGATGTAATAAACTACCCCACAAGTCCTTTGCACTTGCATCTCTGTGAGGAGTTTGGAAACATGGATAAGCCAAGATAGGAGCAATCATTAGAGCCTCTTTCAACTCTGAAAATGCTACATCACGCTCTTCTGACCACTGGAATGGTTTCCCTTTCTCACCCAACCTATGCAGTGGTGTTGCAAAGTAAGCAGACCCACAAATGAACCTTTTGTAATAGGATCAGACCCCTATAAAACTTTGCACATCTGTGAGTGTCTGGGGAGTTGGCCTGTACAGCCTCAATTTTCCTTTTGTCAGTGGAAATGCCCTCCTCACTAATTGTACGCTGAAGGTAGATTACCTCCTTTGTAACAATTCGCATTTCTTTGTGTTCAGTTTCACATTGGCCATCTTTGGATTATCACAGACCATTCGTAAATGTTTCAGCTCTTGCTCAAAGGTTGTAGCATGTAAAAGGATAGCATCTATGGGTAACAGACAGGTTAAGAGGGGCATGTCATGTAATTCCCTCCCCATCAGCCTCTCAAATGTGGCTGGAGCATTGCAAAAGCCCAAAGCCATCACTTTAAATTGCCACAGGCTTTGTCCTGCTGTGAAAGCAGTTTTTTTCCCATGTCTTTTGGATGAACTTCCACGTGCCAATACCCACTTTTAAGATCCAGTGTGCAAAACCAGATTGAATCCGCTGCAGCATCCAGGGTATCATCTTTCCATGGTAATGGGTAATAATCCTTTTAAATGGTTTCATTTAATTTTCTCTAGTCCACAGAGAATCCTTTTTCCTAGCCAGGACAATGGGTGAGGCTCAAGGGCTAGATGAAGGCTCAATTACGCCTTCTTGATACATTTCCTTGATGGCCTGTAGTGCATCTTCCCTTTTTGCTATTGGTAACTGGTGAGGTGACTGTTTAGTGGGTTGGTGATCCCCAGTATCAATCTTGTACTGGACCAGTTCAGTAAAACCTATATCTTTGTGGGATTGGGAGAACAACTGATTCCTAGCAAGAAAGTCTCTTCAACTGTTCTGCTGTTTCCCATTTAACTGTAGTGCATAGTATTGGAACAAGTCCAATAGCAACTCTGGGAATTCACCTTTATCTGTTCCCTCATTGCAGTTTTCTTCCATACCAGAATTTACCAGATCTACTGGTTCATATTTTGCAACTGCAGTTTCCTTTTTTTACTATTTACTGCTTGTCAGAAACATTCAATAAATGAACAGGGATCAGCTGAGATCCACAAGAACTTTAGCAGCTAAGATTCCACCAAGACCCTGGGTCTCAAAACAGCTTTCAACTGCTTATCATCTGTCCTCTGGAGGAAAGCTACAGCAGCATGTAGTCATTATAATGGTTACTGCCCACAAGGGCAGGGCAATTTGTTCACTGCAAACTAAGTGTTTGCAAAACATTTCTGTCTCCTGGGCCATATCTTTCAAAGGGATTTCCACTGAGTGAATTTTCAAGACACCTCTCTTGATTATACAGCTATTAGAGCATAATGAAATCCAAGCCAATTATTAGCTCATCCACTATTTCAGCTACCCAGACTTCTTGCTCAAATTTTAGAGTTCCAGTCTTCAAACCCAATTTGCCCAGTCTTTGAACAGGTGCCTTTGCTCCAGTCACTGTCTCCATTGGAGACCAATTAGGTGGTTCAGTTTTGGATCCCCTATTCCTGTGCCTTTTTAGTGTTTCTGGTCTAATAACTGTTATGTTTGAGCCTGTGTCAATTAGCCCTATACACATCACAGATTCTATTACACACTCAGTAGCCAAACTTCGATTATTGTTGTTGAACTGCCAAGATCTAAACTAAAACTGTGGAGCTGATCCTTCTATCTCCGAGCTTTGCCCCTTCAGCTTAGTGTCCCTCAGTTTCCCAAAGTGGGAGAGAGGTACCTAGACGCTTGTGGCAGTCTGTCTTGGCCCACTTTAAATTTTGTGGCCAATTTTGTCACACTACCTGCATTTTTAACTGAACTTTTCCTTTGATTTTTAAATTGCCCAATTTCCCTTTTTTTTTTTCAAACCACATTTATTGTCTGTTCTAACCATTGAATATGGTCCTGAACCAAATTAGAATCCCCTCTTTCGTCATACATATGAGACACAGACCTGTACTTACAGGGCTCATGGCAATCGGTTCCCATTTTCCTGTCTAGCAGCTGCTTCCCCGTCTGGGGAACAGCTGCAAGAAAAGATTCAAGTTCTATCTGTGGCATATTCCTCAGCCTGCTGGAGTGTCCTTGGCTCCCTTTCTCGGATCCAGATCTGCAAGTCCAGGTGAGCATCTATACATCTGTGGCATCCGGATATGCCAGGAGGACAAGCCGTCACAGGTCCTCTGCCACTTCAGGTGGGGTTTCTTCTTTCCCTCTTCAAGTCCTTAGCTCCAAGCCAACTCAAATTAATGGCTAGGCCCAAGGTTTGTACCAGGTCTGGCTAGTGCAGTCTCTTTTATGTGGGTGAATTCTGCAGCACAATCAGAGCTGGGCCACACAAGTTGACTGCTAGAAACCCACCATTCTGTCCCCCTTCACAGCCATTCATTTGAGCTATAATGTTTAACTGAGCCAAATAAGCCCCCTCTCCCCCACCCCCTGAGAGTTTCCCCCTCAAAACTTGTGGGCTTTTGCACTGAGCTGCTATATATATAGCCTGCCCTCTCCCTTCTGGGTCTCTGTGGGTTACAAGCAGGGTAGAAAACTGTTGTAAATGTCTGGTTTTACCTTAGTCCTCTGGCTGGATCAATTCCTCATTCAGATGGCTGTCTTCCACTGTGGTTTATGACTGTTGGATTTCCTCCTGTCACTGAATTTTTAGCTCTATAAGTACTTGCTGCAGCTCATCTCTGTAGGCAAATTCCAGATTGACTAAAACTTGCTTGGTCTCCACAGTTTCATGGAAGAACTTCTTGTTTATAGCAGCTAGATTATTGATCACCTCATCATTCCGTTTTACCATTTTAGACAAGGCGTTTGGGAAACCCAGCTGCAGATCTGCCCAGAAGCTTTGTAGTTGTTGCTCCAACAGAGATTTCACCTCTGGCTCAAAGTCCTCTGTGAGCCCTTTCTGGCAAACCTCCAGATACTCCTTGATTTCCATTCATGAAGCCTCCAGCTCTTGTTTTAGGTCGTATCATGCTGGCCATTTTTGATTTCTGCAGGTACCTCCATTATTTGTTTCATCTTGGTTCACCATGAATATCAAGTAGCTGTAATCTAATCTAACTCACATACCAATAACAGTGAAGCCACAGCAGCAAAAACTTCAGCACAGACTAGCTGTCTAAGGAATTACCCTGGTCTCAGATGAGCTTGTACACCCATGTTGCCGTGGCTTCACTTCTATCAGTAGGCAAGTGAGCACCATTAAAGCTAGCTCAGGTATGTTGATTTGTGCTGAAATCACATGCTTTGATTGAAGTGTAGACATATCGTTAATCACTCTAAAGGGCTAGGATTGCCCCCGAACTACATGGTTGTCCTAGGGTCATCTGCATGGATTTTCTCTTCTCTATGCCTCCTGCACCAACTCCTGTGCTCTGATAGCACAGCTCTCTTGGAGTCACCGTGCAAGGACATTTCCTGTCAACAGCCCTGGTAGCAATGTCCCTTTTTAAGGGCAGTTTCCTAGCATGGAAAAACTGGGCAAATATTAATGCAGCTTCAGGGAGAAGTTATTACTGCTGCTATTCCAGTTTTGCCAAATCTCATGATCTTATTGCAATTCTTATGAGATTTGTTTTTTCTCTTAAAGCCTTAGCTTCTGGAATCATGTGATTACAGGAAACCCTCTGCTTTTATTTTTTTCAAACAAAGCAAGTTGCTAGCCCTCTTGGCTGTGGAGAAAAGCTTGGAAACATGGTCACAGTGCACCCTAAGACTCAAAAACCAGAAGGCAAATTTAAAAATCCTAAAATATACTTATATATTTAAAAAAAACTCATGATTTTTTTTAAGCTAGTGTCATGATTTTTTTGTCTGTCTCATGAGTTTTTAAACACATGAGGCTGGCAGTGCTGCTATTCTGAATCACAATATGGATAGTTGGCATAGAAAGCAATAAAAGTTTAGTAAGGCTCAGACAAGAGGCAGTGATTTATTGATATATAGGACTGTGTAAGAAATAAGCACCAACATTTAATAGTGTTTTAGTTCTATGCTTTTGGATTGAATAAGGAAAGCTAGCATCACAAATCTATTGCTGACAAAAGATTGCTCTGCCATGTAATGTTTCAAGATCTAAAGCAAGTTTTGTTATGAGATACTATCATCAAAATGCTGAGGGGAAAAATACACAGTTGTTAAGAACTGCTCAGAAAAAGATAATGCTTTTCATTTCAAGATAAGAAAGAGAAAATGGTTTAATCTATAGGGAAACATAAGGGAAAATGTGTGTAGCTTGTATTATGCTGTGTGACAAAGTTCCTCATCTGCCTTGCAAAAAGAAAAGGAGTACTTGTGGCACCTTAGAGACTAACCAATTTATTTGAGCATGAGCTTTCGTGAGCTACAGCTCACTTCATCGGATGCATACCGTGGAAAGTGCAGCAGACATTATATACACACAGAGACCATGAAACAATACCTCCTCACACCCCACTGTCCTGCTGGTAATAGCTTATCTAAATTGATCGTCAAGTTGGGCCATTTCCAGCACAAATCCAGGTTTTCTCACCCTCCGCCCCCCCCACACACACACAAACTCACTCTCCTGCTGGTAATAGCCCATCCAAAGTGACCACTCTCTTCACAATGTGTATGATAATCAAGGTGGACGATTTCCAGCACAAATCCAGGTTCTCTCACTCCCTCACCCCCCTCCAAAAACCACACACACAAACTCACTCTCCTGCTGGTAATAGCTTATCCAAAGTGACCACTCTCCCTACAATGTGCATGATAATCAAGGTGGGCCATTTCCAGCACAAATCCAGGTTTTCTCACCCTCCGCCCCCCCCCACACAAAATCACTCTTTCCACGGTATGCATCCGATGAAGTGAGCTGTAGCTCACAAAAGCTCATGCTCAAATAAATTGGTTAGTCTCTAAGGTGCCACAAGTACTCCTTTTCTTTTTGTGAAGACAGACTAACACGGCTGTTACTCTGAAACCTGTCATCTGCCTTGGTGGTTCCTGTGCTTATTGGCAGATTTGCTCACCTCAGAGATTCACTGCATCCCTCAGTTTGGCTACTTTTGCTCATGGCTCAAACCTGCCATTCACTCAGCTAACCTCATCACTGGCCAGCTTGGGGAAAAGGAAGGAGAACAATCCCCGCAGTCTCTGCTGATCCACTTAGTGGATCGGGAGACAAGCCAGGAACCTTCCCCTCTGGTGGGACCCATAGTCCAGGTGAACTCCTATTATATCCAGTAGGGGAAAGAGGGATGGGGAGAACCCAGGCCCGCCCTCTACTCCAGGTTCCAGCCCAGGGCCCTGTGGTTCACAGCTGTCTACAAAAAAAGAATAGAAGTATTTGTGGCACCTTAGAGACTAACAAACTTATTAGAGCACAAGCTTTCATGGGCTACAGCCCACTTCATCAGATGCATAGAATGGAACATATAGTAAGAAGATATATAGAGACATACAGAGAAGGTGGAAGTTGCCATACAAACTGTAAGAGGCTAATTAACTAAGATAAGCTATTATTTCTTGTAACAGCTGTGTGACAGCTACAACTCCCTGGGCTACTTCCCCATGGCCTCCTCCCAACACCTTCTTTATCCTCACCACAGGACCTTCCTCCTGATGCCAGAGAGTGTTTGTACTCCTCAGTCCTCCAGCAGCATGCCCTCTCACTCTCAGCTCCTTGCACACCCCTCACTGACTGAAGTGAGGTCCTTTTTAAATCAGGTGTCCTAATTAGCCTGCCTGCCTTAATTGGTTCCAGCACGTTCCTGATTGTTCTAGAACCACCCCATTACCCTACCCAGGGAAAAGGGACCTGCTTAATCTGGGGCTAATATATCTGCTTTCTATCCAGGGCCATCTCTAGGCACCAGCAAAACAAGCAGGTGCTTGGGGCCACCCCTAGAAATGTGTCCTCGCTTCCGCAGCTCGCCTCCGCTCGCCTGTGCCTGCTCCCCTGAGGGTGCTGCCGCTTTTCCCCGCTCCCTCCTAGGCTTGCCGCGCGTGAAACAGTTGTTTCATGCAGCAAACCTGGGAGGGACGGAGGAGAAGCTGAGCGGTGGTGGCGGTGGAGCGGAGGCAAGCTGGGGCGGGGAGTGGTTCCTCTACCCCCCCATTACTTTATGTGCTGTGCCCCCCACCCTCATTCACCACCACTCCGCCTGCTCCCCTGAACGCGCTGCCTCTCCCTTGCCTGAGAGGGAGGGGGGAGAAGCAGAGCGGTGGCATTTTTCAGAGGAGTAGGTGGAGCGGAGGTGAGCTAGGGCAGGGGGTTGTGGTGGGGGGAGCCGCAGGAAGCAATGGGGGGTGGTAAATGCGGCATGCCCAGGGGAGGAGGTGGGGCCAGGGATTTGGGGAAGGGTTTGGAAAGGGGCAGAGTTGGGGTGGAGCCGGGGGCGGGGGGGCATGAAAAAAAGTGGGGGTGGCCAAAAATTGTTTTGCTTGGGGCAGCAAAAATCCTAGAGCTGGCCCTGCTTCTATCACTCTCTATCACTCTCCTGTAGTTCCCTTGACGCCTTCGAGGAGCGTCCCTGTTATCTCATTAGTTGTCCCCCGGAATCATTTGGCTTCCAGGTCCTGTGGATCCTCCCCTTAGGCTGTGGGGAGGTCCTTTAGCAGTGGCCAGGCTTCCACCTGCCCAATTCATGGATTCCAATAGGATCACTCTCCTGTAGCCATCTTGCCCGACCCTGTCACAGCTGGTAGCAAAGGGGCTAAAGAGAATAGTAACCATAATAGTCTATTAATAGGAAGAGAAGCAGACCAGAGTGAAGCAACTTAATAAAATATAAAATATGGACAAGCAAGAATGTCAGCTTGAAAGCCCTGATGTGATTATGGTGCTCAAATGTCTCATCGGCCTCAACACTGCTATAACAGAGGGGAAGGCTGGCAGCTGACTGAAATGCAAGAGCAGGAATTAGAGGGTTTTTTGCAGCAGTCGCCCAAGGAAAATTCTCCATCTAAGCACAAACGCATCAGACACAAAAGAGTGCAGTTAAGAATATAATGGTTTATAAACATGCTTCGTTTTATTTGTAGAGCTATCTCTAAAAGCATCTGAAGCTCTTTACTACATGGCAAAAACATTAAGGACTGGAAGCAGAAAGCAGTGAAATAAGGTAGAAGACTTGCAAATCATATATTGATGACGACGACTCTCTTTCCATTTCAATAGGCGCTCGGGAGGGTGTTAACCAGCAGCTAGTAAGTTAGACATTTTTAAATCAGTAGGTCTCGCTAATTTGCATCCAAGAGTTTTTAAAAAGCTGATGGAGGAGCTTGCTGGACCATTATTGTTGATTTTCAATATGTTTTGTAACAGTGGGGATGTTCCAGAAGATAGGAAGAAAGCTAATTGTGCCAATATTTTAAAAGGGTAAAAAGAATGATCTGGGTAGCAAAAGGCTTTTCAATCTGACATTGATCCTGGGCAAGATAATGGAGCATCTGATATGGGACTTGATTAATAAAGAATTAAAGGAGGGTAATACAATTAATCCCAATCAATATGGGTTTATGGAAAATGTATCTTATCAAACTAACTTGATGAGGTTACAAGTCTCGTTGATAAAGGTAACAATGATGTAATATACTTAGACTTCTGTAAGGTATTTAACTTAGTATCATATAATGTTTTAATTAAAAAAATGAACACTAGAATATTAAATGGATTAACAATTGGCTAACTGACAGGTCTCAAACTGTAATTGTGCATGGGGAATCATCATCAAGCAGACATGTTTCCAGTGGAATCCTAAGGGGATCAGTTCTTGGCCTTCGCTATTTAACATTGACCAGGAAGAAAATATAATATATAATATATATAATATATATATATTATATATATATTATATAATATATATATATAATATATATATATAATATATATAATATCAATGACCAGGAAGAAAATATAAAGTCATCACTGATTAAGTTTGCAGATGGCACAAAAACTGGGGGATGGTAAATAATGAATAGGACAGGAAACTGATACAGAGCAATCTGGATAGCTTGGTAAAATGGGAGCAAGCAAACAATATGTATTTTAATATAGCTAAATGTATACATCTAGGAACAAAGAATGTTGGCCATACTTACAGGATGGGGGATACTATCCTGCAAAGCAGTGACTCTGAAAATGATTTGGGAGTCATGGTGGCTAATCAGCTGAACTGCAGTCTATGGCTGCATAATGTCTAGGCCTGTTAGTTTGACATCTGTAGTATGCAAGGTCTTGGAAAAAATTTTGAAGGAGAAAGTAGTTAAGGACATTGAGGTCAATGGTAATTCGGACAAAATACAACGTGGTTTTACAAAAGGTAGACCATGCCAAACCAACCTGATCTCCTTCTTTGAGAAAGTAACAGATTTTTTAGACAAAGGAAACTCAGTGGATCTAATTTACCTTGATTTCAGTAAGGTTTGATACAGTGCCACATGGGGAATTATTAGTTAAATTGGAAAAGATGGGGATCAATATGAAAATTGAAAGGTGGATAAGGAACTGGTTAAAGGGGAGATTACAGTGGGCCATACTGAAAGGTGAACTGTCAGGCTGGAGGGAGGTTACCAGTGGAGTTCCTCAGGGAACAGTTTTGGGACCAATCTTATCTAATCTTTTTATTACTGACCTCGGCACAAAAAGTGGGAGTGTGCTAATAAAGTTTGCGGATGACACAAAACTGGGAGGTATTCAGAGAAGGCCCGGGATATCATAGAGGAAGATCTGGATGACCTTGTAAATTGGAGTAATCGGATGAAATTTAATAGTGAGAAGTGTAAGGTCATGCATTTAGGGATTAATAACAAGAATTTTAGTTATAAGCTGGGGACGCATCAATTGGAAGTAACAGAGGAGGAGAAGGACCTTGGAGTATTGGTTGACCACAGGATGACTCTGAGCTGCCAATGTGATATGGCCGTGAAAAAAGCTAATGCAGTCTTGGGATGCATCAGGTGAGGTATTTCCAGTAAAGATAAGAAGGTGTTAGTACCTTTTTCAAGGCACTGGTGAGACCTCATCTGGAATACTGTGTGCAGTTCTGGTCTCCCACATTTAAGAAGGATGAATTCAAACTGGAACAGGTAGAGAAGGGCTACTAGGATGATCCAAGGAATGGAAAACCTGTCTTATGAAAGGAGACTCAAAGAGCTTGGCTTGTTTAGCCTAACCAAAAGAAGGCTGAGGAGAGATATGATTGCTCTCTATAAATATATCAGAGGGATAAATACCAGGGAGGGAGAGGAATTATTTAAGATCAGTACCAATGTGGATCCAAGAACAAATGGATATAAACTGGCCATCAGGAAGTTTAGACTTGAAATTAGATGAAGGTTTCTAACCATCAGAGGAGTGAAGTTCTGGAACAGTCTTCCAAGGGAAGCAGTGGGGGCAAAAAACCTATCTGGCTTCAAGATTAAGCTTGATAAGTTTATGGAGGAGATAGTATGATGGGATAACATAATTTGGGCAATTAATTGATCATGGATCATGGTAAATAGGCCCAATGGCCTGTGATGGGATGTTAGATGGGGTGGGATCTGAGTTACTACAGAGAATTCTTTCCTGGGTATCTGCCTGGTGAGTCTTGCCCACATGCTCAGAGTTCAGCTGATCACGATATTTTGGGGTCGGCAAGGGATTTTCTTCCAGGGTAGATTGGCAGAGGCCTTGGGAGTTTTTTGCCTTCCTCTGTAGCATGGGGCATGGGTCACTTGCTGGAGGATTCTCTGCACCTTGAAGTCTTTAAACTATGAACTTTGAAGACTTCAATAGCTCAGACATAGGTGAGAAGTTTATTGCAGGAGTGGGTAAGTGAGATTCTGTGGTCTGCATTGTACAGGAGGTCAGACTAGATGATCATAATGGTCCCTTCTGACCTTAAAGTCTATGGGTTTAGCAGATGAAGGTATAACTCAATCCACTTGCTGGAAGATGAAGCTAGACAAATTCAGACTGGAAATAAAGCATAACATTTTAGCAGTGAAAGTAATTAACCATTAGAAAAATTTACTACTCCTGAGGGAATTCTGCAACAAAAAATTTAAAATTCTGCACACAATATTTTTAAATTATGAAAAAAATCTGCATATTTTATTTCTCAAAATAACACAATATAATCACACCAGTTTCAATTATTTTAGTAATTTATTTCAAAATATCTGTCAGCAATTATGTCTGTAACAATACAGACAACAAAGATTCCCCCAGGAGTAGAGAGTTAAAGAAAGCCCAGTGACAACCCAATTCCTGTTTCTCTGTTGTGCACCTCAGCAGACATGCCAAACCCGTGAAAAAAAGGCAGAAATTGGGCTTGGTTTTGGCTTAATTGGCTTGTGAGTTGCTTGTTGGCTAGTTTTTTGGCTTGTAGCTTGTTGCTTCTTTTTTTTGATCGGCTCCTGGCAAGCAGGGGCAAGGGGAGGAGAGAGTCAGAGGTGCACAGTGGGCCCAGACTGCATGCCAGGGGGATCTAGTCACATAGAGGTGGCTTGTTTTGAAGTGGGATTAGGTTGATTTTTGGCTTATTGTGAAAGTCTGGGTGCTTATTTACCGCATGAAAGTTGGCAACTGTGCACCTCAGTCTGGGTGTGTCACACATGCCAGCTGGACACATCTTGGGGGAAAACTCTGCCCCTCTGGTCTCAGACACCCACACCTCTTCCCCCCAGAGCCCGCCGCAGGGCACCCCCAGCTCAGACAGCTGTTCCCTCTCACTCCCCCCAGCCCAGCCTTGGAGTACCCCCCACCACAGACACCCACAACACCTACCCCCAGAGCCCAGCTGCGGGACAACCCCCAGCCCAAACACCCACACACCCTAACACCCAGAGCCTAGCTGAAGGATTCCCTCCCAGCCCAGACACCCTGCACCCACTACCCCACAGAGCCCAGCAGTGGGGCTTCCCCCCAGCCCATGTTTTATAAACAGAAGGCTTCAGTCTTCAGCAAGGCTGTCTGTTAGGCACCTCACATACACATTCATTTTTAAAAATTAAATTGTAGAATAAATTCAGTAATGAAGTTATGGCACATAAATTCCACATGAACTATAATACTGTTATTTAGCAGCATGTGATTGATACACAGCTTGTGGGGGGGTGTGTGGAAACAAGTGAGGGGAAAGGAAGAATGAGATGTAAGAAAAGAAATCAGCAGTTTGTGGATGAGATGTTTTATCAATTAAAACTAAAAACTGTTTGAATTCTCATCATGCTTCTGCTTGCATCCCTGACAGTAATGTACAGTACCTGCAGAGAGAGAGAGAGAGAGCTCAGTAGAGAAAAATTGTGAATTGAGTTACACAATGAAAATGTCAGCTAGGTATAGGACAAGCTATCATTTTCGTTTTGAACCCATTTGACCTATAACTGCTTCTGGGAATTCTATGAGAGGCTGCAGCAGCTTAGTTAGGAATCGGTCTCTCAGAAACTATGGATGAAAGGCTCTGAAATGTAAGCATTAAGTATGGCTTCTATTTTCTTAGCTCCAGATTTGGCAGACACACAGTCTGGTCTTTTCACATCCACTAAATAGGATTAATTTCTATAAAAGTTCTGCCTAATTTTAAAATCACTGGCAGTGCCATTCTGCAATAGCTGTCCCCTGAAACATCATTATCATTCTCTACTCTCCCCCTCTGCAGGGGACTTAGGCCAACATCAAGCAGCTGGGCCCCATCATCCATGCCCTACCTCTTCCATCCATGGCTTACCTTGACCCCAAAGCCTTGCTGGGCAGAGGCACAGAAAGCTACTGTGGAATCCTGCACCACAAAAAGAGTCCCCATATGCAGAGCCTCTCCAGAGCTGGACCTCTGCACAATGCAACTCCAGTTCCTTGGAGACCCCTTTGCCACCCACAAGATTTGGCCTACAGTGCTCACTGGGTAAATAACATGCAGAGGCCTGATAATTTCATTCTTCCTCAGACTCCCTGAGACAGCAATTCCAAAACTAATTAATTGTTATATCATTTAATTTGCACTTTGATTTAAAAACTTCTTTGTGTAAAGTAATAGTATTTAACTTTTTAGATAGTGACATTTACTGATGCAGTTTTTGTGTTGTTTTTCTCCATTGTGAATTGATAAGATTTCATGATGAACATGACCTGCTTTGCTTCTGTGAATGGTTTTAGCACTTTGCAGCAGCAGGGACTATGCTAGCATAGAGAGGCTCCAGTAATAACTTAGGTGACTGCATATCACACCAAAAGTCAAAATAATATTCTGGTCTTTTCATGAGAGCCAGATGAAAGGAAGAAAAAATCTTCAAAGCACTTTTCTCTGATGCTGACCCAAAATAATTTATAACAGTAACTACAATAATGGATGTGAAAGGCTGGATATTTTTCTCCCCTTACAACTGTACATTGTGGACCTTAAGAGTGCCACAGAACTAAGTTCCTAATAATTCACAGTATTCATAGGCGCTGACTCCATGGTTGCTCCATGGCTGGAGCACCTACAGGAAAAAAATGGCGGGTGCTGAGCCTCTACCAGCAGTCAACCCCCATTTCACCCCCAGCACCTTCTGCCCCCCAGCAGCCCTGCCAATCATTACCTCCCCCTCCCACCTGGCTGGGACAGGAGGTTGGGGTGCGGGAGGGGGTGAGGGCTCTGGGTGTAGGCTGTGGGGTGGGGCCAGGGATGAGGGGTTGGGGTGTAGGAGGGGGCTCTGGTCTGGGGCTGAGGGGTTAGGAGTGCAGAAGGGGGTGAAGGCTCCGGCTGGGGGTGTGGGCTCTGGGCTGGAGCTGGGGATGAGGGGTTTGAGGTGTACGAGAGGGCTCAGGGCTAGGGCAGGGGGTTGGGGTGTGGGAGGGGGTGTGGGGTGCAGGCTCCGGGAGGGAGTTTGGCTGCAGAAGGGGGATCAGGGCTGGGGCAGGGGGTTGGGGTACAGGAGGGAGTTAGGGTGCAGGAGGACTTTCAACAGCTCAGTCAGCAGGCATTTCCGGTCGAAAATCAGATGCCTGGCAACCCTATAAGGTATAAGGGATTCTCAAGGACCAGTTACAGGCACAGCTGTGAAAATCAGGTCAAGGTTAAGTCTGCTGTAAATGACAGTTCTTTGACCTTATTTTCCTGCTATTGGATGCATGTAATTCCAAGGACCTTCATGGGGCCTTGTGATGGGGTACAAAAATCTCACACTGTCTGAACAGGTTAAAAGGCAATACTTGGCCTATGTAGCCCCCACCTCTGGGCTTGCAGAACATGCTGTGACTGGAGGAGCTGGTTAAAATGCAACTCAGAAGCCAAGGTGAAGGGTGGTGGACAGCCTACAAGAGAAAGGAGCCATTCTTCTGACTGGTTTCCTACAGGTTGAGCCTGAGAGGGGAGAGCAGGTAAGGCCCACAGGTGGTGCCTTCTTTAAATACTGCTTTCTTTGAGAACCAGCAGGTAATGCAGGGCCTTGCACCTTTGGACTTTTTCTTTCTTTCTTTCTTTCTTTTTGGATGAGAGACTGGACTGTAAGGGTTATACCCCAAACTGAAGGGACCTCATGATAGCCCAGGGAGATTAATTTGGACTTCCTGTGGGGACAGCTATGCCTGTGTTGCTTCCCACAGGACCCTGGGGTGGGACACAATGGAGAGGAAGGGCCCAGGCCCCCTTATGACACCCTAAAAGGGTAAAAGCCCAGATGTGGATGGAAAGTTGAAGATTCCTGGCTTAAGTTCAGGCACAAATATTGTTACTGCCCTGACAAAGGGGCAAAGAGCTGCAAGTTGGATGCATTAATTACTAGGCTGCCTCATCCTCTGAGCCCCTGTCACTCTTGTAGGAAATAAGGGCTTGTCTACACAGTGGGGCAATGTGCACTACAGGTGTGTGATTTTGAAAGCAAAGGTTCCTTAGTGCACTTTAATATACTAGCATTTCAAACTCTACATTACAGTGCACGGGGAAACCTTTAGTATGCACCAGCAGGTATTCAATAGGCTAACCGTGGGCTGAATCTGGAGTGCCAGACACGTTTGTTCAGAGCCTGAAAGCGCTTTATATTGCTTTTTATTATTATTTTCTCTGGACTCTGAACCTTGACTATACCCTGACCGAGAAATTTGGACCTTGACAAAAAATAATCGACCACCCCTGGTCTACCCAGACAAACTAATGCGTAACAGGTTAGCGTGCCTTAGCAATCACACCGCTGTAGCCCGCGTTGCCACACTATGGAGACAATCCCCCGGTATGTCTCCAAAGGGTTTTAGGGAACATCCTGTGTCAGCACCAATTCATCGGACACGAAGCGCTAGCAGGGACGGTGCAAGCCCCCCAGCGGCCGCCAGCCCGTTCGAGACGCGGGGCGCTGCAGCTGACTCCCCTTGGTGCCCACGCGCAGGTGGGGAGGCTGCAGGAACTGCTGGGCAGCCCGGGGGCAGGCGAAGTACCCAGGGAGCTGCCCAAAGCCGGGGGCGGGGGCGGGTTAAAAGCCAGGCCTCGGGCCACTGAGCCAGGCTCCTTAGAGGTGAGAATCCAGCCTAGCCCCGCCCCTTACCCAGGGGGCCCTTGGGTAAGTGGTCGGACAGCAGCAGCATCCGGGTCCCTGCTGCCGCGCTTTGTTCCCCCTCTGGCTCTCAACAGGCCACGCCCCTGATCAGGTCCCTCCCTCCCCCTATCGCCTGGGCGGGACGCAGGGTGATGGCGTCATGGGGGAGCTGGGGCTGCCCCATGGCGGCGGAGACAGCCGCCTTCGCTCTGCCGCGGGAGGTGAGCGCCGGGCCGGGCTCCCCCAGGCCTTGGTCCCTCCTTCGGCTGCGGTCCCGTAACGCCGGGGCGGGCCGCCGGGCCTCTTCCCCACAAGCGTCCATGCCTGAAACGCCGGGCTCCCGGCGGTGGCCGCGCTCCAGTGCCCCGGGAGTCCGCCGGGGCTGGGACCGCCGGGCCTGGGGAGCTGCCGCAGCCATGGCGGGCTGTGCAGAGGGGGCTGGGAACGGGGGCGGATTGTCTGTCGCACCCCGGGCGCCGCTGTCCGCGAGAGCCCCGCGTGGCTTTGTTTCTAGCAGGTCTGTGACCCCTGGGCACCGCTCGCCCCGCTCTGCAGGGAAGGGAAACGCAGTCCCCAGAACAAGGAGTTCTCCGCCACCTTGGGCAGCCCGGCGTGTTTTGTTTGGGTTAGCTCAGCGTGTTTTGGAGAAAGAAGTCAGTTAGCAAACTCCCCTTGTCATCAAGAAGCAACGGGGAGATGAGGCACGAGTCCAGCTTTTCTTTACAGCTTGCCTTTATGGCTTACCACCTACTTCTTTGAAATAGCATCTCACTTCCTTGCCTGAAATATGGAGAAGCCTGCGGGTGGGGAATGCCCAAAGTACAGCAATTGCATCCCAAGTTGTGAAGTGTAGCTTGGAGCGGTCCTTTCCTTGTAGGTCTCAAGAATGAGTTAAGATGGACATGATACAAATGAAGTGGGGTAAAGAGATGTTTAATAAGAGATTATGTTCTATTTTTGTTCTGTGACAACAAAACAGCTATTATGTTCTCAGAACATTTCTATGCTGTAATACTGACACACTGCTTTTTGGACTGGAAACACTACTCCTAATTTAAAACAAACAGAAAATCAAAATTTATCTCAGTTCCCATGGAGGAAAAGCCTACTCCTTATCAGGAAAGCACATAGAGGGGTTTGGGCCTCATTTTGTGGAGAAGTGCACCGAGCAGCTGAGCTTTCATGAGAAAAGGGAGCATATCTATTATTTGAATTTTAAAGGACCAACCAGTGGTGGTATCCTTAGCGGCCTGTCCCTGTTGTGATACTTTTGTCTCTGAGAAGGAGCCTATATGATGTGTGCTGGACTGGAAAGTTGACTGTTGGCAGCTACACCAAGAGTTATATGCCACCTTGTGTATATCTTGTTTTTAATTTTTCCCAATCTCCTGTATCTCGTCAGAAATGCATTGAGAAGGGTAAACAGGATTTTCTGTCACACCATTTTCCACCTTAGTTATCATCTCCTTCCACTAGAATGTGTAACTCTTACATGTGAAGAGAGAAGCAGATTCTTTAAGAGTCACGGGTAGTCTGGGGGGAGTTTACTTGCTTGAGAAGACACATAGAAGCCCAGATTTTATTTGAAATAGCTTACACTCCTTGCTTTATTGGTTACAAAGACCGAGAGACAAAATACAAGATACTTTTGATCCCTCCTATATTCACCCCAGAGCTTACCGCATTCTTCTAGTTTCTTATTTTCTACTACGGTCTACACATCAGCTTCCCTAACACCTCTGATAAAAGACCACTTTTGGGAACATTTTTTTTTTAAGTGCATTTTTTCTGATTCAGATACAGTTCTAGGTTAGAATAGACTGTCCACAAAATGTATAAGAAAGGGACCAAAAGTTTCCATTTTCAAAAAGAGAAACCAAACAGCTGATGTTTGTGTCTGTCTATCCACAGGATCACAGATAAGGTTCAAAATTATCATGTAAGTTACAGAGATTTTTAAATGTTGAAAAACATTTCCACAGTGAGGGGTTATTTTCTATTAATGTATGTTTGCGCCTCTGTAGAGGGAGCATGGTTTAAGCCCTCGACATTAGTGCTCCTAAGCATGTATGGAGGAATGACTAGAAAGAATGTAACTAATATTTTAAAAATCTCTTGCCCTCTAATTCTGAAGCTGTAGGGCAGAAAATCGATTTGTCAGTGCCAATGTTCACTGCAAGATGTTGAAATACTGATGTTGCCAAGAGTTGGGGTTTACTTTGCTTTTGTAATGAAACATTTAGACACACTGGCCACAGCTTGCAACAATGACTGGTGATTTTGGGTGCCCAAAATGAAATGCATTAAAGTTACCAGACTTTTTGAAAGTGCTGAGCACCCACCATCTAAAAATCAGGCCTTTTAAAGGTGTCTCAAGCTGGCCACCAAAAGCCATTAGTCGCTTTGAAAACTTTGATCTGTGTATGTATGTACCGAAGTAAAGACCTGTTTGATGTGGTTTCAGAATGTGGTACAATTTTTTTTTACACAGCTTCCCTTTCCAAATGGTTTGGTGCAAGATTTGTGCCAGTCAGCCTGGAAAACCCGGGGTTGTGTATTGACAGCACATTGAAGCCTCTGTTTTGTAGTGGACAGCATGAGATGTCAGCAACTTTACTGAATGCATAAACGATATAATCTGTAGTTTTTTTCTTATAAGGAATGATATGGCAAGTTTTAAAACTACCAGACTATAACTCAAAGCTATATTTATATTTATTGTTTTTACAGTGGACATCCTGCTTTACTTTTTTTTTTAATATCTTATTGGAGAGTGATGTACTAAGTTTGCATGATTCTGACTTGCCTGGGATCTTCACCATAACTGTCTTATGAAGTTATTCCAATGAGCAAACATTTTAAATAAAATGTATTGAGAAGAGAAGCATCTCCTGTTGTGACAGCATTTCACAAGGTGCTGTCGTCTTGTTGTAGATGTCCCTAGCATACTATGGTAGATGTGGCAAAGAAAAAGACAATGGATGACATCACATTTAGAAGCAACACTGTACTTTCTGATGTTCATCTACACACCCCAAGCAAAAGACATCTCATGGTGCGATTGAATACCGTTGGACAGCCAGGTAATGTACAATCAGATGGTGCTTAGAGTTTCACCATTGGTAAAATGGGGATAATAATATCGACCTCCTTTGTAAAGTGCTTTGTGATCTACAGATGAAAAACTCAATATAAGAGCTCCGCATTTATTTATTTATCTTATCTTAAATTTATTTGTAACCATGAAACCTGGTGTCAAGGATTAAATTAAATTCTTAATTGGACATTAAAAATTTGCCTTAAGACAGAAATGTCAGCACTAATTGTATTTAGTTATAAAATATTTTAAGAGTTGTTAACGTTTACAGAGTAACATATTTCACTGTAATTATAGTGCCAATTTTTCCAGCTACAGAGAACTGTCTCATAATCTGGTTTAGCTCTCATGTAAACTAAGTGATTTATCAAAAAAATACTGTTATGTTTATTTTGATATTTTATACGGAAATAAATTTAGAAAATGCAAGTTTCATATTGATTCTGTCTTTAATCTTTCATTGTTTGTCTTTGACGTCCTTTTTTTCTGTTAGTATTTCTATCACAATTCCAGCTCCTTTTGAACAAAAATAATTGGGAGTCTGAGAGAAAAAATGAAAAAGAACTTACAACAGAAAATATGGGACACCAAACCAGAGATGGGAAGGAATTGTGTGACAAAGGTAGTAATGATCTAGATTTTCTCAACAAAAATGGAAGAGAAGCAAATAATTTTAAAGGGATAGAAGCTCTGCTGGATGATGATGGGGATTTGGAAGTGGTCAGAAGACCTCAATATGTGTCTGATCCAGACGTGGAGGATCTTTCAAGGGACAAAGTATATCCCATAATTCTGACTAAAGGAGGAGAAGATATTTTTGAAGATGTAAAGCAGGAAAGTACCTGCAATAATATTATTAAAATAGGTAAGCAAAGCTATAGGCTGATACGCAGACATTAATCATTTACTTTTGTTCATACAAAAGAAAACATGGGCTATATAATACAGCAGTAGCGGTTATTTTATGCCAAATGAACAGGTACTGCCAACCTGATTTGCTTTTACTTTGATACTTAGTTGAGTAGTAACACTTTAGTAACTCGATATGAAATTTTCTTTTTGAAAATTAAATTCCCCATCAACCAGGTGTCATGTAACTCAGGTAGTTCCTGACTCTCTGCACCCATCAAGGCTCTGAAATATAGCTATTATGGCCTTTAGTTGTTGCAGAGCATAAACTCAAGCTTCAGATTTAGAATCTTTTCATTTGCTTGAAAAACAGACACTTTCTTCTCTTTTTAAGTGTAGTTTTTATGGCTAATCTGGTTCAAGTGGGTTCTCTTCTTTTTTTTAATTTATAATAAATCCTAAAGTATGGGGGGACATGTAAACATGTTGGTGTATACGACAGTTTGTATTGTCAGTTAACCTTTTCTGGTATTTATCAGTAGTGCAAGAAGAATGTGATCTACTTATATTTGACTCTTCCATGTTTTAGCTGCTAAAGCAAAATGTTTAGGTGTGTAGTTCTTTACATAGTATGATTATTCGTTCAGGACTAAGAGCTCTGTGTAAGGTGGAAAGCTTGTCTCTCACCGACAGAAGTTGGTCCAATGAATGATGTTTACCTCACCTTCCTTGTCTCTCTAATATCCTGAGACCGACATTGCTACAATAACAGTGCTTCTGTTACTCTATTTAAAACTCCTTCGTAAGGAAGGGGATTGATTATACAGAGAATCAGAATTTGTCCGATGGTTTCCAGGGATCCAAAATTCCAGAAAGCTTTTTCTGCTGAACTATACCAGTTTAAGATGTTACTGAACAAAAGCTGCTGACATTTGGCTCTTCAGTGGAATATGTGATCTTAGTCCATTTGTTGGAGGATAGTTGTCCACCTCTCAAACCACGATTATAGCTGGCACTACAATAGCATACTTTTTAGTAGTCTCAGAGTCCACAACAAAATATCTCTCATCCATAGAGTTTGTCTTTTTCAAGTCAGGATTGAGGCAAGTTGATAAATTACAAAATAAGCTTATGCTACCGCTGCCTGTAGTCCACCTGTTATCTGGTTAAATCGAAGATCTGTGATAAATGTTCTAACATAAAAACAGCCACTTATAAATACCTATTCATTGTTATGTTACTGTAAACAGTTCCTTGTTTATGTTCAGAGACTGCATGTATAGTGTTAAGCACCCTACTTTTTACTGTGTTTTATGAGTGAGTCTAAAAACACAAATTTTAAAAATGTAACTTAAAAAGAATATGATCCCAGACGGTAAAGATAGTGTCCTTTGACATTAAGTTTAAAAAAAATCTTTAGCTATGACTCTTATTTATGTTACTTGTTCATTTAAAAAAATGTTGTTAAAGTACTTGTTTCATTTTTTTGCTTTCATTTTACCAGAGCATACAATGGCAACACCACTGGAAGATGTTGGTAAACAAGTATGTATCTTCTTCATGGTATCCTGCACTTCGTGAACTGTTCATCAGAGCCTTAACTTTCTATGCCTTCTGCTCTCTCCTGAAGGTCTGGCGAGGAGCCTTTCTTCTTGCAGATTATATCTTGTTCAAACAGGACATGTTCAGATGTTGCACAGTACTAGAGCTTGGAGGAGGAACTGGAATTACAAGCATTGTCATGGCAATGGTTGCGAAGACTGTGTACTGCACAGGTACTTTGATGCAATTATTTTTAATTAAACACTAACGTGAAAAAAGTCTAATTGTGTAGAAGCACAGGAAATTTGAATGAAGCATCTCTTATTTCTGCTGGGTTTTTTCCGTTTAGCCCTTTTTTCTTTTTTTTCTGATTATACATACTGACACCAAGTAACAGGTTCTTGATTTCTTGATAATACCGTGCAAAAAATTTCTCAGTAGATGACACAAAAAAGAAGTGGTGCCTTACAAGTGTGAAATGGAATCAGGATCTTCATTTTAGGGAATAAGAAAAGGAGTACTTGTGGCACCTTAGAGACTAACCAATTTATTTGAGCATGAGCTTTCGTGAGCTACAGCTCACTTCATCGGATGCATACTGTGGAAACTGCAGAAGACATTATATACACAGAGACCATAAAACAATACCTCCTCCCACCCCACTGTCCTGCTGGTAATAGCTTATCTAAAGTGATCATCAAGTTGGGCCATTTCCAGCACAAATCCAGGTTTTCTCACCCCCCCCACCCTCCTCCAAAAACCACACACACACAAACTTACTCTCCTGCTGGTAATAGCTCATCCAAAGTGACCACTCTCCCTACAATGTGCATGATAATCAAGGTGGGCCATTTCCAGCATAAATCCAAGTTTAACCAGAACGCCGGGAGGGGGGGGTAGAAAAAAACAAGGGGAAATAGGCTACCTTGCATAATGACTTAGCCACTCCCAGTCTCTATTTAAGCCTAAATTAATAGTATCCAATTTGCAAATGAATTCCAATTCAGCAGTTTCTCGCTGGAGTCTGGATTTGAAGTTTTTTTTGTTGTAAGAGCGACCTTCATGTCTGTGATTGTGTGACCAGAGAGATTGAAGTGTTCTCCGACTGGTTTATGAATGTTATAATTCTTGACGTCTGATTTGTGTCCATTTATTCTTTTACGTAGAGACTGTCCAGTTTGACCAATGTACATGGCAGAGGGGCATTGCTGGCACATGATAGCATATATCACATTGGTGGATGTGCAGGTGAACGAGCCTCTGATAGTGTGGCTGATGTGATTAGGCCCTTTGATGGTGTCCCCTGAATAGATATGTGGGCACAGTTGGCAACGGGCTTTGTTGCAAGGATAGGTTCCTGGGTTAGTGGTTCTGTTGTGTGGTATGTGGTTGTTGGTGAGTATTTGCTTCAGGTTGGGGGGCTGTCTTTAGGCAAGGACTGGCCTGTCTCCCAAGATTTGTGAGAGTGTTGGGTCATCCTTCAGGATAGGTTGTCTACAGCCAAGCTCTGCAATACAACCGCATTTGCTCCAACCCCTCAGACAGAGACAAACACGTACAAGATCTCTATCAAGCATTCTTACAACTACAATACCCACCTGCGGAAGTGAAGAAACAGATTGATAGAGCCAGAAGAGTTCCCAGAAGTCACCTACTACAGGACAGGCCTAACAAAGAAAATAACAGAACGCCACTAGCCGTCACCTTCAGCCCCCAACTAAAACCCCTCCAATGCATTATTTAACCGGCATTCTGGTTAAACTTGGATTTATGCTGGAAATGGCCCACCTTGATTATCATGCACATTGTAAGGAGAGTGGTCACTTTGGATGAGCTATTGCCAGCAGGAGAATGAGTTTGTGTGTGTATGGGGGTGGGGGGGTGAGAAAACCTGGATTTGTGCTGGAAATGGCCCACCTTGATTTTCATACACATTTTAAAGAGAGTGGTCACTTTGGATGGGCTATTACCAGCAGGAGAGTGAGTTTGGGGGGGGGGGGGGGGGGGACGACGACGGAGGGTGAAAAAACCTGGATTTGTGCTGGAAATGGCCCAACTTGATGATCACTTTAGATAAGCTATTACCAGCAGGAGAGTGGGGTGGGAGGAGATATTGTTTTATGGTCTCTGTGTATATAATGTCTTCTGCAGTTTCCACAGTATGCATCCGATGAAGTGAGCTGTAGCTCACGAAAGCTCATGCTCAAATAAATTGGTTAGTCTCTAAGGTGCCACAAGTACTCCTTTTCTTTTTGCGAATACAGACTAACACGGCTGTTACTCTGAAACCTGTCATTTTAGGGAATGTTACATTTTTACATTGAATTTAAATAGAACATGACTGGGTAGCAGCTACATTTCTCGTAAGGAAGCTAGCTGTGTACAACAGAAAGTCCTGATTATTTAGCTTGTCTCTAATGTACAGAATTTTGGAAAGTTAGCTTCTGTATATTTTGTTTTATTTGCGCAGCTTGCATAGTGTCTCAAACTTGATTGATACAGGCAAATGAAGAACCAGTTCTGTGGCTATTTTTGTATTCGTTTGCAGATCTTATTTTATTGACAGATATACCATTGAAATTTCAGCTGCACGTTGGAGATAACCTTGTCAGTCAATTAGGTATTAGCTTAGCTTTTGCTAAAACTGCAGTTTTTAAAACAAACAAAAAGTCTGAAAAAGACAATACTAAGAACAACTAACATTGTGGATCCTGCCTAAATTTGTTTTCCGAAGAAATGAATCTGCCTTTGATTGTAACACTCTAGAAAACTGTTGTTTTTACAAAAATGATTGCTCTTATGAACAGAGAGAGCCTTTCAACTCTAGGTCTCCTGTTCAGATACATCCTAAGTATTTAACTGCTAGTTGTCTGTGTGAAAATGTTTGGCAGTCTAAGTTCACCTCTTCATGAAGAAGTGTCCAGATCATGACATTTGCTCATCACTGCTGGCCTTAATATTGGGCTTTGTTATTGGCAGTGTCAGCAGAGAGCACAGGAACTATGAATAGGCCCTGGAGATTAAGCTATCCTCTCATCCCAAGAAGGAGTCTATCACGTAGGTCAGGGCTTCAGCACATTCCGAATATAATATTGTTTTCAGTACAATTATCAGTTATTTCCAGATGTTGGTGAAGATCTTCTGGCTATGTGTGAGCAAAATGTAACATTAAACAAGCATCTTACTGAGCCAGCAGGTAAGAACCATTTGTTATTTCTCAATTGCAAGTTTGTGCCTTTGTCAGTAGAACTGTTCCTAGAATATACAGTGGCGGCCATATAGGTTGATGTCACTATCCAAATGTTTACAAATAATGAAACTTTTTATCATAATTGAAAATATGTCTCATAGAAACAAAGACATGAAAACTCTATATAGGGTCCACATTGCAGTTGCTGCTCTTCTGAGCACAGCGCAGGACTCTTTCAGGGCACTGCTCTCTTCCAGTCAGATACAGGCAACCATGGTTGCTGCACAAAGCTATTGTGTAATACGGAATCCTTCAAGAGTCACCTGGAATAATTGGGAGTCGTGGAAGTCTTTGGGCCAAAGTCAGCAGTGTTGTAAATTGAGTGTCAATGGTGAAGTGGTGTAATAGTTTCTCATTGGAATGTATAAAACAAATGTTAAAGGGTTGGAAGGGAGCTATCTTGCAGGTAAAATAGCTAACAGGAGCGCATAAGGTAAAGCAGGCTCCCTCTTCTGCACTTCTCCCATCGTTTCCTTCTGCATGTGTAACTGTCTGATTTGGCTGAATCCCAAATCAGTTCATGTCAATTTTTTTTTTCACTTTTTCCACCATTTTTCCACTTACAGCACCACTTCACTGCTGATTTTTGGCCCATGATCTCCACTAAGTTACCATCTGAAGGGTGGATGCAGTAATTTGCCCATCAGCTGTAGGTTTTTTATGATGATTTTGTGTGTGTGTATGTACAGGAGGTGAAGTTAAGGTAAAAGAGCTGGACTGGCTGAAAGATGAGTTCTGTACTGGTAAGTAGTTGTGATGCATTTAGTTCAAACTGTTTTCCATGATAGTTTTGAAATAGTTAAACGTACTAAACTGCAACTAACAATTCTTCAGTTACATCAGGTTCTAGTAAAAATCACTTTTTAATAAGTCGGAGTGGCCCCTTCTGAAATTAGTGATCATTTCCAAGAGCAGGAGTATTGAGTTACAAAAGTCTGCATTAAACCAATAAGTGTCACAGTTCAGTGGGTAATTGCACCTCTTCTCCCTCCATGGTCTCCTTAAGGGTGCCCCCTTCGGTTTCAGGCCTCCAGTCATCAGTTCTCTATGGGCAGGGACTCGCATCCCTCCAGACTGCGGTGGACACGCTTGCAGTCTTATTGCAATTTACTGTGCTTATCCCAGCAATTCTGACCTTAGTCTTATTCCTGCCATTCTGCTATCTCCCAGGGGCTATGAGAATGACCACCCAGCTTTAAAAGTATAGTACATTTATTTAGGACAAAAGCATTACATGAAAAAAACATACAAACCAGTATATTCTACACTCATGCTAAGCCTACCACGTGGAGACACTGGTAGGTTTCCAGTCCTTCAGACTCTTCCAACAGTGTTTTGACCTCCTGGTTATAGTCTCATCTGAGTTCAAGGATCAAATGAGGGACCCTGAGTCAGTTCAGGCTGCCCCTTGTTACCAAAACCCCATTCTTTCCCTACGGTGCCTCTTGAACCTGGTCAGAACCAGTATGTGATGGGGCGGGATCTGAGTTACTACAGAAAATTCTTCTCTAGGTATCTAGCTGGTGAATCTTGTCCATATGCTCAGGGTTTAGCTGATCACTATATTTGGGGTCGGCAAGGAATTTTCCTCCAGAGCAGATTGGAAGAGGCCCTGGAGGTTTTTCGCCTTCCTCTGTAGCATGGGGCACGGGTCACTTGCTGGAGGATTCTCTGCTCCTTGAAGTCTTTAAACATGATTTGAGGACTTCAGTAGCTCAGACATAGGTGAGAGGTTTTTCGCAGGAGTGGGTGGGTGAGATTCTGTGGCCTGCGTTGTGCAGGAGGTCGGACTAGATGATCATAATGGTCCCTTCTGACCTTAATATCTATGAATCTATGTGCAATACCCTCCAGGGGGGTGGTACTTCTCTGAAGTTGCTTATCTGTCCTAGAATCTGCAGAATTTATCCCTCCTAGATTGTAGTTCCTCTCTGCATGGAGCCAGAATGCAGTCCCTAGCTCCCAAAGATCTATGCCATACTTAGAGATACCAAAGTCGATGAATATTCCATGGGACTATAGTGTCTGGCATTCCTCACTATAGTAGTCTTTTGAAGTTTTTGAAGTTTTCATGCTTCCAAGATCTTAAATGGGTCACATTTTGATCTTATCTTAATGTTGTTGTGAAGTGTATGTAAGCATACATAATGCACGTCATGCACATACACTAATGCCCAATCTGTTGACCGGCTGGCTGCAAAACACATCTATTCTTCCAAACCTTTAGGAAGGGAAGTGGGGTGGGGTGGTTAGAACAATTAAAGTAGCTCTGTGATAGGATGTATGCCATTTTTTGTGAGGTTTTTGGCGGGGAGAGGATTGGGGGTTTTTTAGCTGAACTTATGATACTTTAAATATTTGGCAAGGGCACATAGCTGGGGATCGTTCTTTTTGTTCTGAATAAATGAAAATCAATACAGCTAATTTGGGGGCAATGAATATCAGTATCAATAAAAGGGACCTCTATTTTTCTTGGGTTAAAATTGTAGGTTCTTTACAATGAAGTTGTCATCACTGAACTGTACAAGCAGCTGTATGCACCAGACAACTACACTTTCTTTGGACCCTGTCTCAATGTAATCATTCAAGCAGCAGGAATGAGATTTAATGCCTTCAGAAAAAGTAGTGCTTCTCTTTTACGATTAAAAAAGCCCCATTCATGCAGATGGAGTTTTGAGAGAAGAAAAAATTACTATTCTGGTTTTGGACTTTACAGGCTGACTCCTAACTTTATTGAATATGTAGTAGCAATGTTGCCTCTTGGATAGTGTCTTTGGACATTTAAAAATCCAGTCTATCAGTATTCCTATACCTAAAATGCATAGCTGAAATTAAATAGGAATTTTGATCAAAACTCACATTTATTTATGTTTTGTTTTTTCTTTGTTGTGATATTTCTTTTAATCGCTTGAGAATCAAATATTCAGATCTGCCTATGTGGTGGTAAGGGATGCAGCAAGACTTTATACTCATATAAGCAAAACTTTGCACCCCAGGCAACCGATTCTGAGAAGAATCAGTCATAATAGAGAAAGGAAAGCAGAGCACTTCATTGGAGTGGGGTTTGGAGCTCCTGAAGGGGATAAGAGTTTCATGTAAACAAACTCATCAGTACCCAACCCCAAGGAGCCTTCTGTGAATTCTCATCCACTCCTTTCTCCACATTGTAGCTTTTACTGCTGCCCTAGTAACAGTTGTGGGAGATAGATTATTGTGGGTTGGGGGCAGTGGAATGTTCATTCGATAGGCCAGATGCCTTTTGCATTGACCATGCCAGAACTACTAACTGTAATATGTAAATTATCACTTAAATCAGATTCTGTACCAGATGACTGGAGGATAGCTAATATGACGCCAATTTTTTTAAAAGGCTCTAGAGATGATCCTGTCAATTACAGGCTAGTAAACCTAACTTCAGAACCAGGCAAATTGTTTAAAACGATAGGAATCACCAGAATTCAGACACATAAATAAACATAATTTGTTAGGGAAGAGTCAACATGGCTTTTGTAAAGGGAAATAGTGCCTCACCAATATATTAGAATTCTTAGAGGGGGTCAACAAGCTTGTGGACAAGTGGGTTCCAGTTGATATAGTGTACTTGGACTTTCAGAAGACCTTTGACAGGGTCCCTTATCAAAGGCTCTTAAGCAAAGTAAGCAGTCATTGGATAAGGGGGAAGGTCTTCTCACAGATCAGTATCTGGTTAAAAGATTGGAAACAAAGGGTAGGAATAAATGGTCAGTTTTCAGAATGGAGATAAGTAAATAGTAGTTTCCCTCAGGGGTCTGCTCTGGGACTAGTGCTATTCAATATATGCATAAATGATCTAGAAAAAGGGGTGAACAGTGACATGGCAAAGTTTGCAGATGATACAAAACTACTCAAGATAGTTAAGTCCAAAGCAGAATGTGAAGAGTTACAAAATCTCAAAAACCTGAGTGACTGGGCAGCAAAATGCAGATGAAATTCAGTGTTGATAAATAAAAAGTAATACATATTGGAAAACATAATCCCAACTATACGTACAAAATGATGGGTTCTAATTAGCTATTACCACTCAAGAAAGAGATCTGAGTCAATGTGCAGCGGCAATCAAAAAAGCTAACAATATTAGGAACGGGATAGACAATATGACAGTAAATATCATAATCCTTCTATATAAATCCATGGTACTACCACACCTTGAGTACTGCGTGCAGTGCTGGTTGCCCGTCTCGAAAAAGTATATTAGAAATGAAAAAGGTACAGAGAAGGGCAACAAAAATGAAGGGTATGGAACAGTTTGTCTATGAGGAGAGATTAAAAAAACAGACTTTTCATCTTGGAAAAGAGATGACTGGGGTGTGTGTGGGGATATGATAGAAGTCTATAAAATCATGAATGATGTGGAGAAAGTGAATAGGGAAGTGTTACTTACATCTTCACATAATGCAAGAACCAGGGGTCACCTATTGAAATTAATAGGCAACAGGTTTAAAACAAAAAAGTACTACTTCACACAACGCACAGTCAACCTGTGGAACTCATTGCCGGGGATGTTGTGAAGGTCAAAAGTATAACTGGGTTTAGAAAAGAATTATATCAGTTCATGGAGGAATGGTCCATCGGGTGACTATTAGCCAAGACGGTCAGGGATGCAACCCCATGCTCTGGGTGTCTCTAAGCCTGACTGCCGGATGCTGGGACTGGACAGTGGGATGGATCGCTGGATGATTGCCCTGTTCTGTTTATTCCCTCTGAAGCATATGGCATTGGCCACTGTTGGAAGACAGGCTACTGGGCTAGATGGACCTTTGGTCTGACCCAATATGGCAATTTGTATGTTCTTTGTTATAGACCCTGAAGCTCCCTACAGTTGGTCTGAAGCAGAGATTGCTGATTTGCATGACCACACCACGGTGATACTAGCAGCTGATGGTAAGAGAATGTAACCGAAGCCAGGGAACTTGATGAAAGTGACATATGAATGTGCAAATGTCAAGTATTTAATCTTGAATAGGATAACTCAGGGTTGTTTTTTTTTAAAGTAGACCAGATCCTCAGCTGACGTAAAGTTTAATTGACTTCAGCGGAGTTATGATAGTCTTCACTATCTAAAGTTTCTTGCTGTCTTTCTTCAAAAATTATAGATTATAATTACAAATTAGAAATTGGAAACCTTTTTGAAACAGCCTGTTCTTTCATTTGTGGTGATAAACTTGGTAACAAAATCTGAATAAACTGTTTAACGGGAGCAGCAACTTGAAACTTAGTAAATTTTTTAAAACAGTTGCAAGTAGTTTCTTGAACTACATCTGCCCAGAGTCTCACTGCCAACTTGTGTGGTTTTCTTACATGTTTTTCTCTGTCCTGTTGCTGAGTGAAAGACTCCTACAAATAACAGAACAAGCAAACAGACTGACCTCACTATATAGGAGAAACAGCGAAATATTGGCAATGAAGTAAATAGACTGATGGGACGTGTTTCTCTGATGTTTGAGTTATAATTGTCATAGGTGTTACTTCTAACAATACTGGGTAAAAAAAGTTTCAGGCAGTGTTGTGATTGTATAGATATTCTTTTACCACATACGAAATTTTAACTTCTCTGAAGCAAATTTGTTGTAAACTGAGCACAGTTCATACAGTCAGTAGTGAAGTTACCACGCCTTATCTCTCAGAAAATGAAAATTATCTAGATGGTATTTTTTTAACTCTGTACCCTTCACTGTAGACCGTGGAAAAAACAAGAGAAATTTTTTTCCTCGAAAACCATGCCCTTTACTCTTTTTATGTAATTTGATCACACTTTCAGCCTTTCGTTTGTATCCTAAAGTGGTGAATATTTTCTAGTGCAGCTGTTCTGCAGTATGTTTCTTAGTAAGTAGTGCCTGGATTTGTTGAACTCAGTTGTGTGTATAAGTCCTGCCTAGTGTCTTTAGACAGTCAGATCAGGAGGCAACGTTTCTTATACATCATATGATTACGTTGCTGATGATGTAACCAGTCGCTGGATGCCTTTTTTTGGCATACTGTATCTTTTCACTTTAAGGAACTTGATGGGCCTGATTCTCTTCTCACACAAGTTTAACTTTGAGTTCAGTGGAACCACTACCACTGAACAGCCTCATGATTTATATCTCCTCCTTCCTTTAAGACATACAGTAAGGTATTTCTTGGTTGGGAGAGAGCCTGTTTATAGATAATGCAAGTTGCCAGACTAATGATTTGCATTGACATTTGAGAAACCAGTGAAGGCTTGACAAAAAGCAGCTGTGATTAATATAGCAGAGTCAGTTGTTGCCATTAAAAGCTCTTCCTACTTTCTCCTACACTACTGTCTGGATTTGTCCTAAAGATTGTTCATTAGAAATAATCTGCATAAGTAAGGATGATTGTTTTGTGTTTAAAATCATGTATGACTAAAACAGTCAAACGTTCATCGCTATGTTAATGTTTCTTTTGTATTTTAGTTTTTTATGAAGATGACTTAACAGATGCTTTATTCAAAACACTGTACAAAATCACCCACAACTTGAAAAACTCTTGCACAATTTACTTATCAATAGAAAAGAGGTAAGTGCCACCTTGACCTTCCTTAAGATCTTTGTTTTTGCTTCAAATCTTTTGATTCTCATTAACTGATCAGACATTTCAATGAGTATTCAATGCACAGTATGTTCTTTAGCCTCCAAGCGTTCTCAGGTTCTGAACCTACAAAAGTCATGAGAAAGAGTTATGATTCTCTCTCATTGTTCTCGCTATGTGTCATGTCATGCTATCCTTGGGTAGAGTTACGCAAATGTAGCTAAATGAGAAAAAGGCCTAAAATTGGTGGGAAGGGAGGGTAGTTTCTTTCTTTGAGACAGAAGTATTATCCAGAACTTATCAGTATTCTGATCTTAATTAAGATAACACACTTGCTATGAAAAGAACATGGTCATTATTGTTTGACATCAATAAAAAGAATTTATATTGCATTTTCTCTCTGCTGCTATATTTGGGGAAGTTAAGTATCTATTTAAGATACAAGGGACAGGGAAAATGCTTTGAGATATCACTTTAAATGGATACTTTCTTGCCAGGCTGAACTTTACCTTAAGACATATGGACATTACATGTGAAGCTTACAATCATTTTCGAAATACTTTGAATGATCTGGAAAACTTACAAGATAGCAAAATGAAATATACTTCTGAGCCCATTAAGCTTGCTTTCTGCCAATTTCTCGTTTATGAACGGATTGAGCAACTGGTGAGTGTTGTTTATCACACTAAATGTAATGTGTTAAGAGAATTACTTCAAAAAGTTTTCAGTTCAGTCAATATAGTGAGTAAAAACACAAAACAATTCACCATTTTATTTACGTTCATAAAGAAGCTATTTGTTGTCCAAGAAATTACCTTTATATTTACATTTTTTATGCTGGGCTATGTCACAGCATATCAAGGTTTTATCAATTACATACCCTGGCAAAGCTTATGTTGATAAGATTTATTTTACCTTTGAGTAAATTAATATAATCTGCATCATAAACATGCTCACTAGAGCAACAGAAAACATGATTTTCAGAGTAACTACAAAACAGAACTAAAATATTAATTTATTTGCTAGTAAATGTCTAAAATAGTGCCATGGTATGTTTCTCTATGTAAGAAAAGCTCCTTTCCACGTTTCGAGTAAAAAAAAACCTTTGCTACTTAAAGTGTACTGAAAAAGAGATCATATCAAATTATTAATAAATTTTAATAATCTTAAAAATTACCAGATGCAGTAATTTTTAAATGGTTTCCTTATTTACTTATTTTACCAGAGGGCTCTGTTGTCCCAACTGTATATAATTTCAGTAATACCTAAAGTCACGTAGAGAATGTAACCGTTGGTACCATTTTAGATGTTAATAGTGATTATCTGCTGTTGCAGAAAAAATAAGTAACCTTGAACTAGATTTTTAATCTCTTGGAGGTTCGTAAAGATTGAAACTCATTTGGTCAAATATTCTGTGTTTTTCTTTTAAAATATCTGTCTGTAATAGGACCTGATTTGGACGGAACCCTAGTTTCATAGTTAATTTTTTTTTTTATTCAGCTTTGATATGTACAATGACCAAAGCCATAAGAAATAACAACATACTGTTTTTGTGTTATATATTTTCTAGGTCTCATATGCTTCATAAATGTTTTTTGCCAAAGATTGTATTATGATCGTGTTGGTCTTTAGTGCTCTGTATGTAATAAAACCGTAATGTACTGTTTCCATTCTACTTGAAACTATAAGTGAAATCTCTAATCACAATTTAAAATATGGTGGTGATAGAGGACTGCTTATAAATTACACTTGTGACCAAGACAGTCTTCTTTCTAATGTTCCATTTAGCAAACACACATCTGCTCTACTGTTCATTCTCCAGAAATAGAGACACTTTTCAATGTCTCCTGTTCCTCACGTTTTTGTAGTAAAATATATTGAGTGCATGTATATATTCAGTTACACCCTTGAAGGCTGTATGAGGAACCATTTGCAGAACCAAGCAAAAAAACACAGAACAAGTTATCAGCCAAAACATACCTTCTGCAGACCCCAGAATTTGTGAAATTATTGTAATGACATTTAATTTATGGCAATATTAATTATTTAGAATACTGAATTCCCTTGCTAACTTCAGGAATAGGTAGATTCAACTTCTCTTGCTGTAGCTAAAAGGTACAAAGCTCCAAGAATAATAGCTAAATTAAATTAGTCTTCAAAGATACTTCTTGCCTTATGCATGCTGCAAGCAAATTTATGTAACGGGCGGGTGTTGAAACTAATTTAATATTCCTTAATAATTATCATGTTATAGTGGCCTGAGTGCATTCTAAAAATACACTTTTTTCCCTTTGCACAGGAGCTGTGGAAGATCATTGCTGAACCACTTATGTGACCTCTTTCACATAAGACAGCTGAAGACCTTGAGGCAGAAAATTAATGCTGTTCTACAAATAAAACAATGTAGAGTTTTTTCCAGAAGATGTGCTCCCAGTGGAACCATAAGCCAAGATTTTGATGCAGATTTGCCTTAAACTAATTAAATATATCTTGTAGCACTTAAAGGATGATTTCTTTATAGTTTTTAATGATGCTGTTTTTAAATTGCTCCTCATAGTACAGATCTGAAAACTACTCTTAACTACTTCTATCAACTTTGTGATGGATCCACAGATACTGGCTCTCTAACAGTCGTGATAAGGTGTCTTTACTCCTGGGACCAGTAATTTTTTTTTCTATGACTTTGTCCCTGTACACTAATAACCACCCATCCAACCTCTTTCCATGTTACAGAAGTGTCAATCTCATACACTTACATTTATATCTAATAATCAGTAAACTCAGTCAGAGCCAGATTCTACTTCCATACCAGGTTAGTATTCTAGACACTTGTGGAGTGATCTGCAAAAGGCCCAGCTGCTTTTCACCAGGTGGTTGCTCTGAGTTGAGGAAACAATCTATTTTTAAAACTTCAGAATGAACTACGAAAATGGAGGACTACCTTTTCGCCTACCTTGACCTTTCTAGTGTAGAAGCCAGGATTTCAACTGACGCACAGAGTTCAGGTTTTGTATGCCTCTCTCTGGAGCAATTCTGCTCGCATCTTATGCTGTTCAATCCCTGCTAAGCTGAGGGTGGTATGAATTGTCCACCCTCTTTCAGTCCGTGGAATTCTAGCCTCACAACATTCCTGTGGGTGGGTGAGATTTTGGGAGGAGGAGGAAATTAGTGCCATGGAGCCTCTTTTGCATTGCCCACTCACATATTCTTGGACTTCTTGGCTATAAAAATAAAAGTAGCATTTGTTGATCACGGCTCTCCTGGTTAATAAACACAAACCCCACGATATATGTTCTATATTTCTGTAATAATTTTTTTTCTTTTTTTTGGGTGGTGCTGGTGGTCCATCATGGTCACCCATTTTCCCCACACCTGCAGTCGTGGGAACTCTTCCTCCTGCTGAAGAGCTCTAGACTTCTTTCTTTAGAGTTGTTTTCAGTGGGTTCAAGTGCAGCATGATGCTCCCTGTCTCTGAATGTGTTGGTTCCGTAGTTCTTCCAGCCCAGAGAGCTGTGATCTTTCATGTTGTAATGTATTGCGCTTTATACTAGATTGCCAAACAAGGCCTCTAGTAGTAGTTTTTAAAAGAGGTTTTATGCTTGATTTGGTTAATTTTTTAGGGCAGTAATTACTGATTTTTCTCTTTACATGCATGAGGATATTCTACGTGGTGATCTTAGTTGGGTTAAAATAGTTTTGTGGGAGGGTTTTGTTGGGGTTTTTTTTTTGTTTTGTTTTGATTAGAGGCACTTTAGACAACACAGTTGATCCATTAACCATATGGTTAATATATCCTTGGCTAGATTTCTGTAGCACATCAGTCTGTCAAAACGCTTAGTTAACTATCTTAAAACACTTGGATATTATTTTGTAATGATGTTCTTAGCCCAGGTATAGTTCATTATACCAGATAGGTGCATTGATAAGAGAAGCTACATATTGTATCTTGGATAGTATGTGATCAGGCTGACTTAGTTCCACTGGGACTTGTGTTATTTAATGAATATAGAAAGATGAGATTAGCTTTGTTTTTCTAGGTAGTATCATCTTGTGTCATAATCTTCACAGTGTTTTTTAGTCTGGCATTTTATTCATAACATACAAGTTTTCTTTAACCATATGAGTTAAGTACTGACTAGCATCTTTAATTTTGAACTTTGCTTTTCTGTATGTCATTGGGGTTAGTGAACTTTTTACAGCTTTTAAATAACAAAGTTGTGGCTCTGAATGCAGATGGATTGCACACCTTGAAAAGAGGTGGGAGCATGTAAAGGCTATAATGAATGTCAAAAATGCTTCTGTAAACAGGGATTTCTTTAGTATTGTTTAACTTCAAATACAATGATAAAAACCATGTTTTAATTCAGGGTTCCCAAGTTGCTGTCCATGGGATACTACTGGTTTGTAGAGCATGTACTGGTGATCCAATAGAATTGACGGTTCATGTAGTCCTGGCTGCTGATTTTTGTTTCTTCAAATATCCAGGCTCTTCATTGCAAAGAAGAGTCTAGTAGCCAGTAAAAATAGGTGGAAATAACGAGGCAACTTAGCTGCTTCCACTAGGGGCACTGCTACATGAACAAGTAGAGGAAACAGGATCATGGGGCAGAGTGGAGCTGCCAGTTGCAAGGGAATGTCCAGGAAGAGGAATAGAGTGAGTTGGTCAGCAGAGGGACGGGAGCTAAGGCTCCAATCCAGCAAAACTATTAAACTAGCAAGTAGTCCAATTGATTTCATTGGGACGACTCAGGTGCTTAAAATTAAACATCGGCTTAGATGCTCTGTTGGATTTAGGGTCCAAGTGACAGAAAAAAGTCTTACGGATGTTGTGTTATCTGAGTTGATGTAGTGGGGGACAAGGTGCACATGCATGCTTTCTGAACTTATTAAAATGTTATTCTGTATATATTCGGTTTGAGTCACAAACCTGACATGAAGAAAATCTGTCAATTTTCTTGTGGTTCAGAAAATCTCTCCAAGAAGACTTAAAATATGTATTTTTCTTGAAGACTGAAATGTGGCACCTGGTGGGGACTGTTTGGGGGAACATGCATTTAGAGTCTGCTCATGTAAATATTTGACTGTTCAGATTTTTGCCAGATTTTCAAGAGCCCAGGACCTCCCACTTACGCATCTAAAGAAGTGGTCAGCTCTTTAAAACTGCATCATGCCCAGCAGTAGACAAGCAGCTGCAAGGTGCTGAGTGGTGTTAGAAGTCTGGTCACTTCATATAGGTGCCTAAGTGGGAGCTGAGCTGTTCTGAAAAAACTGACCTCAGCTGTGGATGTTGATCACTCTTGGGGGGGGGACTTGTATTTAATTTTTTAAAATGCATTGACAATTTAATGTGTGTTGAAATGTGCCATTTATCTAATATATCAAAACTCTGCATTTTTGCATTTTTAAAGTGATATTAACACAACAAATGAGCAATTGTTTCAAATTTCTTAGCTTGTGGCATAATGTCAATAAATTGCTGCCAAAGAAGTTTCAGCTAGAAGCAGACTTTTACAACCAAGTTATAAGCTTTAGAAAACATGAAGATCTTGGGTCAGTGGTGACTACTGAAAGGAAGCGGAGCCTTTGCGGTTGTGGAATGTGCTTTTGCTAAACTGTTATGCTGTGTAATCAGTGTGGCCAAAGGCTTTGTTGTTTTTGGGTTAATACTAACGGCATGGTTTTACTTTGAAAATTAATTTGTGTTTTGAAATTGTGGTGTAACAAGATAAGTGAAACAGACCCTTTATGTGGAAAAGCTGTGTGTGCTTAAGGTAGTGTGTTTACTCTTGCTGTGCAGATTTTTCACTTTCAGAGGAGCCTGAAAAGTCAACCCAACCATCAGTAGAAGGAAACTTTGGATTATACAGGTAGAGTGACATTGTAGATTTATTCTCCTTTTTTAACATAACTGGTTCTGATTAGATCTAAATGGAGTATTGCATGCTGAGATCCATTGTATGAGGAAGGGTGAAAGCCAGCTGTTTAAAATAAAAGGGAGTGTGACACTTATTCACTTAAAATATTTTCTAGGTGATCAAAGGTAATTCTTTTATCTCTCTGGAATGTTTAAGTTTGGCTTTACTCTAAAAGTGATGTTGTTTTAAAAAAAAAAATGGTTACATGTTTGGACCAATGACTTTCATTTAGAGTTGCTCCCATTACGATTAAAAATGGCTCTGGCTGCAGTTTCAGTCTGAAGTCCTGCTGTGTTGCCCCTTATCACCAAAAACAGATTCTGCAACCAAAAATAGGTAACAGCTCTGAGGGTACAAGAGCCAGAAAGGGAACTTGCACTCTCATCAGTGTACTTAGCTGTCCAGTACTAACACATAAGAAAAGGAAAAACCTATGCCAGAAAGTTAGGCAGGTATTACTCAGCATACCTAGAATAAAAGTTTTGAGTAAGAATGTGCAGCTCTTACATAGCCATGTTTCTTGCCATAACAGCACTTTTAAATAGTACTAATAGCGTGTGACCTTACTGAGGACTTACTATGCACATTTTAGCCTAAAGCAATTTAATTTGTTCTACTGATAGCAACAAAACCAAAAGTTTGTACAAATATTGTGTACACAAGTGTTGCACCCAGAAATTTAGTTTTCACCTTATCTGATATGACTTCCATTATATGTTTGGCAAAATGATATGTTTTCCTAATAAAGCATGATTTAGAAAATGCCACTAAGCCTGTGTGAAGAATATCCACTTGTGGTGTGCCAGATGGTGGCGGACATGAAGACTTTTTTGTCTGGTGCCTGAATTGTGTTTTGGACACAACTTTAGATCTTAGAATGTTGGCCAGAATATGTAGTGTAACAATATAGGTTATTAGGGTTCAGTAGCTCAAGCAACAGGCTTCAGGTCTTCCCTGATAGTTTTTCTGCCTTTTTACTGAGTGGGTAGTTTAAGCAAGCAACTCTTCCAGTGAATTTGAGCGTTCGTGGAAGGAGCTGAATACATAAGCAAAGATGCTGCAATGGAAACCAAATCCTCGACACCAAACAGATATAGCTCAGATTCTTGCTGATTTGTCTTGAGTGATCTTCAGCCTACCTTCTCTTTCACTGCCTGTCCTTTCTATTGAGACAACAATCAAGGGTGCCAATTTTGTTGGTCACTTTCATGATGCAGATAGCTGTCCGCTAGAAATTGCCATGGGGCCTCCGATTCCATTCACGTAGCCTGCCAAGCAAACTAAGGTGGTAGATGACAAAATCATTAAGATGGGCTATCTTGGATGGGAATTAGAAGGGAGGAGGTTTCATGCTCTCTCCCCCCGCCTTTTTTCCCCAATCACTGTAGACACAGTTCCCCTTCCTCGTTTTTTCTAATTTCAGTTATCATTTTGGTAGCTAGTAATAGAATTAAAGGCTTATGCTTCCATTTACAAACTAGCAGGTGTAGGATAAGCCAGTATCACCCACTCCTGTAGGTCCTGTAATTTTGTGAACGTTATAAAGGAAAAGAGAATGCTCAGCATAGCTATCCTTTTGTAGCTGATAATTGAAACAATTGCATTTGGACACCTTTGTGGGCGGGAGGGGGAGGAGGTCGTTTCTTTTCCAAGTGAGCACTCATCTATCCAAACATCTAACTTTTTAATCTCTGATCTACTAGTCCAATTAGTTACAAACATTCAGACAAATTGTTGCTGTGTGTGGAAGAAGTCACTGAAGAAAATATGACCCTGGCATTTATCTCTGCTGAAAGGAGGAGTATCAATCACCTCCTGAGGTGGAAAGTTTGTTGAATCCTGGAAATACTAGCTTCTAACATCAGCTCTATTTATAGCAAATCTACCTTAGTACCCTGCCAGTGTATATAGACACAGTTTAAATTTCCACTTTATGGGTCTTTTCTCCAAAGTGAAACGATGTCATGAGCTCAACATGATGACTTTCACATACAACTACCAGTCTGAGGTCCTCTTTCAACTTCAGCGGTTTTTGGAAAGAAACTCTAGTCAATATTAGTTTTGATATTGATCGATTAAAGGAACAATTTGAGCTTCTAGGTGGACGTGCATTCCAAAGGTTCCTCCTCCTTTTACCTTGCGTACACATGGTGAGTGTGCTCACTTTCACTGCTCTGGTTGAGCTGTTCAGTTCGTTTGACTTTGCCTCAGTACTAGCAAAAACATGCATAGTATTGAACTTGATGTAGTTGCCAGAGGATTATTTTACCTACTTTTATTTAGTACATTGTTTACTTTATTTGCTGTTATACATTCACTTTTAGGTGGTTGTTCATACACCATTCCTACAGCCTGATCTGCTGCACGTCACTCACTTTCATAGAATCCTAGAAGATTTGGGTTGGACGAGGCCTCAGGAGGTCATCTAGTCCCACCCCCTGCTCAAAGGAGGACCAAAACCAACTAAATCATCACAGCCAGGGCTTTGTTAAGCCGGGCCTTAAAAACCTCTAAGGATGGAGATTCCACCACCTCCCTAGGTAACCCATTCCAGTGCTTCAGCACCCTCCTGTTGTAGTAGTATTTCCTAATATCCAGCTTAGACCTCCCCCACTGCAATTTGAGACCATCGCTCCTTGTTCTGTCATCTGCCACCACTGAGAACAGCCTAGCTCCATCCTCTTTGGAACTCCCCTTCAAGTAGTTGAAGGCTGCTGTTAAATCCCCCCTCACTCTTCTGCAGACTAAACAAGCCCAGATGAACAGCCGAGCTTCAGCCTCCTTGGAAACTCCTTGGCCCCCTTCAGGTAGTTGAAGGCTGAGTGACAGGGTCAGGCCACATGGCTACAGAAGAGTGATCGAAGGCAGATATATTAATTCCAGGTTAAGTAGATCCCTTTTCCCTGGGTAAAGTGATGGGGCAGTTCCAGAACAAGCAGGAACTTGCTGGAACCAGTTAAGGTGGGCAGGCTAATTAGGACACCTGGAGCCAATTAAGAAGAAGCTGCTAGAATCAATTAGGACAGCTGGCTAATAAGAGCACCTGGGTTTAAAAAGGACCTCACTTCAGTTAGTGAGAGGCACGTAAGGAGCTGGGAGTGAGAGGATGTGCTGCTGGAGAACTGAGGAGTACAAGCGGTATCGGACACCAGGAGGAAGGTCCTGTGGTGAGGATAAAGCAGGTGTTAGGAGGAGGCCATGGGGAAGTAGCCCAGGGAGTTGTAGCGTCACACAGCTGTTCCAGGAGGCACTCTAGACAGCTGCAATCGACAGGGCCCTGGGCTGGAACCCGGAGTAGAGGACGGGCCCAGGTTCCCCCCAAACCTCCCAACTCCTGATCAGACACAGGAGGAGTTGTCCTGGACTGTGGGTTCCACCAGAGGGGGGGTCTTTGGGCTGTTCCCCGACCTACATGGTGGATCAGCAGAGACTGCAGGGGTTGTTCTTCTCCTTTTCCCCATGCTGGCCAGTGATGAGGTTATCTGTGTGAACGGCAAATCTGAGCCACGAAAGTGGCCAAACTGAGGGCTGCTGTGAATCTCTGAGGCAAGCAAATCCGCCAATAAGCGCAGGACCCACCAAAGTAGAGGGGGAATTTTGTCACAACTGTTATTAAATCCCCCCTCACTCTTTTCTCTTCTGCAGACTAAATAACCCCAGTTCCCTCAGCCTCTCCTCATAGTCATGTGCCACAGCCCCCTAATCATTTTCATTGCCCTCCGCTGGACTCTCTCCATTTTGTCCAAATCCACTCTCCAATTTGACTCCTAGAACATTCCATAGGCAGAGAGAGCCGTATGTTAAGTGCCAAAGTCCCACTTTGAGACATTGGTCTAAAGTATTTTCTCATAGCACCTTGACCCCATTTCCCAGGTTTTCCACTTCTGGATGTTTCTTAGCCCCCTGTTGCATGTAATTTGCAAATAAGTTGGCCACAGGAGGTGATGTCTAACACACAGTTTGAGGGTGTTCCTTTGACTAAGGTAACTTTGGAATGCTGCATTCAGTCGATTCCAAAATTTCCAGGAATGTTGTAGGTACCAGGGAGCACAACCCTATTGATATTGATGCAAATTGGAACACCAGAAAAGCCTGATTCATGGGAAGATTAGAACCTTTAGTCTGCCTATACCTGCACGCAATGAATCTCTCTGCCACCCCCTGCTGTTACCTACACATATTAAAGGCAGCAGCTTAACTTCCTGTGTTGAGAGGTTAGCTGTCTCATGGATTCTAGCAGAAACAAGAAAGCTCTGCAGGGAAGGTTGGTGAAGGGTGGGGGCGGGGACAGAGACCTGCAAAGTGGTGGTGATTAAGGAAGCAGGAACCTGGGGATGTGTGGAAGCGGGGATCTGGAGTTGGGGGAGAGAAAAATGGGGCTTCTAGGTGGAATGTAGATGGGGAAAGGGAGAGGGAACCTGGCCCGTAGTGGAGATTGGGAAAGGGATGCACAAAGAGCCTCAAGCATAGAGGAAATAATGTGGGAAGTCAAAGGTAATCACTGTGTTGGCATTCCCTCTGAAATCTCTTCCACTTGGCTTATCCAGAACACCTTGTTCGATCTGGGAGAACACTTCACTTCATCTAGTTCTTTTGGATCCAAAAAACTCCAGGTTTCGTCACTGAGGTTCCTTTATTTTACATACAGCAAAGCTATGTTGAGTTGATCAGACTCAAGCGTAGGTTGGGTATAGGGCAGGGATCGGCAGCCTTTGGCACGCGGCCCATCAGGGAAATCCATTGGCGGGCCGGGATGGTTTATTTACCTGCAGTGTCCGAAGGTGTGGCCGATCACAGCATCCCTCAGCCTGCGCCGCTTCCCGCAGCCCCCATTGGCCTGGAACGGCAAACCGTGGCCAGTCGGAGCTGCAATCGGCCAAATCTTGTGGACGCTGCAGGTAAACCGTCAGAGCCTGCCAGCAGATTTCCCTGACGGGCCACCTGCCAAAGGTTACCGATCCCTGGTATAGAGTGTACCACACATTCCAAGTTACACAGAAACCTTATTTTGAATACTTTTTCATATTACATTGCATTTACTCTGCATTATATCACACATTTTTGATTGGTTACTTTTCAGGAACCAATCTATGTTCAGTGTGTTCTGTCCATGCATTGTCCATGTAGAACCTGATCTTTATATTCCAGGTTTATCTTGTCCATTGCTCCTAGCCTCAGGACATTCCTGCTTATTTTAGCTGGCTCACATATTCTATCATTTTAGCCTACTGCTTGGTAAGCCCTTATTTACAAGTTCACCTCTCAGTCATGCCCACAAGAAATGAGGCAAGTTACTTACGTCAAGCCAGGGCTACACACTTGTCATAAACATACAGCTAAGGGTAGCATAAAATCCCTCCCGGGTAGCTGTACTGAATCTTTACCTGTACGGGGTAAGAAGCTCAAATAACCTAGTTGGCACCTTACCAAAAGGGCCAATGAGGAAAGAAGATACTTTCAATTCTGGGGGAGGGTGTTTGTTTGGGCTCTCTTTGTTCCCTCCTTGGACAGAGAGAGGGACCAGGCAGGAAAAAACCTCTCCTAAAAGCCTATCTGAAATGAACATGTAAGATTACAAAAATTGTAAGTAAGGCAAGAAAATGCATTAGATTATCTTCTGTTTTAGCTTGTGAATTTTCCCTATGCTAAGATTAGTGTTTTATTCCTGTTTTTTTTTTTTTTGTTGTTTGTTTGTTTGTTTTGTAACTTTGAAGCGGAGCCTAGGGGGGAATTCTCTGTGTTTTAAATCTTTTTATCACCCTCTGAAGTTACCTTCCATCCCGATTTTACAGAGGTCCTTTTTTATACTAAGTTCTTCTTTTAAGACCCTGATTGATTTTAGTGCCTTAAAGATAAAGGGTCTGGTCTGTACTTATATTAAAGGCAATTGGTTGGTATATTATTCTCAAGCCTCCCCAGGAAAGGGGGTGAAGGGGCTTGGGGGGATATTTTGGGGAAATAGGGACTCCAAGTGGTCCTTTTCCTGAATTTTTGTCTAAATCGCTTGGTGGTGGCAGCAATACCATCCAAGGACAAGGAAAGGATTTGTGCCTTGGGGAAATTTTTAACCTAAGCTGGTAGAAATAAGATTAGGGGTCTTTCATGCAGGTCCCCACATCTGTACCCCAGAGTTCAGAGTGGAGAGGGAACTCTGTCAACACTGAAATAGAGGGAGGTGGGAAAGTGGCACACAGCAGGGAACTGGTGGGGGTGGGGGAATAGAGGGATAGAAGGAGTCCCTGGTGTGTGCAGTGAGCTCAGTCAACACAAGCTGCAACGTTTGACCTGCCCTCTCCCTTCACAGTTACTGTAATTTAGGAAATAAGTGGTGTACTGAATTTTAAAGAACCCAGGAGAAGGTCTCTAATGATTTGCTGATAACTAACCTTCTATATTAGTGCCCTGGAATGCTCTGATTTGATGAGCATAGATCAACCTATTAGACCCACCAAATTTCCCTGAAGCAATAATTGATTTTTTGGACTGCAGCTGCTTGGATCCAATGAGCATGCAACTCAATGTTATCACAGGCCTGAGGATCCTGCCTCTACGTTTCTATACTTAGCTAAAATAAATTGAGTGGTGTAAGTTTAAAACATGAACTGCATATTAAAAATAAACCATATCTTATCCACTCGGGTTCTTGTGCCACCCCATGTTACCATTAAATATAACTATTTCAGAAACCCCCATTTTATATATATATATATATATATAGCCATCTAACATCTTGACAGATGAAAGGAGCTGTGAGAAAGTCGATCCGTCAGTGTTGCTTAGCAATGGTATGGGCAAAGAGCCCAATGCATGAGCAGCAAACCTTCCCACAGTGGCTACAGGTCCACTCACCAGATGGAAGTTGAAGCATACTCTGCTTCCTGGCTTGCCTGCGGGCCTCAGCCTGGTCTCTCTGATGGCTCTCCATGGTTACTGCACCAGTTTTAACCTGGCTTCTCCAAACTGAACAATTGTGGGCAGGATTTTCCCAGTTGTCAGTGGGAATGCTGAATTTCTTGAGGCCTTGCTTGACCTTGTTGCTGTATCAGAGCTTTGGCCTTCCTCTCCCTTGCAGGCAGTTCTTAAGTTGGCCATAGAGCACAGCCATCAGCAAATGTTCTTGAGGTATGCACTCCACATGTCCCAACCAGCAAAACCTGCAAACATCCAGCATAGTCTGCATAGACTGTAGGCTGGTTCTCTCATGGGTCTCGTTATTGGTGATCTCTTGGTACCAAGTAACTCCAAGGATTTTTCTATGACAGTAGAGGAGGAAACTGTTCAATCTCTGCTCCTGCTTGGGATATGTAACCCAGCTTTCACAACCGTAAAGGAGAGTACTAAGGACACAAGCCTGATAAACAGACTTTGGGTTCAGAGTTAGCAACTTGTTTCAAACACGTGAGGTAAGTTTGCCAGAGATAACAGAAGCTTTGCAATTCTGGCATCAAGTTCCCTAGCAAGGTTAAATGAGTGGGTAAGAATTGTGCCAAGATAGCAGAAGTGATCCATGTTGTCCAGAGCTTCTTTATTGACATAGATTTTAGGTGGAATGTTGGTACCTTGTGATGTGGCAACTGGTTTGTTGATACTGATTTCCATACCAAACTTGGTGTATGCATCATCCGCCCCATTATAAACTTTTAAATAAAGCAATATTACTTTAGCATCTGCATTATGATCACTCAAAGACACACTTAATTTGTGACAGGAGTCTAATGTTCCATTTGTTAGTATGTATTATTCATCTGGAACTTACCTGTACAACTATTGAGCTTATTAAAACTGAAAGTCCTTTATGTAGGATTTGTGTAATGTATTTAAAAATCAATTAAAATGGGAAAGCTTGTAAAAGGAAATATTTGAAACTGGTTGCCTCCCTATTTCATTCTTTCCAGACTAATGATAGGTTTGAAGGATACAAATAAATAAAATGTGGTTGTATTTTAATGGATAAATTTTAATGGATGCACCAACCTAGTAGAGATTCTCCCCACCCTCCCGAAGCACAATTCATCAACATGCGTTGTGCGTCTGGAAAAATGAGGTAGCAAGAAACTCAAAGTTATCCTCCTGTTGCGGTAAGACCTCTGACAAAAGCTGTACATGAATTTACACTTGGAAAGAGGAATAAATATGCTGAAGTTATTTAATACTGTGCAGCACTGTACAGTTACTAACTTCCTGAAACTTTGGCATCAGTCCACTTCCACAGGTGCAAATTAGCAGGAAGATTATGGCAATTTCAGTGTGTAATGCTTGTAGACAAGCATAAACATATCCTGGTTCTCAAAACCGGTGGCTAATACTACATACTGCACCCAACTAACTTATGGCCAGCAGCATTTTGGTGGATTTTTTTGGGGTGTTGGGTTGGGTTTGTGGGTGGTTGGTTTGAGATTTGGGGGAGGGGGGAAGAGGTCTGCTCACTCATTCCTGTCAAGGCCTGGAATTAGGTTAACTGTGATGAGATCACAGCCCAAATTGGCAAGGCTGCAGGACTGAGTATGTGCTATCTTGAATCTATAAATTATCAAAGTGTCCTTGATAGCAACCACAATGCTATCTTGAGTATTGAACTGTTTTATATCGCGGGCTGAAGAAGCGTTTCCTATGCTTGTCAGTACTAATGACAGAGGCTTAGGATTTACAATAATGGACTAGTTAGATCTAGAGAGTTCAACATCAACCCTGTCTGTCCTGTACCCATACAGCATGCTAGTTGAATTGTTAGAAGCAGGGCTGGATTATGACATTCTGAGGCCCAAACGTATGTCAAGTGTAAGAGGCCCCATACCATAAAAAAAAGAATTTATTATTTTCACAGAAAGGACATTGAATTTATAAACACAAAAGCTTTATATTTGCATTAAAAAAAGGCAAAGTTGTAAGAATAGAATAATAATCATTTTCAGCAGCCCTGTCTGTAACAATGACATCATTACAAATAAATTTTAGACTAATTCTTTGAACTAATTGCATATGTAAGTAAAGCAGACGTAAACAATACAATATAAAAAATACAAAATAAAAAACCGCAGTCACTACAATTTACTAGAAGTTCTCAGGAAATTTTTCTTCTCTGTTGGGGCATCTAAATTGTGGAATTCCTTGTCTGAATGCGCAGTGAGACTCTTAGATGATATAAGATGGCAACAGAGGATAAAAGAAGCTATAGAGGATATAGGATCTGGATAAGCCACATGCTTAGAGCTCAACCATTAGTTATATTGATATGAATTAAACCCAGGTAATAAGTCAATCATCAGAAAATTGTATTTTTCCAATAGATTTGTTTTGTTTTTATGCTGAATTACCTAATATGGTACTAAAATTAGTAGCAGAAAGTTTTGTATTGAAACAGGTTAAAAAAATTAATTTTATATTTTAAACATTGAGATTTATATATCTATACAACAACAAATATTTTTAGTAATATATATGCCAAAAACCTGTGTTGTTTTACCAGGATATTTCTGTGAAAGTTAGTGCTATTTTGCCTATGTTCTCACAGGAAAACAAAAGGATATAATTTTTTTTACACCATGAATAAGGAAAATTATCCTTCTTTTCATATGAATAAATGAAAAAACGTCTGATTAATTTTGTTAGGAAAATATAAAGTTTATCCAGACTATATATAAAATATATTTACAAATATTTATTCTGATCGAATTTTTGCTATAAAACAATGAATTGTTGGGATTTTTCTTTTGCTATACTATAAAAATACGTCTTATGCATATGATATATGATTTATAAGTCTATATAAGAATTTTTACATAATCTACTACCTATAATAAAATATTATCTTGCGCACTCCAAACCTGGCGAGCAGAAAATCCCAGTCTTTTTCTAGGCAGACATCTCTCCTCGCATTCTCTTCTCTATCGTCTGTCTCCCCCAGGCCCACTAATTAATCTCGAGCAAACACCTTGGCAACAGAGTGACAACAAGCTACATGCGCTAAAGAGAGAGAGAGAATTTACCAGAAAAAAGACTGGTACTTTCTAGACAGGCATTGAGAGAGTGAGGAAAAACTAGCCTATATTCAAGCAAATATAAATATAATAGCCTATACATCATATATGCATATAGTTTAAAATAACGTGCTCACCAAGTATTCAGAATATTTTGAGATACATGTATATCTTCCTTCACTTCTCTCAAAACCCTCGATTTATCCTTTCGTCAGCGCTCCTACTGATACTTCCTGATACTACAAGGGAGAATCAGCTATTTTTCCATTGAAAATGGTTAAAGGAATGTCTCGTTTTGCTCTCCAAAAGTGCTGAGCACCCATGGCTTCCACTGAAATAGATAGGTTGAGCAGCTGTAGCCCCTGTCTGAAACAAGCCACATTTACATGTTTTAAATATGCGTTTAGGTGTCCAGGTTTAGGCACCCACATTTGAAAATGATGGCCTGGTTGCTTTAGATGGGGTTTGACAATTTGTATTTGATGCCTTGCTGTTTGTCACTGGCTTCTCTTGCTTTGTTCAGCAATTATTGATTGGTTTGCTTAGGATGCCATCCGGCAAACTCATGCAGCCCAGCTGCCTTCAGAATTCAAGATCTGCCCAGTCCAGCAGCAAGGGGAGGAAACTCTCAGCAAGTAGCTCTGCTCAGCGTGGGGCTCAGTAACCAGCTTGGTAGGCTACCCTCTCTCATCAGCTTGGGAGTGGGTACTGGTAAATCATTTCTTCTCCAAATTAGAACTCCGGTCTAAGCAGTAAATCAATCACAGATGTGCCTCACTTTTAGGTGTGGGGGGAGTGTTAACCACTAGATGTCACTACAACTTCAGGAATGAAGGAAGTCATAGGTGTCAGCAAGAATTTAACAATGTCTCACTTCCTTTATGGGGCCATTGGCTGGAGATTTTTTCCTTAAGACTTCCCTTTTGGCCAAGAGGGGTTAGCGTGTATGGTCTGTGTGAGACAGGGAATGTGTAGCAGAAGGCCAGATAAATCAGGAAGTCCCAAAGAAAACAAGCTTCTCCGCCCCAAGGAGTCTCCTCAAGCCCTCTCACTCCTTCCAAGGCCCTTTAATAGCAAGATTATCAACAGCTTCTACACCTTTTTAGGCTTTGGGGTTTCTTCCAACTAAGGAAGCCAGATGGCCTCTTGCCTCTTCCTGCTTAAGCATTTGCCCCAATTAGCCCGGAGTAAACACGCTAACTGGCCAGATGTGCTCTCTGCCTGGGTCTCTTTGCTGGTAACTAATTCCTTCCCTGCCTGTGGTATTGTGGGGTATGTATGCCCCATCACACCAGGTTCTAATCAGGTCCTTATAAATCTAATGGCATGTTCTAATTAGGGGCCCAAATCCTTCACTCTTATGTACACAAGTAGTCCTAGTGGATCTATAATGTTTGTAAAGAAATATCCTTTCACATAAAGATGAGACTTGTGCCTGTACAGAACTTACAAAAGAAGACGAAAGAAATTACAAGAGATGTCAGGGACAAAGCATGCTTTTGTGGAGGTGAGTGGTCTGGAGCTAGGATCTCGTCAGTTTTATTCACTGCTCTGCCACTCATGAATGGTAAGAAAGAACTGAGGGGGCTGCTGGTCCCTTTATACCGGCACTATGAGCACGCAACTCCAGGGGGCTGTGGAGCTGACCTGATGGATACCACTGAGGGAAAACCTTTCCAGCAGTGGTGCTCTGGGAGAGCACACACCTATGTTGGAATGGACATGAGTGACACATCTAGAAGAACAAGTCATAAAAGGTGGATAACAGTTTGACTGCCCACAATTATAGTTACCACACAGCTCTTTCTAAGCAAGCCTGCTTTATTCTTAAGGTAAAAAGAATTACAGAGAAAACATATTAACAACAATAAAAAAACCTACACTGCTGCTAATCAGGTAACTAGGGATTTCCCCTCCTTTCCTCTCCCCCTTCCTCACCCCCCAGAGTATGGGCTCTGGAAGGAGCAGTCCTTCAGCACCCCATCCATGGGGCTTCTGTTGCGGCGATGAACTTGTGACCACATCAGCTTACAATAAACACACAGTCTTATGGGGCCTCAGCAGGCCCAAGTTCTTCCAATCCTGTCCGTGTGGATCCAAGAGGTCTAGAATGAAAAGTAGAAAAACACCCATGCACTCTTTTACGTTTCCCACTCCATTTAAGGTCCAGCTGAGCTCCAGTTACGGAGCTTGGCTAGCTGGTGCCAGCTAGTGACCAATGAGCACTACTCAAAGACAACCAGGTTGGAGTCTTGAATGCAAAGTGTCAAAGCTTCCTGAAGGAAGCTGTTAACATTGTTGTCAGTTAAGCATTCCCCCAAGGGAGAGGATTACACAATGACTTTCAAAGAACAAAGGACATTTGTTAACCCTAACATATCGAAGAACGCCAGTTATGGAACAGGTATGTAGTGCTTTTTCCCCCCTGTGATCAAATGCAGGGTGTTTGTGTTGGTATCAGAATTTTGCACACTATTGCTTCATATTAATGAACTCCTGCATCTTTTAAAGTATGTACAATGATGAATCTCTTGTGGAAAGTACATATCTTGCTTGCAATGCTTGAGAGAGTCCCAGACAAGTAAATATTTTGTGTCCTTTGCTTCATACTGTTATTATTGACTATTACCCAGATAGCCTGCTTCTTGTAGAACTAAGGCTTTAGGGAACAGCTGAAGAGTGAGACTGCCGCTCAGCTTCTCCTTAGCCTCCGAGTACCAATCTGGCAAGAGAAGGATGCAATGGCAAGAGGAAGAAGGACCCGGCCACCACACCAAAGCTGCCTCTGTGCAGTGGGAGTTGAGCTGTCCAGGTTATTTAGTATGGCTTAGCCGGTCCATGGTAGTGGTGGTTTTTTATCGGTTTATTGCAAATAGGCCCAGAAGTTGATCTATGGGCATGACTTTTAAATAGAAAGAAAACATAATCAATACAAAGAGTACACAGCACTGAGGTCTTGATCCTGTCATGCATCCCTGGGGGCAGGTTGATTTCAGCACAGAGGCTTGCCCATATTGATCTGGTTGCAGGAATGGAGCCTTAGTATGTCCACAAGGATGTATCTCTTTTATTACTTATAACCCTAATCCAGCAATCAGCTCCCTGCAGGTGGACAGCTTATCCCATGCAGAGTCCAATCTCTTCAGAGGAGTTGTGCCAGTTTATACCAGCCAAGGACTGGGCCCAGTGTTTCCCTCCCCCGCTTCCCTGTCCCTCTCCCGGACCCGGCGCGTGCCTCGGACACGGGATTAAGTCATGTGGGGTTTGCCAGAAGCCTATGCCAAAGGGTGACCTGCATTCAGTTTGTCTAAAGTGCTTGGGGGAGTCCCACCAAGCAGACAGGTGCAAGATCTGTAGGAGCTTTTACCTCTGCATGAAGAAGGAGAGGGATCACAGACTAAAGTTGCTGCTAATGGAAGCATAGATCGTCGGCACGCAGCACAACGGCTTTGGTCTGGGAGGTGCCAAGGAAGGACTCTGGGATAACAGGGGATCTGCGTCGTCCAGGCAGCCATCAGGCCCTCGGCAGACATTTTGAGGATGCGCCTGAGGACATTATACCAACCTCTCAACTGGATCCTTTTTTCCCATTTTTGGAATGTCTATCTCATTTCTACCGAGCGTGGTCCCAAACCACCTCAGACCGTTGGGTCCTCCGCATGGTAGAGATGGAATATTCGCTCCAATTTTCCTCTTCTCTCCCCGTCCCAGACTCGAGACTGGGATGTCAAAGCCTTTCACGATGTTGAGTGATGAGGCCCAGAACTAGTGGTAGTGTGATTGGAGTGTCCACCAATAGCTGCAGTAGTGTGGTGTACCAATGCTGACGTGGCCAGGCTGGGTTCCACCGGGATCACTGAAGTTCCATTGCTCCGGATTTTGAGGAGAACCTTGTGAATCAGTGGTATGGGAGGGAACACATAGAACAGGGAGTCCTTCCATGGAAGGAGAAATGCGTCCACCAGTGAATCCGGGCTGTGGTTTCGGAAGGAGCAGAATTGTAGGCATTTCCTGTTGGCCCTTGTGACGAACAGATCGATCTGGGGAACTTCCCATCGCTGGAAGACATTGTTTATCACATCTGGGCAGATAGACCACTCGTGGTTATGGAAAGACCTGCTGAGGTGGTCTGCTTTTATATTCTGTGACCCTGGAAGATAGGACACTTCCAAAAGTATGGAGTGTGCTATGCAGAACTCCCAGAGCTTGAGGGCTTCCTGACAGGAGAAAGGACTGTGCTCCCCCTGTGTGTTGATATAAAACATCGCTGTTGTATTGTCTGTCAAGACCGATATGCACTTGCCGTCCAGGAGAGGCCGAAAGGCCTAACATGCCAACTGGACCACCCTGAGCTCCCATACATTGATGTGAAGCATCAGTTCCTCCTGAGACCAGAGGCCCTGATTTCTGTGCTCCTCACCCCATGGCCGAAGCGTTGATGGTCAGACATAGGGATGAGTGGGGTTTGGAAAACGCAACCCCTGCTCATGTCAAGTGCAGGTTGAGTCACCAGTAAAGAGGCTTGAGAATGTCCAGGGGAAGGGTCAGCACCATGTCTATACTGTGCCCGCTTGGTCGCTACACCGATGCCAGCCAAGCTTGGAGAGGTCTGAGTCACAGCCTTGCACGTTGCACTACATAGTGCAAGATGCCATGTGACCTAGGAGTTTTAAGCAACTCCTTACTGTGGTTATAGGTAGTGATGAGCTGACAAAATCTTAACAACTGGTTCCCTCCTCACCCCACGAGGGGGTCATTGCTCACCCCCCTCTCCTATCCCCTGACTTCCCCCAGGCAGGAAGGTCTCATGGGCCACCGTAGTGGGTGCCCACCCAACCCCTAAGAGCCAGAGGAACCCGCCGGGGGGCGAGGTAGGGAGTCCTGGAGGTGCTTACCTGGGGCAGCTCCCAGGAAGCATCCGGCAGGTCCCTCTGGCTCCTAGGGGTGGGGGAGCACAGCTGGGGGGGGGAGCGGCCGCTCCCACCACTGACCACATCAAAAGTGGCGCCTTAGGTGCCAACTCCGTGGGTGCTCCGGGGCTGGAGCACCCACAGGGAAAATTTCGTGGGTGCAGAGCACGCACTGGCAGCTCCCCGCCCCGCGCCCGGCCCCAGCTCACCTCACCTCTGCTACGCCTCCGCCCCAAACGCACCGCCCCGCCCTGCTTCTCCGCGCGCCCCCCGCCCCCCTCCCCCCCCGGCTTCCTGTGAATCAGCTGTTCGGCGGGAAGCCTGGGAGGGCTGAGAAGCAGGCCGCAGCTTCCCACTCAGGCCGAGGGTGGCCGAGGTGATCTGGGACAGGGAGCGGTTCCCCTGCGCCCCCCCCCGGGTTACCTGCTGCGGCGCAGGTGGCCCTCCTTGCACCCCCCCGCCCCAGCTCACCTCTGCCTCCCTGGGCCTGAGTACAAAGCCGCCACCTGCTTCTCAGCCCACCCTGGCTTCCCACGTGAACAGCTGATTCACGGGAAGCCTGGGGGCGCGGAGAAGCAGAGCAGGGCGGCGCATTCACGGGGGAGGCGGAGGCGGAACAGAGGTGAGCTGGGACCAGGGGTGGGGTGGGGAGCTGCCGGTGGGTGCTCTGCACCCACCAAATTTTCCCCTTGGGTGCTCCAGCCCTGGAGCACCCATGGAGTCGGCGCCTAAGGCACCACTTTGGGCCGGTTAAATTTAGAAGCCCTTTTAGAACCAGGTGTCCCTCGCGGAACAACCGGTTCTAAAAGGGCTTCTAAATTTAACAACCGGTTCTAGCGAACCGGTGCAAACCGGCTCCAGCTCACCACTGTTTATAGGGAATTGTTTGAAGGTCCTGTATGATGTTGTGAATGGTCTGGAAGCGGGATTGGGGCAGGAATGCTCTGGCCTGTGTTGAGTCTAGCACTGCCCCTATGAATTCTATTCTCTGAGTAAGAGTGAGCGTTGACTTTTGAGTGTGTTTAGGAGGAGGCCCAATGTGTTGAAGGTGGATTTTATGAGGGAGATGTTGATCCACTTGTGTTCTGGACCAGCTCTTGACTAGCCAGTCGTCTTGGTAAGGAAATACCTGAACCTGCCTTTTCTATAGAAAAGCGGCCACGACTGACATAGATTTGGTAAACACCCAAGGTGTCGACAATAGGCTGAATGGTAGTACTGTGAATTGGTAGGGGGAACTCCCTGACTGTAAACCTTAAGAAGTGCATGTGAGGCGGGATTATGGAAATGTGGAAATATGCGTCCTTCCAGTCTAGGGTGGCATACCAATCTCCTGGATCCAGGGATAGAATGATAGTGGACAAAGAGACTATTTGAAACTTTAGTTTCTTCATGAACCTGTTGAGGCTGCACAGCTCCAGGATGGGTCTGAGGCCTCCTTTTACTTTCTGTATTAGGAAATACCAGGAGTAAAACCCCTTTCCCCTGAACTCCGGTGGAACCTCTTCCACAGCCCCCACCAATAGGAGGGTTCGTACCTCCGGAATGAGAAGCTGCTCGTGAGAGGGGTGCCTGAAGAGGGACGCGGAAGGAAGGTCGGGGCGGGGGGGGCGGCTATCTCACAGCTTGGAAGCTGCATGGCTGAACCTGCTAGAGCTTACATGCTCAGACCCCGTTAGGGAGGTGGTTCTGGGTAGCAGAAAGTCCTCAAATAGAGTGAATTACCTAGCCAAGTGGAAGAGATTTGCAATTTGGTGCTTGTAGTGTCATATCCCTCCAACACAATCGTCAATCCCCCTCATCTTGGACTACCTCCTAAAGTTGAAACAGCAGGGCTTGTCTCACTCCTCGATAAAGGTTCATCTGGCTGTCATCTCAGCTTTTCACCCAGGAGAGCATGGATGCACCATCTTCACTAACAAAATGGTTCGGCAATTCCTCAAGGGGTTAGACAGATTATATCCTCATATTCGCTGACCCACCCCCACTTGGAACCTTAACTTGGTACTCTCGAGGCTGATTGGGCCCCCGTTCGAGCCCTTAGATACATGCTCACTCTTCTACCTTTCCTACAAGGTGGCCTTCTGGTTTCAATAACATCAACCAGGAGGGTGTCCATGCTCAAGGCTCTCACATCTGACCCTCTATATACCATTTTCTACAAAGATAAGGTGCAACTGCAAGCCCACCCGGCGTTCCTCCCGAAGGTGGTCTCAAGTTTCCACACCAATCAAGACATATTCCTTCCAGGCTTTTTCCCGAAACCCCATGCCAATAGCCGTGAGCAGAGGCTTCATTCCCTGGATGTGTGGTGTGCATTGACTTTTTATATTGAACGAACTAAGCTGTTCCGTAAGTCGAACCAGCTGTTTGTTGCTTTAGTGGACAGGATGAAAGGCCTCCCAGTGTCCATGCAAAGGATATCATTGTGGATCATATCCTGTATCTGGCTTTATGACCTCGCTAAGGTCCTTGCCCTCGCTCTGACCGCACACTCCACCAGAGCTCAGGCATCTTCGGTGGCCTTCCTGGCCCAGATACCGATCCAGGAGATATGCAGAGCAGCTACGTGGTCTTCGGTCCACACCTTCACTTCACATTACACCATCACCCAGCACGTCAGGGATGATGCAGTGTTCGGCAGGGCTGTGCTTCAATCAGCGAGTCCATAAACTCCAACCCCACGTCCTAGGTAAGGCTTGGGAGCATAGGCACCAACTCTGTGGGTGCTCCAGGGCTGCTCTGCACCCACCGGCAGCTCCCCACCCCACCCCAGATTGCCTCCGCTCCACCTCCGCCTCCTCCCCTGAGTGTGCCACATCCCCGTTTCTCCCCCTAGCTCCCAGCTGTTTCGCGGCAGCGCGCTCAGGGAAGAGGCAGGGCCGGGGCGGGGATTTGGGGAAGTAGTACGATAGGGGTAGGGAGGAGGTGGAGTTAGGACAGGGACTTTCGGGAAGCGGTTGGAATTGGGTAGGGGTGGAGTCGGGGCGGGGCCAGGGGGCGCAAGCACCCACCGGCGCCAGGAAAAATTGTCGCCTATGCTTGGGAGTCGCCTAATTGGAATCGATATGAGCAAGTGCTCGAAGAAGAAAAAACGGTTACTCACCTTCTCGTAACTGTTGTTCTTCGAGATGTGTTGCTCATGTCCATTCCAAACCCACCCGCCTTTCTCTCTGTTGGAGTATCCGGCAAGAAGGAACTGGAGAGGTGGCAGGTTGGCAGGGCCCTATATGCGGTGCTATGAAGGTGCGACTTCAGGGGGCTCCAGAGCTGACCCGATGGGTGCTGCTAGGGAAAAAACCTTCTGGCAAACTGCGCACGCAGCGCTCACACACCTAATTGGAATTTATATGAGCAAGCACTCGAAGAACAGTTCTGGCAATTGACACCAGCTCAAGATCTGACCCTGAGTGCCTCAATTACCTTGGACATTTATTTTATTTCATTGCACTATAGCTGACACCAGTCAGAGCGAAAACAAAACACACACACACACCTAATTGGAATGGAAATGAGCAATACATCTCAAAAAACAACAATTACGAGAAGGTGAGTAACCGTTTTTTTCGAGCAAGTCAATTGGACTCCAACAGGGTAAACAAAAGGAGTTTCTCTGCTAGCCTAGATAAAGTAACAGAGGAAATGGGGAATATGTGAGCAAGTTGTTGTATTTCTCTGTAGCACAACAGTACACAAATGCCCAGGTTAGTGCCTCACTCAGGCATGTCTACTCCCAGACAGGAGGATAGGAATTGAAAAGATAATTCAGGTCAAGGGCCAGATCCTCAGCTGCTTTAATCAGTCAACTAATTCCAGCAGCACTACTCCAAATTACACTAGCTGAGGATCTGGCCCACTGCTACTTTTTTTAAAGATGCCTCATCATTCATAGATACGAAGGTCAGAAGGGACCATTATGATCATCTAGTCTGACCTCCTGCACAACGCAGGCCACAGAATCTCACCCACCCACTCCTGCGAAAAACCTCTGACCTATGTCTCGGCTATTGAAGTCCTCAAATCGTGGTTTAAAGACTTCAAGGAGCAGAGAATCCTCCAGCAAGTGACCAGTTCCCCATGCTACAGAGGAAGGCGAAAAACCTCCAGGGCCTCTTCCAGTCTGCCCTGGAGGAAAATTCCTTCCCGACCCCAATATGGCGATCAGCTAAATCCTGAGCATATGGGCAAGATTCACCAGCCAGATACCCAGGAAAGAATTCTCTGTAGTAACTCAAATCCCACCCCATCTAACATCCCATCACAGGCCATTGGGCCTATTTATCATGAATAGTTAAAGATCAATTAATTACCAAAATCATGTTATCCCATCATACCATCTCCTCCATAAACTTATCGAGTTTAATCTTAAAGCCAGATAAGTCTTTTGCCCCCACTGCTTCCCTTGGAAGGCTATTCCAAAACTTTACTCCTCTGATGGTTAGAAACCTTCGTCTAATTTCAAGTCTAAACTTCCCAATGACCAGTTTATATCCATTTGTCATCCTCAATCCCCCAGCTATGTTTTCTTCCGGCATTTTTGTCAAAGACCAGTTGAATTCTCCTCCTATGTTTTTAGATTCTTTGCAGGTCAAGAGCATGCAGTAAAATGATGATGACTTCGGGGGTCAAATCCAACAATGTGTCAGATTCTCAGCTGGTGTAAATCAATATAAATTGAGGTAAATCATCAGCTCCTTTGACATCAAGGATTTCACAAGATGAGAATCTGCCCCATTTTCTTCAAAACTGAGAGCGAGAGAGATTTCTTCCAGCAGGTGGCATATGGAGTCTCTATTAACAGCAACATCAGCAGCCAAGTGCAGCAATAAAATTATCTACATGTATTTGTATTTCTACAAACTGCTTGCTTCAGTCAGTTCTACTGGCATCTGAAAGGTGAGATGTGAGATAATAACCCCTGCTGCTTCAATAAGGTGAGTTCCTACTGCACACTCCTTTCTATCGTCTGTGTGGGATTTTGTTTGTGTGACGAAGGTGTAATATGTACTGTTACAGCAATTCTTCCAGTTCAGTGACTTTCCTCTTCTGTTCTTCTAGTTAATAATAATTCAAGGATGAGGAGTGTCTTATGTATATACAGTATGCAGCCCCTAAGCCTGACTGGGTGATACTATAATACACATAATGCATTATTAATAATTCAGAATATCCTAGAATCAAAAGCAGATAGACTGGTGGAAGGGGCCACAAACTATTTGTGTAATGCATTTGTACTCTGCTCCTCTCATTTTTAATAATGTTGCAGAGCTATATAACATCTTAACAGTTCCTGATCTGGACTTGCAAAGGTTTGGCTTTATGAGACTGAATTATGCTATCTTCTCAGGCTTATTTCACCCTTTATATAATGTATTCTGGCCTTGGCTCACCCAGTGAATCTTTAGGTATTGTTGTCTGAGACTCTTCTTTATTATCTTTCCCCCTCTTCCCCTCCATTGTCCTTGTGTAGCATCACTCTTGATCTCCAGCATGTACTCATGGAGACACCATGGATCAAAGTCATTCTTGGTGTAAAGTGAAGTCAGTTTGGCCCTGTGTGTTTTTACACTGCTCTATTTTATAAATATGGCCCTATAAAAGGGTGCCAAGTTTGAGTATACGCATGAGATATTTTCCAAATATTGTGACGCTGAATTCAGTAGGAGTTTTGCAACTGACTTCAGTGTGCAAAGGATGCATGTTGTGTACTACGTAATTCTTTTCTTTGAATTAATATTTTATTTCTGCTTTTTTGTAACAAAACCTTAAACTGACCAAATATTGCTTTTGACTACACATTGTAATTGAAGTGAATAGAGTTAATCCAGATTTATAACAACATAAAAGAGAATCAAATTTGGCCCACCACAGCACCCCCTGTTGGAACTTCTCTGAATTTTCTTATGTCCCCCAGAGCTCTTGTGACAATTTGTTTATTAGAAGAAGAGGAAGGAGAGAGGCAGGGATCGTTGTTATTCAATTCAGGATTTCCTTGGGGGTTTCAAAAAACCAGCTAGTGCACCCTCCCCTTCTCAGGAAGTGTATTTTTCCTGGACAATACCCCAGTGTCTCTGGATAGTTAGCACAAGTAGCAATGGGACAGTTTGTGGCCCACAGAATGTAATTTAACCCCTCCCTTGAAGATATGAAAGAGTACAGGAGATTTGCAAGAAAACCAACAGTTACCAGTAAAACAGAAATAAGGGGCTATTAGAAAACCCGCTTAGTGCTCGTCACTTTATCCTGACCAATTAATTCCATTGTAAAGTCAATGGTAAGACTTCCATTGATTTCAGTGGGAACTGAATTGGACCTAAGTCTCTGATCCTGCAAAGACTTAAGCACAAAGTCAGTGTACCCAATGATCATAAAGTTATGCTTATAGAATCATAGAAATATAGAACTGGAAGGGATGTCAGTAGGTCATCTAGTCCGGTCCCCTGCAGTGAGGCAGGACTAAGTATTATCTAGAACATCTCTGACAGGTGTTTCTCTAACCTGTTCTTAAAAACCTCTGATGACAGACATTCCACCACCTCTCTAGGTAATTTGTTCCAGTGCTTAACTACCCTTATGGTTAGGAAAGTTTTTCCTAATGTCTAACCTAAATCGCTCTTGCTGCAATTTAAGCCAATTACTTCTTGTCCTGTTCTCAGTGGTTCAGAACAATTTATTACCTTTCTCTTTATAACAACCTTTTATGTATTTGAAGACTATTATTATGTCCTCCCTCAATCTTCTCATCTCCATACTAAACAAGCCCAATTTTTTTTTTAAATCTGTCCTCGTAGATCATGTTTTCTAGACCTATAATCATTTGTGTTGCTCTCCTGAGGACTTTCTCCAATTTGTCCAGCTCTTTCCTGAAGTGTGGAGCCAAAAAATGGACACAATATTCCAGTTGAGGACTTATCAGCGCTGAGTAGAGTGGAAGAATTACTTCTTGTCTCTTGCTTACAACACTCCTGCTAATACATCCCAGAATTATGTTCACTTTTTTGCAACAGTTATGTTGTCAACTCCTTTTCAGTTTGTGATCCATGATAACCCAAATCCTTTTCTGAAGTACTCCTTCCTAGGCAGTCATTTCCCATTTTGCATTTGTGCAATTATTGTTCTTTCCTAAGTGTAGTGCTTTTGGATTTGTCCTTCTTGAATGTCATCCTATTTATTTCAAATAATTTCTCCGGTTTGTCAAGATCATTCTGAATTCTAATTCTGTCCTCCAAACTGCTTGCTACCTCTCCCAGCTTGGTATTGTCCACAAACTTTAAAAGTGTATTCTCTATACCATTATGTAAATCACTTATGATGATATTGACTAGAACCGGACGTAGGACAGATCCTTGTGGGACCCCACTTAATATGCCATTCCAGTTCAATTGTGAACCATTGATAGCTACACTCGGAGTACTATTTTCTAGCCAGGTATGCACTCACCTTATAGGTTTGTCTAGGCTATATTTGTCTAGTTTGTTTATGAGAAGGTCATGTGAGGCAGTATCAAAAGTCTCACTAGAGTCAAGATTTCGCACATCTACTGCTTCTCCCCCATCCAAGGTTTGTTACCCTATCAAAGAAGAAGAATAGATTGGTCTGATGTGATTAGTTCTTGACAAATCTATGTTGACTCTCACTTACTACATTTTTTTCTAGGTGCTTACAAATGGATTGTTTGATTATTTGCCCCATTATCTTTCCAGGTACTGAAGTTAAGCTGACTGGTCTATAATTTGTCTTTATTCCCCTTTTCAAAGATAGGCACTATATTTGTCCTTTTCCAGTCCTCTGGGATCTCTTCCGTCTTCCATGAGTTCGCAAAGATAATTGCTTATGGCTCAGAGATCTCTTCAGCCAGTTCCTTAAGTGTTCTAGGATGAATTTTATCAGGCTCTGCCACATTTGCAGACATCTAATTTGTTGATATAAATTTTGTCTCTCGGGATGTCAAAAAACACACCCTTGAGCAAGGTAAGTTCTACCGACAGAAGTACCCGTGTTGATGGTGCTGTGTCAGTGGGAGACACTCTCCCACTGATGGAGCTACTGCTGCTTGTTGGAGGTGGTTTAATTATGTTGACAGGCAAGCTCTCTCCTATCGGCGTAGAGCGGCTACCCAGGACTTTTTACAGCAGCGCAGCACCAGTACAGTTGTGCCGCTGGAAGCTCTCTAGTGTAATTTTTAACTTGTTCTTTTCCTATTTTAGCTGCCGATCCTACCTCATTTACACTGGTGTTCTCTATATTAGTCATCTGATAATTTATACCTTTTTTTGGTGAAAGTTGAGACAAAAAAGACATTTAACAGTTTAGCTGTTGCCATGTTTACAGTTATTGTCTTTCCCCCTTCCTTGAGTAATGGGCCTTACTTGTCCTTGATCATCTTTTTGCTTCTCGTGTATTTGTAAAATGTTTTCTTGTTAACGTTTTAGAGCCCTTGCTAATTTAATCTCGTTTTGTGCCTTGGTCTTTCTAATTTTATCCCTACCTGTTCGTTTGTGTTGGTTTTTATATTCATCCTTCGTAAATTGAGTTAGTTTCCACTTTTTGTATGATTCATGGAAGATCTCCTGGTTAAGTCAGGGTGGCCTCTTACCATACATACTATCTTTTCTATGCATTGGTTTAGTTTGCTCTTGTGCCCTTAATAATGTGTTGGGTTTTTTTTTTTTAAATGCTAACTCTCTTAAACTCTTTTTTCCCCTTAGACTTGCTTCCCATGGGATCTTACCTACCAATTCTCTGGTTGTTAAACTCTGCATTCTTGAAGTCCATTGTCTTTATTCTGCAGTTTTCCCTTGTACAATTTCTTAGAGTCATTAACTTGATCACTTTCACCCCTGCTGCCTTTCACTTTCAGATTCTCAACTAGTTCCTCTCTTTTTGTCAGAATCAAATCCACAATAGCCTCTCCCCTAGTCACTTTCTCCACCTTCTGTAATAAAAAGTTGTCTCCAAGACATTCCAAGCACTTGTTGGATAATCTGTGCCCTGCTCCATTATTTTGCCAATCGATGTCTGGGTAGTTGAAGTCCCCCATCACCACCAGGTCCTATGTTTTGGACGATTTGTTCAGTTTTTTTTTTAAAAGGCCTCATCCACCTCTTCTTCCTGGGAGGTGGTCTATATTAGACACCTATCGTGATCTGACCCTTGGATTTTTACTCCTTTTATTCTTACCCAGATACTTTCAGCAGGTCTGCCTCCCAATTCTGTCTCCACCTCAGTGCAAGGCTATACAGCTTTGATATACAAGCATGGGTGGTGGGTGAACACCCACTTTGGGGAGGCTAGCTCGTCGGCCCCACCCACCCCCCGGACACTGGAGCCCCAAATCTTCCCTCCCGCACCCATAAGAGAAGCCCTAAGGGAGGGGCCCCCCGCAACCAGAGAAGCCCTGACCCGCCTGCCCTAGCCACACCGGGCCGAGCCGTCAGCCCCAGTGCCCCTCCTCCCCAGTCGAACCACTGCCCGCCCCCTACCCGAGTTGCCACGCTCCCCCGTGAGCACTGGGCCGAGCTGCTGGCCCCCCTGAGCCACTGGGCCAGCCCCAGCTGCCAGCCCCCCCAGCCGAGTCACCAGCCCCCCCACCCAGCACTGGGCTAAGCCGCCATCCCGCAACACTGCGCCAGCCCCAATGCCAGGCTGAATCGCCGGACCCTCCCGCCCCTGAAGGCCCCCCCGGCCAAGCCACCGACCCCAGTGCCCAGACAAGCCTCCTCACTCCCCAGCCTTCTGCTGGCTCTCCGCATCCCTCCTCACTCCTCTAATCCCTGACAAGGAGGGATGCAGCGAGTAGTGGGGACCTCCAAGCAGTGTGTGGAGTGGAGGAGACATGGCAGGCAAGCAGCAGCAGCAGGCGATGGGAGCCTCAGGGAAGGGATGGAGCCATCGCGGCCCAGGTGTCCGGCCGCAGGTCGGTGGCAGCACCAGGGAAGCCTAAACCTGTCCTATTATACCTGCCACCTATGTATACAAGGTAACACCTATGCTTGTTAGTCTCTAAGATGCCACAAGTACTCCTTTTCCTTTTACCTATGCTTAAGACTTTGTAAGATATGGGCCTAAAAGAATCTATAGAACTCAAAGGGGAAGCCTAAACACGGTCCTACAGTTGCAGAAACCTCTTTCTCCAGTTTCTTCATCTAGATTTATAATCAGATTTGGCCAATACCGGGAACAAAGTCTAATACAATGGTGTGCAATGATGTAAAAGTATAGACATGAACTGCAAAACCTTGTTGGAGGCTTGTGCCTTTCCTTTACAACAGTGGAAACCCATAGACTGCTCTAGAAAATGGTTTTAAAGTTCACACACAAAGAAACAAATAGGGGATTGAGAGATGACCAAGCTGCTCAGACCCCTCTGTGTTCAGAGATATTTATGATCTCCATGAGTCATACCATTAACTTTTATGCATGAGAACCAAGGCGTTTCCATGCTGCATCAGACTAGTCATCTATCTAGTCCAGTATCCTGTCTCTGATGTGGCAGAGGCTTCAGATGAAGAAGGAAGTTATGGGACTCTTTAAGGGACAACTATGAAAAAACCTGCCCGTGGGGAAGTTTCTTTCTAACCTCATCAGATAGTGATTGGCTTATGCTCTGAAACATATGGGTGTATATCCGTTGTAGAAATAAGTATAATATCTTAGAACATGCCCAGTTATCATTATTTAGAGAAAGATCTAATATTTGTATTAATCTAGTTAACCTCTTAGTCACCATGAGATCTTATAATGGTGAGTTCTATAGGATAATTGTGCATTATGTAAAACAAACAAAAACCATTTAACCCCTTTGTTTGTATTAGTGGTAAATTTGGTTCCTTTCATTTGCATTGCATGTCCCCTCTTTTTTTTTGTTTTGTTTTGTTTGTGGCATCATGATGAGGAACGGTAAAGAGGGGCTCCTCATTTACTTATTTTATGCACTTCCTATCATGTCTAAACAGTCCAAATCCTTTCAGTTTCTACCTTGTAGGGCTTTTTGTGTATCTAGTCATTTTTGTCAGTTGTCTCTGAAAGGTGACCAGAAATGAACACACTATTCTGGGCAGGGTCCACTTGACATATATAATCAATATGTGCATGTGAAGCCTTATACTGATTACCCTGAAAAACACATGATTTAAGAACATGGGTTTAAGATTAGGTTTGCTTCAGAGCAGAGCTTCCTGGGGTTTGTGGGGAAGATGCAACCAGGGTTCAGCTCATATTTGAGCTGACTCTGTTCACCTACCCATACCAATCTGGCATGAGACCTGGCCTGAATGATCCAGCTTGGACAAGTCTGATCCAGCCTGGAGTGATGAGCTGGGGCAGGAGGTCACTGTGCTGGTGTCATTTCAGCTCCAGCCAAGGAATTGCCCAAGCACCTAAAGGCTGCCAAGTTCCTGCCTTGCCCCCATCAATTCCTGAGACTTGGTTCACGCACTAATACAAGCCAGCTTCTCTTCTGCTAATTAAGTGAGCCGTGCCACTGTCAAAGGGCCCGCGATGCGGTGCTGAGTGCCACCAGCCCCCCCCTGGGCTTCAAGGGGAGCTGGGTGTGCTCAGCACCTTGCAGGCGCCTCAGAGGCACTAGCGCACAGGCGATGCTCAGAGTGGGTTTGGCTTAGCCCTGACCCTGTATGATCCCCACACTCGAGCTGCCCGCTCCCCTCCCCAGCAGGATTCGCCCTTCGCCCCTGCCCGCGCTCCGCGAGCCTCCTCTCCAGGCAGCCAGCCAGCCCCGCCCCTTGGGGGGGAGGGTGCCCGGGCCGCAGTCTCTGATTGGCCCGGCCGGGAGCGGGGCCGGGGGCCGGTGGCGCGGATTGGCTGCGGCGAGCAGGGATGGGCTGAGTGCGGGCCAAGGTGAGAGTGAGCGGCGGGGCCCTGCGGCTCTGTCTGCTCAGCCTGGAGCCTTGAAGCCGGGGAGAGAGAGCCCGCCGTCCGCGGTGAGTGCGGTGCGGTGCGGTGGGGGGGACCGCTCGTCACAGCCGGGGCGGGAGGTCCAGCCCTGGGGGACGCAGGCTGCGAGCAGCCGTCCCTAGCGGGGCAGCTGGGCATCCCCGAACCTCCCTGCCGTGCGGAGCACGGGGACTCTGCTGGCCCGGCGCCCCACAGCCCTGTGGGAAGCCGGCCGGGCGCTGCTCAGAACCTGCCCCTCCCCCTGCGAGCTGTTTTTGGGAACCCCCCGCCCGCCTGCGTCCCTGCCCTCCTCGCAGCCCCTACTTCACCCGGGGGGGGGGCTGCCGGGCTTATCCCCCCCATCTCCTGCCTCTGTCCCTGCCCTCGTCACAGCTCCTTCTTCAACCCGGGGGGGGGGCTACCGGGCTTATCCCCCCCATCTCCTGCCTTTGTCCCTGCCCTCCTCACAGTCCCTACTTCAACCCGGGGGGGGGGGGGGCTACCGAGCTTATCCCCGCGCCTCCTGCCTCTGTCCCTGCCCTCCTCACAGCCCCTACTTCAACCCGGGGGGGGCTGTCAGGCTTATCCCATCTCCCCCTGCCTTCCCCAGCCCCTACTACAACCCCAGCGAGGGCTGCTAGGCTTCCCCTGCCACTCCCTGTCTCCATCCCTGCCCTCCTCACAGCCCCACCTAAAACCCGGGAGGGGGGAGCTGCCTCTGCCCCTGGCCCTGCCCTCCTCACAGCATTTACTTTAACCCCCAGGGGTGGCGGCTGCTGGCACCTTCTGCTCACCCAGTAGGTGGTAAGACTGCTGGGCACCCTGAGAACTGCTGCAGGGTGCTGGCAGTGGTCTTTGTGCCATCCCCTTCTTACATGGTGGCTCCTTACCCAGCGTGTGTGATTCAGGGGCGGGAGTAGTGGTGTGGGGTTGATGCCCCTGCTGTTCTCCTGTGGGTACTGATGGCTGCTGTGGCATAGTTACATGCCTGGTGAGCTTTGCCAATTCTTGCAAAGGGTTCATGCTCTGCAGCAAATGTGTGAAGCAGAGACTCATCCGTTTCTTCTTGAGGAAGACTGGTTACTTAGAGGCATGCTTTTCTCCAGCACCAGAGGAGACCACCGTGGAGTGGGGGGCAGAGTCCCAGGAATAGATCCAGAAGAAAAACCACTTCTGCACAAGGGTCCATCAAGGACAGACAAAGTCTCCCACAATACACCGCAAACCAATTCCAAGAGCAGATCCAGTTGGTGAGGTGCTAGGAACCCTGGGATATGCCCCATAAATCCTAGCACCAAACATCTGTAATTGCAGTGCCACTGTGAATCGTGCGTATGTGGATACACAAGTACAGGGCATATGGTTGTGCTGAGAAGGGCTTAGCTAACACGCATCCCCATGTGCCGGGCTTGGCTAACGTGCATCTCCATGTGCCTGAGCCAAGATACAGTACATCCTGCAGTGTAGACATACTCAAAATGACTAGTCCAAGGTGACACAATCAGTGGCAAGATTAGATGTAAAACTGAGGGGTTTTGATTTCCAGTTGCATGCTTCCCAAGGCAGGCAGATTCCATCTCTTGAAATCCCCTTTTCTTTCTTTTTTCAGTTTAAAGTCAAACTTAAGAATCCCCCATGTCTCTTAACTAAATGGAAACATTGCACAGAAATTTGTTGGAACCAACAGATTGACTGATCACATTTATATATAGTATTGAAGTTAACTGTAAAAGTCATTATATCCTAAAACAGGGGTGGGCAAACTTTTTGGCCCGAGGGCCACATCTGGGTATGGAAACTGTATGGTGGGCTATGAATGCTCACAGAATGGGGTGTGGGAGGGGGTGCGGGCTCTGGCTGGGGGTGCAGGCTCTGGGGTGGGGCCAGAAATGAGGCATTCAGGGTGCAGGAAGGAGCTCCGGGCTGCGGCAGGGTGGTGTGGATGAGGGGGTGTGGGCTCTGGGATGGGGCTGGGGATGAGAGGTTGGGGGTGCAGGAGGGTGCTCCAGGCTAGGACTGAGGGATTCGGAGGGTGGGAGGGGGATCAGGGCTGGGGCAGGGGGTTGGGGCGTGAGAGGGGGTCGGGGTGCAGGCTCTGGGCGGTGCTTACATCAAGCAGCTCCTGGAAACTGGCATGTCCTTCCTCTAGCTCCTACGTGGAGGCACAGCCAAGCGGCTCTGCACGCTGACCTGTCTGCAGGTGCTGCCCCTGCAGCTCCCATTGGCCACGGTTCTTGGCCAATAGGAGCTGTGAGGGCAGCACTTGGGGCAGGGGTAGAGTGCGGAGCCCCCTGGCTCCCCCTATGCATAGGAGCTGGAGGACGGAAACGCCTCTGCTTCCAGAAGCTGTGCGGAGCAGGGCAAGCCCCAGACCCCACTCCCTGGCGGGAGTTTGAGGGCCGGATTAAAACGTCTGAAGGGCTGGATGCGGCCCCTGGGCTGTAGTTTTCCCACCCCTGTCCTAAAACCTGTCAATATATTGGCTGTACAACATCAGTTCCCATCAAGCAAAGCCAGGGCATCTGCTTTCTTGCTTTTAACTTAATGGATGAAGAATCTCCTTCTCGTGAATTTTAAGTGTGTATGTGTGTAATACATATAAAGAGCATAGATATCTTGTAGGGAGACTAAATCTTCATGGGTGAGAGTGCGAGGGAAGGTGTGAGGCATTTTCCCGTTACTACTTTATATAGTATAAAGTATATGGTATATCCAGGAAGGTTCTAAACTGAAGGAACTAAATACTTTGCAGTTGCCAATTTATCAGTACCATGGTTTCCTTCAAAGAGGCTCATTGAATGGTATGTGTTATTCCCCAAAAGAAAAGATCTTTTTGCCAGTGATCAGGAGCCTTCCAGACACTGTGGTGAGTCTGAACCAAACACCCTGTGCTCTTTTTCCATATGGGCATAGTTGGTAGTAGAAGAGCTGGGCATTTATCTTCATCTGACAGGAGAAAGACCAGTGAGGGCAGCTAATAGTCATATGTAGGAGACTATTCCTGCTGTGTCCCTGGAGAGAGAATGATACTTTAAGTACAGTGCGGTATTGTCTCTCTAGAGTATGTAGATTAAAGGGCCATTAATCCACCACATAGGTAGTTAATATGGTGGGCCTATTATTTGTGAAAGGATAAATAAGATAAACCTATAGAACAGCTATTTCCTTTCATAGACAACACGCCAACATATTCTTGTTCCCGTCTCTGATTTATTTTTAAATTTCCTTTCTTCATGGACTGTTTCGTACACTGACAAGCTTGCATTAGATGCTGGAACTGCTATCAGCAAGTGACAAACTCTTTCAGTGATTCACGGTTCAAGTCATCTATCCCAGACTGCACATGTTTTGTGATGTATTTTATCAGATCACAATAGTGCACCCAGAACATAGTTCCGTTGTCTGAAACGATACCCATGGGGTAGGAAAAAGGTAAAAACAATGTTGTTGGTGGGCATATGGTATTTGTGCTAAACTAAGAGTTCTGGGTTTTTCTAAGGCCTTCAAATTGGCTCAAAGTCAAAATGTTGTCATAAATTCTTTCTTTTGTAGCTTTTAACCTCTTCTCTGATTTATGGGAGCTGGAGTCTGTATTATGCCTCAGTGCTCATTCCTGACCCCAACCCCTTTGGAAAAGTAGGATCCTGCTCCTCAGGTCTCCCTCAGTCCACAATCCTTAAGGGAGGCAGGTACTTCTTAGAAACCTAGCAAAGCAAACAGGACACTTAGGAGGTGGTTAATCATTTGTGTGCCTGTTGCTGTATAACAGGTTTCAGAGTAACAGCTGTGTTAGTCTGTATTCGCAAAAAGAAAAGGAGTACTTGTGGCACCTTAGAGACTAACCAATTTATTTGAGCATGAGCTTTCGTGAGCTACAGCTCACTTCATCGGATGCATACCGTGGAAACTGCAGCAGACATTATATACACAAAGAGATCATGAAACAATACCTCCTCCCACCCCACTGTCCTGCTGGTAATAGCTTATCTAAAGTGATCATCAAGTTGGGCCATTTCCAGCACAAATCCAGGTTTTCTCACCCTCCACCCCCCCACACACAAACTCACTCTCCTGCTGGTGATAGCCCATCCAAAGTGACAACTCTCTTCACAATGTGCATGATAATCAAGATGGGCCATTTCCTGCACAAATCCAGGTTCTCTCACCCCCCTCCAAAAACCACACACACAAACTCACTATCCTGCTGGTAATAGCTCATCAAAAGTGACCACTCTCCCTACAATGTGCATGATAATCAAGGTGGGCCATTTCCAGCACAAATCCAGGTTTTCTCACCCCCACACCCCCATACACACACAAACTCACTCTCCTGCTGGTAATAGCTCATCCAAAGTGACCACTCTCCCTACAGTGTGCATGGTAATCAAGGTGGGCCATGTCCAGCACAAATCCAGGCTCTCTCACCCCCACCCCTTTTTCCCGGGGACACACACACACACACACAAACTCACTCTCCTGCTGGCAATAGCTCATTCAAACTGACCACTCTCCAAGTTTAAATCCAAGTTTAACCAGAACGTCTTTGGGGGGGAGGGTAGGAAAAAACAAGGGGAAATAGGCTACCTTGCATAATGACTTAGCCACTCCCAGTCTCTATTTAAGCCTAAATTAATAGTATCCAATTTGCAAATGAATTCCAATTCAGCAGTTTCTCGCTGGAGTCTGGATTTGAAGTTTTTTTGTTTTAAGATAGCGACCTTCATGTCTGTGATTGCGTGACCAGAGAGATTGAAGTGTTCTCCGACTGGTTTATGAATGTTATAATTCTTGACATCTGATTTGTGTCCATTTATTCTTTTACGTAGAGACTGTCCAGTTTGACCAATGTAAATGGTAGAGGGGCATTGCTGGCACATGATGGCATATGGAGGGTAAGAAAACCTGGATTTGTGCTGGAAATGGCCCAACTTGATGATCACTTTAGATAAGCTATTACCAGCAGGACAGTGGGGTGGGAGGAGGTATTGTTTCATGATCTTTGTGTGTATATAATGTCTGCTGCAGTTTCCACGGTATGCATCCGGTGAAGTGAGCTGTAGCTCACGAAAGCTCATGCTCAAATAAATTGGTTAGTCTCTAAGGTGCCACAAGTACTCCTTTTCTTGTTGCTGTATAGTAAATTAGGTTGGTGCCCTGTGGAGATGTGCTCCCTGGTGCAAATGGATCTTAGAAGGCATGGCCTTGGGCACATTCTGTGCTAAAACCATTGCATTTGTTAGCTTTGTGATAAAAGATCACAGCCATCTGTCTACCTCTTGAAATCCACCAACAAATGCAGAAAATCAGAGTAGCTTGTGTGCTTAGATGGTGAGCAAGTTTACTCCATTGAATTTTTTAAAAATGTTGTTTTAATATTTTAGTAAACATTTGTATAAACTTGCTACATGTGAGGGAGAGAACAAAGAAATACAGGCTATTGCAGTGTTGTTAGTTTCTCATTCTGTTCCATGAAATTACATATTGCAGCACTGTAGAATAAATGATCACATGGTTCCTTGGACTGTGACACATGGATGTGCAGTGGTAAATCCCTCTGTCCCTATTGTGTGTGGATTTTAGTCTTTCTCTCCATAGTACTTTGTAGCTGCCATAGTGCCAGGCACTGCAGTGAAAATGTTCCTGTGTAGCTGCTTTTCCAGCTCAGGCTGTTGAATCTGTTCATTCTTCTACGTCAGATCAGGGAATTTTTCACTAGCTGCCTTAGTGAATGTACGTTGGAGACACTGCTGAAAGCTTTTCACTTGTTGTATCAAGGATGCACATCTTGCTCCTAGTTATGAGGCTGGCTTTTATAAAAGACAACGCTACAGTGTGCTAGCTAAAGTGCTGTGCTTACTGGGCGTGCTGCAAAATTGTTTACTGCACAAAGAGAAAATAGAGGATCAGGTATATGAACTCACAATGTTTCGGTTACTGATACAGAATTTCCCTCAAACCCAAATAGCTCGCTTGCCTTTAGTTTATCTTGCACAGACCTTTCAAAGGATCCATCACAGGTATATGTCTGAGTATTAATACAGAAAAGAAGCATTTGTTCAGATGAGTGGCTTTATTGTGCTGCATGAAGTTTGTATTTTTGCCTCTGGGTCTAAAATGTGTAAGTCCATGGAACTGCAGCTCATTTCCTTTTCTGTGGCAAGATTCTGGGCAGTTTAAAGGCAAGAAAGCTCAAGATTCCATGTATTGATGAGATTTGCTGATTAAAGCTCCATTGAAAAAACACACATAGTTAATTTACCCAAAAACATAAATAAATCCTGACCTTTTCAAACTTTCCTCATCCATGAGCCACCAAGTTGGCTATGTTTATTCTGGAGAGCTTTATACCTGTGATCCAGTTAATTAAATCTTAGTTCAGAAATTAATGCCAGGACACAGCTATTCTGTCAGGCCTGCAAAATTTACCAGGTTTTTGAATGATGCTTTACCTGCCAAGACTACAGTTCAGGGTTCTTTTTCTCTTGTAGCAGCTGTTGCTGCTAGCATTTTGTTGCAAACTGCTTTCTTAATGTTGTGATGGTCTTAGCTTTTGCAAGGGAAATTCAGAATTCTGAATTCAGATGCAAACATATAAATAACCTACACAGTCACTTCCTCTTATTTTTTCAATGAATTTACTTCTGAGTTTACACATGTGCCCTAGTAATGATCTGAGGCCCCAATCTTCAGTCTAATATTGTCAGTATACCCTTGTTTGAGTGGAGTCCTGTTGCTGCAAGATGTCCTCAGTGCAGGACTCTCTAGCTACCACATCCCTCCACAATAGGATGCAGTTGAATGTTTTCAACCACTTTTGCCACAGGCCAACATTTTCCCACTTTGGTGCCTGTCACAGGATCGCTGATCCTTGTGAGTAGACCAATGCCAGCTCGCTTGGGTCAGAGAAGGTAGGCCCCAATGAGCCAATTTAAGGAGGCAGGGCTACACCTACGGCTATAAAGGCCTGTCAGGAGCACGAAGAGGAATGATTGGAGCAGGCTGTTCCTGGGAAGAGGTACTACGGAGAAGTGGGGCTGACTCTGGGGGTGGGTCCCTGGAACAAGGGGCCAAGTGCTCAGGGAGATAGCCCTGTGGCAAGTGTTCCAGAAAGGGAGCAAAGCTGGTTGTGAGAAGGAAGCTAGTTGAAAAGGAAGCTGTAAAAAGAAAAGGAGGACTTGTGGCACCTTAGAGACTAACAAATTTATTGGAGCATAAGCTTTCGTGAGCTACAGCTCACTTCATCGGATGCATTCAGTGGAAAATACAGTGGGGAGATTTATATATACAGGGAACATGAAACAATGGGTGTTACCATACACACTGTAAGGAGAGTGATCAGGTAAGGTGAGCTATTACCAGCAGGAGAGTGGGGGAGGGGAAAACCTTTTGTAGTGATAATCAAGGTGGGCCATTTCCAGCAGTTGACAAGAAGGTGTGAGGAACGGGGGCGGGGGGGGGGAATAAATATGGGGAATTAGTTTTACTTTGTGTAATGACCCATCCACTCCCAGTCTTTATTCAAGCCTAAGTTAATTGTATCCAGTTTGCAAATTAATTCCAATTCAGCAGTCTCTCATTGGAGTCTGTTTTTGAGGTTTTTTTGTTGAAGAATTGCCACTTTTAGGTCTGTAATCAAGTGACCAAACAGATTGAAGTGTTCTCCTACTGATTTTTGAACGTTATAATTCTTGACGTCTGATTTGTGTCCATTTATTCTTTTACCTAGAGACTGTCCAGTTTGACCAATGTACATGGCAGAGGGGCATTGCTGGCACATGATGGCATAGATCACATTGGTAGATGCGCAGGTGAACGAGCCTCTGATAGTGTGGCTGATGTGATTAGGCCCTATGATGGTGTCCCCTGAATAGATATGTGGACACGGTTGGCAATGGGCTTTGTTGCAAGGATAGGTTCCTGGATTAGTGGTTCTGTTGTGTGGTGTGTGGTTGCTGGTGAGTATTTGCTTCAGGCTGGGGGGCTGCCTGTAAGCAAGGGCTGGCCTGTCTCCCAAGATCTGTGAGAGTGATGGGTCATCCTTCAGGATAGGTTGTAGATCTTTGATGATGCGTTGGAGAGGTTTTGGTTGGGGGCTGAAGGTAATGGCTAGTGGCGTTCTGTTATTTCCTTTGTTGGGCCTGTCCTGTAGTAGGTAACTTCTGGGTACTCTTCTGTCTCTGTCAGTCTGTTTCTTCACTTCAGTAGGTGGGTATTGTAGTTGTAAGAATGCTTGATAGAGATGTTGTAGGTGTTTCTCTGTCTGAGGGGTTGGAGCAAATGCCGTTGTATCGTAGAGCTTGGCTGTAGACAATGGATTGTCTGGTGTGGTCTGGATGAAAGCTGGAGACATGTAGGAAGGCATAGCGGTCAGTAGGTTTCTGGTATAGGGTGGTGGTTATGTGACCATCGCTTATTAGCACCGTAGTGTCCAGGAAGCGGATCTCTTGTGTGGAGTGGTCCAGGCTGAGGTTGATGTGGGATGGAAATTGTTGAAATCATGGTGGAATTCCTCAAGGGCTTCTTTTCCATGGGTCTGGATAATGAAGAGGTCATCAATGTAGCGCAAGTAGAGTAGGGGCATTAGGGGATGAGAGCTGAGGAAGCGTTGTTCTAAGTCAGCCATAAAAATGTTGGCGTACTGTGGGGCCATGCGGGTACCCATGGCAGTGTCACTGATTTGAAGGTATACATTGTCCCCAAATGTGAAATAGTTATGGGTGAGGGCATAGTCACAAAGTTCAGCCACCAGGTTTGCCATGACATTATCAGAGATACTGTTCCTGATGGCTTGTAGTCCATCTTTGTGTGGAGGGCTTCTACATCCTGGTGTTTTCAGGAAGATCACTGATGGATTGTAGTTTCCTCAGGAAGTCAGTGGTGTCTTGAAGATAGCTGGGAGTGCTGGTAACGTAGGAGAGGAGGCCATGGAACCCGAAGAGAAAGGGTGAGCTGAGGATAGAAGTGATGTGTGTGTGGGGGCATGGAAGGTCACATTCTCGCGCACGCGCACGCGCACACACACACGCACACCCCCCCCCCCCCGATTTCTTACTTCTGTTTGGCCCTGCTCCCTGAAGTCCTGATGTAGTGGAGAAGAGCAGTGGTGTGTCTCCTTGGCTGGGCAATAGGACATGGAAAAATTACTATATTAGCTGTATAGCTATAATTATTGTTGCAAGACGTTTGTCTGTAATTCTGTTATCAGTGTTTTTGCTTACTTGTATTACTATAAAAAAAAGTCTTCCATGTCGGCTCTCAGCCAAAAGGTCAATTGCTTTCTGCAAGTTTAAGTAGAAAATATGCTTAGCTCTTTTGAACTGTGAGGATGAAGTCTCCCCCCACCCCCAGTGGTGTAAAAAAAAAACAAAAAACCCCCCCCCAACAATTGCCACACTTTTTTTTACTCGAAATGGCTGAATTTTGAAATTTTGCATATGTCTCGTACTCATCTTGGAATATTTCCATGATTCAAATCTGGGGAGGAAAATTGATTGGATAATAGTGAACAGGCTGAGTAATCACTTTTTGAGCAGTACTCACTTGGCATCTGCTAAGATTTATTCTTGGAGCATAATTAAACCCTGCCCACTTTGTAACATGAATGATGACAACTGAACTATCGCACAGCTCAGCAGACCCAAGAGCTGCTGCTGGGACAGTCTGCATGAGGGAGATACTGCTGTGTGTTTTTCAGTGAAACATTTCCAAATAAAATAACAGCATGGGCAGGAGACGATGATCGTGAAAAAACTGCACATCCTTTGATCGTTGTAGTTTGGGTTGCATTCTCCTCTGTGAAATTTTCAGCATCAACTGAGAAAATTGGATCGATTGACAATGCGGCTTGTTACAGCTTGGTTTGTTCTGATTGTAAATGTGTCTTGTACAGGCAGCATTCAGAAATGTCCAATACATTTTACTTGCACTTTCCCTTCATTTCCCTTCTGCCTCTTACGGTATTGATGGGGCCAGAACAAAACTTCTTCCTGAAGTCCTCCAGATTATCTGCAGTGTAGTGTCCTTCCAGAGTCATGTGGACAGATCTTTTCCACACATACCTTCTCAAGGCCTCGAACCTCTTTTGATAAATCCTCCCATCTCTAGTCTTTGCAACACTATTACTTCTTTTGAAAAATTTTCTTGTTCCTAACACTGGTCCAGCTCCTCCAGTGGGAGTGCTAATGTAGACAACACAATAGTGTTTTTACCACTGTGTCTCATAAATCTGCTTTGAGCAGGCTTTGTATTAGGGGCCACCTGAAATCCTGTCTGCTTCTCCATTCATTGCCACCTGTAGAATAGCTGAAGCAGTTTTTGCGACCGTGAGAGACTTTTCCAGTTAAAAGGCTAATGTAGATCTGGCATGTGACTCTGTAAGACAGGAGATACTGCAGATAGACATTCTCTCTCCAGGGGCCAGGAGAGGTTGGAAGAGCATGTGTTGGGCCTTTGCAGGGATAGGCTCTCTAGACTGAAAGACCCAGTGACATGCAAAACAAGGTTGGAAAAGAGGAGAGAAAAAACTGGGCGATATGGACAGAAAAAGAAGGGAGAGAATCTGTCCCGCCAGAACTCTCACCTGTGACCTTCATCTATTCATAGTAAGTGCAGGTTCAGGAAAGCTGGTTCAGATATCTAGGTTGTCCAATACTTCCAAAGTACTTGACCTAAGGTGGTGTATGGATATGTGTGATAGTTTTGTACATATAGGTTGGGGGGATCGAAAGTAGAGGAGTATTATCAAAGAATGTGAACATTTCTATGAGGTTCATACTTCTGTCTAGCACAATTTCTTTTTTACTCCATAAACTAAACGTGGGTGCAGAATTTCTTCAGAACTCCCTTCAAATTAGAATATCCTCTTTATCAATAACTAAATGAGACTGTTTGTTGCAACCTTGTTTTTTCTATTGTAGCCTGATCAGTTAGTGGTTGTCACATAGAAAGAACAGTAAGTGGGGACCTGGGCAGGGAAATAGAGCAATGAAAGTATTTTCACAGTGCTCCATTTTTGCACTTTATTGGGGGTATTTGAATCAACTTTCAGGTGTCAACTTGACATCCATCTGTAATCTTCATATCAACAAAGAGAAAAGCTGCTTTTGGAAATTGATACCCTGGCACTGCCTGGACTCTTGCTAGTTCCTTTTCCTGTAATCTGGGATCCCAGAAGATGGAGTGTATTCAACAAGATTTGGCAGTACCCTTTCCCCTTTAAGCATCGTGCCCACTAAAATCTGAGCTCGTGCTTAGTGTATTAATGAATTCAGAAAGGGTGAACTGTTTCAGTGTGTTGCAACAAATCGCTAAGGGGAGTTCAAAAAGTAGGAATCAGTAATGTTCAGGAAAGTGAAAGAACAGTGTCCTTCTGTACAACACCCAACACAATGGGGCCCGAATCCGACTGGGGCCTTTGGGCATTGCCATAAAATAAATATGTACTGCTACCAAAGCGAAGGACTGTGCAGGTGTATTGTATAAGCTTCCTGATAGCATAGCATTGCAGATGCACCTCATTCCTAACCTGCAATCTCTTGTGTAGTTTATTAGTAATATAAATTATTAGGATAGCATCTAGAGACCCAAGCTGACCTAAATCTTGACCCTATTGTGCTAGACACTGTACAAATATATAGTGAGACACAGCCCCAACACCGAAGACCTGACAACAAAGTGGGAGGGGGAGGATAAATCATACAAGCAGAGTGAACAAAGATATTGTTTGTAGCATGGGCAATTATTTTTCAAATTAATCTGGCAGCGCCCCTTTACATTTAATGCCTAAAATGTGGGTTGGCAAATCCATTCTTCCTTGTAACCTGTATTTCTACCCCCGGCCCAGATGACATATTCTATTACATGATGCTATTTTAATGACTTTTTGATGTGCATGAATTAAAATTGGGACACCAGGAAGTGTAGTAGGGGAAATAAATTCTGAATAGCTCAGTGGATAGGTCTGATAGTGTTTAAAAGAATGGTTGCCTTGCTTGGGGTTAGAGGAAGTTAATACTGCTAGTTTAAAAAGCTATTTAGAAATCAGTGTTAGGATATAGAAAAGGAGTACTTGTGGCACCTTAGAGACTAACCAATTTATTTGAGCATGAGCTTTCGCTGTAGCTCACGAAAGCTCATGCTCAAATAAATTGGTTAGTCTCTAAGGTGCCACAAGTACTCCTTTTCTTTTTGCGAATACAGACTAACACGGCTGTTCCTCTGAAACCTGTTAGGATATAGATATTCAGGCCTGTCTGTAGAGGCCTATACTTTAAGAATGTAGGTATATGTTGATTTAGCTGGTTATAGAGGTATAAAAGAAAACTAAAATCACTGCTTTCTTGTGTAAGGGCCTTCTTTCACTGTGACAGTCTGAGGCCCTGTTCTTAAGCTAAGGCCTTTGGCTAAGCAGTGGGAGCAGCCATAAACCGGGAAGCGTATGGTTACATCCTTACATTTCAAACTAGTTATATTGAAATAAGGCAATCTGGGGCTGTTAGAAAGATGATCCGATATATTTCCTCCAGAGAAAGGGAAGAGCCTAGAAGAAAAGGAAATTTAGTTTGATAGTTTTCTGTTTGGTAAGAACTTACTGATCAATAGACACAGCTAGGGAAACTCTTTTATGTCTTTATAGATGTAGTTGTAAAATCCTCACTTCTGTATTGTTTTGTCATTATAGTTCCCACTTTGTTATTGTTTATTTGCATGGTCTTTGTCTGGTTTTATGATTGTTTCTGTCTGCTGTATAATTAATTTTGCTGGGTGTAAACTAATTAAGGTGGTGGGATATAATTGGTTAGCTAATCATGTTACAATATGTTAGGATTGGTTAGGTAAATTTTAGTTAAATGATTGGTTAAGGTATAGCTGAGACTATTACTATATAAATTAGGAGCAAACAGGAAGTAAGTTGGGGAGTGGGGGGGAAAAAACAGTTTTGAAGTGAAAAATGGCAGGGTTTGCAGGAGCAAGTAACAACCCCCACTCTTCTCCCAGAGCCAGGATGAAAACCTGGAGGTAAGGGTTTCCAAGTATTTCAACCCAGAGATCCTACTCTTGGCTCAGAGTTAACTATATCCTTTTCTTCTTCTCCTTTCTTTCTCTCAGTTTACTTAATTTGCTGCTGGTAGCCTGTACTTTAAACTAACCTCACCGGCTTAATTGGTTTCTTTCCACCTCTTCCCCCTCCTCTCCCTCCGTCTTTCCATGCTTTTGCTTTTTCTGAAGTTTTAATAGAGGGTACTTTGGATACTTATGTAAAATGTTTTTGAACAAAGCATGATGGAGGTCTTCTGTATTCCACTGGAATTTTTTGGAGTAAAAGATCCCTGGGCAAGCATGCCTTTTTGAACAGTCTCAAGGTAAAGACAGCACAGGTTAAGGCAGCTGTGTGGCAATAATTGTACTTGGTAAAGAGTAACAGTTGTGTTACAAGAAGGAAGTTTGTGGTTTAATGATGAAACCCAGTTATATAAATGTAAGTGTATGTGCAACTCTGCAGTCACATTGGATGGAAGCTTGGTAATTAAATTATACAAGGGGGTCAGGTAGAGTGGCTACTACCACCACTATGCTTCTGTCCCCAGAAGACTTTACAGCTATTCTGAGGGGAAATGGGCCCTTTTCCCACAAAAATGATCTATAAGGGACTGCTGCAGGCAGCAGGCGGAGAAAGACTCTGATCCAAATTAGTTGACTATTGGGTAATGTAATCAAAATCACTAAAGGAATGTAAGGGGCTTCTATTGGAACTTAACTTGGCTGCCCATTGCTGTCTCTAGTTGTACAAGATGGGAGTGTAATTGGGGTACAGTTGTGTAAAAAAGAGTAATCGCAGTGCAAGGGATGTAGGGCAAAAGAGAATTTTGTATGTGCGCACAGGAAAAAGAAAAGAAAAAGGGGAGCAATGATGGAAACACTGAACCTTGGGGTAGCTCTGGGGGATCGAACTGTCGCTTTGGTGGGGGTGCATGAAAACTCTGTGGGCACGGGGGAGGCAGTTACACCTTGTGTAAAATTAATATGGCTAATATAATGTTATGGAGGTTAAACTATGGAAGGAATGTGCATTTTCCCAGGACTTGTGCAGTGTATATTGGAGAATGAGTAAAAGAAATGCAAAGAAAACATGGTACTTAATTAAAATCCTATTAGGGCTCCAAAAGGAGCCACAATAGGTTGTGCTTTCTTTTTCAGATCTCTGTGTGTTTTAAAGCAGGAGATGAAAGTGGAAAGTAATCAGAATTCTGGTGGAAGTGAAATGTTTCCCTTTTAAGACCGTCTCTGAGCTGCTAATAGCTTTGAATCCAAAAGCAAGCCAAAAGGCTTCTGTGTGGATGCAAATTACCTAGCTGGTGGGGAAAGGGAAGAACTGCCCATAAGTGAGGGAAGAACTGCCCATAAGTGGCAGCACAAAGAAACAAAGGAGCTGCAAATAATAAATACATCTGGTCAGCAAACAAGCTACTAGAAGACTCAAATTATGGCCCTCCAGGAAAGGGAGGTGGAAAAACAAGTCAAGCCTGAAAATAAGGGGGACAGGTTAAGCCTAAGCGGGGGGTGTGTGTGTGTGTGTGTACGTACAATGCTAAAATATGAAGTGGCCTCTCAGCTATTATCTGAGAATAAACTTAAAGCTTGGTACAGCAGAAAAACTATTGCAAACCTGGTCTATTGTACAAGAGGGGAAACTGAGGTACACCACCTCATGAATTTCATAAATAACCAGTGCATGGGGTAATTCACTAGCCTAACGATAGAATAAAATAAGTACAGCCAAGAGGTAATTCTTCTGTTTTTCCTGCAATTAGCAAGGATATTTGTAAAAGAAAGTGGTATTATTATTAAGCAATAATCTGTCCCCATCAGGGGGTGGAAATTGTTTCTTTTGTTTTTCAAACACTCTACAAGCAAGCTGGCTCCAACGGAAAAATAACCCATAATACCATGGAATTGTGTTTTGTGGTGTTTGTCTGTGGCATTTGTCTTGTTGCTAGCATTGTTGTGTTTCAATGAACACACAACCTCATGACGTGGGTCAGGGATGGCTTCAAAAAGCTAACCTGGGGGCGCGGGAGCGATGTGTATGGGTATGCAAAATGCTCAACTAGGAGGCCAGCACCTGTGTAATAGCTACTGTGGTACCTGGAAATGGAACGGCAACTAAAATAGTCACCACAAGCCCTATAAAAATAATGAGAAGTGGAGGAGATCACTGGGAATCAATGGAGGGGTTTGTAAAATGGTGTAAATCCAGAGAAGATGTTTGGATGTGCCCCTCCCTGATGCCCATGGAGGAGCACAGCCAATGGCCTATGGCAAGGGGTGGACAATTGGGTGTACTGTGTATGAGGGGTTTTGCTGGGAATGTACATATTACTAGGGGGCACAATTACACCAGCTCATAACCAACTGCACACATCTACACACTGCTATCTGGACTTTGGCACACAAATGGATCTATAAATCTTATTGCTGTAAATAATTGAACCAGGGCATACGGCCTGATTCCATACCGAGTGGTTAAGTTGGTTTGGACAATAACCCATTTCTCTGTGGACATTCAATGAACTTATAATATGGACAAAAGCACGCAAAACCTGCAGAGGCAGCTTGTTGCAACCGCCAGCAACTGGATACATTAAGATCTTGACCCTATCGAAGGAGGAGAGGCAGTGTTTTGGTGGTACCTCGCATGTTGGACCATACTGCAGGACTCTCCTTGTTGCTGTGGATTATCAAAGCAGCTGGTGTGGTGTTAACTGTATTTGTGTGTTACGTTGCATATGGAAACAATCAAGGGGGACACAACCCCCTAGAGAACAGCCACTAATTATAACCTATAAGTAAAGTAGTAAGCCCTCCCCACCCCACAGTGTACTAGACAACCCAGACCCAACCTTCTTGGGCCCACTATAATGGGAAGTCTGGAACACTAATTGGAATAGGTATGGTATGCCTGTGTGAGAGAAGGTGCAGGGCATGGTACTACACAAGAGGCAGTGGGACAGATGGAGCAACGACACATTCCACCTTGATGCCTGGCCCTATCAGGAAATGTGTCACCGTATGTCCTATGCTTTTCCAGGGATACCTGGGCAGAAGGATCCCAAAAGAAAAAGGAAAAAAAGGGGTGGAGTGTTAGGATATAGATATTCAGGCCTGTCTGTAAAGGCCTATACTTTAAGAGTGTAGGTATATGTTTATCATTTAGCTGGTTAGAGGTACAAAAGAGAGAATGAAAATCACTGTCTGCTTGTGTAAGGGCCTTCTCTCACTGTGACAGTCTGAGGCCCCATTCTTAAGCTAAGGCCTTTGGCTAAGCAGTGGGAGCAGCCATAAACTGGGAAGCATATGGTCACATCCTTACATTCCAAACTAGTCATATTGAAATAAGGCAATCTGGGGCTGTTAGAAAGGTGATCTGATCTATCACCTCCAGAGAAAGGGAAGAGCCTAGAAGATGTAAAAGGAAATTTAGTTTGATAATTTTCTGTTTGGTAGGAACTCACTTATCAATATAGGTATAGCTGAGAATATTACTATATAAATTAGGGGCTAACCAGGCTAAATTCCGGGCTAACCGGAAGTAAGTTGGGATTCGAAAATAAGGAAAAAGGAACTTGGATTTAAGCTTGCTGGAAGTTCACCCCAATAAACATCCAATTGTTTGCTGCTTTGGACTTCGGGTATTGTTGCTCTCTGTTCATGTGAGAAGGACCAGGGAAGTACGTGGGTGAAGCAATAAGCCCCCTAACAATCAAAACACATTGCTCTAGCATGACAGGACAGATTCAGCAGTAAAATACCTATTGATAGTGAGCCAAGCCAAGCACTACCTCATTTTCCTGTGCCACGAGGAAAGACTCAGATTCTGAGTGTGATCACCAAATTCTTTCTAATTCCATTGGTTGAGATTTAAAGTATCACTGAGTGAGTTGACATCAAGGGCTCGTCTCCTCTTACCATGGATCGACGCTGTGGCAGGTCTAGTGAAGACCTGCTAAACTGACCGCCAATCGCTCTCTCCTCAACTCTGGTACTCAACCAGAACTAGAAGCATAAGGTAAATCGACGGGAGAGTTTCTCCCGTTGACCCAGCGCAGTGTAGATACCACACTAAGTCGACCTAAGATACTATTTTAGGTGGACTTAGCCCCGCAGTGTAGACCTGCCCGAAGAGTCTCCAGAGAGGGTGTATGAGGCTACATTACGTCAAGGGATGAGGCTGTTGGCTCTTCTCAATGTTCTCTCATCAGCACGAAGCAAATCTTGTCTCTCACTTCACATTATTGCTGCAATGCAGCTGCTGGGAAAGGGAAACAGAGTCACCAAATATATGTGTGTGTGTGTGTGTTTGGGGACATAGAGAAGGAATTAGTCCAGAATGAAGGGATGGGTGAAAACCCAAGATTCCTGCTTGAATAACTTATTTCCCCAGGTTACTGCATGAGAGAGATGAGAGTGCCTTGGTACATACAATCACTTGAAGAGTGGGTTTACAAGGGACAGTCAAAATTTGGGTAACTGCTTCAAAGTGACGCTTCAATCTTGGCAATTTTAAAAAGCAAGTGCAGTTAAATAATATAAGAACGGTCCTAATGGGTCAGACAAAAGGTCCATCTAGTCCAGTATCCAGTCTTCCGACAGTGGCCAATGCCAGGTGCCCCAGAGGGAATGAACAGAACAGGTAATCATCAAGTGATCCATCCCCTGTCGCCCGTTCCCAGCCTCTGGGCAATCCCTGTCCATCCTGGCTAATAGCCATTGATGGACCTATCCTCCATGAACTTATCTAGTTCTCTTTTGAACCCTGTTATAGTCTTGGGAGTTCCACAGGTTGACTGCATTGTGTGAAAAAATACTTCCTTATGTTTGTTTTTAAATCTGCTGTCTATTAATTTCATTTGGTGACCCCTAGTTCTTGTGATATAAGGAGTAAATAACGCTTCCTTATTTACTTTCTCCACACCAGTCATGATTTTATAGACCTTTATCATCATCCCCCCAGAGTCATCTCTTTTCCAAGCTGAAAAGTCCCGGTCTTTTTAATCTCTCCTCATACAGCAGCCATTCTATAACCTTAATAATTTTTGTTGCCCTTTTCTGAACCTATTCCAATTCCAGTAGGTCTTCTTTGAGATGTGGCGACCACATCTGCACACAGTATTCAAGATGTGGGTGTACCATGGATTTATATAGAGGCAACATGATATTTTCGGTCTTATTATCTATCCCTTTCTTAATAATTCCCAACATTCTGTTTGCTTTTTTGACTTCTGCTGCACATTAAGTGGATGTTTTCCGAGAACTATCCGCAGTGACTCCAAGATCTCTTTCTTGAGTGGTAACAGCTAATTTAGACACCATCATTTTATATGTATAGTTGGGATTATGGTTTCCAATGTGCATTACTTTGCATGTATCAACTTTGAATTTCATCTGCCATTTTGTTGCCCAGTGACCCAGTTTTGAGAGATCCTTTTGTAGCTCTTCGCAGTCTGCCTGGGACTTAACTATCTTGAGATAACTATCTTGAGTATCCTCAGCAAATTTTGGCACCTCACTGTTTACCCCTTTTCCAGATCATTTATGAATATGTTGAATAGGACTGGTCCAAGTACAGATCCCTGGGGGACACTGCTATTTACCGGGTATCTGGCTGGTGAATCTTGCCCATATGCTCAGGGTTTAGCTTATAGCCATATTTGGGGTCGGGAAGGAATTTTCCTCCAGGGCAGATTGGAAGAGGCCCTGGAGTTTTTTTGCCTTCCTCTGTAGCATGGGGCACGGGTCACTTGCTGGAGGATTCTCTGCTCCTTGAAGTCTTTAAACCATGATTTGAGGACTTCAGTAGCTCAGACATAGGTGAGAGATTTTTCGCAGGAGTGGGTGGGTGAGATTCTGTGGCCTGCGTTGTGCAGGAGGTCAGACTAGATGATCATAATGGTCCTTTCTGACCTTAGCATCTATGAATCTATGAAAACTGACCATTTATTCCTCCCCTTTGTTTCCTGTCTTTTAACCAGTTACCAATCGATGAGAGGACCTTCCCCCAGTCCTAGCTGCTTTCTTTTTGGTGGAATAATTGTAGGTGACACAGCTTTTAGTACTATTTTTTTTCTTCCCATTCTTAAAGCCAGAAAAACTATTTTTTTTGCATGTCTTTCTGCAGCCACAGGAAGTGAGCAACTGTTCTTGTTCTTTAATTGTAATCAGTATCCTAATTATTAAATGGCCACACATGCAGGTGCAATGTCTCCATTTCAACCCAAAGGGTGAGATTCTGATCTCAGTAAATAAGAGAAGTAACTGTGGACTTACACTTCTGTAACTGAGATCAGAATCTGGCCCTCAGTCTCTGCAGTCAGGCCCTCCAGCGGAGGGGGACGGCAAAGGGGTCAATTGCCCAGGGGCCTGGCAGCAGATGAGATAGATAAGGTTTTGTTGTTGTTTTTTTAATAAAAAAGATAAAGAAATGCAGTTTCCTCCTCCTGCTGCTCTGTACAGAGCACCATCCCTCATTGTAAAAAGAAAAGGAGTACTTGTGGCACCTTAGAGACTAACCAATTTATTTGAGTGTAAGGTTTCGTGAGCTACAGCTCACTTCATCGGATGCATACTGTGGAAAGTGTAGAAGATCTTTTTATATGTGATCACTTTAGATAAGCTATTACCAGCAGGAGAGTGAGGTGGGAGGAGGTATTTTTTCATGCTTTGTGTGTATATAAAAAGATCTTCTGTACTTTCCACAGTATGCATCCGATGAAGTGAGCTATAGCTCACGAAAGCTTATGCTCAAATAAATTGGTTAGTCTCTAAGGTGCCACAAGTACTCCTTTTCTTTTTGCGAATACAGACTAACACGGCTGTTACTCTGAATCCCTCATTGTGACAGTAACAGTTTGCCAGAGCACTGCTGCACCCTACTGGTCTGGCAGAGCATCAGCAACAGCAGCCTGGGAACCACAGAGCTTGCTGTCTCCTCTGGCTGCTCAGGAGCCGCTGTGCCTGCCGTGCTGGCTCTTTGGATGTGGGGCTGAGGACACGGAGACTTAAAGAGGAACAAGCTCCCTCTGCGCTACCAGATTTCCTCCCCCAAGGCTGCAGCCCCTCGCCAAACACAAGGCAGCAAGTTCAGCCACCCAACTGAGCCGCCCTAAGTTTGCTGAGAGGCAGCCAGGGCTAGCCTTCCCTTCACTGCTGCTAGCACTGGCTGATGAGCCACTATCATGAACACAGGATGAGGCGGGGGGCCACCTTTGACCACATTAAATGTGGTCAAAATCCACAAATGGCTCTAATATAATGGATTTCTACATTCCAGTTAGTAAGCTGGCGTTGCAGGCATGCAATGGTGTTCCCAAAGCATGTCATAAAACTTCAGCTTCTGATTAACTTTCTGCCATTAACTAGAAGCAGGAAGGGAAGAGGTGCAGGCTGCAGTATTTCTTGTTCAAGGCTTCAGTAGATTATCAAAGGATATTGACTTGGCAGTGTCCAGTAAAATTACTTTATTGTTAAACCCTACATTCAGGTCTCACTTATAATGTATGTTTTATGGGTGAGAGGATAAACTTTGGACTGTCACCTTTTTTTGAGCAGTCTACAACAATGCTCCCACTGCATAGCTGAGCACAAGAGAAGTTAAATACAATCCAAGAACAACTAAAGGAAACATCCTTAAGGAAAGTGCTCTGCTGACCCATTGCACTGGGGCTGTTTGTTTCAGCATACTGTCATTGAAAAATAAAAGTTCCAGTTTGCAGAGTCTGTAACAACTAAAATGCTAAACCTAATGGCTTATTTCTTCCACTGTCCAAACAGGCCAAATTCATCCCTGTGGAACTTCTCTGAAGCCACATTGAGTCACACTGACAGTGAATTTAGCTCAATATCTTAGAAAGATTGCCACATTACCGATGTTCATCAGTGCCTTTCTAAAATGATAATCAAGTAATTAGAACAGGCTTGTCTGACAGTGCAGAAAACTAAAGAGAGAAGGTGAATGAGGTGGTATCTTCTATTGAATCAACTTCTGTTGGTGAGAGAGACAAGCTTTTAGCTTACACAGAGCTCTTATAAAAGATATTACCTACACACCTTGTCTCTCTGATATCCTGGGACCAACATGGCTACAGCACTACATAGTGTGGAAAATGTCTAATTTTCATTTGACCAGAGTAAAAGAGGCTTGACTTTGGAATTCATGAAGGCCTCTGATTCAGCAGTCCATCCCTATTCAGCAAAGCATTTAAGTATGTGCCTGAGGTTAAATTGGGGCCTAATTCAGGAATCTACATAATCTGGGTGTTATAGTTCTTATAGGGAGAGTCTGTTGGCAGTGTGAGGTAAAGGAAGGCTCTTGGAGCATAAGAAAGACTTCAGAATGTTGGCTGCCTTTTTTCCACTCAATATCACTCCTTTTTCTGTGGTCTTAAGTTCCTATACTCAGTTCTCCCCAGACTTTTTTCTCCTCTATACTACCGCCTCTTTTATCTAGCCTCCAAATAAAAAAGTCTGTCTGTAATATTTATTTGTTCTTTTGTATTGCATTCCACAGCAACACATAGATTATTTTGAGATTTCTGTTCTCCTGCCTATAGAAATTAGTTCTCTTTGTAAGGCACCCTTCCAGTTTAGGGATGGACTGAGCCTGCTCTCTAGAGTTTACTGTAAAAACACAGCTTAAGAGGTTTTCTCTTAGAATAAATTGAAACGAATATGATGAAAGAATTGTGATTGGAACCATGAATCTTTAGCAGAATGAAGTTTGAATACATCAAGTGACTTGTAAAAAGGACTGGAAACTTTTTATTTTATGTCGTATTTCCTGCTACCAAAATCCTCTCATTTAGCCAGGAAATTCTGCAGTTATTCAGATCTTTCCCTTTAAAAGTCATGGTCAAGAAAAGTGGATTGAGATGAGCGCTTTAAAGGTGGATTCCACTTGCAGCACAACAAATGTCAAACATATGGCAGCTGTCTATTTCTCATGGGAACATCAGCAAATAAATATAGTCTTTTCTAATGTTTACTCAAAAAATACTAAACCCAGCAGTCAGTCTCTTGCAGTATCTCTAGGCTATCACACTGTCCTCCTTCCTCTTGCAGAAAGCTTTTCCTCCCCACATGTTGTCTCTAAAGCCTGGTCTACGCGGGGGAGGGTGTTGATCTAAGTTATGCAGCTTCAGCTATGTGAATAACGTAGCTTAAGTTGATGTACTTAGGTCTACTTACTGTGGCGTCTTTACTACGGTAAGTTGACGGCTGGTGCTCCCCCGTCAACTCCGCCTGTGCCTCTCACCCTGCATGCTTGGGGGTTGATTTATCACTTCTAGACTAGACACGATAAATCGACCCCTGCTGGATCGATCATTGCCTGTTGATCCAGCGGGTAATGTAGACAGGCCCTAAGTCAACTGTGGGTTATTTGCTTTTCTGAAACCTATTACACAAATTTGCATGATCTATCTTGAGGGGGAAAGGGCTTTTCATTAAAAGAGAGATTAGAAACCCCAAAGTCTGATTCAGCTAAATTTCAGTTTGGGTGATTATATGCTGCCTATTTAAATACCTTGGCATGGAAGATGCTGTATAAATGTTGATGAGCAGGTGCAGCAAAGGGGAAAAAAATATCTGTCGCAGTGCAATGTACATTTCTATTCTAAAGCACTTTTGGGAAGCTAAGGCCCCACTTACTTAATTTTCTACCATGAGTAACTCCATTGATTTCAACAGGCTTACTGATCTGCAGTAAAGTTAGACATGTATATAACTGTTTGGACTGAGGCCTCAATGTAGATTTATATTTGAACTGAATTCAAAGCTGCCAATGTCCATTTGCTTTCTCAGTTGCTGTAGATGACTGAAGCTGGAACTAACCTGCTTGGAAAAGGTTTGTGTGGCACCTAGTGAGTGCGGTCACCGTCTGGTGTTGTGGTGGAAGATGGATCAAGGTTGTGTGAATAGCAAACGCCTGTGTAATGAACATCTCTGAACGTGTATGAGTTGACTGTTGTTCAAGTAGCTGTTCCTTAAGAGTCAGACAATATTTTCCACCAGACCCCTGAAAAGCTTTTGTTTTTTCCATGCCTACGTTTAATTGACCATACACCATAATTCCCACTCCCTGCCCTGACTAACTGAGATGTGTAACAGGATTTCAAGGGAAGGGGAGACAATACCATCATTTTGACATTTAAATGAGTAGACTAGACAAACATCACTAGGAGAATGTACTGCAGGGATCAGTCCTGCATTAGCAGGGAGCTGCACAGCCTCACCAAACAGGCCATCGCCATTTCTAACTGCTATGAATCTATAATTAAAATAGGTATTTTACACATGCGGACACACTTCTCAAAGCTTCAGTTATCGCCATGTTGGGTGGAATGCAGACTGTTCTCTTGGGAAAGGGGCAGCTATTGTCAGCCGTTGTATATCTGATGTGTCATTCTGCAACCATGGGAGAAAGGGTGTTTACTTTCAGAAAAGGGAAATATCTTCTGTGGCTATTGAGATCTGCTGGGCTTGGGTTTTGTCCTAAGAGCAAATGTGTAATTACAGGCATTGAATACATTCTTATTTTCATATCAAATTGGAACTTGATATATACCTTGGTAAACTGGGATATAGGCTACTGTGTATAAAGAGGAGTGGACAGTTACCAAAGTCTTAGGGTATGCAGGGGCTAGGATGACCCCTCCTTGCTACATGTGCTTGAAAACTCCAATCTTGCATGTTAAGCGTGATTAGTGTAGAATTGAATTGATGCATTTTATTTTTTGTCTTCCTGTGACCTATTAAAGAGTTAACAAACTCTCCTGCTGCCAGAAATAATGTAATATATGAACTGATGTTGCATTATAAACATTGATACTGATGTCAAAAGAAGAATTGAAGAAGCGTGGAAGAAATAACCTCCCAGCTCATTATCTGGACTCTGATAGGGATTGCTACTGTGACAGTATATTAAATTGGCTGGAAATGTAATAAAAAGATTAAAAATGAAATGAACTGGCAAAGCATTGTAGACATGAATGTGCTGCTTTTGAAAGGGTTAGGTGGCTAAAAAGAAACTAAAATATGAGCTGGGCTATTTCATGTTTGTCTAGTCCATGCACCTTGTAATTCTCCCACACACAAAAAAGACGATTTATTCCCATTTTTCATCAGATTTGTTAGCAGTTGTAATAACCTCTTAATTATTTTGTCAAAATGTACTGCAGACCACTTATAATTACACTATGATTGTTAAACTACACTAGTCAAGTAAGTGAATAAAGTGCAGCTTGGATTTAGTTTCCAAGCATTTTTGTTTGTTCCCTTGCTGATTTGCAGTATTTGCTGATTTCCACTGAGTCTTCCAGACATTTGAGAGGTTCTGCCCTGTGGCCAAGAGTTGGTGAGATACTTAAGCTCATGAGTCATCTTAAGCATGAGTAGTCTCATTTATCTCATTGAGTCTATTCATATGCTTAAAGTTGCACATGAGCATAAGTACCTTATTGAATTGGATCAATGTTAATTTAATTTTGCCTTCCAAGCAGTCTCATCAGCTGGAGTCTGGAGATGATTGTTGAGGTTTTCAAAACAGTTTAGGGGATTTAGACACATTTTCCATTAAATTTAATAGAACAGATATGTGTCTAGCTTTGAAAATCTCAAGCTGAATGCTGCAAGGTATGCTTTGGCCTAATTGTGATACATGGGCAATGATGAGATAATGTTAGGAGTATAGGTATGTGAGACCCTACCTGACTTCTATGTAGCCCTTTAGTTCATCTGTTCACACTGTTTAGCTTTTTTTTAAAAAAAGGTTTAAGACTTATCGCCTCTCTCATGTTAATTTTAAGTAGCTACTGTCTAAATGGCTTTGACACTTGTAACCCCAAATTAGTCCTAAAATGGAGACTGGGCCACTGGTTTTGTTTGTCTGAGTGAATTATATCAGATATCTGATACTTGAGTGACACTGTGCAAACCTGCCCCTGCCATGCATACGTACACACATCCATCCCTCAAATTTGTGGAAAGTAACGGGTTCCTAGTGAGGTACTGAGGTTGATTGCACTGAATTTCCAGCATTCACTATGCTTATTTTTTCTTCAGAGAGGACAGTTGCCTCCTGAAAATTAGTTTAGCTATAAGGCTTCCATATTGAGTTCAGTAGTATGGGACACAGTCTTCTAGTCAGCCATCGATGAAAGAATGCATTTTTTACTACTGTGGCTATTTGGGTATCGACTGAAATTGAGCAATCCAACATTGTTGTTGTTTTTTTTCTCCTCCATTTTCTGATGTGCCTTTCTCTGAAGTCATCCCATCACTTTTGTCCAAATAAGGTCCTAACTCTTCTCCCCAGTTCCTACTTCCTAGAACATTGCATGCTGTTTACAATAGTAATTCCTATTTGTGAGCTGCAGTAGGTATGTGTTTGTTTTTGGTAGCTCTTGCGCCAGTGAGTAAAGGAAAAATGCCACCATCTAAACATTTAAGTTGTAAAGTGCAAAGAATATGCCAGGCCAACTTAATTTTTAGCCATTGTCTGCACTGTCTCATATATTCCCTTCTAACTACACTGAAAGACTTCATAGCAATAGTTTACAGTTAAGCCAGTGATCAAACTAGTTAGGATAGCTATGGTATTGATTATTACAGAGGATAACTTACGTTTGTAGACTATTTATAGTGATTAGGGACCTTGCTCTTAGTTATGCATACAAGCTAATTGGCTTAATAGGGTTGCACATGTGTAATAGAAAGTGGTATTGGGCCATCGGTCTCTCTGCATGTGATTTTCTGCCACATCACTCCCCATAATTACTTCTGGGGGAATTTTGCACCACTGTGCAATGCAGAATTTTGCAGAAATTAACGTGCATGCAGAATTTCCTTTTCCCTCATAGAAATGGGCTGCAGTGCTGCTAGTTGTCACTAGGAGCCACTGGACCTTGCAGAGTCCAGCTTGCACAGAGAAGATGCTGTTGGGGAGAGGGAGAGGGAGCGGGAGCTAGAGGGTTCCTGTCAGTTGCAGTTCCCATCATGCCTTGAGGGAAGGAGAGGGCAGCAGGCAGGAAACTCTGTGCAAGCCTAGGACTGAGCATCAGGCTGTCTCCCACTCTGGATCCCTGGGCTCTGAGTGGGGAGAGGGTTGGGTGTCTGGTCTGGGGGGACCACGGCTGGGATCTGGGGAGGAGGGGATGCGGGTATCTGGGCCCTGGGGGGGCCCGTGGCTGAGCTCTGGAGGGGAGGGGGTGTGGGTATCTGGGAAAAGGGGGACCTGTGGCTGGCTGTGGGGGCAGGGGGGAGCGGGTGCAAATATCCGGGTCAGGGGAGAAGGGATGCGGGTATCTGGGCAAGGGGGAGCCCTGCAGCTTGGCTCTGGGGGGAGGGGTTGTGGGTTTCTGGGCTGGCTGGGCTCTGGAGGGGGGGAAGGAGGCAGAAAAACAGGAACTGGGTTGTCCTAGGGGTTTCTTTAACTCTCTATTCTTGAAGGAATTTTTGTGTGCCTGTATTGTTACAGACATACTTGCTGACGGGTATTTTGAAATAAATTACCAAAATAATTGAAAATGGCATTATTATGTAGTTTATTTTGACAAATAAAATTTGCAGAATTTTAAAATACTGTGTGCAGAATTTTTAATCTGTTGATGGAGAATTTTTAATTTTTTGGCACAGAATGCCCCCAGGAGTAATCATAATAACAGATCCTATCCCCTGATAGGGTGCTGAGGGATCGGAAAGTCCTTTATTAATGACCACAAAGACAAATTTATAAGTTGTCCAAAGGTGTGTCTTCCTTTCCCTGAACCGGTGACTTGGCTCAAGGAGTCAAATAGCTGATTAAGGAAGATAGGGCCATAAAGTTCTGCAATCCCTTTGCTGCAGGAATCTTGAAGTCTTGGTTTCCCGTTTCAGGAGCAGTCATAAATAGAAATGATTGTCTACCTGCTGTTAATGTATGTGGTGTGCCTCTTTATGGAAGACGCCTGTGGTGGTGTGGGCTTTGATTAGTTATAATCAAATCACTCTGATTGTAGTAGTTGTCAGTATGTAAATGTTGATTTGGTACTCCAGTGAAAACAAGATGCTCATTCCTTTTCAAGGACTGCAGGCATTTTAAATGAGTGACACATTTCCTCCTCAAAAAGTTTGGAGTTCTCAGGGCTTACTTTTTAGTCCCTTAGCATGTCAGTGTTTTTAAATTATGAACAGAATGTGACGGTGAATGTCCCAGTTTGTTTTGCCGTCTACTGCTTGATGCTGATATGTTCTATTTCTTGAAGGCATATATGACATTTATGTTTTTGACATTTTGTCTCTACCCCCAGGAGCTGCTATGTCTGGGTATTTTGTTTTACTCAAGTGTTACAGTTCTGTGCATTGTATGGAACATTTTGTATTTCCTAACAAGTCTCTGGCTGTTGCTTTCTAATGTGTCTGAGCCACTGCCTATTGAAGGCTTATAAAATAAATCATCATTTTCTTTGCTAGTATGTCTGGTCACTTATAGTAAAACCATGCGTCTGTAAATATCACAGCAATCAGTAACATGGCTAGACCTTATATTACTGGGGGTAAAAATAACCAGTCTTCATAGTTACCTTGTGCTTTCATTTGCTACTGTGTACCAATCTTTCTAGATCTTGATCTTCTTCCTTTTAGCACATGCTTCTCGTGATATACACTGAAACTGATGCATGTATGAAAGAATAAATTAATTTGATAGAAAAGTGTGCTTTTGAATAAGAACATAATAACTAGAAGGATCAGTTCATAAGAGCAGAAAATGTGCTCTACATTTCCCTGGAAAAATCCAGTGTGCTGTTTTCAGGCTGCACTACTACTTTCGTTGGTTGACTGTGTTCTTTCCTACAACATGCTACTCAAACAGGACTTGTAACTAACGTTAGTCCTGATAAATTAGGATTGAAATCAATGACTGGCTTGTGCTATGACCCATAGTTTTGTTGAAATCGTGAAAAGAACGATAGTCCTTTAGATTACTGGACTGGATCTCAGCATATCTGAGTTCAGTTCCTAGCTCTGCCACAGACTTTCCATGTGACCTTGGGTATGTTGTTTAATATCTCGTGCATTGGGTCCCCATCTGTGAAAATGGGGATGATAATACTTCCTGATCTCACAGAGTTGTTAAGGGTACATTAGTTGAGATGTTCGAATATTATGGTGATAGGGGAGCCTAAGCATCTCGATGGACATTGGTGTAGAAAATGCATGTGGTAAAATGTACAGTGGCGGAAGAGAGAAGATTCTGAGCAGCCACACCTTCTTTCAGAACATACATTCCAGCTTGATATGGGTAGGAAGATATAATTTAGTCTTTTTACGTTGACGCTTTTCGTGCAGGAATTATAAAGTCGGTCTCTAGTGTTGAATTCAATGGTGATATCTTTGGAGCAGGGGACTGTGTTTTATACAGTGCTTAGCACAACGGGATCCCTATCCTGACTGGAGCCTCTGGGTGCTACTGCAATGTAAATAACAATAATAATAATTACTATTACTATAATGCTTTGATAGCACCTCCTAGCCAAGGATTTCAAATTGCTTTATAAAACTTAGTGAATTAAGCCATACCCTATCAAGCAGAGTGTTTGCCACTGGAGAGGTAATATCTCCTTTATAATACTGTCTCCATACAGCCCATCTTGGGAGTCATTATCCTGGCTGTTCAGCCACATAACTTTAAATGTGGTAGTAAATTTCTCAGAGAAACCCCAGCATTCTATAGATTGTGGGTATAACTACCTACCACTCCCAACTCCTCACAGTCCCCCTCACTCTCTGCTAGCTGATATGGTCATGAAATTAACCTTCTGTCTGCACAGGAATATTTGTTTCTTCTTAGCTAGTGATTAAAGTAGTTTCATAGTGTAGCTAGTTACTTGATTCGCTACAAAGCCAATATTACAGTTGCTTTTATTTTTCCCAGCAGCCAGTATAGGCAAGAGGCTTTTGTCTCCATAAATTAACTATTTATATTAATAATAATGTATGGGATACTTAATTGAATATCTGTTTAAACGTATTAGTTAATCAGCATTCAGCACTAGAATAAAAGGGGTAAGGGATTAACATCAGTATTTGATCCAAATCATCTTGAATGCCTGTGATCTGTGGATTGCTTGGTATAGTTCTGGCAAATGATTGACATTTGTGATACCACTGATAGATTCCAAGGCCTGAAAGAAGCACTGTGATCATGTCGTCTGACTCACCTGTATAACACAGGCCAGAGAACATCCCCAAAATAATGCCTAGAGTATATCTTTTAGAAAAATATCCAATCTTAATTTTAAAATTGCCAGTGATGGAGAAGCTGCCACGACCCTTGGTAAGTTGTTCCAATAGTTAATTACCCTCACTGTTAAAAATTTACATGTTATTACCAATCTGAATTTGTCTAGCTTGAACTTCCAGCCATTGGATCATGTCTTACCTTTCTCTGCTAGATTGAGAAGCCTGTTATCAAATATTTGTTCCCCACGTAGTTAGTTATAGACTGTAATCAAGTCCTGCATTAACCTTCCCTTTAAGATAAACAGATTGAGCCCCTGAGTCTACCATTATAAGGCATGTTTTCTAATCCTTTAATCATTCTTGTGGCTTCTTCTCTGAACCCTTTCCAATTTATCAGCATCTTTCTTGAATTGTGGGCAACGGAACTGGACACAGTATTCCAGCAGCAGCTACACCAGTACCAATACAGAGGTTACATAGCCTCTCTACACCTGCTTGAGATTCCTGTGGTTATGCATCCTTTTGGCCAGTGTCGCACTGGGAACTCATGTTCAGCTGGCTATCCATCACAACCCCAAAATTCGCAAAAAGAAAAGGGGTACTTGCGGCACCTTAGAGACTAACCAATTTATTTGAGCATAAGTTTTCGTGAGCTACAGCTCACTTCATCGGATCCATACTGTGGAAAATACAGAAGATGTTTGTTTTTATACACACAAATCATGAAAAAATGGGTGTTTATCACTACAAAAGGTTTTCTCTCCCCCCACTCCACTCTCCTGCTGGTAATAGCTTATGTAAAGTGATCACTTTCCTTACAATGTGTATGATAATCAAGGTGGGCCATTTCCAGCACAAAACCAGGGTTTAACAAGAACGTCTGAGGAGGAGGAGGAGTGGGTGGGGTGGGTTAGGAAAACAAGGGGAAATAGGTTACCTTGAATAATGACTTAGCCACTCCCAGTTTCTATTTAAGCCTAAGTTAATTGTATCCAATTTGCAAATGAATTCCAATTCAGCAGTCTCTCGCTGGAGTCTGGATTTGAAGTTTTTCTGTTGTAATATCGCAAATTTCATGTCTGTAATCGCGTGACCAGAGAGATTGAAGTGTTCTCCGACTGGTTTATGAATGTTATAATTCTTGACATCTGATTTGTGTCCATTTATTCTTTTACGTAGAGACTGTCCAGTTTGACCAATGTACATGGCAGAGGGGCATTGTTGGCACATGATGGCATAGATCACATTGGTAGATGTGCAGGTGAACAGGCCTCTGATAGTGAAATGGCCCACCTTGATTATCATACACTTTGTAAGGAGAGTGACCACTTTACATAAGCTATTACCAGCAGGAGAGTGGGGTAGGGGGAGAGAAAACCTTTTGTAGTGATAAACACCCATTTTTTCATGATTTGTGTGTATAAAAACAAACATCTTCTGTATTTTCCACAGTATGGATCCGATGAAGTGAGCTGTAGCTCACGAAAGCTTATGCTCAAATAAATTGGTTTGTCTGAGGTGCCGCAAGTACTCCTTTTCTTTTTGCGAATACAGACTAACTTGGCTGTTACTCTGAAACCCAGAAATTGTTTTCAGATTCACTGCTTCCCAGGGTAGTCTCCTCCATCTTGTTAGTGTTGCCTATATTCTTTGTTCCTACATATATATATTTACGTTTACAGTGTTAATACTTTTTGCTTGCACCCAGTTTACCAAGTAATCCAATCCACTCTGTATCAGAGACCTGTCCTCTTCATTATTTACTACTCCTGCAATTTTTGTGTTACTTGCGTACTTTATCAGTGATTAGTTTGTTTTCTTTCAGGTCATTGATAAAAATATTAAATAGTGTAGTGCCAAGAATTCATCTCTCTGGGATTCCATTGGAAACACACCCACTTGATGATTTGCCATTTACAATGATGATTTGCCATTTACAATGAGACCTGTTAGCCAGTTTTTAATCCATTTATTATGTGCCATGTTAATTTTATATCACTCTGGTTTTTAATCAAAATGTTATACGGTAGCAAGCTAAACATCTTCCAGAAGTCTAGGTATATTACATCAACACTATTACCTTTATCAACCTGACTTATTATAGCATAAAAATAAATCAAGTTAGTTTGACAGGATCTATTTTCCGTAATCCCATGTTGAGTTGCATTAATTATATTACCCTCCTTTAATTCTTAATTGAGTGCCATTATCTTGCCTGGAATGATGTCACACGGATAGGCCTATAATTACCTGGGTCATCCCTGTAACCCTTCTGCCAGGTGAAGTCGGCAGCAGCCAGGGCTGGGTTCAATATGTAGGGATTCCTCTTAACAATACAAAACAGAACCTGTTTAAGCCCCCCACCCAGAAATCTGGGAAAATGTAATGCCACTCTTGGGAACCTCTAAGAGGCAATACTTCCCCTCTCGCATGCAATGACTCTGTGTGTAACAAAAGAAAACTTTTATTAAAAGAGAAAGGGAGCCAAGCATTAATGTGGGAAAACAGCACAACCACATTCAAAAGCATGCAACCATAAGCACGCAGTGTCCTTTGCCTCAGTTTCCCACCTTGTTCAGAGAAAGTCTGATGAACAAATGTCCTTTTACCACATTACTCTCCTATCCTTCTGCTGTATCTCGCTCTTAGTTGGCTGTCCTTGGTTAGCAAAAGACTCTGAGGTGTGTTAACAGAGTTTACCTCCCACCCTTGGGGTGCGTGGGGGGAGGAGGGAAGGCACTGAGCAAAGCCTCTGCTGCTCCTTCTGCTTCTATTGTTTCTCTGTTGTCACTTGCTGCTCCCACAACATCACATTCTGAGGTTCCACCATTTAATCCAGTTCTTAGTGATTTCAGCAGGTAGTGGGGAACCTCACAGTCAGTTCAGTCTTTGTGTTGTCTTTCACTGTGCCCCACCAATGGCCTAAGGCAGAGGTGGGCAAACTACTGGCCACATCTGGCCTGCGAGACCCTTCTGCCTGGCCCCTGAGCTCCTGGCCTGGGAGGCTAGCCCCCGGCCCCTCCCCTGCTGTTCCCCCCCTGCACAGCCTCAGCTCATTGCGCTGCCAGTGCAATGCTCTGGGCAGGGGGGGCTGTCAAAGGACAGGGAAAAGGGAGGTTTGGATGGGGCAGGTGTCCTGGGGGGGCATCAGGGAACAGGGAGGTTTGGATGGGGCAGGTGTCCTGGGGGGGCATCAGGGAACAGGGAGGTTTGGATGGGCTAGGAGTCCCGGGGGGGGGGGGGGCGTCAGGGAACAGGGAGGTTTGGATGGGCTAGGAGTCCCGGGGGGGGGGGGGCGTCAGGGAACAGGGAGGTTTGGATGGGCTAGGAGTCCCGGGGGGGGGCTGTCAGGGAACAGGGAGGTTTGGATGGGCTAGGAGTCCCGGGGGGGCCGTCAGGGAACAGGGAGGCTTGGATGGGCTTGGAGTCCCGGGGGGGGCCGTCAGGGAACAGGGAGGTTTGGATGGGCTAGGAGTCCCGGGGGGGCCGTCAGGGGGCGAGAAGCAGGGGCGGGGTCGGATAGAAGTCGGGGGCCAGGCCATGCCTGGCTGTTTGGGGAGGCACAGCCTCCCCTAACTGGCCCTCCATGCAATTTTGGAAACCTGATGTGGCCCTCAGGCCAAAAAGTTTGCCCGCCTCTGGTCTAAGGCTTAGCTCCTAGACTTGCCCTGCAGTGATGTCAACTATAGAAATCACCACTGGAAACAAGGACTCTCAATTGAGTCTCATCAGCTCTGTCATTAAATACTAGGGAGGAGCAGGTCAAAGGGCACCTAGGATTCTTGAGGCAGAGCCCACATCACCAGGTAGAACATCTGTCCCCACCCACTCTCATCTTCACTGGGATTTGGCATCCCTGTCTCCTGCATCGCAACTGAGGTTCAGTTTAGGTTACTGACCCCTGCAATCAGGGCATTCTAAACACAGTTTTGCTGCCCTTTACTCATACGATAAGGATAACAACATTTAATTGCCCCTGCAATTAGAGTGAGTTATAAAACAAAACCAGCCACAATTGATCATTTCAGCAAAGCAACTCCATCTGCTACGTGACTGGGCATGTCTATGCAAATAGGATCTGCTTCTGAAGCCTCTTCCTCCTGCTTATAACAGGATGTCAGGGGAGAGCTCATTCAGACCCTGCTTACATCCTGTTTAACCTTTTTACAAATTGGCACAGTGTTAGCTTTCCTCCAGTTATCTGGAACTTCCCTGGTATTCCAAGATTTATTGTTCTGATTAATAGGCTTCATGTGGAATATGCGTACTATTTGGCGGTGTGGTCTGTAGTTCACATGGAAGGTGATAAGAATCCCAAAGATCTTCTCCAAAGCCTGCTATCACTAGAGCTTCAGACCAAGGGTTTTTGGCATTTCCTTGGCTCTATCCAAAGGTCAGAAGAACACATCAGACCTGCAACCAATTTAGACTTCATAATTCCATACGCTGTTGAACAAATAAGACATACTGAACCAAAATGTGCATAATCACTAGGATTATCCATCAGTGACCAATTTAGCTTATAATAAAATTTTGGTATGTTAGCAAGTGACACTTTTTTCTTTTTAACACATTTGTTTCTGATTTTTTTTAAAAAAAAGCCTTGCTGAATATGTGAAATAAAGATTTGTATTTAAAGTACAGAGGTTATTGCCAAAGACAACTGAATAGTAAGTAGTCAAAGGTTACTAGATGTGGTGCACTTAAATATTTTGTGATGTTAAAGAAAATCCATATGTACAGTGCACACATACGTGTATGCACAAAAGGTTGATCAATTTCCAATGATTTCCGTGGAGGGATAGAGTGGTGTGCTGCTCCTGTGATGTGATATCACCACTCTCTGCTTCTCCTGGCTCCGTGTATGCTCCTTCACAGCTTTCCCAGAGTGGAGCACGGGCTGATCCTTTTTCTAAGTCACCACCTTTTTCTAAGTCTTGCTCAGTGTTTGGACTTCCACATGGCATAGGCAACATAGCAGGGATCTATACTGCCTCCCTCTGTGTTCCCTCCCTGGCTGCTACCAAGGAGCCACTTGAGGTCCCAGGCAATGGTTGCATGGCCAAGGAGAGGGGAGCAACAGCCTCCCTTGGCTCTGTGCAGAAGGGGGTTCCCTTCCTTATAAGTATCAGTATTCCTACTGGCAGTAAGTCTGGATGTTATCAGTTGGCCATTTATTACAGGAGGTCTTGAGGAGGGAATTAAAGAACAGTGTAGTGATGTTTAAATCATGCATGGTATACAGTTCAATTCTTCTTCCTTCTTGAATCCAGGTCCATGGTTTTCTTCCCTTCTAACATTGCAAGTGTCTAAGTCCATTAATGCAAGGCCGCTGGACTTGGCTACGTAGAGCTGTTAGAAAACTCTCTTGCTGAGACATAGTGTGAAGCAACCAAGACTGGATCTTGCTTGCATTTCATTCTGGTGTGGCACTGCAGCAGGTATGGCTCGATGATCCTGCATTATTCCACAGTGGTTAGGAGTTCATGGCAGCTTGAATCACTGTAATATGCTGATTACTGAACTGGGTAAGTCACTATCTCCCTTGTAATAATTACAGATTTCCTCTGTGATTTTTCTCCTATTTGTTACCACAGCAACCATGTAATAGCTCAGCTGAAGTGCTGTCACAGTGATTTAAAACTGAAATAGCTCAGCCTTTTACTGCACACTGGTTCATCTTTCCTCTTGTTTCCTCCCCTGCCCCCTTGTAGCCATGGCAACCCATCAGTGGCATTCAAGTCTGCTGTGTTTCTCAGTGCATCTAGCAAGACAGCCAGCTCTTGGTTTTTGTTACTGTTACTACATAGTCACTGCTTTTATTGTGAGCGCATATGTATTTCTCTTTAATTCCACAGTTCAGAGAATGAATGCACCATGGGGAGCTGATACTACAGTGCATCATGATTGCTAATTATATATACATACACGCATTCATGCATGCATGCTCACTGTGCAGGATATCAAGGAAACAAATATAAGACTAGATATTTTGTAGGAATCGTGTTCCCTGATATTACAGCTGTGGCATTATAAGCCAGAGCACAAATGATGCGTTACAGAGCTAATCTTTAGAGACACATGCTATTTTTTAATCACACAGTTATAAGGAAGATACAGTATTTGGAAGCTAGCAGTTCATTTGAAATGAGTACATTCCAGTTCTAGATCCATCACTACTGTATTTCTGAACAAGAACATTCATTGAGTTAATTTTGGAGCTTATACAGATGTGAGTTAAAGTGCTACACCTATGTGTTAAGTGACAGAGCAGGTACCAGTCTATGCAGTCATGTGGCCTTGTTTTGAACTGAATTGGCCATCTTTCTCCCCAACCTCACCCTGGGTTTAGATTGAGCACAGGCAATTTGTAAGAGCTAGATATATTTAAAATAGATGGCTGTTTTTTCTCCTCAGTTGAACTGCAGAGTTGCTGCTAGATTTTTTTCTCTGATTGATCTTTGGTCTTTTGGCAGTTACTAAAGGGAGCTGACATCAATGTTATTTCTCAACAATGCAGTTAACAGCAGCTTGCTTTAAAGAGAATAAAAGGGAAGTACAATTTCAACTTACATATTTTCATCCAAGCAATGTAAGTGTCAAACTTTTTGTGTGTGTATATTGGAGGGATTACAATATCTATTGTGTTAAGATTTTAAGAATTTACTTTGAATGCTTTTTACAAAATGACAAATTGAAGGGTTTAATTACTGAGAAGCAAATTTGTTGTTAGAAGGTGTGTGAATATGTATGTATTTAGATATTCATAGAATCATAGAAGATTAGGGTTGGAAGAGACCTCAGGAGGTCATCTAGTCCAACCCCCTGCTCAAAACATGATCAACACCAACTAAATCATCCCAGCCAGGGCTTTGTCAAGCCAGGCCTTAAAAACCTCTAAGGATGGAGATTCCACCACCTCCCTAGGTAACCCATTCCAGTGCTTCACCACCCTGCTATTGTAATAGTGTTTCCTAATATCCAACCTAGACCTCCCCCACTGCAATTTGAGACCACTGCTCCTTGTTCTGTCATCTGCCACCACTGAGAACAGCCTAGCTCCATCCTCTTTGGAACTCCCCTTCAAGTAGTTGAAGGCTGCTGTTAAATCCCCCCCCACTCTTCTCTTCTGCAGACTAAACAAGCCCAGTTCCCTCAGCCTCTCCTCATAAGTCATGTGCCCCCAGCACCTTGATCATTTTCGTTGCCCTCCACTGGACTCTCTCCAATTTGTCCACATCCCTTCTGTAGTGGGGGCCCAAAACTGGATGCAGTACTCCAGATGTGGGCTCGCCAGTGCCAAATAGAGGGGAATAATCACTTCCCTCGATCTGCTGGCAATGCTCCTACTAATGCAGCCCAATATGTCATTAGCCTTCTTGGCAAAAAGGGCACACTGCTGACTCATATCCAGCTTCTCATCCACTGTAATCCCCAGGTCCTTTTCTACAGAACTGCTGCTTAGCCAGTCGTCCCCAGCCTGTAGCGGTGCATGGGATTCTTCCATCCTAAGTGCAGGACTCTGCACTTGTCTTTGTTGAACCTCATCATATTTCTTTTGGCCCAATCCTCCAATTTGTGTAGGTCACTCTGGACCCTATCCTTACCCTCCAGGGTATCTACCTCTTCCCCCAGCTTAGTGTCATCTGCGAACTTTCTGAGGGTGCAACTTATCCTGTCATCCAGATTGTTAATAAAGATGTTGAACAAAACTGACCCCAGGACAGACCCATGGGGCACTCCGCTTGATACTGGCTGCCAACTATACATCGAGCCATTGATCACTCCCCCTTGAGCCCGACAGTCTAGCCAGCTTTCTATCCACCTTATAGTCCATCCAATCCACACTTTAACTTGCTGGCAAGAATACTATGGGAGACTGTATTAAAAGCTTTGCTAAAGTCAAGTTATATCACATCCACTGCTTTCCCCATATCCACAGAGCCAGTTATTTCATCATAGAAGGCAATCAAGTTGGTCAGGCATGGCTAGCCCTTGGTGAATCCATGTTGACTGTTCCTGATCACCTTCCTCTCCTCCAAGTGCTTCAAAATGGTTTCCTTGAGGACCTGCTCCCTGATTTTTTCAGGGACTGAGGTGAGGCTGATCAGTCTGTAGTTCCCTGGGTTCTCCTTCCCTTTTTTAAAGATGGGGACTATATTTGCCTTTTTCCAATTGTCCGGGACCTCCATGTATCGCCACAAGTTTTCAAAGATAATGGCCAGTGGCTCTGCAATCAGATTAGCCAATTCCCCCAGCACCCTCGGATGCATTAGATCTGGACCCATGAACTTGTGCATGTCCAGGTTTTGTAAATAGTCCTTAACCTGTTCTTCCACCACTGTGGGTTGTTCACCACTTCCCCATACTGTGTTGCCCAAGTCAGCAGTGTGGGAGCTGCCCTTGTCTGTGAAGACCAAGGCAAAAAAATCATTGAGTGCTTCAGCTTTTTCCACATCATCTGTCACTAGGTTGCCTCCCCCATTCATTAAGAGTCCCACACTTTCCCTGACCTTTTTCTTGTTGCTAACATACCTGTAGAAACCCTTCTTGTAACCCTTAATATCCCTTGCTATATTCAAAGGAGTGTCTTTGTTCAAGTGCGTATAACTATTTTTTTGAAATGTTTGCTAGTCACCTTATAGTCACCATTTGCTTTCCTGTTCCTTCAAATAAAATGAGAGTCACCTTAAGGCTCTCTTTTAAATTTCTAATCCTCCCTCTATAATGTGTGGGGTGTTTTTTGTTTTGTATAGATTAATTTTGTAAGGATCCTTTATGCCTTCAGGAAACAGAAGAACGAGTGACACTTTTAGAATCAGTTTCATTTGACCATTTTAATCTAGTTAGTTTCATGATCTCTGAGAAAGCTTTGGTGGGATGTTGGGTTGGAGTGAACAAATACAGATAAGGTTTGAGCAGATAAACCTTTACTTTAGGTTTAGCATTCTGGGGGTTTGGAAATAATTGTGGGACAATTAATCTAAAAGTATGTGTCTGTCATTATGGGGTTGGTTTGTTTGACCCCTTTGAAACCTAGGCTGGATGTTCCTTTTTGTGAAACATCAGAAGCTTCATAATGAGGTTTTAATTTGGGGTATTTTTCCAGTTTTTTTTAAATGAATAAAAATTAAGTGCACAGTTTGATTCAGAATATGCCAGTTTAAGGAAGTATTTGAGAGTTAGGATTTGTACATACAGATTAGTAACCAAGGTAATCATTGCAACCTTAATATTATGCAGTTTAAGAATTTTTTTAAAAAAATTTGCTGCTAATAAGGTAATAAGTGTATAGTTTTGTGTGTTTTACCAGTCATTTATCCATGTACCTAACACATAGGTTTATGCCAAATATAAGGATAGTTCCACAACTGTAACCAGAACTCGCTGAGCTTGTAAGAAACTGATTCTAAACCTTCAAACATGCCTCCTGCATTTGATTCTGTCCCAGTACAGTTTTAGACCTGTACTCTGATTCTCCAAAGTTTCCTTTGTTCCGAAGAGGAGAGAGGAATGAGGTTGTCCTCACAAGTGGCTTCAACATTATGTTAATTAGATCATGTTTCTATCATTTAGCTCAAGATTTGAGAAATGAAAAGTTGTTACCATCTGTTGGCTCTTTGGGCTGGAGATCACAGGGTAGTTTGTTCAGATCTTTGTTTCAAACTCACCACCCCCTGACTCAGGGATATATTTGTGGAGAATCATTGGTTGAGGACACTCGGAATAGAGGGGGTCCAACTGCCCATGCAACAGTGAGTCAGTCACAAGTATAGCAGTAGGAAGTGACCCAGTGCATATCTAATTTCTGTCAGCTGGCACAGCCTGCCATGGAACTGGACTTGAGCAGCCTCATTTAGAAGGAATATGAAGGGCTCAAAAAGTGGAAGTGGGGACACAGTGTTAGGGGATGAGGGCTGGGAAGAAGAATTTGCCTTGGGAAAATTTAAGTATTTGAAGTGGGGTCCTGTTTAGCCTAAATTCACTTCTGAATAGAAGTAGCACAATAGTTATATATTCGTATTTCTGTAGCACCAAGGAGTCCCACTCATGGACTTGTACCCCATTGTGCTAGACACTGAACAAACCCAAAACAAAAAGACAATCCCTGTTCTAACTGGTATCCATATTAGTAGCCTTAGTAAACAGGGAAGGACTAAAGGGACTATTTAGACTGAACTATAATCTGACCCCCCCAAAGTTGTTCCTGTAGGTCTGTATGGAAGCTTTAACTGCTGTTGCCCTTGCTGTATCTATTCCATGGCTAAATAAAGGTCTTCTGTCTCCAGGGCTGTCCATTTGGCATCTTTCAACAGCATTACAATTCACTTAAAATATAGATCTTAATTATACTCCAGAGGAGAAACTTTTTAAATATAAATAAAAACCAAACATTTTAAATCTGTACCACCTTGTCACTCTATATTATAAGGGCACAGAAATTGACAACTCTATTAGATTTTTACTGATGTTTCACTTCCTTGTCAAATCCATAATCTACCAAAAAAACAAAAACCAACAAAAAAAAAAAACCCTCCAAAACCCTGTCCTTGCAAGAAGGAGGAAGTTCTTTGGCTTAATAGATAAGTGCGAAGTAGATGTCATGAGAAAGAACTTTGCTTCAGGTTTATACCTCTTAATTTATTTCTTTTCATGTGATTGTATATACTTTATATTGCAATATGTTAATATTTTCAAATTAAAATGTAACAGTTTACACTAACTTGAATGCTTTTCAAGTGACACATGGCCTGATGTATTAGGTATTTATGTTGTTCCTCAAACAGTATAGTGTTAACAAAAGTTCCAGCCATTTCTAAGATGCTTCAGCCTTGATGTGAAGACCTAAATTTTGTCATTCCTTTATTAGATGCTTCCCAAAATGTGCGTCTTTATGCATCTGTGGCCTTCGCTCTCAGAAGGCTTTTTAAAGACTTTTTGTTTTGTTCCTCAAAACTTCTTAGAGAATTAGACCAATTCAGTTTAAGATCTCCTCAGTTTTGTAAGGTCTCTTTCTGTAGCTTCTGTGGGATGGAAAGAAATGCTGTTAACATTGTGATTCTTCCTGGTTCACAGGCACCATCACTATTACTCTGTAAGATCCATGAGGCCAGGAGTATCCTTTGGCACAGCTGACCTGCTGCCTGGTCTGAGATGTGTGTGCTAACAAATATGCTATTTATTTCCATTATGTATACTACTTTAGTGGATTATTAGTGTTAAGTCTGCATCCTTGTGCTGACACACACTATACAAAGCCTACGTCAACTCCCTACCAACTCCTTCCTTCTAGACCCTCAGTCTCTGGGTCTCCAGCCTGCATCCTAACCATCCCTATTTCCATCTTGCCCCCAAGTCCTTGATGTTTCTTGGTCCTTTCTTCCCCCACATAAATACAGATTCTGCCCAGCACACACACCTGGTTCACTAAAACTCCCAGCAAAAGTCTCGGCACCACTAACTTCTATGCATCCGATGAAGTGAGCTGTAGCTCACGAAAGCTTATGCTCAAATAAATTGGTTAATCTCTAAGGTGCCACAAGTACTCCTTTTCTTTTAACTTCTATTGAGTGGCTTCTGAGCAGTTAGCCCAATTGAATACTGGTATTCAATTTTTCCTATCTTCTTTGTTCCAGTAGACATGATTTGATCCAAACACAGGATACTTTGCTCTCAGTCTAATCAGAGAACTGTGTGTATTGTTGATAAGGGGTATTAGATGATGAAAGGAAAACCCAGTTTATAATTTACATATTGCACAATGCTCTTACAACTCCAGCAAACTGCTCTGATCCGGTACCCAGTCAGACTGTGTTCTTTTGATTAATGTTACATCCAAGACACTACTCCCACTTCTGCAGTATTTCTGCATTTACCTCTTTCCGGTTCATTCTGTTTATTCGTTGTGATAAAGCTGTTACTACACCTCACCTCTCCCACAAAGTGTTATCACTCAGAATAACTCAGGGCTTCAAGTTAATACGTCTGAATTTAGGCTTCAGGCTCCCCCCCCCCCCCTTGGGCTTTATGTAGACTTGGATTAAAGATGTGATGTTAGATCATATTAACTAGCTCAATCTATCGAACACTTTCTAAAGATACAGTAAATTGTACTTGCTAAACTGACCAAGTTGAAACCTAGAATGGAGACTAGACCTTAACTTGACTAGGTGGCTTGTTGTTGTTTGGTATTTGTACTGCAGCAGGCCTTAAGGCATGCTTGTGCTATATAAACATGTAACAAAAAGATGGTCCCCTTTGTGGACGGTTTGCTGTCTAAACATATACTAAAGTATGACTTGTCTTGTCTGGATGAGTCTTAAAGTGTTAGATTGTGATACTTAAACCAGTCAAACAGCACATCTTTAAATCCTAGTCTATACAAAGCCTTAGAGCTTGGCTACACTTACATTTTATAGCGCTCTAACTTGCTGGCTCAGGGGGGTGAAAAAGCAAGTCTGAGAGCTTTAAAGTGCTAGTGTGGACTGGCTCTGAGCGCTGGGAGCCATGTTCCCAGCGCTCTGAGCTAATTCCCTCATGGAGGTGGGCCACTCACGCTTGCGCACGATCACACTCACACTTCAAAGCGCTGCCACGGGAGTGCTCCCACAACAGTGCTTTGAAGTTTCCAGTGTAGCCATGCCCTTAGAGTGGAGGCCTGGCCTCACTGATTTCAATGGCATAACTACCTTATTTTCTGCTTAGTATGGTTGAAAAGACACTCCCCATAAGTGAGGCATTGGTTGACATAAAGATGGTCTAAATTTCCCCACTGACATTCCTTTAAGCAGTAGTTCATTAGCTCAGTGGGTTAGAATATTTAGGATATTTTGTGACTGGTTTTACTGTTCTGTTGGGTGTCCCATCTCAAATATTTTATTTCAATGAAGTTTCATATCTTTACTATTTTTACTACAATATTCTGGTTAAATAGATAAGAAGCATGGTAGAGACATAATTGTTGCCAAGTATTTGAAGAATATAAGCACCAACAAAAGCAAGGCATAGTTCAGGGTGATACAATGGGTTATATGGTAGCCATCCATCTTGAAAAACAATGGTGTAAGCACCAAAGCAGTTCAGTTACAGCACGTCATGCTGCAGCATCACAAGTGGCTAAAAAGTCCAATTCTCAAGCAACAGTCCTTGCCATAAATAATGCAGGCAAGAAGTGCAGGACCAGAGCATGAAACTGGTGTGCTACTAGCCCTTGTTACCTTCTTTGTTTTCCTCTCTCTTTAACACCTCTCTTCAGCCTCTTTGATTCGCTGGTGCAGCACTACTTTCTGTTGTGGCCTGTTGCTAACTGCATCTTCCCAGCGTGCAGTGTTGATGTTCAGACTTTAAGTCCTGCTTGCAAATGTCCTTGAACCCAAACCTAGGTTGGCCCAGTGGCCTTGGATCTTCTGCAAGTTCTCCATACAAGAGATCCTTTGGAATGCATCCAGTGTCCATCCAGTACAAATGATCAAGCCAACAGAAACATCTGAGTTGGAGAAAACATTAGAGTTGGCAATTTTGCTTTCTCAAGTACTTTGGTGTCAGGAACTCTGGCTTCGCACTTGGTGTTTAGAATACAACAAAGACAGCAAGTGTGGAAAGTGATTAATCTTCTCTCGTGCCTGTAAGTAAGTGGTCTAGGTCTAGGTCTCGCTACCATGCAGCAGCATTCTCAGAATGCATGTCTGATAGACCCATATCTTGGTGTTGAATGTTAGCTTCCTGTTTTCCCACATGCACTTGGTCAGTGGGCCAAATGGGGTAGCTGCCTTTCTGGTGCAAGAATTAAGCTTGTCACCTAAAGATAAGTTATCCAAAGTTGATCCTGGATAGCAGAACTTATGCACAACTTTTAGCGTGGAGCTAGCTATTAAAACATCTGATGCAGTCGACACACCTTGTGCCATAATCATTGTCTTCTTTAGAGTGATTTGTTAGCCTTTAAGGTGCCACAAGTCCTCCTTTTCTTTTTGCGGATACAGACTAACACGGCTGCTACTCTGAAACCTGTCATTTAGAGTGATGGTTAGTCAAAATTCATCATAAGCTAGAGCAAAGCTATTGCCAAGGTGCTGGAACTCCTGCGTATGTGATGAGCACTGAGTCACTGGTGAAAAAAAGTTCTGTTATCAGCAGGAGTTTCTTTGCTTTTTGCTGTTACATGTGTAAAGTTGAAGAGGTTTCCATCTGATCTGGTATGGTGATGTACATCCCTCGTGCTAGGTTAGAAAGCATGATGAAGCAGAGAGAGAAGAATGTACTGAAGAGTGTTGGTGCCAACACACATTACTGTTTGACACCACTGCAGATTTCAAAGCTGTCAGGTTGGTCACCATAATACTGAACTGTAGACATCATGCCACTGGGGAAGGATTGAATCAGACTGAGGAGAATGGGGTCTCTCTAGCAGTTGGAAAAGACTTTCTGCTGACCAGGTCAAAAGCCTTTGTACGGTTAGGCTGAATATTGTGGGGGAGATTTTTCTAATGGTGTGATCCATTAGGATATGTCTTCACTGCTTAGTTAACTTGTGTGATCAGCTTCCATGTCTGAGCACCCAGACTGGGTGTGAGCAGCCACACTGCAAAGCCCTTCCATATCACTGTGTCCTCACTGTTGCTGTGTTCACCTGTGTGTCACTACCATGGCAAATCTGCTGCTGCTCACTGTCAAGACTGTGAAAAGCGGAACAGCCCCACTTATTTTCTGAATGGTAAACATATTGCAGGGTGGTGGTGGTGGGAAGGAGTGTTTGATCAATAAAATGAAAGTGAATAAGCACATAGGAAGAACAAAAACTCAGGCTTGTTTGTAAATACGACAACCTATGTATTTGAGAACTCAAATGCAATTAGGGTGACCAGATTTAACGGAAAAAATATCAGGGCACATGGGGGAATGTGACAGGTGTCGGTCGGTCCTCTGAGCCCCTAGGGATGATGGAGAGCTATGGTCTCCGTGGCAGTCCTCAGCCACACCTTCTGGGCATTGGGGAATTAGCGGGGAAGGTGTGCCGGCCGGAGTCAGTGGCGCGCCCCCCAGGCAGGGGAGCGCCGGGGTAGGGGAACGCAGGCCCACCCAACTCCACTGCGTTCCAGCCCAGGGCCCTGACAGTAGCGGGAGGCGAAAGTCCCGCCGCTGGGTCAGCGGGGCTGTCTGCACCCGCTGACCAAACACACCCACCCCACAGTGTAGTCGGCCCCTGGGCTACTTCCTACCTGGTCTCTCAGGCGGGTCGCTCTGGTCCCTCCATCTCCTCCGGGTATTCCGCTGCGGGCAGCTCCGGTCCCTCCATCGCGTCCGGGTATTCCGCTGTGGGGCACTGCCGCTCCCCCTCGGTATCAGACTCACACTGGCCCGGGCTGCAGTCAGGCCCCTCCAGGTCCTCTGGGTATTCAGCGGCTGGCAGCCCTGGTTGCCACAGGCTGTCCTCCCGGTCAGGCTCCTCCTTGCCCAGGGCTTCGCCTGGGTCAGCAGCAGGATCGCAAGGGAGCAGCCAGCAGCCCGTGTCTCCCTCCCTCCCTGGTGCTCTCTTCACTGGGCAGAGGGCCCCGCCCTTTGTACTTCCTGTCCCACCCTGCCCCTTCCAGGGATTGGCGGAAGCTTGGCCTGGCCCCGCCCACTCAGGCTGAAAGGGTGGCTCTTTACCCTCTGGTTCGGAGGGGAGCCACCCTGGCTCCCTACAGGGAAGCAAAAAAAAAAAAAAAAAAGACCGGAGCGGCCAAAGCCGCAATATCGGGAAAAATGGCGTCAGGACGCGGGACAACGGCCTAAAAATTGGGACAGTCCTGATTTTATCGGGATGTCTGGTCACCCTAAATGCAATTGTGACGTTCCCAATTATATCCTGTTCTACAAAGAACCTTTAAGACTATTAGACGAACAAATAGTCAAAAGTAAATATCAGTGTGCAAAATGTACCTATGGCTAAAATGGCAGTAAGGGCAGCAGCTTGGGCTGGCTGCCTGAGTACAAACCTGCCTGGAACCCCTGGGCTGCCCGAGCTGCTGCCTGTGCTACCCCCAGTTACACTTCTCGAGTAGAACTAGCATTTGTCTGTCTGTCTGTCTGCCTCAGCTGGGAAGCATGCTCCCAGGTGCAATGTGGATGTACCCTGTGGGAATGCATGTTTCCATTCTGCGATAGTCATTGCTCATTACAGTATTAATGATACTGGTGATAATGCTGCTGATGAACTGTGCAATCCAAAGTAGAACACTCCACTTCCTTGTGGTTCTTTTTTGTGCTGGCTTTCTGACTATTCCTTGGGAAACTTTGTCAGATAGGTGTCTCCCCCTCTTTCTTAATGCTGAGAGGCCTTGAGGAATCCTGTTCTCCTTGAGATGCTGATGGCTGTGGACTGTCACACCATGAACCCAGCACATACTGAGCAGAATCCTTCCACTGAACATGGCTCAGTTGCTATAGGAATCCTGATAATTGAGTTGGCATTGTAGTCTATTCATGGTCAGTCCTGGAGGTACTCTGTTTGATATATACTTGCCATTGAAGTGCAAAACTCTAAAACTGCCATGGAGTTAGTTGTGAGACTGAAAAACAACCCCAAAAAATCCAAAATCACAAAATTAAGAATTGGTTGGCACCAAAAAATATCTGGTTGCTAAATGTAACTGGTGTGTAGCTTAATTTTTCTCACTGCCAGTTTCTGCCGTTTTACCTTCATGTGTTTTTCCCGAGTCGTGTACTCTCTCTGCAAATAATGGCTGTCACCTTATGTGACGTTATTGACTTGAACTGGGACCTTATAGAACATTGTTGTAACCAAAAAGAAAAGGAGTACTTGTGGCACCTTAGAGACTAACCAATTTATTTGAGCATAAGCTTTCGTGAGCTACAGCTCACTTCATTGGATGCATATGCATCCAATGAAGTGAGCTGTAGCTCACGAAAGCTTATGCTCAAATAAATTGGTTAGTCTCTAAGGTGCCACAAGTACTCCTTTTCTTTTTGCGAATACAGACTAACACGACTGTTACTCTGAAACTTGTTGTAACCAAGGTCCTGTAGTGGCACCAAATCTTGTATAAAGTGGGTCAAATGAGGTGTCTAAGACAAGGTTATGGTTTGCTGGCTATGATTATACTGTCTATATGTGTGTGTCATTTTTGTAGTTAAAGTTATGAATATTGGTTCTGTACTGTCTGTATTTCAAACTTGTGCTATGCCTCTAGGGAACACTCCAGACAAGTTGGTGTCAGCTCTGCCTAGCCTGCTTGATGGCCCACTAAGGACCATCAGCTATACAATTGACCCACTGAGAGAAGGCAGACGCGCCTTGCAACTTAGCAAGGTATGCAGGGACATGCCTATGGACAGAACTCTGAGGGTTTTTCCATGCCATGTGATGGACAGTTTCTCTTTGGAACAAAGAAAAAAAAGACCACATGGCAAGAGAATATAAAAAGCTGCTGCAGCTCCTCCATCTGGTCTTCAATCCTGCTTCTTACCTCTGAAGGAACTTTGCTACACTGAAGCTTTGAACCAAGGGCTGAAAGACCCATCCCAGCTGTGGATGTCCTCCAAAGACTTGATTTGAACCTGAAGTTTATTCTATCACTGCTGCAAGCCTGAACCAAGAATTGTGCCATTACTGTATGTAATTGATTCCATTTAACCAATTCTAGCTCTCATCTATATCTTTTTCCTTTTATGAATAAACCTTTAGATTTTAGATTCTAAAGGATTGGCAACAGCATGATTTATGGGTAAGATCTGATTTTTATATTGACCTGGGTCTGGGGCTTGGTCCTTTGGGATCGAGAGAAACCTCTTTTCTTTTACTGGGGTATTGGTTTTCATAACCATTTGTCCCCATAACGAGTGGCACTGATGGTGATACTGGGAAACTGGAGTGTCTAAGGGAATTGCTTTGTGTGACTTATGGTTAGCCAGTGGGGTGAGACCAAAGTCCTCTCTATCTGGCTGGTTTGGTTTGCCTTGGTGTGCACAGAAACCTCAGCCTTGGGCTGTAACTGCCCTGCTTTAAGCAGTTCGTCCTGAATTGGTGCACTCAGTTGGGTCCCACCAGAACCAGCATCGTTACACCTTAACCCTGCCGAGGCTGTCTTGTTACCTTTCTATGGATTGCTTGGTGGGGTGGTACGAAAGGAATCCCTCCTCCTGGAAGTAGAGTCTATAACCTCCTTGATACACTGAGGTCATATGGAAGCTAGAAGGAAGATGTCTCCCTCCAGTTCAAAGTTACTCCCATTTGGTAGTATTTTCCTACTTCCCGCAGTGTGGGTTTTCAGGAAACCTTACCTTGGCCATTGGTTATCACACTCCTGCAGCTCTCTGGGCTTTGAATATTCTTTCACCTTTGGTACATTTCATATCAATTGTTTTTAAGAAAAAGATGGTTTAAAAAAAAACGTAAAAAACACTTTACACACCTTTAAAACAAGCTGCACAAAGGTACATAATTCAATTAGCATTTTAATTAGACTTCCCAGAGTCTGACCAATGGAGAGAGAAGACTGCTGACAGAAGGAGCATGTGAAACTTTGAAAGATGGCTTCCTGCACGTTTTTTTTTTTTCTTTTTCCTAAATTTACAGTCAGGCTCAGTCTTTGCAAGTGGGAGCCATATTTTACTAGTGTGCCATTCATTGCCAGTTTTGGACATGCAGACAGAGAATAACCACCATGAATGACCTGAGAAAAAGTCTTGAAGGAAAAAGACTTAACATGTGATCTATTATTGTTCTTTTGTTGCACATACACAGATGGCTGAATTCTTCACTCTCTTCCTGTGGCTGAATGAATTACAATTAAACAATCCCCAAATACCCTCAGCTAACATACTGCCAGATTTTTTACATTAGGGTTTTTTAAAGTGGTTAGAGCAGTAAGTCAGGATTTCTAGGTACTATCCTTAGCTCTGCTAGTAACTGTGTGATCCTCAGGGAAGTTGCTTACTTTCTCTCTGCTTTGATGTATTCACCTGTCATCATCTTTGTATGGCAAAAGAAGTGATTAGCAACATTCAAATAGCCAAGTCCAGATAAGTGAGTAGCTTCAGAAGTGGCTTGGTGTAAGTCTGAGATACCACCAGCAAAAGATTGACACGGGCACTATACTACAGTGTGGTCCATAGTTTGTGACTGGTGTCCACAGTTACATTGTCTCTCATCTTGCAGTGGTGTAAGAGATGACCACATCTACCATGCTATGTTCTGAAACTGTTCAATGTGGATCATTGTTTCTGGCATAGAATGAAGCCTGAAAGTTCTTTTGTGGGTTGGCAATCAGATGTTGTTTGAGACATTAATATTAGCCCAGAATTCTTTCCAGTGTACCTCCAGAGTGAATTAGGACAGCGGTTCTCAAGCTGTGGACTTGCTGGGACCTGGGGCTGAAGCCCAAGTTCCACCCTCACCTGGGGTGGCAGAGCTTGGGCTCCATGCCTCCCACCCCCCCGGTGACATATAGTAACTTTGTTGTCAGAAGGGGGTCCCGGTGTAATGAAGTTTGAGAACCCCTGAACTAGGACATTTTTAAGAGCTTTAGCCCAATGCCAAAAAGGCTTACAAGATTTCATGCATGTCTTCGTAAAGTTCTGGAGGTCCTCATGGATTCGTAAGTTCAAGTTGGTCATGGTTCACATGTACCTCTCTCTCCGGATGCATGTCACTCCTTAACTTGGGTGCAGCCAGATATACGTGCCAGAGTGGGAACCATTGAACAGATGTTGATTTTAATGTTCCAGCTATAATTCTCTTTGTGGCATTAAGCTACACATCCAGAGATTTGGAATGTGAGCTGTCTGTCCAGACTGGTGTACTAAATTTAGTAATAGAGTATATCACTGCTACAGTGGCTGTTCAAAATGTGTGTGCATTGGCACCCCATGTTGTGCCTATGAGTTTTCGGATGAGGCTAGTTGTTGCTTTTATCTTGTCTTGTCTTTTCCAGATGAGCTTTAAAAGACAAGCTTCTCTCTAGAGTTACACTTCAGATAGGGGTCATTTCAGATCTGTTGATGGTGAAAGATGACATTAAGTGGTTCCTTGGCAGCTTTGTTGTTTAGGGGAAAGGCTATTATCAAGCTTTTGGAGGCATTGGGGCAGAGTTTCTAGTACTGAAAGTATTCCTATGTTATCTTGAGGTTGGTGGAGAGGATGTCACTGATGGCAGTGAGGTCTTAACATCACTCTTGCAGTACAGGCAATCAGCATAAATGAACATATGCAAAATTGTGTCAGGTAAGACATTAATATAGGTATTATATAGTGAAGGTGGGACAACGCAGATCCTTGAGGTAAACCACCACAGAGGACATGTGCTTTGCTGATCTGCCCATTCAAAAGGACACTCTAGCTACATTTGCTCAACATTGTGGACAGGAGTCTCATAGTGCTATGGTATTTGATGACCTTGGGCAATAGCTCATATCTCCATACTGTGTGACAGGCAGCAGATAAATCAGTTGATGCTGTTTTGATTCTTACATTCTGCTGCAAGCCACCCTCAATATAACTAGTAATGGTGAGAACCTGGTTGCAGCAACTTCATGCCAGTCCGAAACTGGCCTGATCCTTTGGTAGAATGACTTCAAAGATGGGGTGAGATGGGCCAATAAAACCCTCTCCATTAATTTACAAGTGAACATGGGAATCTCTATTGCCGACTTAAGAATCGGACAACAGACCATAACGAACATCCTGGATTCCTCCAGGATAGACATCTTAAGACCATGCCTGATGTATGTGGTGAAGCCATACTTTGCATCATTCATGGTGGCAATGAGTCCACAGCCATTAATTTTATATTTTACAGCTTGCTTATAGTCTACAGCATGAGTTTCTTGCAGAGCAACATCAGCGTCATTCTCCTTAAGAACTCTTGAAAGATAGTCATACAAGTGACAGACCTTCTGCTTTAAGTTGGTACATACACAGCACTTGTCTTATGTTCTTTGATGCTTCCTGGACAAGGGCTCTTAACAGATTTCACATTGCTAATCCTAAGGGTAGATTGATTAAGCAATGTCTATTATCCTTTAATGACATTTGTTATGTTAATTAATAACATGTAACAAGGTTAATCAATAACATGTGAAGGTTGTCAAGTTGCTCCCTATTCACCAGTGAAATGGTATATATACCTACTTCACAAGGGTCGTGATGGTTAATGAGTGCCATGCATTTTGAGGCCCTTGAGTGGCAGGTACTGTATAAGTAGTCTGTCTCTGATGTAGTTGGCAGAAAGTCATTAGGTTCACCCATCCTTGCTCAGATAAATCCTGGGGAAGAACATGACTATGGCTAGAGGCTAGATGAACAAGCAATTTATTCTGAGAGCTGGACCCAACACCAACCCCCAGCTGTTTGTGAAATGTACAAAAATAGTTCAGCCTTTGGGCTCTTCATGAGCTGTTTTTCCAGTATTATTTGTTCATAATTAAATATGATGATGGTGTTACCTAACATCTACAAACAGGAAAGAAGTCTGATTGAATTCATTGGCGGACTTTTATGCTTTTTGGGGAAGGTTATGATGGGAAAGAGAGGAAGGGGAGAGCCAGCAGGAGATAAAGACTGAGGGACATTTGGGATGTTTTTTAAGCTTTCCCTATTCTCTTTTCCACGAAAGAGTGTATTACATTTAGCTACATATATGGACCCTAGCTTTGAAAACAACTGGATCCTCATACTTTAAAGAGGGATTTATTGGCTCTTTTGCAGACTTAATGTTCATGTTTTTTTCTTGTCACATTCACACAGAGTAATTCTGTTTTTCATCCAGATGCACAGTCTGTTTTGCAAAGGGTGCAAAATGGGTGACACATCTACATCTCTCTCCTTTTGGATTATTGTGTCTGTGGGTTGGGACAACTGCTCTCATAAGTGCCACTTCCCGATCTAGGAGATAATGATATGTATTTGCAGTGTGAATGCTTGTGTATACATATTTGTACATTATTCGGGACACATTGTCTTACCATGAATATTCTTGTGAAGAAGTATTAAAAAGGTTTGTATATATCATCCTAGCAAATTCAGGGTTTATTCAAAACAATATTTATGAATTCTCTTTGCAGTATTTGCCCAGCTACTAATTATGTCCCTTCTCGTTGTGAATAGTGCCATTCATGACTGTTGACTCCAGGATCAGGAGCAGTTATCTTAGCTGATTTGGGACTCATCTATGCTTAAAATGCTACAGCAGCACATTGGCATAAAGATGCAGCAGCTAGATTGATGAAAGAATTCTTCCATTGACCTAGTGCTGTCTACATGGGATTTTAGATTGGTGTAACTAACGCTGCTCCGTAGTGTGGATTTTTCACACCCCGAGCGATATAGTTATGTCACCCTAATTTTCTAGTGTAGATCAGGCCTTGGTTCCTCACTTTGCCCTCCTTTTTTTAAATTAAAGTGTCGCCTGACAACAGTGTACTGAATTGTGAAATGAACTACTCATCTCAGCTTTTGGGTAAATATCTATCATATAAACGATCCAAGGTGCTTGGAAAAGGAACTGCTCTTTTGCTTCTAGAGGTTGTATTTCCACTTTTGCCTTTAAGCGTGTTGATGGAACAGTATAGGGAAGTTTGCATTGTGGCTGCCTGCTTGGAATCAGGTCGATGGATAACGACAGAACTGCAGTCCCTAGGGCTGTCAGTCTTCCACCTTTCAACAGCACTAAATTTTCTACATGAAATTAAAAAGCCCTTCTTGGTCTCAGATCTGCGTTGGAAGTAAATAAACAGTGTGTGAGCTTGAGGGTATGAACACTCACATAGTGGCATAAATGCTGTGCCTGCCTAGCAAAGTCAAGGTTTTACAAGTGAGGGCAGCCAACAAAAAGCAATAATTAAGGAAAGAGCGCGCATTCTCCCCAAATGGTTGTGGAGATCTTTGGGGTAATTGCATTGCACAGCTTGTGTTTCAATTTTCTAAACCACTTCATTATCCCCGGTTAAATGTTTTTTCAGCAGCTAAGAGAGAAATGAATATGCCCCCATGAATTTAAAGCAGGCTCCTGTGTTTTAAACAGGAAGAATGAGCTAGAAGCCTGCAGTCAGCAGCAACGATGTCTTCTCTCTCACATTCTTGAAATATGTGTGTTTCACCTCTTACCCTGGCACTTTTTGTTTCAGATACAGATCCTGTGAACTTCATTCTGAAATGTAGATTTGTCTTGTAGGGTATGTTTTAGTAAAATGCAAAGTATTTCCAATACTAAACTGGGTATATGTGTCTAAAACAACAAATAAACCAAAAATAATAAAATAAATAAAAACCTATGCCCTTAAGTTTATGTGCCCTGTAGAGTGAATTATACTGAGATTGCTTGCATTGATAGTGCTACACTAGTGGGAAATTAGAAGAAAAATCCTAAGTGCAGACAGGATGCACGAATGGCCACAACTTAATGAGCATTTAGGCAAATGTACCAATCAGTTAAAAGATAGGGCTTTGTGAGAGGAGCTATGCATAATGGAAGTAGAGAGGGAATTGGTTTTCTTTACTATGTGATAAAGGATAGTTAAGCTGAAGAACAGGTTACCAAGGGAGATTGTGGAATCCCTGTTAGCTGAGGTTTCTAAGAACAGTTTAGGCAAATACCTGTCAGGAATGGTCTAGATATACTTATTCCTGCCTCACCATGGGGGGATGGGTTATATGACCTCTTGAGGCACCTTCTAGATCTATATTTCTATTAAGATTAAGGCTGCGATTCTTTTACGAAGGTTGTAGAAGTCACTGATTCCGTGACTTCCGCAGCGGCTGGTGCAGCTGACTTAAGCTCAGGCACCCCATGGCCAGCCGCACCGGCTGTTGCCGGAGTGACCCAGGGCCAGCTGCCCTGGCAGTTGTGGACAGCAGTGGCCAGTGCGGCTGGTCCTGGGGACCACCGAAGCAGCAGTCCTGGGGAGCCCCGGGGAATGTCTGAGCAGCGGTCCTGGGGCCAGCCGCACCGGCTGTTGCTCAGGCAGCCCTGGGCAGCTGGCTCCTGGGACCTCCAGAACAGTGGCCGGTGTGGCTGGCTCTGGGGAGTGCCTGACCAGCGGTCCCTGGGCAGCTGGAGAAGCAGCCCTAGGGGTGCATGGAGGCCATCCAGAGAGCGCTCCCCAGTGGCAGGGGGACAGTCAACTCCCAGCACTGGAGCAGGGCCTCCCTTAGCAGTCCTCCCGCCCCCTGGAACAGCGGGGCCCCAGAAGTAGAGATTTAGTAAGGGGTATTTTGGGGAAAAGTCATGGGCAGGTTATGGGCCGTGAATTTTTATCTGTTGCCCGATGACCTGTCCATGACTTTTACTAAAAATACCTGTGATTAAATTTTAGCCTTATCTATGATATAGTCTGATCTCGGGCTGCAACAAATAATAAAATGTTTTAAAACAGCTGTCAAGCAAAATTAAAGCAAGCTACTTAATTCTTAAACTCTTGTAATAATAATTTTGTGTTGTTTTCAAGGAGCTTTTACATAAAGCCAGTACCATCTCAAAATGTAATTTTAAACATTGCATGAACATTATAACTTAAAGGATGCTAGATAGGTAGGAAATAATAAAATAAGATTCTGCCAGCAAAAATATAAGATAATCTGTTCAGGGAAAACAGTTGGTAACACAGAGATTTAGTGGGAAGGAAGATGTGTGAAAAGCAATAATGCTGAAAGAAAACTAGGGGTGATATTGGAAAGAAAGTAGATATGCAGCATGATATGGCTGCAAAACTAAAGCCGGTGTGTTTGATCTGCATACACAGAAGCATCTCATAATTCAGAAGGAAGGTGGCCAAGACAAGCTACTACAGAACATGCAGAAGGGATCAATCCTGAAAGGGACTAGACTAATGACCTAATATATATAATAAATCCATTATTTTTCCCCAAGTTAAATTTTAGCCTTGTGCCATGGGTAGAACTTCATGGCCATGTTTTGTGTGTTATCAGTACAGAAAATAATGACTGGTTACAGTTTTATCAGTTTTGTAGGGATGTTTCTGAGGTAATGCCTTATAAAGCAAATTTAGTTAAGGGATGTGAAAGAAACCAGGGATTACAGTAGTAAAGAACAAGTAGATAGTTCAGAGCTGTAAGATCCTGGCTTATTAACTAGTGGGGCAATGGGTGGGGCCATGACTTTTTTGTCCTGTAAACAGTTTCCTACCACAGTGACATTGGCTTTTGACCCAGGCATATGCCAGAAGAACAGAATAGATCATAAAATCAATGTATAAAGTACAATTTTGATAGAGCACATGCTTAACTTTACATGCTGGTGGGGAGTCTCATTGAAGTCAATGGGAATACACAGTGTGTGAAGTTCAGCAGGTGTGTAAGTCTTTGAAGGATTTGAGCCTATATGGAGGAAATGGAGAGGAATGTGATGGAAAATATTAATAGGCATTAAGGGGACCAAATTAAATAAACCTTCTGCTGGAAACAAAGTAACTCTGCTTTCTACAAGTGGTAACTCCAGCTTCATTAAGCTCCTGATCCAAAATTAATAAATGTATATCATGAGTATGACGGCGTGGATTAGGCCTGGAGGCCTCCTACTGGAGGCTTCAGGGTCCTGACATGTCCATCCCAGGGATGGAGCAGTGGAGCTAAGTCCTCCGAGTGGCCTAGAGAGACTGCAAAGGGCAAGCCAATCAGAGAGGCTGCAGGGAGCAGCCAGTTAGTTACTTCCTGGAGCCAGAGGAGTGCAGATGATTACTCTTGGGGGAATTCTGTGCCACTGCTTGTGTGCAGAATTTATGTCTCCCACAGATTTCTTTGCTTCCCCACAGAAAAGTGACCTTCTGATGGGGAAGCAAAGGGAAGCCCCAACAGCGGTCATAAGACCTCCCTAGAAGTATGTTTTGGCTGCCCAGGGCAGCTGGCAGAGAGGTAAATCACTGTGGGGCACGGGGTGCGACTGGGGAGGACCTGGCTGGTGGCTCCTACCCTCCGCCGGACTCAGCTGCTAGTCCTGGCTGGGCTGGGGAAGACAGGACTTCCTCTTCCCCTACGTGGCATCTGGGGTTGTCCAACCCACCCCCAGATTTCTTCCCCAGCTGTAGGGAGCTCTGCAAACTGCACTCTCCCTGTGCTTCCTGCACCCATCACTCCTCAGCTTCAGGGGGAGGGATCACTGTATAGGGCGCTGCTCCCCCGTCCACCGAACCCCCATGCATCCAGACCCCCTCATACCCAGACCTTCCCGACGAGCCTCACACCACCCCCACACCCAGAACGCCTACTCCCAATGAGCCCCACTCCCTCTGCAGCTGGATTATCATGATGAGCCACCCGGACCCAGATCCCCTTCCTATTGAGCCCCAACCAGCTGCACCCCAGCATTTGAACCTCTCCGACTGAGCTCCCCACTCTGACCCCCCTGTTGAGCTCTATCCCCACAACACTCAGACCCTCCTGCCGAGCCGCAGCCACCTTTCACCTATTACAGAGTCCTATTACAGTGCACCCAGAACCCCCCAACAAGCCCTTGTGCATTCAGATCCCCCTGCACCCAGATCTCCCACTGAGCCACCTGCACCCAGATTGCCCCACACAGAACCCTCTCAGCCCACACCTGAGTCCCCCCACACTAAGCCCCTCCACGCTTGGATCCTGCCATGATGTGCCTGCTGCCCACACCTGGCATGGCGGGGCAGGGCCCTGGGATGTTTCTGGGGCAGGTCCAGTCCTTGCGCTGTGTCAGGGTTTGGTGCAGCCTCGCCGCTGAGTCCGTGTCCCGGGTGGGGAGCTGCACAGTGATCTCCCACCTCTGTGCAGCCAGTGGCCTGTGCTCCCCACTGCCACGCTGAAGCCTCCACATTTGACAAATAAAATTTGCAGAATTTTAAAATACTGTGCACAGAATTTTAATTTTTTTTGGCGCAGAGTGCTGTCAAGAGTAGATGATGATCCTGGCTGGCTAAAGGGAACTGCAGCACCATGGACAGCTCAAAGCTGGTAGACAGGGGTGGGAAAGAGTCCTGGCTGGCTACTGGGCCTGAACACTGGAAGGCTGTGAGCTAAGGGTAAAGCATTGGTGAAGGCTGGGACTGCGGGGAAGTGGCTGAGAGAACTGAAAGTAGTTTTTGTTAAAGGGACAAGGTGGTGTCCTATTCTTGAGGTCCCTGACTGGGACCTGGAGTAGTGAGTGGGCCCGGTCTCCCCTGTCCCCATAGGCCACTGCGGAAATGGCCTACAATCAGACAGCGGTAAACCCCCCAGAAGTGGATCTAAACTACTTAGTGGCCCAGCTGGGGCCAGAAATGACACAACCATTGCCTCCAGGGAGCAAGGCCTGTGGGTACGGCCCCATACCAGGGCTGGGACTGTTTAAAGACCACAGACACATCTGACCAGAAGAGGCGCTCATGAGAAGTGGGTGTCATGTCGTTACAGTGCGTCTCTAACTTTTCCAAAGTACACAACAAATACTATGTAAGTGTTTTCTCAGCTTGGCAGATTTCAAAACAGGTTTGATTTTAAATTGAGCTATGTCTAATCTATGTGCAACCAAATATTAGGCTGATTATCTTAGGGAAGATATAGGAGCTCTTTTCAACACAAAAATCGTCTTTCCAAATTAATAAACTCAGATTGACAGGGACTTTTTTTTTTTTTTGGAGACATTAGGGCAGCCGTGGACAAACTTTTTGGCCCGAGGGCCACATCGAGGTTCCAAAACTGTATGAAGGGCCAGGTAGGGAAGGCTGTGCCCCCTATCCGACCCCCACCCACTTCCTGCCCCCACGACTGCCCCCCTCAGAATCCCTGACCCATCTTGCTCCTTGTCCCCTGACCGCCCCCCAAGACCCCTCACAACCACCACCCTGGGACCCCACCCCCCACCAACCCCCCCTGCTCCCTGTCCCCTGACTGCCCCGACCCCTATCCATCCCCGCACCTCCTGACAGACCCCCTGAACTCCCACGATCCAACCCCCTGTTCCCCATCCCCTGACTGCCCCCCCTCCCCGAACCTATGTCCTATCTAACTGCCCCCGCTCCCTGTCCCCTGACTGTCCCCGGGACTTCCTGCCTCTTATCCAAACCCCCCGGTCCCAGGCCCCTCACCATGCCGCTTATTCCCGCCTCCCCCCTCTCCCGGAGCCTCAGCGCACCGCGCTCAGGAGCAGCCCAAGCCACGCCGCTGCAGCGCTGTCCAGGGCTGCTCCTGGATGTGGCGTGCTGAGGCGCCGGGGAATGGGGGAAGGCAGGGGTCGGGCCAGGGAGAGCCCTGGCCGGGAGCTCAGGCGGGCCGGGCACGATGAGCTTGCCCACTCCTGCATAAGGGTGTGCCTGGGCACACCCAGCACACCCCGTACGCACCCTATGGTTACGATCCAGATCCAAGTCTTCACTAGCAAGGCTACTTGGATTGTAGTGTCTTCCCTTGGATACCTGTGCGCAGCACTGTCACTGTGCCTCAGTGGGTCGCAGCTGAGAATACCAGATTCAGGACAAGCTGCTGATAAATAGGGCAGACTCACCCAAAACTGGCGGTCATTCTTCCATTTGAAATAGTAAGCCAGTAACAAAAGTAAACTTCTGTCTCACCACACTGGTTAGCAAGAAGTCAGAAATGCAGTCTCCTTAGGCATTCCAGCCCTTGTCTCACCACCCAGACACTGAACTCTGTGATGAGTTGTTACTGAAAACCATCACCTATAGGGCCCTCTAATCCCAAGAGATCAACCACATAGCCAGGTCAGTATAGAGCTCAGATCTTACCCAATAATCACACTGTTGCCAATCCTTTAGTATATAAATAAACCTTTAAATATTAGAAGAGAAAAAAAGGAGAGAGTTAAAAAGGTTAGGAAGTTATATACATACAATCATTGCAAAGTTCTTGGATCAGGTTTATAGCAGTGATATTACAGACTGCTGGCTTGTAAAGACTCTGGTAACTTCCAAAAAAATTGGAAGGTCCTCAGTCAATATGCTCCTTTTAGTGTAAGAGATTAGAGCAGGAAAGACGCAAAATGGAGATACTTCTGTGGTCCTTTAATATACCTTTTCCCATGTGGAGGGAATGTTCTCAGTCTTAGTTTGTGGAAAATTACAGGCACAAGATGGAGTCTAGGGTCACATGAGCGAGTCACATGCCTTGCATGTTTTGATGACTCATAGGAGTAGCCATTACCCATATTCTGGCTAAAGGTCTACAGGAAGGCTCGCTATGCTGGATGAATTTCTTCTATGGCCCATTGTGAGAGTTGTTTAATGAGCTATCAGCTTGAATGATCCATTCACATTGTGCTGGCTATAGTGGATGTAAACTATCTTATGGGTGTTACCCCAGGAGCAAACACATTTTAAATACTGGTACATAGTCAGTATTCATAACTTTAGATACAAAGATCATACATGCATAGAAAAGGATAATCGTACTCAGCAAATCATAGCTTTCCCACTAACATCTTACATGATACACTTTGTACAAGATTTGTTGCAGTTGTCCAATAGTGGCAATATTAATGATATAAATGGTCCTGTTCCAATCGTACAGCACCCATGGCTTTGGTCATGGAATTTGGCCCATAACATTGACTAGTCTTTGAACTATCTGTAGAAGATACTGAATGTTTTCAGGGGATTTGTTCTGCCCACCCCCCTTCCTGATGTCCTTTCCTTCTTTTGCAGAGTCTCTCTGGATGTTTTTTTATTATGTGAAGTCAAAAGGAAAAAAAGTCACAACTGCTTCCCATAATTTATGATTAATCTAAATGACAAATCTCTTTAAGAGTCACAAGTTAGTAACAATTTTTAAAGCTGTCATCAATATAGTTCCACAACAAAGCAGGCTAGAGAGAGTAAGTAAAATGAAAGGTCATCTTTTGTGCAAAAAGTGCCTTTCAGTGTTAGATGGTGGACCTTAGTTCATAATATAAAGGGGATCTTATATCCTGCTTGGCATTTGCAATTCCTGGAAGCACAAGGGTCACAAATTGTAAGTTGCCAACAAGAATCAAAGATACCACAGGGAGGCACTGTGGCTTAGTGGATAGGGCCCTGGACTGGGAATTAAAAGATCTGAGTTTTAATTCTGGTTCTGTCACTAGTTTGCTGGGTAACCTTGGGCAAGTCACTTGCTCTCCCCATCTGCAACGTGGCAGTAATAATACTGACCTTTTCAAGAACTTTGAGAGCTACTAATGAAAATGCTATATAAGAGCTAGGTACCAATAATAATTTTTTTACCTTGTAATAATAATAAGGGGGAGGGAAATCTCCTTCTCTCAGTTAACTCATGGCTTGTTCATCTTGTTTCATGTTGCTATAATGAGGCCATCTGTGAGCTCTGTGGCTGATGTAAATTGTAAGATTCAGTATGGCGTCCATGGGACTTGTAAGCCTTTATTAGGGATAAAAGGTATAGATGATGGTTCGGAGTCATTTGCCTGGAGAAGAAGACGTCATCAGATAGGTTGTGTTCTCAATCCTTACCCTTCCATTAGACTCCAGCAGCAACCCACTGTATGACATTCTTTCTGGCTCTCTCCATTTGAATGAATGAAATGGTAATCGTGATGATTAAATCAATGGGAACATAGGTACATTTTTTCTTTTCCTTTTTTTCAGAACATCAGCTGGAATAAGGTGCTCTCTCCAGTTTAAGGTTTTTCTGGTTAAAGAAAGAGTAAAATGGCCTTGATGTTGCTCAGTCGACAGCTGACTTGTTCTCTGCAACAGAACTCCAGGCTATTTGCATGTGGTAAGTATTCCCTTCATGCTTATGTAAAATATTATCAGTGTAATTTACTATTGCCAGGTTTTGTCTAATAGTCTTTGATCCTCCAGATTTTGAAGAATTACCACTGCATTCAGCAGCTTTAGCTAATGCTGCAGTCATAGCCCAGAAATGTCAGAAACAGTTGTTCTTAAAGACTGCAAGCGGTAGAAGAAATACTCAACTAGGAGCTGTTTTTGTGCTACAATAGAATTTTCACTAACTGAAACAAATCTTTCTTTTTCAAATGCGGAATTCTGCTTTTATGGGACATCTTTGTGACATTGCACAGTGTGGAAATGAGAAATCAACCATCAAAAGTGGCCTTTATTATTTCTTTTTCTTTATGCACTTTAGATATGATCCTGCATTCCCTACTTCAGTGAAATCAGTGGGAGTTTTGCATTAGTAAGAGCTCCCTTATTGAGAGCACTTTACTTTTCTGACAGTGCACCAGTTAGCTATGTGTTTCATGCAAGAGCTATATAAAGTGTCAAACTATTATCTGATCTTAGGTGTGTAATGAAAAAATTCTTGCTTGGATACTGTCCTGTATGTTAATATACTATATAGAAATATTAAGCTTACAATCTCTTCAAAGCAAATATTAAACTCCTTGGCCCTCATGATCTTTTCTAAAGGTATAGATTGAGCTGGCTTTTGTATGATAGGTAAAACAGTATAAAATTTAAGATCCAGCGTCTGTTTTATCCAGTTTTATATCAAATAGAATTTGGACTGAATGGCTTCTTCTTCTTTGCGAATAAATCCCAGACAAACACAGAAGCCTCACCTCCACTCAAAAACAAAACTTCATGCTGAAGGAATTGACTTCCTTTCTAATGTTGTGCTTCAGAGAGCAGCTGACCTCTGCTTGACATAGTCAGTCAGTCTATTCTTGTAACCATGTGAATGCATCAGTTCAATGCTGCAGTTGGGAAAATACAGTTGTATTCATGCCTGTGACGCACTGATGGTCTGTGTTGTGTAAATGAAGGGATCATCCAGTCAATAAGGTACAAAGGAAAGTGCTTGGAGCAACCAAGCCCTTATTGGCTATCAGTGCTTTGAGCTCATTTGTCTCTTGAAATTATGCTTCCCAAACCAGGACAATAATTATATTGCAGTGGGGGGAGGGGGAAGGGAGAGGTCTGAGGGGTCTGGAGTAGTAGGTCATCCACCTCCATGGCATTTTCCACCCATCAATGGGCCTGGGGATCCACTTTGGTGAGAGTGTGATGTGGGATGGGGTGTATGAGCACTGGCCTGTCTTCCTTGCCAATCTACCACAAATGGCAGTAAATCTGCAGAAATGGCTCCACCAACTTCTCAGAAGAGTTCCCTCTACATTGGGGAAATTCCTTGAGTATGGAGAAGCCCCACCAGGGAGTTAGAGAGAAGAGCAGATGGTCCTGGAATCGGGTATGGTTTCAGGGCTACCAAGTGTATAGTTCTGTGTTGTGAAAGTATCCACTGAGATTGAAGAGTATGGTAGGATTGGGGTCAAGCATCTGTAATCCCACCCACTTTTTGTGGTTCTCTGTACCCTTCTAGTGGTGACTGGGCCACATAGAGATTGATGAGCCTACTACATCCTTGGCTAACAGAGTGATGTCTTTTAGCTCAGGCTGTAGAGGCAGGCTCATGTTCTTAGAGTCAGAGATCCTAGGTTTAATCCCTGATGTTTACAAGACACCCAGGAGCGTGATGTTACACCCATCCTCTCTGGAGAACAATATGTGGAAACCTTCTTGAGTATGCTACCACTAAAACCCTCTCCCATAGATTTTCCATTATTATTATGCACTCGGAGTACATAGTGCTGTATAGAACAGAGAAAGACCTGCCCCAGGGAGCTTTATTGATAATTGGACCACAAATTTATTCCAGTTGTGAGCTTAACTGGGGGGACAGTAAATAAAAGTTCATAAAATGTCAGAATAACTTGTCACAATAAATGTTGATGGGAAAAGTTGCAAAAGGGGCACAGATTAATTAGTCTAAACAAAAAGACTTACTGATATAACTCAAGGACTATGTTAAAATCATGTCTGGTAAACAAGAGAAATGTGGGACTAGAAATTAATGGACCAAAATTGGTGTGTTGGAAATTAGGTCTAATTGGTGAACAAAATAATGAGGGGCTATGCTATTCCACCCATCACTTTTGGGGTCCTTTTGAAAAAAAAAAAGAGAGAGAGACAGACTTTGGAAGGAAAATTGGTGAACGTGGGCACTGGCTTACTGAAAGAGAGGAGAACAGGAAGGAGTGAGCTTCACCATCATGTCTGTCACCTCCACTGTCTCTCAGGAGCCACCATTGGGCCTTCCTGTCATAATCCAGAGTGTTGTCCTGACCAGAAAGAGGGACCCAAATGACACTGGTGTGTGTGCTCACTATCATGTGCTCTCTCTCTCTTCTCCCCCCTCCCCCCCAATTGTGTGTCTTTTTCTTTCCCCACCTTATTTCTTCTCTTTCCTTTCCCTCTTATTTTGCCTTCTGTTTAATAAGAATCTGGCTTAACCGGCTTAGACTGCATATTTTTCAACACTGCTGTGAGTCTTAGACCAGAAAGGCAGCTAACAGCAATGCCTTAAACAGCCCAATGCTGGTACAAGTTTGCCAAATCTTGGAGTGGCTGCTAAGTCACTGTGTGCTGTGCCTGTGTTTCTCCAGCAGCGAGGCTGCAAGTGAGAACTAACACCAGGCGTAGAAGCTGCCTATTTCTAGAAGTTTTGTATTTTTGCTGTTCTTTTCTCTTCAGTTTTGTGTGTCTTGTCTTTTCTTTTAGGAAAAGGGACCAGATTTTAACAGCTCCAGGCCATCTCAACTAACTTCTCTTTTCGTCAAAAAGGACAGTTATTGCCATCTTTACTACCATCTAAAAGACTGTCAAACAGGGCAGTTTTCATTCTAAAAATTATCTTCAGCCAAAGGAAAAATGAATAAGGGATGTTGTTAAAAAGAAAGCTTTACTGAATAGTTTATATTTCAGATGCTTTAACTCTTTTTCCTTTTTTTCTTTATCTTTAATAAAAGGTTAAAAGGATTTTTAATGGTGTATTTGCCATGGTACCAAACCTCGAACCTTGTTTAAAACTGTTTAATGTGGAACGGTGACAGGGTCATATTAACCCCTTTGATTCTTTGGGCCCATTTATTCCATCAAAATTAATATAACAGATTGCATTGGTTTTCAATTGCAGCAGAACCTAAAGCTCTCAGGTGAGAATCAAAGCCATTACAATGATATCCAGTAAGTTGGATGTTTGTATATTGCAATATTTAAATGACAAAATTAAAGTGGGGTGGGGGGAGAAAGTGACTGTTCCCTGGTAGAAATCTGTGTGGCTGTGCGCTGTCATGCTTCAGCTATGAGCACATATTGAGCAGAATAATTATGTACAGGTTGCCTCTACAACAAATGTATTCTCAATAAAAGGATCACTATGCTTGATTATTCTTGACTTCAAAAGCACAAGTATGGGAGTCTCATCAGAATGAAATAAACCAGTCATCTGACAAAGGAGCAGGTGTGAAGAAATGGGGAAATTGATTAGCTGAAATTCAGTGCAGCAGGCAAATGTAAAAAGATGAATAACCCCAAAATTAAGTGTTGAAGAGTGTGTGGGAGAAAAGTTTCTCTGGAACATAATATTAATAAAAAAAATTTCATGAAACTTTTGTCAGTGGAAAAAGAAATGGTTGCATTTAAACTAAGATAGATCTTAACTCCCCAAAAGCTTTAGGGAGAGGGTGGAGATCTGACTTTGGGGTGGGAGCTCATTTCTAATGTAAATGTTCCCTGCAGTGTTTTCAAAGCAGTGGCTATGCAGGACTGTGCTAGTCCATGAGAAGAGAACCAGAAAGGGAACTGACTAGTGTGTTCACAGTCCAAGCTGATTTGATGCTGGTGGCTTTTTTTTTTTATTATTTATTTATTTATTTTTTTGCATTTTAACTTGAAAAGCAAGCTGCACTTTTAAGATTCTGTTTTGGTTTCTAAAGTATTTATTTAAAAACACCCATTAAAATATTGGTTATTTTAAAAAGGACTTTTAACCAGTCTCCCCTTATGTTTCTTCACTACTTGATCTCAAGATGGCTGTCCCTAAAAGTAGTTTCTATCCCTGAAATGAAAAGATGGCAGATTTAACAACTTAAACAAAATAGATTGAGCACACAGGATGTGTGGATTTATATGAAATATATGTAATCCTGTCTTAATGTCAGTAGAATAACTTGCAGGAGAATCTGTGTATGAGTGCTTTTATGTTATGGAAACAATAGTGGCTCTAGGTGGTTTCTCCTCTCTGGATTGCATGTGATTTAGATTCTTAATAAAATAAAATTCTGTTTTGGTCACCAGTTCAACACACTGCAAATTGATCGGTATTGGTAACTTCAGTCTAAATATTTGTTCCACTTCACACTAGCACTGGCAGAGTTTTTGCTGTGCTCTGAGATGCACACACTCACTGAGGTATGAGCACTGTCTTCTGCCACACACACACACACACACACTTTCTTTTACTGAAAAAGCAGTTGTAGAGAGGCAGGATGATCCAGTGGTAGGGCACTAACCTAGGACTTGAGAGACTTGGGTTCATTTCGCTGCTCAGCCACAGTCTGACTGCGTGACCTTGGGCAAGTCACTTTTCTTTTGCCTCCATCCCCCGTCAGTAAAATGGGGATAATGGCACTTCTCTGCTTCACAGGAATGTTGTGAGGATAAACATGTGAAAGATTGTGGGGCTTTCAGATACTGTTGATCTTTGATTGATTGCTTGTAAAATGAGAAGCCCTGAAGATTCCTCACTGTCAGTCCTACTCCTTTGTCTATATTAATATTTGCCCCCTTCCTCCTCCCCTGCCCTGCACTTTTAGAGTTTGCTCTTTGTTTTTTATAGATGTACGGGAGGTGCCTAAAGTGAAATGCTGAACAAATTAGGGGCTGGGACAGAGTGATCTGTACTCTCACTAACATGTTTCAGGCTTGATTCTCCTCCCACTTATGCTGGTGTCACTCCATTGTTTTCAGTGAAGTAACTCCGGGTATACATTAATGTGAGAGGAGAATTGGTCCTAGTGTCTGTTATAACTACAGGGTTTCTAAGTGCTCTACTTTTGTGCTGCCAGGGGGTGGGGTGGGGTGGGGTCAGTGGGTCTGGGATCCCTGGGTATATACAGGCTCGCTGACTTTTCCAGTCTAGGGGTTTTGTCCCTTTTACCTTCCAGGGGACAGTTTACATTGTGCACCCTGTTTCTCTCCTATCTTGAGACAGATTCCAGTAGTTCATTCATCTCAGGGAGTGGGGGAGGTGATTTTGGTTAGAGCAGTTCTAATATAGAGCTGCTGTTCCGTTTTGTGTCCAGTTCAGTGTGTGAAAGGACATAGCCATGACTGTGGTTCCCATTGCTCTCCAGGGCGTTTGGATCATTGTAGTCCTCACTGATACTACATACTTTTCATGAGCAGCTGTCCACTCATCTTGGCCCTCTTTTTCTCAGGTTTGTCATGGCCTGGCACCTGCTGTTGCCTTGCTCTTTGAAGTGAGCATTTCCACTGTACAGCCTGTTTGTATCAGGTCTCTGTGTTTCTCTATGGTGGGGAATTCTTTCCCTACTCCCAGCTAGCCCTGAGTGAGGGAGGGGGTACCAAAGCACAAGCCACCTCATATGGAATTGTTGCACTTACTGGCTTCTAATGTTACGCTGTAAGCATTCTGTACAAACAGGCTCAGTTTGCAGAGTGTGATGCAATAGCAGTGTTCATTCTCCAAGCAGCTCATGCTAGCCTGGCCTATTGCATCTCCCTGTCAAGATCCTTTAGTAATGGATTCTGCTTCCAGTGGCTGAAAGAGAGAGATTGGTAAATCAAAATCATTCTTGTATTAGCTTGCAGCCTTCCAGCTCCTAACTATTTTTTTTTTATCAAACACAATGAAGTAAAACAGTGAATATTGCAGTAATAGATCTGCATGCGTTGTTATGATATGCAATATTACTGCTATCATGTGGCAATGCAGAAAGACAGTCTGCCTTCTTTGGAGAAAAGGAGCTCTCACTACACATGCTCTTGTGGAGGGAAGGATGAGGATTCCTAAAAATAAGTTTTTATTCCTACACCCAGTTTTCTCTCTTCCTTCCTTGAATTGGGTTTTCCTCTTGATTACACTGGTTTAACTACACTGCCTTCAGTGAAGTTACTGCTGATTTACATCAGTGTTCTGTGAAGACCAGAATTGAACCGTGGGTGTTTACACCCATCTTCCTCTTGGCTTTTCAGGGGTAAGCACTTGCTCTGCAGGCCTATACTAAACACAGCTCCCTCCATCACTGCTGCCCTTTTACCAGAACCACAAGGTTGGAGTTGCACTGCTGATGACACTGGAAGGCTATTAAAGGATGCACCTGTTAATTAATGTCTGAGATCTTTGGCTGGAAGTTTCTATAGTAATGTGAAGTATTGTTACACTTGTTAGAACTTGACTTTCATTTTGTTACTTTTGATGGAAAATATCAGTTTATTAAGCAATTTTTATCTATTTAAATTTTCACAGTCGTGGGAAATGGGGGGGGGGAGGGGAATGGTATTTATTTAATGACAGTAGATGTTGAGAATAAAAAGTTCAAGCTTTAACCATTATAACACAAATTGTCTACATCATGTGTCCAAATATACAAAGTACACAGCCTTAAATCAAACTCTAATGAGTTTTCAAGCAGCCCTTTTCTTACTTTGCTTATCTGTAAATTTTGATTATTTGATTACTGATGGAAATAATCTTTCGTCGGTTTATGTGTATACAGTGAAATTGATGTTTATCAACATTTACTGATAAAAGTCTAATCCTTCCAAGCCTAAGTATGATTATTAGAAATGCTGAGAGAGAAGGCTGGTGAATGATGGTGGTAAATAAAAAAAGAGAGCAGAAAACAACTACCCTTTTTTCTCCTGAAGCAAATGATGCCATCCCTGTTACATTAAATGTTACACCATGCTTATTTGTTAATGTTGCTGACATATTTAACAGCAAAATAAATGGGCTCTGTAGAAGTTTGAAAAGCCAGCAGTAAGAAGGGTGGAATTTAACTTAATATACTGACAGTCTTTAAACTGCAGATTGTTTTGCTGCTAGAAAATTCTCTACAAATTATACAGTATTTTAGTACTAATACTTATATTTACATAGCACCTTTTATCTGAGGATCTCCAAGGCCCTGTCTGACAGGCAAAAAGTGTGCTGTCATATTATGTTAGCCAAACATGATTGAAAAGCTCTCTTAATGCTTGTTCACAGGCTAACACTTCAGGCTAAATACCTACAGCTATAATAGGAGCAGCTAACAACTTCAGAGAAATAGCCTGCATCATAACAAGCGTACAGACGGCTTTACAATCGTGATAAGCTAACACAGTGTAAGAAAGTACCTCTTTTTGCCCATCAAGACATTTCCTAAGCATTTTACAAAAGTCAGTGGATGAATTTGGCCCACTGGATGAAATTTACAAACCCAGCTACAGGTAGGCCTTTTTTACACAAGAAAGTTATACTGGTGTAAACTAAACTGTGAATTTAACTCATTAGTATACCAGTAGTATACCACTGCACAGCCATTCTTATTCTGGTCGAAGAGTGGTCTTTTTTTTTCTTTTTTTTTTGTTCATCTTATGTCACCTTGGGAGAAGTTTAAACCAAAAAAGCCACTCTTATACCAGATATAAAGTGTCTACGCTGGCGGTTATACTGGTGTAACAACATGAGTATAAATGGTAAAACTACCAAGTTTTGTTGACAAAACTTATGTCGACATACAAAAGTTGACAAAACAAAAATCGCCAAAGTGTGTTCACACTTGCTCCCTCTGTCGACAGATCATGTCCACACTGGGGACACCATCATCAACAGTGTGAACAATGCACTGTGGGTATCTATCCAACAGTGCAGTGTTGTGGGAAGGAAGAGCTGATCTCTGCGTGAGTTCTCCCACAGCCCCCTCAGCTGCCGAGAGCAGCATCATGAATAGCTCTGTGAGCTGTCTGTGCTGAAGAACAGCAAAGCAGCGCAGCAGTCTGTCCCCCTCCCCCTGCAGCAGCAGTCTGCCTGCTGCTGTGCTCCTAGTGCAGGGCAGAACAGGAGCTTTCCTATGATTTGCTCTTTGTTGTTTCCCACACAGAGCAGCACACAGATACTTCCTGGAGCTTTGAAAGGGGAGGGGCGCATGCCTGCAGGGCAGCAGAGATCAAAACACTGAGGAGAGCAATCAGGGCAGGCATTGTGGGATACTGGTGAAAGCCAGTTCTGTCGACAAAACAATCAGCAGTGTCTACACTGGCTCTTTGTCGACAATAAATGAAGGGGAGAAGACAAAAGTCTCTCATAAAGGTGGAAGTTTTCTGTCACCAAAACTGGGCATTTTTTGTGACAAAAGTCCCATTGTAGTGTGTACGCTCTTGCTGTTTTGTCGCCAAAGGGCAGTTTTTGGCAACAAAACTTGGTAGTGTAGACAAGGCCTTAGTCTGCTACTGGCAAATGATCAGCATAAGTATGCAAAGTACATGAGATTGTTGAGGGAGGTTTCAGACACGGATGCTTTCTAGTTCTGAGGAGTAAGGCTGTAACATAACCCCAATGACATTTCACGTTTGATCATCCTATAATAATAAAGACAGTATTAATAACCAATTGGGAGCCGGAAACACCTAAAACTGTTTTTTTGTTGTTTTTTTTTCAATCATGCAATTACAGCTACCTTTTAAGGACAGAAGCCACATTTTTCAAAACCTGGTGCCCAGAGATAGGTCACTTCCATTTTATGTGCCTGATTTTCAGAGCAACCCCAGCACTCCTGTTGCTTTCCCTTTGCAGGTTACATTAATATTAAAATATCAGACTGGTTGGGAAATGTAGTTTGGGATCTGACTGGTTATAATCTCAGTGTCTCTCGTTTGGATATATAGTACAAAAGTTCATTAAAAGTAACCATAACGTTAAACATAACAGGTAATGATCTGGTAGGTCCTGACTCACTTGGATATAAGACCAGTTACAGAGAGCAAAGACTTTTAGCTCAGTATGTTGGACAGGGTTCCAACAAGCCATAAAATTCCTAGAGTTTATCCTGTTTTTGCATAGCCTATTTGTTAATCTCCACATGCCTAAGTAGAAACAACAAGGAGATTTATTTGGGCATAAGCTTTCGTGGGTAAAAAAACCCCACTTCTTCACTTGTATCTGAAGAAGTGGGTTTTTTTACCCACAAAAACTTATGTCCAAATAAATTTGTTAGTCTTTAAGGTGCCACTGGACTCCTCATTGTTTTTGTGGATACAGACTAACACAGCTCCCCTCTGATACTTGATGCCTAATAGGTATATTATTAAATTCAGATCTCCTTGCCCCAATAACAGCACATCCATTTGGGCCTGCCTGTAGTAGAAAACATGGGTTTATGTGGATCTTTTCATCCTGGAGGGGTCCCAACATTCTGTTACAATTTAGATAACAATAAAGCTGGAAACATGTGGGTCAATGTGTAAACCATTATGCGCTCAGGAATAACTGACACCTTTTTGGACATGAGTGGGAATGTTTGTTTGCACAGAAGATTTTTGTCTCTTACTCTCTTACAATGCGGCCTGGGCTCCTTAAATTTTGTCTGGACAGCGTCCTTCAGAAGGGACCTGGATTTAACACATCATCTGATGGTCATCACCTCTAACAGTGCAGCATCAGTATCTCTTCTTTCAGTACAAGAGTGCTGTGTCAGACAAGCTTGGCGGGAGATTCCTCAGTTGGTGTAAATTGTCACAGTTTCATTTACTTCAACGGAGTTTTGACCATTAACATGAGTTGAGCATCTGTCCACAGGTCTTGTTGTAGGAGCTGACCTGAGCCATATGCAAATGTGCTATTCTGAGCCATCTTGACAGTATTTTAATCTGTTTCCTAGCTGTTAAGATGAGAGCTCTTTTCTTATTTCCCTATGCAAATTTATTCTAGAACTTGACTGATATTTATTTGAGACACAAAAGATCAGCAAATCAACCTTTCAGAATTGCTATGAATGTATATTTGCACAGACTCCTGATTTACTTTAGTTAACATTTTTGTTTATTTCCCTTTTAAATAAAAATACATACCCTATGTAAGTGGGTAAATGGAATACTGCAAGGCTGAAAGAATATATCTATTGGCACTGCCAGAAAATGTGTGAGCTACTGTGGACCCATAATCTGCCCACCACTTTCTCAAAGTGGCGAGAGGTTAAAACAAATGTACGGTGTTGATAGTCAGAAAATATATCTGTCTGAAGCCAAACTGGGACTAATTCACCAAAGGCTTTGTTAGGATCCGCACTCCCCCCGACATCTCTTCCGTTTTCAACCCAAGATGAGAAGGGAATTCTCTTCAGATTCTTTGATCTGGTGAAACATGCATCTATTGTTTTGCATATGGCAAAGCTTCTCAATTTCAAAGAGGTGTCGGGGGTGCGGATGGGGTGGAGGTGAAATGATAAGGAGAAGGGGAGAGATTCCTTATGAAATAGTAGAGAGTAATAAATCAGATCTGCTATTACACAGGTTCTCATGAATTCAGGTGCTCTGTTAACTAGATATGTAGGCTTCTTCTTCAGAAAACAAGTAAAAAATGTGTTTGTATATTATATCTGTTAAACAGCCTAAAAGTTATTTGTCTTTGGTGGAAAACGAAGTGTAATATATTGCAGATGACAGCAAACAAATGGGGAAAATTGATATTTGCGTTTCTCATTTTCAAATGGCTCAGGGTCACCAGCACTTACTGAAAATTAAGATAGTTTGGATAAACTGCTCCTGAAAAGGTTTTATTTAAAAAAAAAAAAAAAAACTGTTCCACAAATTGATCAACATTTCTAATTTGATGAAATCACCGTTAAGGCACGAAGACTGTTATGTTAACTGGGGAGCAATAACATGTTTTCAGTTCAGTTGAATAATTCCTGCGCTGTGTGCCAGAGATTTAGTTTATTCGTACAATACGACACATGAGCTATGGCAACGTAAATTTATGCAGCACTGCACAGTACAGTTGTGCTTGTTTTTAAAGTACTATTACCTGCCTTTAGCAAATGTCTACTTCACAGGAACTTTTGCATAAATACCAACAACAAAAAGGGGTGGGAATGACCCTTGCTTAGTTCTTTGCTGCTCTGCTGAGTATTTTATTGTTTTTCTTTTCAGTATTCCTTAGAATGCTGTAATGTACACTTTTTTTTTCTACACTGATCCCTTCAAAGAGTGAGTGTGTGTGTGTGTGCGCACATATGCACAGTTACTTATGGATTATTGCTTTTGATGTGAGTGTTCTTGTAAGGTGTTCTTAATCTGCACCCAGTCTGTTTTCTTCAGTATATGGCCTGCTTTCTCAAAAGTGCTCAGAACCTCTGAAAATCAGTCTAGTGTAGATCAATTTTACTGTGCAATGAATCTAGCTGCTGAAAGAAATGAATCCTTAGTGACTTATGCTGTGAAAACCACTAGCCAGGGGAGCAGCAGAAACTACTCCAGATAGCTTCCCCACAGTGTAGCTCTTGTCCTGGCTGGTGGGATTTCTGTTGAGGAGGATGCACTGGGAAACACCTTCTGCTTCCTTTGCTGCACCATCCAGAGCAGAATTTGCCCATGGAGTTGATGATAGACTTTTTTATTGAACAATTATAAATAAAAAAAAAAAATCCAAGGGATGGATAGAATACTTAGCTCTCAGTCTTTTCAGGGTGTTTTACAAATGTTCTTCCCCTCCCCCTCCATTTTGCAAGTGGGGAGTGCGTTATTGGGGTAATGGTAATGTATCTGTCATTAAGGAAGGATACTTTTTTTTTCTGAGCATGATTTGATTTTTAAATTAGGTAGCAAACTTGAATGGCCTTCAGAACGAGTACATTTACTCGGAGAGTCTGGCTGAGATTAATAGGAAAATTTTTCAGATGAATATTATTATTATTAAGGGCAAGATTACAATACTTAACAGATTGGCTAGTGCCTCACTACACAAGTAGTCTCACTGAAGTCAGTAGGGCAACTCATGGCTCAAGATGCTTTTAATGTGGCAAAGGGTGTCATAGTCTGACTCTTCTGTAGTATCTCTAAACTTTAAAAACACTCCTAAAACTTTCCTTTCTTTTTCGAGTGCTTGCTTATGCCAATTCCATTCTAGGTGTGTGTGCGACCACATGCACAGTTGTCAGAGGTTTCTGCCTTAGCGATATCCACAGGGTTGACTGTGGGGCCCTCTGGAGTGCCATGCTCATGCAGTGGTATATCAGGTGCCGCCGGGCCTACGCCCTCTCAGTTGCGTCTTACCGCCCGTGATGGTTGGTTGGAGCATCTGGTATTGCATGGCAAGAGCATTAGCGGTTCTTAATTGTTTAGATCGTTCTCCTTTGTTGTTTAGTTAAGTGATTAGTTAGTTGTTAAGTGTTTTAGTAAAAGTTAGAGTCCTGACTGAGACTTTGTCCCAGAGCGGGGCATGCCCCATTCCCCAGGCTTCAAGCCGTGTTCTGAGTGCAGCCGGCCAATGGCCATCAGTGACCCTTACAATAGTTGTTTAAAGTGTTTGGGGGAAACCCGTAGAAAAGACAAGGGCCAGATCTGCAAAAACTTTCATCCTTGGACTCAGAAAGAGCGGGACATTCGATTGAGGAATGATTGACATTCGCTCTGCACCCAAGATCGGAGCCCTCACGCTCAGACTCCACGCCCGGTACTTTGGCTTTGGCACGCAGTGCACCGCCGGCACCAGAGTATGCCTGGAACCATTCCCCCTCACTGGTACTGAAGAAGCAGTCTAGGTCGACTGGTCCACTGGCACCGCACAAGAAGGGAACTTCGGGCAAAGGACCTGTGTTAGGCCTCGTGTCCGCTACGGAGGCTCTCGGGAGTACCACTGTGGTTGGACCACGTAGGCCATGGAGCGGTAGCGGACCATCTGCGCCTGAAGCAGGGCCAGTGGCCAAAGAACAGTTAGGCCGACCAGCACTGCAGACTGCTGGCCGCACAGCGGATCCTGCCAAGACACTGGTGCCAATGGTCAGGCCAGTTATGGGACCACCCCAAAAGGCAGTGGAGTATCCCCGGACCACAGGCGTCATTCCCCTCTGCCATGGCCCAGGAACCTGGCACTGCAGCCTCGGTCTCCAGCCAGGAGTCTCACATCTCTGATTCCATGGTCGCCACCAACAAGACATGGGACTCCGGAGTCGCAGCACCAATCCTCGTGATCGGCAAGGTGCCAATCACTATCGCCTCACAGGTCTCCTAGCCATCAGTTTCCCTCCATTACAGGATCATTCCTGGTCATGGTACCAGTTGCTGGGCCCCGGTACTGTTCTTCAGGCAGGCACTGGTCCTCACCTTCTCTGTACTGGTCACCAATGAGGGTCAGTTGACAGAATCAGACAGCCTCGCCCTGGTCACCAGAAAGGCAGTGGTCCAGGTCGGAGGGCCAGTTCGGCCCTTCCCCCGTGTCAAGGTTCCTTCCCCACTCTGAACTCTAGGGTAGAGATGTGGGGACCTGCATGAAAACCTCCTAAGCTTACTTTTACCAGCTTAGGTTAAAACTTCCTCAAGGTACAAACTATTTTACCCTTTGCTCCTGGACTTCCACTGCCACCACCAAACTTTATCTGGGTTCCAGAGAAAACGTAGTTTGGACACGTCTTTCTCCCCAAAATCCTCCCAACTGTTGCACCCCACTTCCTGGGGAAGGTTTGGTAAAAATCCTCACCAATTTGCATAGGTGATCACAGACCCAAACCCTTGGATCTTAGAACAATGAAAAAGCATTCAGTTTCCTTACAAGAAGACTTTTAATAGAAGTAAAAAGGAATCACCTCTGTAAAATCAGGATGGTAAATACCTTACAGGGTAATTAGATTCAAAACATAGAGAATCCCTCTAGGCAAAACCTTAAGTTACAAAAAAGACACACAGACAGGAATATTCATTTTATTCAGCACAGCTGTTTTCTCAGCCATTTAAAGAAATCATAATCTAACACATACCTAGCTAGATTACTTACTAAGTTCTAAGACTCCATTCCTGTTCTGTCCCTGGCAAAAGCATCACATAGACAGCCACAGACCCTTTGTTTTTCTCCCTCCTCCCAGCTTTTGAAAGTATCTTGTCTCCTCATTGGTCATTTTGGTCAGGTGCCAGCGAGGTTACCTTTAGCTTCTTAACCCTTTACAGATGAGAGGATTTTTCCTCTGGCCAAGAGGGATTTTAAAGATGATTACCCTTCCCTTTATATTTATGACACCCCGTAAAGGGGAATTGCCTCCCAGCGGGAACCTGCCAAGGCACCTGTGGCACTAGCATGGTGTCAAGGGCAGTGGCCTGCCCAGTGGCAATACTGAAACCCGTGGGGGTGTACCTGTCATGCTGGCACCTTACTCCCATCGCTCCTGCCAGGCTGCATCGGACAAGCTGGCACTGGAGTCGGAGCATGGTACTGAGTCTGATGTGGAAGCTTCACGGGAGGCTCTGGAGGCCGCAGAGCGGTCCCCAATTGAGGAAGGGGATGCTCCCCACCCTCCAGCGGTGCAGTCGTCCTCGTCATCCTCGGATGAGGTGGTGGCAGGGCCCTCACAAACCAATAGCTCCCTTGGTGACTTCAGGGAGCACCAAGCCCTGCTCAAGAAGGTGGCTGCCAATCTAATTTGGAGGTTGAGAAGCTAGCTGAGGACTCAGATAACCTCTTCAATGTCATCCCCTCCCCGGCCCAGGTCGCATTGCCCATCCACCCAGGAGTCCCCGTCTTCCATTCCACCCACATCCAAGAAGGCGGAAAAGAAGTACTATGTCCCCATGAAGGGGTTTGAATCCCTGTACACGCACCCTTCCTATCTTCATTAGCTAATTGGCTGTTTGTTGAAAGTTGTAAAAAAGTGGATTGGATACATAGGCTGAGGCAAATAAGAATAGGTGTAGTGACACTGGGTAGGAGGAAAAGGGAATTGGGGAGGGAGACTGCAGAGGATCTTGTCTTTGAAATAGGTGATGTGTTCCTGCACAGAGAGAAAGGGCAGCTCAGACTGAAGGAGAGACCAAGGCAGCAAATAGATGTTTGGATGGTGTGGTGGGACTGAGGGAAGAGAAATAGAGCTATCTGCCAATGAAAACTGCAGAGCTGGAGGAAGAGAGGATAAATTTGTGTCATAGGATACATTGTGATCTCATTCTCTGAGGGCAGAATTAAAGATTATTTTAGTCTCTTATCTGCCTTTTAATCTTTTTGACTTTATAGCAGAGCTACTAAATGTTCAGCCCTTATCAGCTATGAATTGTGTTGCTTTTAATGAGCTTCAGAACTCTTATATCCAGTAACTTCTCTGATGAAACTACTTTGTCATGCAGCCCACTATTTATACCACTGCTAAACAGGAATGGCACAAAAATGGAGTGACATTGCTTTCCAAACAAAGCTCATTAATAATGCACTTCCTTATGGTGTTGTCACTTAAACTAAGGTGTAGCACTCAGGATTAAAACTGATGAGAATAATTGTAGTCTGTGGCCAAAATTTTCCAAAGTGAGCAGCATTTGAGTACTCAGCTAGAGATTACTTAAACGTGGCTGCCAGTCAGATGCTGAGTGCTCTCCCCTTTTTGAAAATCAGACCTCTTTAAGGTGTCTCAAACTGGGCACCCAAAAACTGAGGCATATAAAATTAAGTCATTTCTGAAAATCTTAGCCAAATGGTTCTGTTCAAAATTCAAAGGCACTCTGCTGAGAATTGCAGATGTGAGATTCCTTCCATTATTTCTTTTACTAAATATTTATTTCAAGCAAAATGACTCTAATAAGCTTCTCAAGCCCCTTCTGAATCTAAAATCTTGTGGGGGAAAGTGAGCTGTGGAATTCTGTTTTATTTTTCCACAGTATAATTTATCTGCAGAAAAGTAGAGGGTTAGACAGCTGATAATACTGCACTCTGCTACAGGATGCTTTCCACATACCTGGGCATTTGCCTGCCTTCCCATATGTTTATCTTTCTGGAGCTCTGGTACATTCTGTTGTGTTTCACTTTAGGGGTGATTGGCAGATCTGTTCCTGGCACTCAATGTGATATTGTTGAATGGTAACTTCTACCTGTGGTCTGATGAATCCGTCTAGTGTCCATTTACCACGTATCGACCTTGTATAGGTGTGGTGCTACTAAAACGCTGAATCAGTTACACCAATTGAGATTAATTTACAGGAGATAATTTTCTGGGGAATGGCCCTTGGGTACCGTGCAGCCAAAAATTGTGGATGAGAATGTTAGTTTGGTTGTACAGTTAATAATTTTGCTGTAGTTGAAGAGTACAGAGACAAGCTTGTTGTCTTTTTTTTTTTCTTGGTTCCCTGATAATGCTCTGGCATCTGTACTCTCCTTGCCCATCCTACTTAAATGGAGAGTACAAACATGCATGTTTAGAATTTAACATGGCTAGGTCCAAGTGTAACAGGGTAGTTTGCCCTTTGGGAACTGGGAGGGTTTAGGAACTGGAAGCTAATCCAACTCCTAATAAAGACAGTGGAAAGACTCTGTTTCCGATGGGAAACTAATCAATCCCATGTGTGGCCTTCAGGCTCCTACCTTGGTACTGCATCCCTTTGTTTCTTGACTTTAGGCACCCTGCTCTTAAGTGACGGGAGATATAAATAAATAAATAAATAAAGTGATTTTTTTTTTTTTTAAATTGTGAAGTGTCAAATTATAATCTGGAAAAATGTAACATTTAAACTGTTTTGGCCTGCATCCCTGAACATGGTGAGGGATTCCTCAGAGTATGTATCGCTTTAAATATCCTCTAGTGCTAAATTGTTGCAGTTAATTAATCTGCCCTCTGACAGGATCATAGAAAAATTCACAACAAATGCATTTTATACTCACTCTGAATATGCACTTAATGTTTTACATCAGACGTTCAGTGAAGTAATTCTCAGTATTTGTGACAGTTGTCGGTATTCTTGGATAAAATCCCATGTATGTATATATGATCTAGCTATTTTTAGGGAAGTTGGTATTTATTAAACATTTTGGAATATATCCTGCAAATTGATGGAATGATTTTCGGGGTATGGTCTACTAATAATCTGTGGACTGATATGTGTAAGAGGAGGATACTGTGTTGTAAGGATTGATTGATTGATTGATTAGTATTTGTACGGAGCATCACAAATGTAAAGCACACTTATCTCACTGCTAACAGTTAGCAGTATCAGATTTGCAAAGTTTACTTTGCTTAACACTTTTGGTCTGTAAGTACTGCTTATTATGTACTTTAGCACTCTGAATATTTTGTGTCCATGTCAGTAAGTACAGGAAATTAATGTGGACCCTTGACCAGAAACTCCACTGATCATGTTTCCTTGAATGTGATGTAAGTTTAAAAACCTTAAGATCCTACAAGATTTGCCTTGCTCTTTTTCATCACATGTGAACGCCTCAGATTTTACTCAGGAAATACCGCTTAGATTGTATCTTGTGAACTGTTTTACTCTTGAATATTAAACCTTACAGTTTTGGTGAGGACAACAGAAAAAGCTATTTTCTACATCCTTTAAAACAACACGCAAATCCTATATTTTTCAGAAGTTCCTTTAAAAAACTGGAGCAGTCTATTACTGATGAAGCATGGTAGTTTTCTGCCTTTCTGCTTCATTAGAGATGTCAGGTCTGTTATCTTTCCTCCATTACACGCATGGCTGCAGAGCAGCAGTCTGCCCATAGGTCAGAATAAAGATAACCACAATATGACCCAGCTCTCTGAACTGCAGTGCATGCTGTCTTAGTCATGCAGTATTCATTTGTTTAACAAAGCCATTTTTCTTTTCTGAGGTGTACATCTTCTTTTACATCCTTAGAATTATTACTAAGCATACCGTAAGACCTTTCATTTGAGGATTTCATGGGAATTTTCAAATGGTCACTGTGCTTCTGCAGGTAGTGAATCACCTCCATCTTACAGATGGGAGTCCACAGATAAACTTGCTCAATGTAACACATCAAGTCAGTAACAGAGATGGAAATAGAACCTAAGATTCCTGACTCCCATTCCCCCTTCTCTAAACAGTAGACTGTCTCCTCTTCTCTAGTGAAGAGCTAGGGAGGCCCATTTCTGATCTCACTTGTACTGGGATAATGCTACTGTCTTCCTTGAAGTTGCTCCTAATTTATATTGGTACAAGATCCGAATCAGGCCCTGAAAGTTTTCTTCACAGAGTACAACACAGATGTCCTCAGCTGTTGGATATTCTTATAAAGAAGAAGAATTGGATATTTTTATTTTGGGGGGGAGTTTGTAATTTAGTTTTTTCATTGTTTTTATTTCTTACAGGGCACAGATTGATCAGTCAAACTGCAGCTAAAATTGATGTGGACTTTGATTATGATGGACCGTTAATGAAGACAGAAGTTCCTGGGCCTAGGTCCAGAGTAAGTTCACAAAGTGAGGTGGTTTTAGTCACACGCACCCCCACCCCCATAGCCATATTTTGATTGACCAAAACACAGTACCAGGCCTGATATATAAAAACCGGGAGCTAAAGATTATTGGTATCCTAAATAAATATGATTACACAATACAGAGAATCCATTTTCTTTCAAGACCCCAGAATGACAGACTAAAATGGAAGAAACAACACTAAAGAACACCAATGGGTGGAATTCCCAGCAGCAAGAAAATAACTGTGCACACACTTAGATCAGATTACGAAAAGAGTTAGGCAAATGTCAGGTTGTCTGTCTGTCAAAATATTTTAAGACAAAACTCTCCTCCCAGATCTGCATGAAAGATCTCACCGGTAAAGTTCTGCTTCAATAGTGTAACTTCAATGGTGCAAGTGGTACCGTTGTACCAGGGCCCGCAAAATGTTGGGGGGAGGGGGGCAACTAAAGGAGCTGCTGGGGAGATGGCAGAGTATCTGAGTAAAGATTTTCAATGGCTGATCAGAGAGGAGATTTTGCCCTTTGTGTCTAACCTCCTGGTTTCTTAATGTCTGCTGCTAGTATTAAGAATTAGAAGCAAGTGAATCTAATGAAACCTCCCATCTGCAGGAGAGCAAAGTGTATTTGCTTGTCTCCCAGCACAGAACTGGTTGTGCTGATTACAAATTGATACTTTAGTTTTGTAAGTGACATGAGGGTTTCAAGTAGCTGGACATTATTTCCTTCTGACGGAGTCAAGTGTTTAATAGAAATCACTAAAGCAGTTCAGTTGAAGTGTACAAACTATGTTTATCATGCTCTTGATTTTTTTATTATTTTCTTTCAGGAGTTAATGAAACAGCTAAATGGAATTCAGGTAACTCATCAAGTTTATTTTTTGCTGCCAATCTCTCAGCCTTTCCATTTTAAAATCAGATTTTCTAGCTTTAGGTTCAAAACTAGGCAAAAAATTTAAATCTAGGAGTAGTTGTAACAGACTAACAATATCCTATGATATCCTGAACAAACCTCATGGAATGAAGATAAACTTTATTGAATAAAGTTAAACATTACTGAATTGGGGTTAATACCTTTTGGGGTAAACTGTATTACAAATGCAATTGTGTATGTGTTACTGTGGCATTGTATGTACTGTTTCAAATAGGGAGGGGGATGCTAATATACTTCCTCCATGATCAGCCTTTGAAGCCATTTCTCCACCCCCCCGGACACACACATACTAGTTCAAACTGACCTCTCCAAAGAGTGACAGCCAATGGAAAGGACCTCTGGTCCACAGCAGGCCACATCCTTAGGGAAGGATTGGAAGAACTTGACTTACTGGGGCCTATAAAACTGTGTGCTTGTTCTGAGCTGAAGCTGTCATGAACTTGTGACCACAAGGAAACCCCGAGGGTGGGGTGTTGAAAGACTGCTCTTGCCTGAGGCCGTGTTAGAGTTGTGGTGGTCTCTGGTTAGCTTCTTAGCATGTGTGTAGGTTCTTTTATTGTTTTTATGATGTTTTCTCTGTAATGCTTTTTACCTTAAGAATAAAGTAGGCTTGCTTAGAAAGAGCTGTATGTTACTTATAACTGTAGCAATAAGTCTGTTATCAGTGTCTGAAGAGAAAGCAAGCAGGTTTGTTTAGGCAGACTGTCATTGCTGGGAATAACACAGGGGATTGGGCCACTGAAGGGGGAATACAGGTGTAATTGCCCTGAATTGTGACAGTAGTATTTTATGGTTAAATTATTGTACAATGTTTAATATAAAATAACTCTATAACAGTTTTAAAATGCTGAAATGTTTTGTGAAGTCAGTGTACCCTATTTTTTATTATTTACCTCTTTAGGGATTCTGACTGAATGTGGTGATTTTTTTAATTGCTATTAAGCAGAGGATATGAGCATAGGAATCTTTGATCTTAAAAGTATGTCAGTATAACTATATATTTCCTTGACCAAAAGAGCAATTCTGCAATGTGCACACTTGATTTATGTGCAGAAACCATACCCTTGCAGTTCAACTTTACTCACCAACTGGCACATGCAAGACCACATGCACACAGTGTGTGTGTGCGGATTATTAGAGGAACAGATTGAGTCAGGAATACTGTGTTTTATTCTCTATTCTGCTACTGACTCAGTATTTGACCTTGGGCAAATCATTATCTTCATTTAATTCACTGATGCTTGTAAAACACCTTGAGAGCCTTCGATGAGGAGGTGTGAAATATTGTACTGCATTCTGTTCCCTCCTGTGTCTCTACTGCACTTCTTATTAAAATCCCATTTTTGTAAGAGGCTACAGTAAACTTAATTTCCATACAACAGAGATGTGTATGTTTGTATTCTAGCAATACTTTTTAAAAGGTTTTACTGTATATGTCCCCCATTTACTGTCTCCAGATTGAACTGAATATTCTGCCACTTACTAGATTTATTGGTTTATTTTTTCCTGTAAGAATGCAGAAGCTGTGCACTTTTTTTGCAATTATCAAGAGAGCCGAGGGAACTACCTTGTAGACGTAGATGGCAATCGCATGCTGGATCTCTACTCTCAGATTTCATCCATCCCAATAGGTAAGAGCCAGATTGTGCTAAAGCTCTTGGTTTGCTATGGAACTGCTCCTTTCTCTCTCAATCTCTGCTGGAGAAGCTGATTGATTAACAGTGAAATAGCTGACACCATGTATGCCTCATTGCAGTCACAGTGCTTCACTGCTCTATATTCCATAACTGCATCTCTGTATAGCTGGAGGATCTGCTTTAGGATTCATACACATGGCTCACTTGAAGCATATATTGGGACCCAAAAGGAGCCATAATATTAGTCTTGGATTGAATCACGGGGAGTGGAGGGTTCTATAACTTTTAAAACAAGTTTCTTATTAAATTTAATGGCCTAAATGCAATATTTGAGCAAGCATATTGCCTTAAAGACACAGCTGCCCTTCTGAGACAAAGACTGTCCTCCCACTCAACCTCTTCCAACTGCAGACAAAACACATTCATTTGAAGGCATTCTTATCTTCACATCTCTCTTCTGTAGATACCAAATATGTTGCGTCTGAAATCCATTTTTTCTAGTTCCTTATGAGTCTGTGTGATGAAATACATTATTGGCATACTGTGGGGCTAGCCCTGCAGAGTTCCCTTGGTGTTATCATGTACCTGATCAGTGCTAGCCCACTTTGTACATTGTTTATGTTGATCACAGCAATTGCAACAATTTGGTTCTAAAGTATTTAAGCTAGGTCATCCTATATGGACTTGCTAGGTATGTTTGCACATCATTACACTTGAGAGAATCCAACGATGTTGTTTAAATCAAGTCTTGTATTGCCAATAGTCAGGTTCATGACTACTTTCTCTTGCTGTTTTGGTCCCCTAACATACTTTTGTAAAAGGTCACCTGGGGAGTGAGTCTGGAGGTTTAGAATCGTAGAGGAAGTATTTACCCTCCAGTTTGAAAGGTCAGTTGCATTAACCAAAGTTATTAGCATATGCCAACTGGTTGCTGATCTTGACCCAGGTCCTAGAGGACAGGTGTCTACATTGGAGAAACTACCTCTAACTGTCCTCCTGTTGACACTCTCAGCAGAGAGGCTAAATGGAAATGAGAACTGAACCTCACTCCCATCGTTAGAGGTGGTACATCTGGGCCACTACTGAGGCACATTGATGGGAAGTGCAGGGAAAGCTTGCTGTACCCCTACTGCATTATACAGTGGATGGAAGAGTTTGCTATCTAGGGCTGTCAAGTTGGCACCGTTCATCTAAATTCACTAAAATAAAGGTTCTTTTGGACGCAATTAATTCAGTATTTTAACACCACTTTCATCTTCTATGGCTGCTGGTCCACTTAATATTGCTTACCTGAACTGGGACTGAAATAGCAGATAGCATTTCTGTTTAATGTTTGTAACGATTGTAGAAGATGGAAAACACCATGTAAGAGCTAAGCATTGTTGTCAAAACATTTAATTTAAAAGTTTGCCATTTCATAGCCTCTTTTGAAAACAGTCCAAATATGTAGCTTCCAGATGCGAAGGCTGCATTAATTTGATTGGACTTTGAGGTGTGGCGGTGCCCCACCACCATGCCAGATTGGGCTACAACAGGCCAGAGCGGCTGAGCAAGGTGGCAGTCAATCAGGGAGGGCCTGTAGAGAGCCAATCAGGGCCAGTATTACAGCCAGCCAATCAGGGCTAGGCTAGGCCCTATATAAAGGCTGCCCAGGAAGGGAGCAGGCAGTCTCTCCCAGACCTTCAAGGGAGAAGGTCTGTCTCCTGAGCAAAGGAGACCAGCACCCAGGACAGCGCAGTACTGGGCAGGCGTGGGGGAGCTGAGGAGAGGCTCAGGCCCTGATAGAAGAGCCCACACGACCAAGTGGGTATTCACCCACACAAGCTTATGCTCCAATACGTCTGTTAGTCTATAAGGTGCCACAGAACTCTTTGCCGACACTACAGACACTCCTCTGTGATACCACATGAGCCCATGGTAACACATGTGCTCTGATACTCTGGAGACCTGTGGCCTCAGTACCCACGGAGAGACAATTACTGTACCATCTCTAAAACAGTGGCACCAACAATCTTTCTGTACTGGACACAACAAAACTCTCATTTAGGGAGTGCTCCGCCCAACTATCGGTACTGACAATGTCCACAGACACTCCTCTGTGGTACCAAATGAACCCATGGTACTGCATGAGCTCTGGTACCCTGGAGACCTGATGATTAGGGAAGAACCACAATCCCCATTACGTGGTACCAGGACCCCGGTATCGAGCACATCCCGACACCCAGAATCGCCCTTGGCACCAGGCTGTATACTACCAATACCCCAGTCAGCGGCCCTTGCCCACTGACAAATCTGGCACTGGCCAGGAGGAGATCATTCCCTAGCCCCTCATCGTGGCCCACCATCACACAACAAGGATCCTCCCCAATTCCGTCAAGCCAACCTACAATTGCGGTATGGGCCCCTTGAGGTAAGCCCACCGCCCATGCCTGCCTTCCTCCCTCTATCCCCCAAGGCCATATTGTAACTCTTCGGTGATGTGTACACACATGTCGCGACCATCCCCGGTGTCTCTCAGGGAGAGTACACCAGATGGTTTGCTACAGTCTGGCTGTCCAGAGCACTTGAGCCAGGGCAGGAGAAAGCTTTTTCAGAACAGGAAAAAAGAACCCAAAGAGGAAGCTACCTCTCCAGCACACTTCTCCCCATCCTTCCCAGATGAGGCTGTGCTGCCCACCTCTCATCACTAGGTGAAGATTTTAAGAACTTTCTGGATCTTACCAAGAGGATGGCAGACGAGCTGCAGATTCCCCTACAGGATGTGGCAGATACACATCACAAGTTGGTGGATATTCTGCACACCACCTTCTCATCTAGAATTGTCCTCCCAATTAATGAGGTGATTCTAGATCCTACCAAAGTCATCTGGCAGACACCAGCCTCCATCGCACCAACCTGCAACAGAGTGTAAACAAAAACAACCCCACATCTCTACCCAAAGAGGCAGACTTTGTTTTTCAACAGCTGCAACCTAACTCAGTCATAGTGGATGTGGTTAATGCACGAAGCAAGCAACATAATGTCAAGTCAACTCCATACAATCAGCCTTGGCAAGATGGGGTATTCATCGACAACATTACGGTTTAGAGTCCTAAATTACCAAACTGTCATGGCAAAATACAATTTTATTAATCATGGGAAACCCATTATGTTTCTGGAACATTTCTGGAAACACAAAAAGAACAGATTCAGACCATTCTTAGAGACGGTCAGTTAATAGCCAGACTGGTCCTAGAGACACCACCTGATGTAGCTGTTACAGCTGCCCACCCAGTCTCCATGATAGTGGTACTGAGGCGGGTTCTGGTTTTTGTGGTTGTTGGCTACATCTCTCTAGATTGCCCAAAGAGCTACAGAATTCCAGTTTGGAGGGCTGAACTCTTTGTGGAGAACACAGATTTTCTCTCCACATCCTGAAGGATTCTCGGACCACATTACACTCCTTAGGAATCTACACTGTGAGACAGAAGAGAAGATATACCTCTCAACCAGATGTCAGGTCACAATCTTCTCAATACCCACCATCTCAATGCTGTTATGAGCCACAGTTTAAGAGGCCCAGGGCTCAAAAATGGGAACAGTCTACATCCCAGTCCGTGATCTCTCAAACTGCCTCTTATAAGCACCTTTGATGAGCTGGTCGAGGGCCTGAACAATGATAACTTACAGCATCAGCTGCCATCTGTACACCTGTCACGACACTCAGAAGTCACCTTACCCTACTTCACAGAAGTTAGGACCAGCTCTAGAGCAAAGAGATTGATTTCTAGCCCTGAACCACAGGGTGCCTACTTCCATATCTCAATACAACCATTGTACAGGAGATTTCCTACTGCTTACCTTTGGGGCAGGATCATTATCAGTACAGACTGCTCCACACAGGGTATTCTCCAAGGTTCTCTTCTTTGTAGTGGCATACTAATCTCGGTATAGTGGCTGGACTTTATCAGCACCAACCTGATGCAGTACGAGTGAGAGCACTCCTCTCACTACCCACATTCACCACCCTGGTACACATGTCTCCCTGATACGCTGGGGAGCTCACCTACACAACAACAAGGTTCAGGTCAAATGGCCTTCAACAGAAATGACCTTCCATATCACTCTTTTGGGGCTAAGTGATGTCAGGAGTGCCTGTGCACACTCTCTGCCTTTCTTCAAAACCAACACACAAAGGTCATGATGGACTTAATGTTACCTGTATGTTTTGTATAAACAGACAAGGAACTGCCAGATCTTCCTCCCTCTACAAGAAAGCACTCAAACTTTGGAATTGATGCACCCATCACAGTGTGCTCATCTCAGCTGTCTATCTACCAGGGATACAGAACGTGACAACCAACAGTCTGTTGGAATTTTCTCACAACAATGGGTGTGTACTGAATTCAGAGGTGCTTCAAGATATATCCGCCCTTTGGGGAACCCTGCCTATGGATCTCTTCGCTACTTAATGGAACAAAAAAGGTCCTTGTTACTGCTCCAGGACTGGTCTTGGGAAACATTCACTGGAAGTTGCCCTCATCTTCCCATGGGACAGGGACCACTTGTATGTCTTTTCCCAGTTTCCTACTCTATCCAAGATTCTGTTGAAAATTCAACAAGACAAAGCAAGAGTTATTCTGATTGCCCCTCTTGACCATGATAAGTCTGGCTTCCTTACCTGACACAGATGGCAATATGCCCTCCTGTTTCTCTTCAGCCCTCTCAAAACAATGGGCTGACCCTTCACCCCAACCCGTGGGTCCTCCGCCTCCAGGCTTGGCTCCTTCTTAGTTCCAAGGCTTAGAGGCAGAATGCTCTGACGAGTGGAAAGATGTGTTGCAACACAACCACAAGTTGACCACTCGACATACTTATCTACAAAATGGAAATGACTCCAAGTTTGTGTCATTCCAAACACACAGACCCAACCTCATCATTCCTCCCTCTGATTTTGCACTACATTTTAAACTCTCACTCAGCTCCCTTAAGATACATCTTGTGGCGAAAATGGCTTCCCACTTGGTGTTTGCTCACCCACTAATGCGTAGATTCTTTAAGGGCATTGGGAATCTCTTCCCCCATGTGACACCACCTGTTCCAGCCTGGCTTTGACTAGACCTCCCTCCGAGTCCAGGGCAACTTGTTCTCTCTCACAGACTGTCCATGAAGACAGCATTTCTAATTGCCATCACCTCAGCTAGGCACATAGGAGAAATAGTGGCCCTGATCACACATCCATCATTCACAGCCTTTTTTTTTTCCTTTTAAAGACAAAGTAACTCTAAGGACATATCCCAAGTTTCTCCCTACTTTTTCTGCACTTTCCATATGAATCAACAGATCCATCTCCCTGTTTTTTCCCAAAACCACATTGTGACAACTGGGAGACAATTGTGCATATGCTAGATATTAGAAGGACATTAGCATTCTACTTGGACAGGACTAAGGACTTCAGGAAATCTCCTAAACTCTTCCTGTCGTCCACAGAAAATCCAAAAGCACTGTGATATCGCCGCAAAGACTATCAAAATGGGTCTCTAGTTGCATTAATTACTTATCAAGGGCACAACTTACTTCTGTCCAGAGTCCATATGCACTCCACAAGGTCAGTTTCTACCTCAATCACATCCCGTAGGGATACCCCTATTTCAGCAATCTGTAGAGCAATGACTTGGGCCTCTGCCCATACTTTCGCAGAACATTATGCGATCACTGAAGATTTGGCTGCTGACACTATCTTCGACTCCAGAGTATTCTGGAGTAGTAAAAGACTCCACTCTGAAGTCCCAGCCTCCAGTGGTGGGTACTGCTCAGGAGTCACCTAAAGTGGAGCACCCATAGGGACACTACTCAAAGAAGAGGAAGTTACTCACCTTGTACAGTAACAATGGTTCTTGGAGATGTGTGTCCCTGTGGGTGCTCCACAACCCACCCTCCTCCCCTCTACTTCAGAGTTCTCTATAGGGCTCTGTGGTTGAGAAGGAAGTGGGGGGTTGGGAGGTGTTCTCTCATGCAGTGCTAAATAGGCTCGAGGCAGACCTCAAGGGAGGGAGAGCACATGCGTGGGCTCAATGGGACACTGCTACCAAAAATCTCCGATTAAAGGTGCAGGGGCACACAGACACGTAAAGTGGAGCACCCATAGGGACACAGATCTCGAAGAACCATCGTTACTGCACAAGGTGAGTAACTTCCTCTTTCTTTGTTGTTTAAGTTTGTACTTCAATCCACAAAGAATTGGAAAAGGAAGCAAAGAACCAGTTGTGGAATCTAATGTGATAAAACTGCATAAAAGATTAGGCTGTAGTGCTGATTTAAAGTTATGGTGGCAGGCAGACTGATGGGCAAGGAACTGAAGGATGGAGTTGTCAGACTCTGGAAAACTGGGTTAACTTTTGAGAAATATTTCAGTGGAAAGGAAAATCAGGCAGTGATCGAAGCACAAATGCAAAGAATGCAGATTTATGACCACTGAGTGATCAGTGTACTTGCACTGTATACATGTTACTTCTGACTTGTTTAAGGAAATATTTCTGTTGGAAGAGCACCAGCAAAAAGTTCTGGGGTAACTAGAAAGCTAGGAGATATACCCTGTATAGAAATTGTGATAATTCAATCACCACCTCATGTTTCTCTGAATCCATAATTTAGCAATGTTTGAGTCATTGCAGCATTTGTAAAGTCCTAAATCTTTGAGTTAATCTTTTTGCAATTATGTTGTCAAATAACATGCTTTGCACATTGCACCTTAATAAATGTATAGCATTCCAGAACTCCTCACTACTTGCACCTTATTCCCATTAATACAATTGCCGTGCTTTCTCTCTGAGGCCGCTTTTGGGAAATAATTTAGTTGGCTCTAATGTGGAAGTAGCAGTGGTTTTAGGGGACACTGTGTGTTTCTGCACTAAACAACATCTAATCTAAATGGATTTGACCCTGGATTTATATAAATGAAAATGAGTTTGGTATTATGCTAGCCTCCCATTCATCTACATCACAAAATTGCCACATGAGACAGGGGTCCTGGGGAAAATATAGTGTGTGATTATGTAATTAAAAATTGTAGCATAATGCATACAAACAAGGGGGCCAAATTGAGGTTGTAGATAGGAAATGCCAGAATTAATGCTAACTTTAAAGTGCTTGACTTTACAACCTTAATGTTCTTTTAACTTGTAGATGTGCAAAAAGTTGTTACAGTATATATGAACGATTTTTTCATTTATTGTATATCCTTAGATTTGAAATATATGTCTGGAGCACATATGCCATGCTTATTGGAAATCATTAAGAAAAGGATAGATAAGACAGAAAATATCATATTGCCTCTATTTAAATCCATGGTACACCCACATCTTGAATACAGCATGCAGATGTGGTTGCCCAATCTCAAAAAAGATATATTGGACTTGGAAAAGGTTCAGAAAAGAGTAGCAAAAATGATTAGGGGTATGGAACTGCTGCTGTATGCGGAGAGATTAATAAGACTAAGGGGGGAATATGATAGAGGTCTACAAAATCATGACTGGTGTGGAGAAAGTAAATAAGGAAGTGTTACTTCTCAGAACACAAGAACTAAGGGCCACTAAATGAAATTAAAAGGCAGCAGGTTTAAAACAAATAAAAGGAAGTATTTTTTCACACAATGCACAGTCAACCTGTGGAACTCCTTGCCAGATGATGTTGTGAAGGCCAAGACTATAACAGGGTTCAAAAAAGAACTAGATAAATTCATGGAGGATAGGTCCATCAATGGCTACTAGCCAGGATGGGCAGGGATGGTATCCCTAGCCTCTGTTTGCCAGAAGCTGGGAATGGGCAACAGGAGATGGATCACTTGATGATTACCTGTTCTGTGCATTCCCTATGGGGCACCTGGCACTGGCCACTGTCGGAAGACAGGATATTGGGCTAGATGGACCTTTGGTCTGACTCAGAATGGCTGTTCTTATTACTGGAGTCAGGTGATGGCATTCATGAAAGATATGTCTTGGTGTATGTAGTCCAGATCCTTTAAGAAATTTGTTTCTCAAATTGTGTACTAAACGCTAATTATCTTTTTAAGTTGTTCTAGTCTTCACCATATTTTGCATGTAATTACCACAGTAATGGGAGCATTATCAGTTCTCAGATGCCTATCAGGAATGTGCAAAAGGAGATGGCTTAATATTTGAAACACAAATTATTCCAATTAGAAAACAAATCTGTTAGGATAAAATCACCTTTGGTACAAGATCTCAAAAAACTCTGTAACTTAATAATGAAAAATACCTGACAACTCAAACTCCTTTGCACGTGAAACCTAAAATGTACAAATAAGATGAGAAATGCTGGTCTTGCTTAGTCAATGGAAAAGAAACTTCCATAACAGATGATTTAAGTAGACAATGGTACTTGCCCATTGCTGTGTATCTTTAATACCACATGGCTAGCATCCTCTTCTGGCACAGAGCAAATGGGTTGGATTTTTCCATAGTATATGGTAGCTTAGGTCACTATATTGTAGCAAAGTCAAATCCGTCCCTCCATTTTTATCTTTTTCTTCTTCTTTTTGGTAAACTTCATCCCATCTACACATCTGAAAAAACAAGTAATAATTCTTCCCCAAAGTGTAAATTAGAAAAATCCTTTCCCAGTTCGTTGTAAAAAAAGTGAGTATGTTTGTTGAACTACATTGTTACCCAGAAGTGATTTATATGAACATCTCTGTTATCACACTGTAGCTGTCTAATGAGAAATGGGAAGGAAAGAGTTAATTGGATGCATGCTGTCTACAGCGATGAAGTTCAGTCAACTTTGGGTGACATTCTTGGAGCAGGGTTAAAACATGGAAATGAGACTTATGGGAAGTGAATGGAATTTGATGATATGCCCATCCAAGGTGAAGGAGGGGGAATGTTTGATATATCCATTCTAATACTTTACATAATTTTCAGTGGTGAGCTTCAAGGATAGAAGAGAGTATGGCTTGGAATTAAATTTTCTGGGCTGTTCGGCTAGTCAAGTGTGGCTCTTCCTTCCCCCATTCCTGTTCATGAAAAACAGAACTTTGGCAAGTCTCACTTAGCCCTGATCTACAGTAGGGGTGATCAATCTAAGTTACGCAACTTCAGCTACGTGAATAACAAAGTCGATGTACTTAGATCAACTTACTGTGGTGTCTTCTCCGCGGTGAGTCGACTGCTGACGCTCCCCCTTTGACTCTGCCCGTGCCTCTCACGGCGCTGGAGTACAGGAATTGATGGGAAAGTGCTCGGGGATCGATTTATCACGTCTAGACCTATGTGGAAATAACCTGTTCGGAAGCAGTTAAACAAGTAGTCAGTTAAACAAGTACTCTTTAATAGCAGGTGAGATACGAGTTACCCCCACAAATGGACTAGATTCCAATCCTGGTGTGCCTCCAATCAGGTCGAGGCAATGAGCGCTCCATTACCACTTATCCTGGACTATATTTTAGACCTCAATTGGGGTTATCCACAAGCTCCATTCATGTGCATTTGGCAGCCATCATGACCTTGAGATAGACAGCCACTCCGTCTTCACCCACCCTCTCATGAAACGATTCCTATGGACCTCCAAAATCTTTACCCTCACGTACGGGATCCAATCCTGACTTGGAACCCTGGCCTCTTCCTACACTCTCTTACTAGACCTCCATTCAAACCAATGGCAATATGCTCCTATGTTCATTTATCTATGAAAACAGCATTTCTTGTTATAAGGTCTGCCTGGCGGATTGGTGAAATTGGAGCACTTATAGCATACGCCCCATATACAATTTTTCATAAAGACAAGGAAACAACTAGAGGGTCATCCATTTTGGATCTGGGGTTGAGCAACAGGGATGAATTGGTTAGTGAGAGGGTCCCAGAGCTCATGCTGCAGCCCAAGCCTGAACATCTGCACCACAATTAAACAGTCGCTTAGCCCTAGCTAGCCCTGTGAGCCCGGGGCAGCCGCAGGTGTCTAACTGCAGTGTAGACATAAACTGGGAGAATGGGAGCCCTGAGGCTGCTGACTCAAGTGCCCTTGTTGGCAGCAGAACAGAATGCCACCTCCTTGCCATTCTAGCCTAAATGTCCATTATATTCTGCTTCTTGGACTTTTTCTTTGTTGATAATATTTATGTAATGATTAACTGGCAAGAAGAGGAACTGAGTTATCAATCTCACATGGATGTAAGTCCTTCTCAGAAATGCTTGGGGGACCACAAATCCAGCAGCCTGCTTTTGGGAAAGAGTCAGGCTTCAGGGACTCCACCTCAATTGTCTGGGGTTTGTGTGTGGAGTAGGGAAGCAACAGGATATACCAGAGGAGAGAGAAGAATGAACAATGTGAGGAGGGGGTCAGAATGGCAGGGGTTGGGGTATGGAGAATAAGAAGAGGATGGCATGAGTTAGGATGGACATTGTGTGTGGATGGAAAAATGAAAGAGAATGGGGAGAGGACACTCTCTGAATTTGGGCTTTGGAGAAGGATGGGGCATCCGAATAAAGGCAGCATATTTACACATTTTTACAAGCAATATGAAAGTTAGTATCTAAGCTTCTTGGATAGTTGTCTCTGTTAATGTCAGCGTTCCATAGGGTTTAATCTGGAGGTCTCTCATACAGCAGGTAGTTTTTCAACAGCAGCAGATAATCACTTTATTCCCTCCAACATACCCCCGATACTTCCCCGATAGATTCAGTGCAAACTCAGTTGTGTTGTCTGTGGCTGGGTAACCAGATCTACTTTCTTCATAATAATCTTAAATGATTCCTGGTAGCATGACACACGATTAAAATACTGTTGAGATTTTACTCATTGTAGACCAAAATGTTCAAAACAGTATTTAAAATTGATCCTCTCTCATGTTAGTCTAATGTGTCAGTGCTTGGAAAGAAAAGATAGGTTGTTATAATGAAACTAGAACAAGGAATTTAGAGGCATGATGTGCTTAGTTATGACATCAATATGAAGTAAGACTGTCAGTACCAAGGAAAATGAGGTTTCCAAATAACCAAAGAGAGGGAGTATAAAATAATATGCTGGTCCCTGCCTTGGGTCTTACATTATTTTAAAATCAGACTTTAAAATAGATATACTAGGGCCCCGGTACTGCATATATCTACATGTCTGTTTACCCTTAAGCATGCGAGTAGTCCCATTGACAAGTGATGGGCATAAGTTAAGCATCCTTGATTTAGTTAGCCCTATCAGCAGCCTGCAATACTGTAATGTTTCTCTGTGATAAGGGCAGAATATATTTTTTCAGTTTCAAATAGACTCTCTTGTTTTAGTTTAGGAAAGCAAGAAGGAACCCGGAGAGTGCATGGTCTCAGCTGTAATACGCCACAGCAACTCTGAAAACAGAAATGCTTCTGCAGACAGGCAGAACCATAGGAATTCAAAGTTTCAGTACAGAGAAAATAAAATCATAAGTTACAACATACATTAAAGCTACCACTGATCACAAGGCTTGATTGTCTTTCCTGCACTGACTTACTGTTGTTGATGGAATAGTATTTCAGAGGTTTGCTCCTTCTGTCTGGAGTGCTCAAAGAGTAGGTAATAGGTGCTTTTTCTTCCCAAGGGTGTTGTGTTTGGGGTTCCATTTTGTGACCCTTGTGTTCAGTGTATATCTGTGGCTGTTTAGGGAACATATTTTGGTCTGCAGTGATAACAGTGCTTTAGGTCTACATCTCTTCTAATTTAAACAATGGGAAAGAACAGCATCTGATAGCAAAAGGAAGAGACTGGGTGCATGCGAACTGGCTGCGGCTCAGATGAGTTAAGACAAATTGATGCTAGTAGGTAAGGAAAGCATTTGTTGAACAGGCTAAGGCTGAGAGTACAGCTTTGACTGCAGGAGTTTGTCTGGCTTTTACCAATATAGATACCTGTTTCAAGGTTACATTGGATCCATTACAGGCTGTAGATTCACAGATAAGAAGTAGCTACCACAGGTGGTATAGTCACCAATGGCTGGCAACATTTCTCTCCAAAGCAGACTATGCATCATTGATCAATGTCCTATAACTCTCAGGCTAGATTATGTATATGCACTCTGGTTGGGGCTACCCATAACAAACACTTGAGACCTTCAGCTAGTATGGAACGTAGCTGCTCTTCTCTTGAGTTTGGTGAGCCACAGTGAATTCATAACCCAATCTGCTCTCTGCTTTGCATTGGCTATCTTTCTGCAAGTGTGTGAGTACTGTGACGTTGCACTCCATATGCTTTATGGAAATATGCTTATGAATATGACATAACTGGAATATGCTTTACGCTAAATACCCCTTGTATGGTGTCATTAGAAAGCTACTAAGTGTGTTCATCCTATTTGTTTCCATGTATTATTTCTATATCTGGAGTTAGGAGAATAAGATATAAACTTGTATCATTGATGTAAACCTATTAATTGGAGGCCATTAAGGGTGCTCCAGAAACAATCAGTTGTAAATGGCCTTAGTTACTGGAAAGCCTTCCTTAGTACGTGTGGGCCAGCCCATGGGGAATGGAGACTAGGGGTTTTACAGTGATATGTGACCATGTCACCTGATAACGAAATCCGTCTTATAACTGGTACTTTTCCATTTAGAAGGAGGGGTGGGGACCCAGAGAGACAAAAGATTCCCGCCTTGTACCAAAGCTATAAGAGGGGGTGGAGCAGGACAAAAGGGGCTGCCAGTCATGAGGAAACCCCTGTTTACCACCTGAGATGTCTGCTGGAACTAACAAGAACTGTACCGGGGAGAGGATTGGGCCCAGACTAGGAAGGAGTCTAGTCTGTGAAAGAAGCTTACTGGAACATCTCTGGGGGTGAGACATTACCTGTAATCAGTTTCTTAATGTATTAGGCTTAGCCTTGCATGTTTTTGCTTTATTTTGCATGGTGATTTACGTTGTTCTATCTGTTATTACTTAAAACCACTTAAATCCTACTTTTTATACTTAATAAAATAACTTTCGTTTATTAATAAACCCAGAGTACGTGGTTGATACCTGGGGGAGCAAACAGCTGTGCATATCTCTCTATCGGTGTTATAGAGGGCGGACAATTTATGAGTTTACCCTGTATAAGCTTCATACAGAGTAAAACAGATTTATTTGGAGTTTGGATCCCATTGGGAACTGGGTGTGTGGGTGCTGGAGACAGGTAACCTGCTAAGCTGTTTTCAGTTAAGTCTGCAGCTTTGTGGGCATGGACCAGGCCCTGGGTCTGTGTTGCAGCAGGCTAGCATGTCTGGCTCAACAAGACTGGGTTCTGGAAGTCTCAAACTGGCAGGGAAAATGGGCTCAGAGGTAATTTCAGCAGATCAGATGACAGTCCCAAGGGGGTCTCTGTGACCGAACCCATCACAAGTACAATCTATAAAGTCCTAAATAGCTTGAGATGGAGTTATTTAAAAGATCACCCATATCCAGTCACAGACTGTAAGAGCTGGAGAGTCTTTCTTGCTGTTGGTTCCTGGGGTTAACATACCTGTAGCCATAGTATGAGGGCATTCTCAGTGGAAAGGCCATGCATTTGGAACAGTCAGAGCCATTGTTTAGTGTATCAGAACACAGGACAGATTTATATTTAAGTTTTTGAAAGCCTGTTGGCTTTATTCTTGTTTTGTGTTAGAGCTTTCATTTCGGCATGAGGAGTTCTGTTGTTGGGCCTCTTTAGGTGGAAATGGTAGCACACCATGTTGGTTTCCTTTTATATATTAATGTGTTCGTCTAAGATTCTACAGCACTTGGTTATGTGTTTGCTATTAATTTAGTGTGGACTTGTTTTATCAGATAAACACTTATCTAAATAAATCTAAATATCCATGAAAATCTATATTATAAAGGTTCCAAATAATAAGACCTTTCTACCCTGTGCTGAAGTTTATACTTTTTTCTCAAATCATTCCCATTCTTTCCATTGTTTTTTCATAATTAATAGGTGGGTTTTTTTTTAAATAGTTGACTTTGTTCTCCACACAACTGACTTAGTTTCTGGTATGAAACTTAGTCTGATCTCTGATCAGATACCAGAGTTTTGTATCATGCCCACTATCAAATCTAAAGGAGAGACTTTGGACACTAGTATAACATACAGTTGCTCATCATATCTTAAATGTTCTTGTTAAGAACCACCTTTACTTTTTACAGCACTATTCCAATCACTGCATATGAAAAAAAAAACATAATGCAGCAAGAGCTCCATTTGGTTTCAGTCCAGTTCAGAAAGCAATATCTTTCAGTTATGTACATAGTTACCACTTGTGGTTATGCAGTTTTGTACTAGAGAAAATTAGGGAGATGTTTTCATTAGTATGTGGGTTAGTGGAGGGGTTTCTAATATCGTTTTCCCTTTTCCTTTATCTTGCGTTTGAGAAATGTGTGATGATTAATTGTGCAAGAATGTGGGATGATGTGTTTGGTACTTAAAAACTAGAGTGTTAGGAAGTTGGTTTTTCTCTCCTTGATACCTCCCAGCTTCCAGATTTTTCTTCTTTGAAAGATAATTATCTGCTGTATGATCAGTGACAAGTGAAGGATGTTGTACTGTATAGCTGGAACAGAGATAAGGAGAAATTAGTATAAAAGGAGCTACATGCAGAGTGGAGAACAGGAGGTAGGCAGTGTTTTCAGAGCAACTTAATTCAAGAAAAAAATGGTGTTCCTATGTAGTGTCTTTGTTAGGGACTCCTTTAAAATATAAGGCTAGATTCTAATCTCAGATATACTGGTGTGAATTGAGTCATTCTATTGACCTCATTGACATTACTCTGCATTTACACAAGAATAACTGAGATCAGAATTTAGCCCAGTGTGCGCGGTATTGGTCATCAAGATTGAAAAGATGCATTTAGGTGTTAGGTGGTGGAGCACTGCAGTGTCTGATGTATAGAGTGGGAAGGATGTTCAAGAAAAAGTTAAGCCTTGAGAAGGTGTGACTAGGACAGGGGTTCTCAACTGTGGGTTGAGACCCACATTATGGGTCCTTTTTTTTTTTTTTTTTTTTTTAAATTCTGAAACAAAATTTGATCATGACTTATCTCCCAGTTCAGAGAAATTCCTGGAGTTTCTACAGCAGTTAGCATAGCTTAACTTCTGTCTAATGCTACCTTCAGACGTGTTGCTTTGTAACAAATGAACCGAGTCCCATATGAGATTTGTTTCATATTTAGTATTTCCAGGTTCTATCAAAGAGTTGGGTCTTAACATTTTAATGTATTCTCTTGAAGATGTTGCAGTAGGGAAGAGAAATATTAATGCAGAAGTTTAAATATTGATTGCTGAAACAGATAGCCCAAGATTTAATCTTGGTCTCTAATGAGGGTTGTTATTAAAATAAAAATATGTTAAAAAGGACTCAAAGTTCCAGTCTGGGCCAGAGGTAAAGAAATCGCTGGTTTTAGTTCAGTTGATTTTTACAGTCAGCTATTTATCTGAAAATTCATCTGAATGCCAGTGATGTTCTTTGAGTGCTTGTTCATGTCCATTCCAATCAGGTGTGTGCGCGTGCATGTTGGCCGGAAGATTTTTCCCCTAGCAGAATCCGTCAGATCGGCCTGGGTGCCCGCTGGAGTCGCGCCTCCCAGGCGCCTAATATAGAGCCCTGCCAACCCACCACCCCCTCAGTTCCTTCTTGCTGGCTACTCCAACAGATGGGTGGGAGGGTGGGTGTTAGAATGGACGTGAACAACACATCTCGAAGAACAACAATTACTAGGAGTAACCGTTTTTTCTTCTTCAAGTGCTTGTTCATGTCCATTCCAATCAGGTGACTCCTAAGCCAAATTTAGGAGGTGGGGTCGGAGCTGTCCACTGATTGGAGTATTGCCTGTCGGGTCATCGCATAATGCACAGCGAAAGTGTAAATAGAAGACCATGTCACTGCTCTGCAGATGTCCTGGGTAGGAACCTGATCCAGGAACGCTGTAGATGAAGCCTGCGCCCTGATAGAGTGCCCCGTGATTGGAAGTGCAGGAACATCTGTCAGGTCATAGCACTCATGGATACAGGACACGATCCATGATGAAATGCATTGGGATGAACCCGGCTGACCTTTTCATCCTGTCAGCCACCGCCACGAACAACTGGACCGACTTCCTGAATGGTTTCGTTCTCTCAGTGTAAAGGGCCAGCGCCCTGCGGACATCCAGAGTGTGGAGTCTCTGCTCCCTGTCTAGTCTCTGTTACTAGAATGAGGTTTAGGGTAGAAAACGGGGAGGAAGATGTCCTGGTTGATATGGAACTGTGAGACAGCCTTCGGAAGGAAAGCAGGGTGGGGCCTGAGCTGAACCTTGTCCTTAAAGAACATGGTGTAGGGCGGGCCTGAAGTCAGGGCCTTGAGCTCAGACACCCTCCTGGCCGAGGTTATCGCTACCAGGAACGCAACCTTGTAGGAGAGAGAGAGCAGGGAGCATGTTGCTAAAGGCTCAAAAGGTGGCCCCATGAACCTAGAGAGGACCAAGATGAGATCCCAGGCCAGAACCGGTTGACGGACATGCGGGTACAACCTGTTGAGCCCCTTTAGGAAGCGGCTGACCATGGGGTTAGTAAAAGCCGAGCGGCCCTGTATCCCCGGGTGGAAGGCTGAGGTGGCAGCCAATTGTACTCTTATAGGAGTCAACGAGAGACCCTCCTGCTTCAGATATAGAAGGTAGTCTAGAATGTGCAGCACTGAGGCTAGTGTCGGGGGTGAGTCGCGCTGCGCCAACCAGATTGAAAATCTCTTCCACTTTTGGCAAGGTACGTGGCTCTCATCGAGAGTTTCCTACTGTCAAGGAGGACCTGTCTAACCTGGTCTGAACAGGAAAGTTCTGATGGATTCAAATGTGGAGCCTCTATGCTGTAAGATGGAGTGTCCGTAGGGTTGGGTGTTGGAGACATCTGTGATCCTTTGTGAGAAGGTCCGGGGAGATTGGCAAGTTAATCGGGGCTCCCATGGACATGTCTAAGAGGGATGTGTACCAGTGCTGACGGGGCCAGGCCGGTGCTATCAGTATGACCTGAGCACGATTTCTGCAGATCTTGAGCAGGACCTTGTGAACGTGCGGTATCGGCGGGAATGCATACAGGAGAGCTGCTCCCCAATGGAAGAGGAACACATGTGCTGTGGAGCCTGGGCTGTGATTCTGGAAGGAGCAGAACTGCTGGCACTTCCTGTTGCATCGACCTGTGGCGAAGAGGTCAATTAGGGGAAATTCCCACCTCTGGAAGACTGAATTTGCGACGTCCGGGCAAAGGGACCACTCGTGGCTGCGAAATGACCTGCTGAGGTGGTTCGGCAGCTCGTTTTGAATCCCGGGGAGGTACAACACCTGCAGGTGGACTGAATGTTCTACACACAAGTCCCATAGAATAAGGGCTTCCTGGCATAGGGGAGAGGAGCGTGCACCCCCGTTTGTTGATATAGAACATTGCAGCCATATTGTGCATCACGACTGATACCTATTGTCCAGTTAGGAAAGGGCAGAATATCTGACACACTAGGCGCACCGCTCTGAGCTATCTGACATTGATGTGGAGGCGCAGATCTGCCTGTGATCAGAGGCCTTCAGTCCTGTGGTCCCCCAGATGAGCTCCCCAGCCCAAGTCTGACACGTCCATCACCAACTACAGGGTTGGCTGTGGGGCAGCAAAAGGGACTCCTGAGCACACCTGCTGGGCATCGGTCCACCACCAGAACAAATCGAGGATAGGGCAAGGCAGGGTCACGATCCTGTCCAAGCTGTCCAGGGCTGGTCGATAGACTGACACGAGCCATGACTGAAGTGGCTGGAGCTGTACCATGTAAGTACAGGCTGCCATGTGCCCGAGAAGCTTCAGGCAGTTTCTCATGGTAGTGGTGGGAAACTGCATGACTCCCTGGATCATGTCGTTGAGGGTTGAAACCTCACCTGTGGGAGGAATGCCCTGGCTTGGGTCGAGTCCATTACCACCCTTGTGAACTCTATCCTCTGGATGGGGGACAGAGTCGATTTTACAGACCCAGGTTCTCAAAGGTGGTTCTGATAAACGAGACCTGAGTTTCCACTTGTGTCCTGGAGCGACCTTTGATCAGCCAGTCGTCGAGGTATGGAAACACCTATTCCTGATGTCTCTGCAAAAAGGCAGTGACGACTGCCGTGTCATTCTCTCTTCCTGTCCCCAGCATGATGGAAGATGATAAAACCAGCACATCTAACATAAATTTCGGTTTGGTTTTCTTGACTTTAAATAGTGATACATAACTAGGGATCTCTAGTGGTAATGGAGGTGAACCACTGTTATAACATGTTACAAAGACTTGTACACTCCACTGCCATCGTGTGCATTACTGCGTGTGTTACACCTCAAACAAATACAGTACGGTTGACTTATAGCCTTGGCATGCACCTGTCTATGTACTTTGGTGCATATGCACACATTTACCCACGCCTTGTGTTAGGATTGTAAAAGATCATGCACTGGTGTCTGCACCTGCAAAATGTGGGTTTATGTATATGCATGTGCACAAATGAAGACACGGCTAAGAATGTGACCCAATATATGCTCTTTTTTTAAAAAGGCAGAATCTTGCAGAGATTGTGTGAAATGAATGCTTAATGTGGGCAAGTAGTTATGAATGCTATCCAATTGTAACAGATGTGCCAGAGAGAGCTGTCAAGCCATTGGCAGACCTCTGCGCGATGCCTAGTGTTTCTCGCTTTTGAGTAGGCCTCAGCATTGTTGGTATCTGTACAAAACGTTCGCTAGAACAGTGCTGTTTTGCCATTGAATTTCCCCTGCACTGTACAATTATAACTGTACCTTTTTATTACGGACAAAAAATCCATAATTAAATCTGGTCCATAATTCTGTGATAGGCTGCAATATGTAATGAAACTTGTAATAGCTAAATGAACTTACCCTAGGAGTTCAGTAAATGTGTAGTTGTCACCCACAACTATTTTAATGCAGACTTGCTTGGCATTGTTTTTCCTTTATAGACTTGTAGACTTTACGTTCAGAAGGGATCATCATGATCATCAGTCTGATCTTTTGCATACTGCAGGCCACAGAACCTTACCCACCCACTCCTGTAGTAGGGCCATAACCTCTGGATGAGTTACTGAAGTCCTCAGTATTGATTAAATGAAGTGCTGTTTCTCCTGCAAATTGTTATTCCCTTTGGGGAAGAAAACAGGTGGGAAGGGAATCAATAACTCTCATAACTTCATGTTTTTGAAGCTGGCTTCCTGAGGCAGCATGTCACTGGGGGAGTGGGCCTGGCCAAAAGTTCCCATAGGGAACAGTGAACTTGTGGGTCTGCTGTTGAGTGACAGGTCGCTGGATGCTCTTGCTATCCATTGGCCAAAGGAACTCTTATAGCTCTAGAGCAACCAGACTCTATTGCTATCCAGTGTCAGTTCATATTGTTCATTTGGATATAATATGCTACTTTGCCAGGGGTTATATCAGATACCCCCTCACCAAACCCAAGAGCCCAAACTATGTGCCATTTTTGTGTAAGAACTTCCACAAGTTCAGGGGTGATAGGTGGAATGATGCTACTAGGGGTCCTCTCCTCCCACTTTGTGATCATTGGCCACTTTTGCGTGATATTTATATGATATTCATCCCTTCTGTGCTTGGAAGCGATGGACTAGTTGGGCTGACAAGCATAAGGATGGAGCATAATTTTCCAGGATGACTTTGAGTGGACAAATGAGTGTGTATGAAAATACAATGTTCAGTGCTTGATGAAGGTCATTTTACTCAAACAAGACAAGGTTATGATTACTATCCCTCTGTTCTTGGAAAGAATCTCTTCAGAGTGGGAAAATAAGCAGTCCACAGTGCATGCTTTCTAAACATTTACAGTAATAGAATCTGAGCCGAAAAACGTTAGTGGCACTGATCTAGCAAACAGTGACACCATTCTGAGTAAAAGAAAGTGGGTGACAGATACATGTGGTACTAAAGAGAAATGGGAAGTGTTAACATGGTAATCCCAGAGTGAAGAGGAAGCAAATTTCCACCACTCAAGTGGATGGCAGCACTTCAAACTGATGGTTAAAAAGATTAATCATGAAAGAGCTTCATTTATACAAGAAAGATTCACATATGTCACCTATGGGCCTGACTCCTTTTCAAACTGTCTGTAACTGTGTTATCTGTTTTAATCAAACTTTAATAGGACAACAGATCATGTTGTGTCCATTTCAACCTAATTGTCAATTTGGTGATAAGCCCTAACACTCAATGAAGTCTTACACCAGAGTGTTTGGTGGTATCACGCGTCCCTGTAATCAGATGCTGCATTTGTCCCACAGCCACTGAAGAGAATGTAAGTCATAGGGGAAAAACGGTTTGTGCCACTTTAGAAAGGGACCAACCTTTAATACTTTAATACAGGCAAAGGTTAGAGACGACACAAAGGGCTTGGCTATACTTGCGAGTTACAGCGCAATACAGGAGCCCCGGGTGCATTAGCTCACTACTCATCCACACTGGCAAGGCACGTAGAGCGCTCTGACTCCACGGCTACAGCGCTGCTGTTACTCCACCTCGGCGAGTGGAATAATGTTTGCTGCACCTCCGCTGGAGCGCCGCAGCGCCAGTGTGAACAAGGTGTTGCATTACTGCACTCTGATCAGCCTCCGGAAACGTCCTATAATCCCCTTAAGTCAAGAGGCCACTCTTGTCATTGTTTTTGAACTGCTGCAGGAATGCGGATATGCCCGTTGAAAGCTCCGTTTCTGATAGCTGGCTGCTTATCTGCTCTGAGACAAAGCAACCATTAGTGTGGAATGCTGTGTGTGTGTGTGTGTGTGTGTGTGTGTGTGTGTGTGAGAGAGAGAGAGAGAGAGTGGGAGGGAGGGGGTCTGCTGCTGTCTGAATTTACAAGACAGCATGCTGACATGTTCTCAGTCCCCCAAATACCCACTCTCTCTCCCCCCACATACACACAACACTCCCTGTCACACTCCACTCCCCACCCCGCCATTTGAAAAGCACATTGCAGTCACTGGCATGCTGGGGTAGTTGCCCACAATGCACCCCTCCCAAAGGCGCTGCAAGTGCCACAAATGTGGCCACGCCAGTGCGCTTGAAGCTGTTAGTGTGGACATACTGCAGCGCTTTCCCTACTGCGCTCTCTGAAGGCTGGCTTAACTCAAAGTGCTCTCTATCTGCAAGTGTAGCCATGCCCTAAGAAAAAAGCAAGCTAAGTAAATAAAGTTACTCTCTAAACTACAGTACATACTGATGAATAAATCTCAAAAAGGCTACTTGAAACCAGATGGAAATAGTCTCCTTCTTTTGTTTCAGGTTACAGCCATCCATCTCTGATAAAACTTCTCCAGCAGCCACAGAACTTGGTAAGTGGTTTGCATAAAAGACACAAAATAATTAAATCAGTCCTTCACCCCTCCCACCCTTGTTACTGGTTTATCTTGTGTTAACTTTTAAAAAATGGCCATAAATTCAGTGTCTTTATTAACTCCATGATTTTCAGTGTCTAGCAGAATTGTAAATTTATGTTCCCAGGCTTGTCTTTTGAAGGTGTTGTGCAGGTGTCCTTTGAGGACAAGGACTGGGACGTCAGATATGGAATAATTATGCAGATAATGTGAATATATTGGTTAGCAGTGTGAGTCTTCAGAAAGCACAGCATCCTACACCCTTGTTGCCTATGAAGTGGAAATTATGGGAGGGAATCCAACATGAAAGATGTTTGAATAATATTGCATTATAATTCAATCTGCTTTTTTGCCATGGCCTTTCTGGAGGTCATGGGTTCCATGATTTTTGTATATATATTTTTTAATTTGACTCTTAACAGTTTAGCTTGTGCATGTGGGTGAATGCATGGGATGATGAGCTGAATTAACTTAACTGAAAACCTTGCATGATTCCAAATTAACCCTGAACTGTATGAGAGTCTGAACCCAAAAGCTCAGCAACACTGTGTAGATGTGAAAGACCAGATCAGTGAATTCTCAAGGAGAGTTTTCATTTCTCCAGGGAGGGTGATTCTTTCTCCTGATTAGTTGTAGCTAAATTAGCCCGAATCATATTGTATGTATAGTTGGGGTTATTTTTTTCAATGTGCATTACTTTACATTTATCAGAGGAACAGCCGTGTTAGTCTGTATTCGCAAAAAGAAAAGGAGTACTTGTGGCACCTTAGAGACTAACCAATTTATTTGAGCATGAGCTTTCGTGAGCTACAGCTCACTTCATCAGATGTATACCGTGGAAACTGCAGCAGACTTTATATACACACAGAGAATATGAAACAATACCTCCTCCCACCCCACTGTCCTGCTGGTAATAGCTTATCTAAAGTGATCAACAGGTGGGCCATTTCCAGCACAAAGCCAGGTTTTCTCACCCTCCACCCCCCCCACACAAATTCACTCTCCTGCTGGTGCTAGCCCATCCAAAGTGACAACTCTTTACATAATCAAGTCGGGCTATTTCCTGCATAGATCCAGGTTTTCTCACATCCCCCCCACCCCCATACACACACACAAACTCACTCTCCTGCTGGTAATAGCTCATCTAAACTGACCCCTCTCCAAGTTTAAATCCAAGTTAAACCAGAACATCTGGGGGGGGGGGGGGGGTAGGAAAAATCAAGAGGAAACAGGCTACCTTGCATAATGACTTAGCCACTCCCAGTCTCTATTTAAGCCTAAATTAATAGTATCCAATTTGCAAATGAATTCCAATTCAGCAGTTTCTCGCTGGAGTCTGGATTTGAAGTTTTTTTGTTTTAAGATAGCGACCTTCATGTCTGTGATTGCGTGACCAGAGAGATTGAAGTGTTCTCCGACTGGTTTATGAATGTTATAATTCTTGACATCTGATTTGTGTCCATTTATTCTTTTACGTAGAGACTGTCCAGTTTGACCAATGTACATGGCAGAGGGGCATTGCTGGCACATGATGGCATATATCACATTGGTGGATGTGCAGGTGAACGAGCCTCTGATAGTGTGGCTGATGTTATTAGGCCCTGTGGTGGTGTCCCCTGAATAGATATGTGGGCACAATTGGCAATGGGCTTTGTTGCAAGGATAAGTTCCTGGGTTAGTGGTTCTGTTGTGTGGTATGTGGTTGTTGGTGAGTATTTGCTTCAGGTTGCGGGGCTGTCTGTAGGCAAGGACTGTCCTGTCTCCCAAGACTTGTGAGAGTGTTGGGTCATCCTTTAGGATAGGTTGTAGATCCTTAATAATGCGTTGGAGGGGTTTTAGTTGGGGGCTGAAGGTGACCGCTAGTGGCGTTCTGTTATTTTCTTTGTTAGGCCTGTCCTGTAGTAGGTAACTTCTGGGAACTCTTCTGGCTCTATCAATCTGTTTCTTTACTTTTGCAGGTGGGTATTGTAGTTGTAAGAAAGCTTGACAGAGATCTTGTAGGTGTTTGTCTTTGTCTGAGGGGTTGGAGCAAATGCGGTTGTATCGCAGAGCTTGGCTGTAGACGATGGATCGTGTGGTGTGGTCAGGGTGAAAGCTGGAGGCATGCAGGTAGGAATAGCGGTCAGTAGGTTTCCGGTATAGGGTGGTGTTTATGTGGCCATTGTTTATTAGCACTGTAGTGTCCAGGAAGTGGATCTCTTGTGTGGACTGGACCAGGCTGAGGTTGGTGGTGGGATGGAAATTGTTGTCACTTTGGATGGGCTAGCACCAGCAGGAGAGTGAATTTGTGTGGGGGGGTGGAGGGTGAGAAAACCTGGCTTTGTGCTGGAAATGGCCCACCTGTTGATCACTTTAGATAAGCTATTACCAGCAGGACAGTGGGGTGGGAGGAGGTATTGTTTCATATTCTCTGTGTGTATATAAAGTCTGCTGCAGTTTCCACGGTATACATCTGATGAAGTGAGCTGTAGCTCACGAAAGCTCATGCTCAAATAAATTGGTTAGTCTCTAAGGTGCCACAAGTACTCCTTTTCTTTTTACATTTATCCACATTACATTTCATTTGCTATATTTTGTTTCCGAATCACTTAGTTTTGTGAGATCTTTTTGAAGTTCTTCTTCCCAGTCTGCTTTGGTCTTAACTATCTTGAGCAGTTTAGTATCATCTGCAAACTTTGCCACCTCATTGTTTACCCCTTTCTCCAGATCATTTATGAATAAGTTGAATGGGATTGGTTCTAGGACTGACCCTTGGGGAACACCACTAGTTACCCCTCTACCTTCTGAAAATTTACCATTTATTCCTGCCCTTTGTTCCCTGTCTTTTAACCAGTTCTCAATCCAAGAAAGGATCTTCCCTCTTATCCCATGACAACTTAATTTACGTAAGAGCCTTTGGTGAGGGACCTTGTCCACATGTTTGTTGACCCCCTCAAAGAACTCTAATAGATTAGTAAGACATGATCTCCCTTTACAGAAACCATGTTGACTTTTGCGCAACAATTTATGTTCTTCTGTGTGTCTGACAATTTTATTCTTTACTATTATTTCAACTAATTTGCCCGGTACTAATGTTAGACTTACTGGTCTGTAATTGCCCGGATCACCTCTAGAGCCCTTCTTAAGTATTGGTGTTACATTAGCTATCTTCCAGTCACTGGGTACGGTAGCTGACTTAAAGGATAGGTTACAAACCATAGTCGATAGTTCCGCAATTTCACATTTGTGTTCTTTCAGAACTCTTGGGGGAATGCCATCTGTTCCCAGTGACTTGTTACTGTTAAATTTCTCAATTAATTCCAAAACCTCCTCTAGTGACACTTCAATCTGTGACAATTCCTCAGATTTGTCACCTACAAAAGACGTCTCAGGTTTGGGAATCTCCCTAACATCCTCAGCCGTGAAGACTGAAGCAAACAATTCATTTAGTTTCTCCACAATGACTTTATCATCTTTAAGTGCTCCTTTTGTAACTTGATTGTCCAAGGGACCCACTGGTTGTTTAGCAGGCTTCCTGCTTCTGATGTACTTAAAAAACATTTTGTTATTACCTTTTGAGTTTTTGGCTAGCTGTTCTTCAAATTCCTTTTTGGATTTTCTTATTACATTTTTATATTTAATTTGGCAGTGTTTATGCTCCTTTCTATTTACCTCACTACGACTTGACTTCCACTTTTTAAAAGATGCCTTTTTATCTCTCACTGCTTCTTTTACATGGTTGTTAAGCCACGGTGGCTCTTTTTTAGTTCTTCTACTGTGTTTTTTAATTTGGGGTATACATTTAAGTTGAGCCCCTATTATGCTGTCTTTGAAAAGTGTCCTTGCAGCTTGCAGGGATTTCATTCTAGTCACTGTACCTTCTAATTTTTGTTTAACTAACCTCCTCATTTTGCATAGTTCCCCTTTCTGAAATTAAAGGCCACAGTGTTGGGCTGTTGAGGTGTTCTTCCCACCACAGGAATGTTAAATGTTATATTATGGTCACTTTTTCAATATGGGGATAATTGAAATCCCCCACTATTATTGAGTTTTTTTCTTTTGATAGCCTCGCTAATCTCCCTTAGCATTTCATCGTCACTCTCACTGTCCTGGTCAGGTGGTCGATAATAGATCCCTACTGTTATATTCTTATTAGAGCATGGAATTACTATCCATAGAGGTTCTATGGAACATGTGGATTCATTTAAGATTATTTCATTTGATTCTACATTTTCTTTTACATATAGTGTCCCCTCTCTCCCACCCCCGCACGACCTGTTCTGTCCTTCCGACATATTTTGTACCCCGGACTGATTGTGTCCCATTGATTGTCTTCACTCCACCAGGTTTCTGTGATGCCTATTATATCAATATCCTCCTTTAACACGAGGCACTCTAGTTCACCCATCTTATTATTTAGACTTCTAGCATTTGTGTACAAACACTTTAAAAACTTGTCACTGTTTATTTGTCTGCCCTTTTCTGATGTGTCAGATTCTTTGTGTGAATGTTTCTCATATGATCTGGCCCATACTTTGTCCTCTTTCATCCTCTCCTCCTGACTTAAAACCTAGAGAATCTCTATCAGTAGACTCTCCTCTAAGAGAAGTCTCTGTCTGATCCACGTGCGTCTCTGCAGCAGTCTGGTTCCCCCATCTCTTAACTTTAAAAAGGTTGCAGAGCAGTTTTTAAACTAAGTGCCAGCAGAAAATAGATCATATTTTCGTTAAAATGGGGCATTTTTTCCTAAGAGATAACTTGATTCAAAACACCCTAATTACAATGCAGCATTAATCTAACAAAGAGCTGTCTACCACCATTATGTTTGGTGGCACTAGCTTATTTGTGTACTGGCACTTTAAACGTCAGAGAGAAGCTTGGAACAAATCTCAGATCAGAATGCCTGCAAAGTGCAGATAGGAACTTTATAGCTAGACCCATCTCTCCTAAACATGATCCGCACAGACACTGTTCATAGAATCATAGAATATTACGGTTGGAAGAGACCTCAGAAGGTCATCTAGTCCAATCCCTGCTCAAAGCAGGACCAACACCAACAAAATCATCCCAGCCAAAACTGATAGGTCTGAAAACTCTCTAAGGATGAAGATTCTACCACCTCCCTAGGTAACCCATTCCAGTGCTTCACCCCCCTCCTAGTGAAATAGTGTTTCCTAATATCCAACCTAGACCTCCCCCACTGCAACTTGAGACCACATAGAGGATTTAGGAAAACAGTCTTTCCTCTCTGGAGACCTATAAGGACTTACTTCACTGGAGCTCAGACTGTAATTCTACAACTTGGGAAAAGTAGCATTGTTTTGTAGTAAACATGGGTTGTTGAGCCTGCTTTGATACATTAATTAATTGCCAAACGTTACTGACTTGTACTTAATTCACTTTTAACATAAAAGTAGCATATTGTGTGACAATAAAACACCTGCAAAGATTAAAAATCTGTGCTATGGAGAAACACTTCAATCCATGATATTCCATTCAAGTTACTTGAATAAATTTACCAAATTAATCTGTATTAATAATTTAACAGTGATTTTGAAGAACAAAAACTGTTTTTCAAACAGTGTACTGTACAGGTTGGTGCTCACTGACTCCCCACTCAGTTATCACCCACTGACCACCAACACTAAACTCTATACTATGAGGGTTTTTATACTATGGTCATTGCCATAGTATCTGCATACCTTCTAGGAGTGTATTAAGCAACTTGACTAACTGCTGTCACACACTGTTTTGTTCACTCATCCTGTTCCCAGAGGAAGAAGCAGTGGAGTGGCTTGTTTTGATGGCATGGATTTCTTTTGTTTGTTTTTTCTGTGTGTGTATATTGTAGAAAACAAGGTCAAAGAAATCCACCTTGCACTTGGAACGGAAAGTGATGAGGTTTGTGATAGTCCTGTCCTGGGGAGTTAATTTCCTAGTCTCAGACAGCTCTCAAAGAGCTTTAAACAATCGTTTAGGTATCCTGGGCCCTGGCCCTGGAGCACTTTGATGATAAGGACCAAGACCTTGAATTTGATTCAGAATTCTATGGGAAGCCACAGAGGACAGGTGTGATGTGCTCACAGTAGCCTTTGTTGCTGAGGAGCATTTTGTATTATTTGGAGTTATGTAAGTGTTGAAGGTTTCATGCCCAGGTATCTTACATTGCTATAGTCCAGCTGAGAGGTGATGAAGGCCTGAATAACTAAGGCCAAGTTTTCATACATCAGGATGGGATGGAGTCTCCCAGCCAACCAGAGAAGGTAGAAAGCATTACTTGTGGCTGTTGTGGTGTGAGGAATTCAAGAGTACTCCTAGACTATGGACTGAATTGACCAATTGTGGACATGAACCTTCAATCACAGGAGAGACTATCATGGCTGAAAACTCCTCAAAATACTTTCCTTTGCCCACCAGCATCACCTCTTCTGCTTGGATTCAAATTCAGCCAGTTGTTGTTCATCCATAAGCTGATCTCATCCAAGCACAGGGCCATCTTGGTGGTGGTTGACATGGTCATAAGTGGTGAAGGATAGATAGAGCTGTTTATCATCTGTATATCACTGGCACTTGAGACCATGTCATCTGATCAGTTCACGCAGTGGTTCTGTATAGATGCTGAAAAGAACCAGAGAGAGAATTAATCTTTGTGGAACCCCCCAACTGAAGGGTCTAGTGATAGAAGTGCAGTTCCCATTACTGTTCTTTGGTGTATCACTCCAGGAAGGACTGAAGCCATTTTAGTGCATCACCCCGAACTCCTGCCATCTCTGTCAGGTGAAACAGCAGTATCTCATGGTCAATAGCGTTGAATGTTGCAGAGAGGTCTAGGAGGATGAGAATGGATGTCTGGCTTCTATCCATTGTCAGGAAGAGATCTTCCATCAGTGCCACTAAAGCAGTTTCAGTTCTGTGTCTGGTTCTAAAGCCAGATTGTGCTGGGTCTAGTATGTTGGCTTCACTTAGATGTGCTTGTAGTTAATCTTTCACTAGCTTCTCTTTAGGGGGCAAATCTTGCTGTGGCCATCTCTGTAGGTGCCGAGGACTCTTGTAGTGGAGACATTTTGTTTCTACTGAGTTGGGGAGGACCCCACCCCTGGGACGCAAAGAGGAGTTCAGCTTCCCAGTGTGTCCCTGCATGTTGTTGTACAGAAGAAAATTGGGGATAGAGCTGGAGAATCCATTGCTACAAAGATCATTCAGTCTTCCCCATGCCTTCGAGAGGGGTGCTCGGGCTATGGAGGCTACTCCAGCCTTAGTGGCTGCTGAATGGCTCAGAGCTGGACCAAGAGAATGGGTTCCTCTCTCTTGTCTGCAGGGAATTCTGCAGCTGCCAGCCAAATTACTCAGATGTAATGCTGGGAGAGGCTGTTGCCAAAGGGCGACTAGTTACCCACAACATAAATGAGATGAGTAGAGAACACCATCATCTGCTTAGCCCATTGTTACAATCTGAAAGAAGAAATTTAACATGCTAGTGCACAAAGGAGAACTTCCCTAACATGCAGTCATGATAAAGGGGCATGCTTCAGACTCCTAGGAGGCTGGCCACACAAATAAAAGGAACCAGAACACCAAACCATTTATTTCATTGGAAACATTTTGAACCTGAGCTGCTAAGCTGAGAGGAAGGCAGCCCGGAGTCAAAGAGAATCTTCAGTGTCCAACCAATCTTTGGTGAAAGCCAGTCTCCTTGGGTAAGAATAAATGCACATCATAGAATCATACAATCATAGGACTAGAAGGGACCTCGAGAGGTCATCTAGTCCAGTCCAGTCTCCTGCACTCATGGCAGGAATAAGTATTATCTAGACCATCCCTGACAGGTGTTTGTCTAACATGCTCTTAAAAATCTCCAGTGATGAGATTCCACAACCTCCCTAGGCAATTTATTCCAGTGCTTAACCACCCTGACAGGAAGTTTTTCCTAATATCCAACCTAAACCTCCCTTGCTGCAATTTAAGCCCATTGGTTCTTGTCCTATCCTCAGAGGTTAAGAACAACAATTCTTCTCCCTCCTCCTTTTATGTACTTGAAACTGTTATCATGTCCCCTCTGTCTTCTCTTCTCCAGACTAAGCAAACCCAGTTTTTTCAGTCTTCCCTCATAGGTCAAGTTTTCTAGACTTTTAATCATTTTTGTTGCTCTTCTTTGGACATTCTCCAGTTTGTCCACATCTTTCCTGAAATGTGGCGCCCAGAAGTAGACACAATACTCCAGTTGAAGCCTAATCAGCGTGGAGTAAAGCGGAAGAATTACTTCTCATGTCTTGCTTTCAACACTCCTGCTAATACAGTCCAGAAAGATGTTTGCTTTTTTTACAACAGTGTTACACTATTGACTTACATTTAGCTTGTAGTCCACTATAAGTCCCAGATCCCTTTCCACAGTACTCCTTCCTATGCAGTCGTTTCCCATTTTGTATGTGTGCAACTGATTATTTCTTTCTAAGTGGAGTACTTTGCATTTGTCCTTATTGAATTTCATGCTATTTACTTCAGACCATTTCTCCACTTTGTCTGGATCATTTTGAATTTTTATCCTATCCTTCAAAGCACTTGCAACCCCTCCCAGCTTGGTAATGGCCACAAACTTTATAAGTGTACTCTGTATGCCATTATCTAAATCATTGATGAAGATAATGAACAGAACTGGACCCAGAACTGATCCCTGCGGGACCCCACTCGTTATGCCCTTCCAGCATGACTGTGAACCACTGATAACTACTCTCTGGGAATGGGTTTCCAATCACCTTACAGTAGCTCCATCTCAGTTGCATTATCCTAATTTGTTTATGAGAAGGTCATGCGAGACAGTATCAAAAGGTTTACTAATGTTAAGATATACCACGTCTACCGCTTTCCCCCTATCCACAAGGCTTGTTACTCTGTCAAAGAAAGCTATCAGGTTGGTTTGACAGGATTTGTTCTTGACAAATCCATGCTGACTGTTACTTATCACCTTATTATCTTCTAGACGTTTGCAAATTCATTGCTTAATTATTTGCTTCATTATCTTTCCCACTACAGAAGTTAAGCTGATTGGTCTGTGATTCCCCGGGTTGTCCTTATTTCCCTTTTTATAGATGGGCACTATATTTGCCCTTTTCCAGTCTTCTGGAATCTCTCCCGTCTTCCATGACTTTTCAAAGGCAATCGCTAATGGCTCAGATATCTCCTCAGTCAGTTCCTTAGGTACTCAAGGATGCATTTCATTGGGCCCTGGTGACTTGAAGACATCTAATTTGTCTAAGTAATTTTTAACTTGTGCTTTCCATATTTTAGCCTCTGATCCTACCTCATTTTCACTGGCATTCACTATGTTAGGTGTCCAATCACCACCAACCATTTTGGTGAAAACCAAAACAAAGAAGTCATTGAGCACCCCTGCCATTTCCACATGTTCTGTTGTTGTTTTTCCCCTACCATTGAGTAACGGGCCTGCCCTGCCCTTGGTCTTCCTCTTGCTTCTAATGTATTTGTAGAATGTTTTCTTGTTACCCTTTATGTCTCTAGCTAGCTTGATCTCGTTTTGTGACTTAGCCTTTCTAATTTTGTCCCCACATACTTGTATTATTTTTTTATATTCCTCCTTTGTAATTTGACCTAGTTTCCACTTTTTGTAGGACTCTTTTTTGATTTTTAAATCAGTGAAGATCTCCTCATTAAGCCAGGGTGGTCTCTTGCCATACTTCCTAGGTTTCCTACTCAGTGGGATAGTTTGCTCTTGTGCCCTTAATAATGTCTCTCCGAAAAACTGTGAACTTTCTTCAGTTGCTTCCCAGGGGATCTTACCTACCAACTCTCCGAGTTTGCTAAAGTCTGTCTTCTTGAAATCCATTGTCTCTTTTTTGCTGTTCTCCCTCCTACCATTCCTTAGAATCATTAACTCTACCATTTCATGATCACTTTCACCAAAGCTGCCTTCCACTGTCAAATTCTCAACCAGTTCCTCCCTATTTGTCAAAATCAGATCTAGAACAGTTTCTCCCCTAGTAGCTTTCTCCACCTTCTGAAATAAAAAATTGTCTCCAATACAGTCGAAGAGCTTGTTGGATAATCTGTGCCCTGCTGTGTTATTTTGAAGTTCCCCATCACCACCAAGTCCTGTGCTTTGGATGATTTTGTTAGCTTTTTTAAAAAAACAACAACAAAAGCCTCATCTACCTCTTCTTTCTGGTTAGGTGTTCTGTAGTAGACCCCTACCAAGACATCACCCTTGTTTTTTACCCCTTTTATCCTTACCCACATATCCTAATGTGTGAGAGAATTACATGCACAGTGGCAATGGTCCAGTGGATAGGACACTGGACTGGGAATCCAGGAGGCTTGGATTCTACTTCCAGCTTAGCCACTGAGTGGTGTGGACTCTTGGAGAAAGCACTTAACCTCTCTGTGCCTCCACTTCCCCATCTGTAAAATAAGGATAATGATACTCCCCTTTGCAAAGTGTTTGAGATCTGTGGATGAAAGGTGTTTTAAATATTGTTTATCATGCCATTTGCCTTAAACAGCAAACACAAATATACTGCAGTACAGTAGAGCCTTCCAGGTATCTCCCAAAGACAGCATGGAAAACAGAACTGAAGAAAGCAAACAATCATTCAGGAATGTATTAGCAGGAGTGTTGTAAGCAAGTTACAAGAAGTAATTCTTTTATTCTACTCAGCATGATAACGCCTCAACTGGAGTACTGTGTCCTGTTCTGGGCACCACACTTCAGGAAAGATGTGGACAAATTAGAGAAAGTCCAGAGGAGAGCAACAGAAATTATTAAAGGCAGTGCTTAATTTGTGTCTGGGCTTGCCAGGGCTGAGACCCAGCACCTCTGTGCTTGGCAGTTCATAGCCCTGGCACCTCTGGGCTTGCATCGGTTATAAAAGAAAAAAAAATTGCTTGTGCTCTGGCACCTCTTTCATTACAAATTAAGCACTGATTAAAGGTCTAGAAAATATGACGTATGAGGAAAGATTGAAAAAATTGGGTTTGTTTAGTCTGGAGAAGAGAAGACTTGGGTGGGTTGGGGGACAGAAGTCTTCTAGTACATAAAGGTTGTTATAAAGAAGCGAGTGATTTAATTGTTCTCCTTAACCACTGAGGACAGGGCAAGAAGGAATAGGTTTAAATTGCAGCAAGGGAAATTTAGGTTAGCCATTAGGAAAAACTTGCTAACTATAAGTGTAGTTAAGGACTGGAACAAATTACCTAGGGAAGTTGTGGAATCTTCATCAATGGAAGTTTTTAAGAACAGGTTAAACAAATACATGTGAGGGATTAGCTGGATAATCCTTAGTTCTGCCTTAGTGCAGGGGACTGGATTAGATGACCTATCGAGGTCCTTTCAGTCCTACATTTCCGTGATTCTATGAATATCATCTCTGCTTTCTCAGCCATTGTTCATGTCAGTCTTTGCTGTGTAGCTCTGTCTCACCAGTGAGATTATCTTCATGAGTATTGGGGATTGGAACTGCAGCTGAGTAAATGCAATCAATTCAAAATGTAAACTATGGCCAGTAGTTTTGATGATTTTAATCCTCTTCTCTCACAATCCAGTACCAATCTGATCAGCCTCTGAGCGCAGAATCAAGTTACTACTAAAACTAAGCTGGACAAAACCGTTGAATGCAATTTTACATAATATGATGTAGTAGTATCTCATTGAATCAGAACACAAATCCCCATTCCCCCTACAGTATCCATTCATCCAGACTTGGTTTTGCCTTACACGTTATTCCCTTGATGTACTACTCACTATTGTGAATGTGTGAGAGGATTTTATAAGGGAGAGAGCATGTGTGTTTGTGAGCATAATTTTATTGCAGGGAAACTATTTTATTGTGACAATTGCATTGCTGATTCTTGCAGTTTATCTTTCTCCTGTCCTTTGAACATATCTTTGTCTAGTTCCTCCATCCTCAAAATCCTATACTGTAATAATATCTGGGGGGTGTTTATACCCACAGTGTTCAGAACTGGTCTCCCTTGAAGCCTGATAAGGAAGACACTATTACACTATCTTAATTAAATTTAAGTTTAGCCATTCTAACTGAAGCCAAATAATTAAGGCTTTAAAGTTTATTTCCTCTGTATAAAAGGAACTGAGATTTTGGTGAAAGAATAGGCTGTAGGGATAAAAGATCAGTGTTAAAGAAAAAACATTTCACTGCAGTCCAGAATATATCTCTTTAAAGGTGACCCTCAAAGAAAATAAAATTTGGGCTTAAACAGAAAAATGGGCATATTTATTGAGACTTGACTATTTTCAGTTATTTTTAAAACTTCTGTGTCATAACTGGAACTATTTAAGAATTTGCCTAATGTTAGTGTACTTGAACTTTAGACTTAGTTTAATTTACATTTACATTTTTTGAATCAGTCTCAACATCGCAGCTTTTTTCTTATGATATTAAATACTTACTGTTTCTCTTCCTTCATTTTGCAGAGTACATTTATTAACAGACCTGCTCTTGGGATTTTACCTCCAGGGAATTTTGCTGAAACCTTAAAGGAATCTTTGCTTTCGGTAAGTTTAAGAATGAACTATGATGATTTACCATATTCGAAGTCTGCATATTCTCCAAAGTGCATGTATGGTATGAACCCAACCTGAGAGGAAGGATCTGAAATTTCTAGTGCATCAGTAAATTGCAAAGTTACTTAATCACAAATAAGAAATAAGAGCTCTGTGCACTTATATTAAACAACCTCCATTAGAATATTCCTACCATCCATGTTAACCCCGATGAAGGGATTCAGAAGGTATGAAACACAATGAAAAATGCAGTAGCTGCTTTAGTTAATGAGACTACTCACATTCAAAAAGTTAAGCATGTGTTTATCTGCTTTGCGTGATCAGGGCCTAAAGAACATAACAAAATCCAACCTCCAATGTTTAAAGCCATGATGGAAACAGGATTTGAAGAGATTTTAAGGCACAATAGGGTTTTTTTAAAGAGAACTGAACAGATGGTCCTGCTTTTCCGCTCTTGAAGAGATTCAAAGGTTGGAATTATTATTAAATAATCATTATTCTGTATTCTTGAAGATGTCTACTGAAATTATGGATAATGAGACTGAGGGTTGACAGTAATCATGGCTTACAACTTGAAGAGCTAAGCATCAAAGGAAGCAATGTTTTTGCTTTGTTAGTGTTCTACCCCTTTTCCAGTTTATGAATGCCCTTTCATAAGTGAGAAATTTCACATGGAACCCAGAAAGTACAAGGGTAAAGTTCTGTCTAAGCATCCTTTAGCTCAAAGTGTGAACAGCTAAAGATGAGGCCCCCAAACCTTCCATTGTTGCATTTTCACTAGAGGCTTTCTCCAAGTGACGTACTCTACTTGTCAACCTTCTTTTCCGTATGTGCCGAGCATGCGGAGTTTGGCATTGAGGTTATTTCCCATATGTGCCTTTCTCTAGGTGGTAGTTATTTGTGTAACTATTCTGTAAAGGAATAGTTTTCCTTTCTTTTTCTCTTTCTTTGTTAAAATTGTGATCAATGTTTATGAAGAAACAGATGGCTGATGAAGTGAGCTGTAGCTCACAAAAGCTTATGCTCAAATAAATTGGTTAGTCTCTAAGGTGCCACAAGTACTCCTTTTCTTTTTAGATGGTATTCAGGGTACAGACTTACAAGGGTAAAAATAAAAGCATTTGAATTAGAAATGTTGTGGTTTAACTGTTAGCAGCTGAATCACCTGCCTTCTCCTTTCCAAGAGAATGGGATCCATAAATGAAGCTGGATGTTCCCATGCAGAGAACTTTGCAGATGAAATTTCAGAGAGAACCTCCCACCCCCCACTGTGATGAAACCAAACCTTTGATTCTCTTAAGAGCTGAATGTGAGAAGTTATGGTGTGTCTGCATGCAGACACCACACTGAATTTATTCTGAGTAAGGGATTGAAATGGGGCTGGTTAGTGTTTTTGCTTTGTTTCATAACTGTGCTATTTTAGCTTTATTACGTCTCCGTTGTTGACAGGTGGCTCCGAAGGGCCTGCAACAGGTTGTCACCATGTCTTGTGGATCCTGCTCTAATGAAAATGCCTTTAAAGCAATATTCATGTGGTATAGGGTAAGTCAAAATACTGAGTATGACTCTTTACAATACTGCAGCACGTAAACATCGACAGTGCTTCGTAAGAACCGAATCTACATGGAATGCGTTCCTTTAGTTATACAATTATGGATTAAACTGTAGAAAACAGAATAGACCTTTGCACTTTTGACTTTCTCACTTGGAAGATCCCAGATGTGTCAGCAGCTTTCTCACTAAAAAACTATTGTTTTTTCTTTTCTCCCTGTGCCGCCTCCTCCCCCTGGTCAGAATTAAGTGGATCAGGTAAAAGTAGAGATATAAAATTCACATTTTGCTTGAACAAGTGATTATTTAAAGATTTACGCTCTCATGAGCTGGCAGGGCTCCAAACAGAGGCTGTGTTTCTCTCCTGGTTTCCACAATATTTATTTAGATTCCAGTATGCTACAAACTCCACACTGAAAGGCACCCATACAGGACTGTGGGCTCCCTTGACATGCATTTTAAAAACATTAGAACACAGGAGATACAAAGTAAAGATCAGCCAGTGCAGCAGCACTCCTTCCTCCCTCTTTACCATCACAAATCATGTGACTGATGCAGTTTAAAACCCTCCAGCACACTTTCTCACTCACCAGAAATTCTACCCTCAACTGTCTGTCCTCTGACCATGCCTGTGCAAACAAATGGGCTTTGCAGTGTATAAATTTGGGCTATTTCAGACTTGGGTGTGGTGAGTGGAAGAAGGGGACAGAAGCATTCCAAATGAAAGGAAAGCTGCTGATGCAGCTGTGATGTGCTGGAGGTGGGAAGAGGGAGGGACAGATACCAAGCAGTTTCTGTTTTTTTAGGTCAAAACCAACACGTGAAATTTCACCCTGAAGCTAGTAGGCCCACATGGCTCATAGCAAAACTATTTTGGAAAAGCATCATTCTTTAAATTTGTGCAGTGCATTTTTGTTTCTGGCATTCCAAGGCCTATGCGTGATTCTAGGGCAAAAAGGGGTTAGAAGAAGTTGGTTACAAAAGTACCAGTGAGGCTATTTTTTAAACAAACATTTTTTTCAAGCTTTTATCTTAAAATGTGTTGCTTAAACTAAACATGCACGGGTCTGGTATAAAATCTTCCTTGGCCCTAGTTTGGAAACAGCATTAAGTTATGTCTACACTATGGACCTTACAGCTGCACAGTTGTATTGCTCCAGCTGCACCACTGTAAGGTCTCCTGCGTAGCTGCTCTATACTGATGGAAGAGAACTCTCCTGCCAGCATGAATAAACCACCCCCATCAAGTGGCGGTAGCTATGTTGGTGGGAGATGCTGTCCTATTGACATAGCGCTGTCCAAACCAGCACTTTTGTTGGTGAAACTTCTGTCAGTCAGGGGTGTGAAAAAGTGCTAGCGTAAACAAAGCCTGAGTCACAAGTGGCTATGCTCATTCACAGTCTCCCTCCTAATATCGTGAACTAAACTAGTGCTGGCCAAATCTTTTAACATCTGAATGGAATGTTGTTGGGTGACGGTGGCATACAGGTAACCAGTTAAATCTGCTGCAACCATTAGTTTAAATCCATATGTTATTGTTGCTTATGTATTACAGTAGAGCCCAAAGGTCCCAATTAGGATTCATGTCCCATTGTCCCTAGTGCAAACATAGATAAAGAGAGAGTCCCTGCTTTGGAGAGCTTACCATCTAAAAGAAGCTAATCTTGTTACTAGTTCCCTAAGCCATTCTCTGGTCCCTCTAAATTCATCTAATAACAAAATAGGTAAGTCCCTTCATTCTCCTTTTGACTTTCAGAATGAGTATATAATGCCTCTAATGCTAGATCATCCCACATAACATGAAACTCATGAGAAACCATGTATGTATCTCTTCAGAGGAAAAACTTACTGTCCGCTTTAGACTAAACAAACTCATAATTAGCTAAAGGAGAGACAAATGGGCAGTGAAGAGTGGTCGCACAGACAAACCCTGGAGCTTCCACTACATCTGAAATACTGAAAAGATTTATTCTCTTTTTAAAAAGAGAGAAATAGAAAGGATTTTCTAACTATCGTCTCATGCCCATTCCAGACAGACTTGTGCCTGTTAAGCTTTGGAGATCCCATGTAATTTGTAGATTAAAAATCCATATATGGTTTCATCAAGTCTGTCATTTTACCTGCTGGTTAATCCTTCAGACACTTTGTTACAGTGGGATTTTTCAGCAAGACTTCACCAGCAAATAATGTGAGATTCACCTAGGACAGCTCATAAAAAACCTCTTCATTACTTTTGCAGAACAAAGAAAGGGGTAATAATAATGTCACAAAGGAAGAACTGGAGACATGCATGATTAACCAGGTAACTTTACTGTTCTGTTATCTCACCCAGACTGTTAGTGTTTGATTTGTTTACAGAAAAAAATCCAGGGCTTTCTAACATTGCAATGGATCCTAGTACCTAAAAGCTTCAAGAATGGTCAATTACCACTCACTCCCAACCAAAATTCTAGGCCTGCTATGGGCATCCTACTGCCTCCCCGGAAAGTAGTTGTGACTTGTGTTAAAACGGCCTTCTTTATGTGATACACCATCTGCTAGAGAGACGTGCAGTGCTGAGAGAGACTGTGGGGAGCACTAATATACACAGATTTTTTAAATAAAGATTACGAACGTTAACAGTCCTCTTAATTTTTTCCAAAATTGTGGTTTAATGACTTAAAATTAATCAAGAAGCTAGTTTGCCAGGGAATAATCACATGGGAGCAAGAAATTAAGATACAGCTGGAAAGCCTGTGAAGTGCCAATTCAGCTCTAACCCAGATTGTGTTGCTCTAGCCAGTCACAAACCTTAATACACAAGGTTACTAATCAAGTGGGGGAATGTGTTTAATTTGGGACACCTTCTAAAATGTGAGCATCTTGGAAATTACAGGATCTACAACTCCAGGGTCAGATCCTTGGTTCAGGGTACGTTCCTGTTGTGTTGCTCCGGTGGTGCAATGCTTAAAACTGTCTTGAAGAGGCTCCTGGAAATTCTTCTGCTGGAAGGGGAGCTGGGATGTGCTTTAAATTGGGCCAAAGCCAGGGTGAGAAATGGGGATTGAAGCACACTGTGTTCTTGCAATCCTGGACTGATGGAATGGTCTCATAGGGATCATTCCAGCTGGCATGAGTTAAAGTCGCCCTGTGATCTGATTTATATCAGCAACCCCAGGATTGAGAGAAGTGGTAGATGTGCTAGAAGTACTTTTATCCCTCCCACGGCTACATCTTGTGTGAGCTCACTGCAGTTTAGGATTAAATCCACAGTGTGTTGATCTAAGCATTTTTTTGCTGTTCCAGGAAGGGTATCTTCTGCCTCTCCAAAGCTGCAGAGGTCCCACTGAGGTCATCGGCCTTGTGATATTTAAGGGCCATCCTTTCATAGTATAAAGTTAAGGCACTCCCTGCCTCTGTTCCCAGGGGTGCTAGGCCTGTTTTTCTCTCCAGTGTTCCCCACCATGCAGTGGCATTGAAGTACTACTGGCTAAAGAAAAACTGGTTGAGAATTTTGGGCCTAAAAATATAGGATTTGCATTTAACAGAAACAAACCTTACAAGTTTACGAAACATTACAGTAGAAGAGTTTCCATGAAATCCTAAAAGAAAAGGACAAATGCAGAAAGAAGAGGGGTTTGTTTAATTTTAATATTCACCTTTGGTTGAATATTCACCTTTGGTGTTTGGAAACTAAATGTTGGGAACCAGAGAGAGAGAGACTGATTAGCACAAGATATAAACCAACAGCAGGAATGGAGGCAGTTCTTTCACTTTTAAGATTAGATCACAAAGAAGGGGACTAGTCTCTTTAAAATAACCCAACAGTGTCCCTTTTAAAGTTCAGCTAATGTAAAGTTTCCATACGCATTATACTGATTTATTTTTCATTCAGCGTCCAATAAGTGAATCAAAATAGAGAGGTGTGTGGTGGTGATCTGAGTGCAGCACTGAGGACTCAGGTGTTCCTGTGTCTAATTGCCACTTTGGACCCAATTCTGCAAACACCTACATACATGCTTACGCTTATAAGTATTGAAGTAACGATCTATGTGTTGGGCACTAATTCCCTTGTGACCTTTGGCAATTCACCATCTGTCTTGATTTCTAAAAAATTGGGCTGATTGACCTCCTCCCCACCCCACAGTGTGTTGGGAGGATTAATTGGTTAGTATTTGCAAAGCAATCTGAAGATGAAATGCTAAATTGGCAGATATTTGTCTTTAGTATTCGTGGTATTTACAGGAGATCAGATAATTTTAAAGGGATGAAGGCTATTTCTTGGCAAAGAAATGTGTGAATATACTTTATGGAACTTGCTGCCTGAAGAGTGAAACTTGCTTGCATTTTAGTTGAGGCAACAGCCAAAAGTTGCAAAAATCTTGCTGTCTTTCCTAACGCTCTGATGGACATATTCTTGACTGGCCGTTTGATTACACGTAGAATGTTTGTGTGTTCTTCAAGTCTAGTTATGTAATCCTGTTTATAATTCCATTCCAGTAAGCTACACTGCCACCTTCCTGTTGTTTGAATAGCTCAGTGACATATCCTGTATTTGATTTCAGTCTCCAGGTTGCCCTGACTATAGTATTCTGTCCTTTATGGGTGGATTCCATGGAAGAACCATGGGTAAGAAAAACACTCCCAGTAACTTATATATTTTTCCCTCTTCCTTTCTCAGCTGATATTAGACACAGCAATGCATATTTATCTCATTGTATTTGTATTTTTTTAAATGAAAGGTTCTTTTGCAATGAATTGGTGATAGAAATACGATCAGTAAAAAAACCCATAGATTTATTAAAATATTAGGAATCTAAATCTGATGCTAATGGAATTTGTTAGAAATGTACTAAAACAGCATTTTGTTTCAACTGGAGGTGTGGTTTACTGTGGATTTTCACCTTCAAGGAGACGCCCTTATGTAATTCTAGGCCCATAGTTTTGCCATCTACACTATTAAAAATCTACCGTATTGGGGGGACCTATTTTACAGGATATTATCTGATACCATTTGGTCCTGCCAGTGCAGATGGGAGAGTTTCATATTTTAAACATGTTACCTAACTGTGCTACTGCTTTGAACTTTGCAGGGCTGTAGCTTGATTCAGAACATGGTTTGATCTTGTCAATACTGGGAAGATGAAACCCAGTTTTAACCATAGTGGCCATTACCATCCTGTAACCAGATTCTCCTACCTTTTTTTTAAATTACATTTTAAATAGCGTAGAAGCCATCCAACTCTTCAGAATGATGCTGCACCTAGTAGAAATCCCCAAACCCAATCCATCAATACTCCAGAATAATCAAATATAAATTAATCTGAACACTGCAGTTAAAACAGAATCATCTAGTTATTTCCAGTAGAAGACAGTTTCTCACCTCTCAGAATGTTTCTTTCCTTATTTCTAGTGAGCTTTTGTTTTAATTTTTGTTTTTCTGGGTGTAGGTTGCTTAGCTACAACTCACTCTAAAGCAATTCACAAATTAGACATTCCATCATTTGACTGGCCAATTGCTCCATTCCCAAGACTAAAATACCCCCTGGAAGATTTTGTGAAAGAGAATCAACAGGAAGAAGCCCGCTGTTTAGAAGAGGTGAGTACTTCACTGGCTGCATTCTGTTTTCATTTTGAAATAATGAAGTGTTTAGTGGGATTAGCTGCTGTTAACTGGGAAGAACATTTTCAGAAATTGGAATGGCCTTTGATGAAAGCAGTACTCCCTAAGCTGTTACAGTTAATAGCCTGCCTCTGCTGCCATTTAAAAAGGACTGTCGACTATGAAATTATGAATGATCTGCAGAAATCTGCAGAACCAGAGTGAAATTTCGCATGCAAGGAAAGGTTTGTTTAAAAACATCTGAATTAATTTTCTCTCCCAAATTTGGGAGAGGGAAATGTGCACAAGGGTGAGCCTTAGTGTGCTTAGTCCTCTGAAAAGCAACTCTGTAAAAGTGACATGGATTTTCCTGCTTTTCTGTTTAAGATTTCTGGATTCATGCTCTGATCCAATAACCAGCTCCATGAAGTTATATGCCTGTGCGACTCCCCAGTGAAGCCAATGAGGTCTGCCTGTGTAGGTGTAGTGAGGGTCCTATGCAGAGCCAGTTGCAGGATTGAGGCTTTCATTTCCAAATTAAAAAACTGATTTTTCTGCTAGCCTTGCAAAATCCAGCTGGGATCTGGAAATCAAGTTGTGTTCCATTCTGCCCTTTACATCATTGCTAAGGCTACATTTTACTGTCGGCTGTTTTTAGTAAAAGTCACAGACCGGTCATGGGCAGTAAACAAAAGTTCACGGTTTGTGACCTGTCCATGACTTTTACTATATACTCCTGATTAAAACTTGGGAAGGAGGGGGTGGCTTGGGGGGAACGGCCTGTGGGGGTTGCTCGGGGCGGGGGGAGGGCGCCATGGGTGCTCGGTGCGGGGGCGAGTTGACGAGCTGCGGCAGGCTCCTTACCCAGGTCCTGAGGTCCACATGCTGCCTCCCCTCCTCCCCAAACCCCAGTTTGGCAGCTCTAATTGGCTGGGAACAGTGGCCAATGGGAGCTGGAGGGGCGGTGCCTGCTAGCATAGGCCGCATGTGGAGCTAGGAGCAGAGGGAGGGGAGTTCCTGTAGCCCTTTCAGGGAGCCCGTCCTAGGTAAGCACCACCCCACCCCTGAGCCTCCCTACACCCAAACTCCTGCTGCTGGGGGTGCAGGGTAGGGGGAGAGGAGGCGAGACTGGCCCAAGGGCTGCCCGAGCTGCTCCGGGAGCCCCTGGGCCAGGCACACCAGCCACTGCAGAGGTCATGGAAAGTCATGGAATCCATGACTTCCGTGACGTCTGTGACCAACATGGAGCCTTAATCATCGCTAATAGCAATCCTGCAGTCAGAATATAGCTGATATTTCTGTTGAAGCATAATGCAGCACAGAGTCCAGGTTGCTCTCCCATAGCTGCACTGGCTCAGCAGTACTAAGATAAGTGAATGCTTGTTTTACTAGTAGAAATAACTCAGGGCAGACACACGGTGAGTAAAAAGGTGTATTTTTTTTTCATAGCCACTTTTCAACGTGATCTTAACATAGCTTAAATATTCCCCTTTCATGATTCTCAATATTCTGGCCATCTCTTCCTGATTATTAGATATTTGTGCTTCAGGAAGAGTTTTATCCTCCTTATAAACACTCTTCTTTTCCCTGCACAATCCTGCAGCAAAGCTGTGCAGAACCTGGTAGGTTTCTGTGTTATTTCTGTGAATATTGTATCTGCCCCAATTTAGCTGCTAAGTGTTATTCTGTATAACTGCATGTGAGTATATCAGAGGAGGTTGTTACGGGGGAAAAAAAACAGGAAATAAAACAATGACAGATAAGGTATCTCTGCAGAGAATACTGAGGGTCCTCAACAGAACAGTGGAGGATCTATTAAATGGGGAGTGTGCCCCTGCATGGCTCCAATCAAGCTAGCTAGTTTATTTTTCCAAGACCCAAACAAAGGATCAAAGGGATACTAAATCTTTAAAGACCTCTGTCTAGAGAGGAAAGAGGGTGAGCAGGCAGGAGCAGCTGGATGTAAGGCTCTGACACAGATACCGAGGGTATGTCTGCACTGCAATTAAAAACCCGCAGCTGGCCCATGCCAGCTGACTCGGGCTCAAACTAGGGGGCTGTTTAATTGCAGTATAGAGGTTAGGCTTGGTCTGGAGCCTGGACTGTTGGACCCTGAAAGGTGGAAGGGTCCCAGAGTTCAGGCTGCAGCCTGAGCCTGAACATCTGCATTGCAATTAAACAGCCCCTTAGCCTGAGCCACACGAACCAGAGTCAGCTGGTATGGGCCAGCCATAGGTTTTTAATTGCGGTGTAGACATACCCTGAGAGTATGCTGCATGGGCTGTCTCTCCCAGCCCAAGAGTAGGAATGTCTAGGCTGATTGGAACTTACTCATAACTTGCAAGGAGAGAATGAATTTTAAGTAAGGTTCCTGCATGTCAGCCTTATTTGTTATTTTAACCCATTTCTCTGACTGCTGTGTTCTTGCTGACTAATAAGTAGTAGTTTGTTTTGAAAAGGCTGAACTCTGTCACTGCATACATTTTGTGGTTATAGAACTTCCAAGAGAGAATACTCCTGCAAGGAGCCAAGCAAAATTGGCCCTGATAAAGGAGCCATGAATAATGTAACTGGAGTCGACGTACCTTAGGTCGAGTTACCGCAGAGTCTACACCGCGGGGGTCGATGGGAGAAAATTTCCCGTTGACTTACCTTACTTTTCTCGTCGGGGTAGAGTACAGGGGTTGACTGGATAGCAATCTGCAGTCGATTTGGTGGGTCTTTACTAGACCCGCTAAATCGACCGCAGGTGGCTCGATCTCAGAGTGTCAATCCGTGCTGTAGTGTAGACCTGCCCTGAGAGTGGCAGTGAAGTGGAGGCCCCAAGCCATCACTTGGAAGCATGCCCTTACAGGAGACTGCAGAGGGTTACAAGGCATAGCAGCTCTGTGATCTCAAACAGAACAATGATGAATTTGAGACTTCATAACTATTTACACTTCAACAGGCTAGGATGTCCTAAACGAAGCACTATCACTCCGCAGCAGGATCGTTCAGATGGACATGTTGGGTTACACTGGAGTGAGTTTTTATTCAAACCTGGATACAATCAGGAAAAACTACTTGCATGGCGAAATGCTTTTGGGATACATGCTGTTATGACAAACAGCAAAAAAACCAACATGTCAGTGGAGAAAGCAAGGATGCAAAGGATCAATTCACAAACTTAAAGATTATAAAGAGATGATGATTTGTTTGAAAGGCCCTATAATAGCTGATCAGCACCTTCAGAAAAATGTCATTTTAAATAGCATAAGCTGTTACCAGCCCCAGGAAGCTTGGAGTGGAAATTTCCAGACACAAATTATATTACGAACCATCAACAACTGGTACTCTGGGATTAATTAACATTTTTCTATAAAATGTTCTCAGCAACAAAAGTTCTGCACTATTTAATCTGCTTAATTTCAAGGTATCTGCAGTATATTTCCTTGTAATACTAATAATTCAAAATGATTAGATGGGGTTTCACTTAGTGGCACAATATGTAACTGATTTTTCTTCAGCATCATTTGAGTGGCTTAATAAACTAAAGTGGTTTCTATTATTTCCCTCAGTTTTGCTACAACTTTCAAACAAGCATTATTGTAAATTAATGTGAGCTGGGTTAAAATGATTTAAAATTATAGCACTTTAACAATAATCCAAATTAAGAAGTACGTAACAATCCTAATTTCTTCAGCAACCACATGTTAATTCTTTCATGTTAATGTTTGTGGTTTTTGATGCCACCAATGATCTTTGCACCAAAGAAGTCCAGCTTCTGGTGCCAGGAAGGACTAGTTTTTCCTGGGAGGAAACTTGCCATTATATCATGGGAGGAAAATGTAATATCCGTGTTTGATATACAGGTGGAAGATCTGATTGTAAAGTACAGGAAAAAGAAGAAGATTGTTGCTGGAATAATCATTGAACCAATTCAGTCAGAGGGGGGAGACAATCATGCTTCAGATGACTTCTTCAGGAAGCTACGGGACATTACCAGAAAGGTAAATCAAACATTTAGAGGTCCACTAAATGGTTAGTTGAGTTTGCAAGACTTCGTTCCTGCTTCTCAAGTTAACTGGCATTTTCTCCAGACCATTTCAATGGGTTTCTCATAATCCCCTTCTGAAGACTAACATAAGAGTCCAAACATCCTAGCAGACCTCTCAAATGGCACTGGTGGCAATGATGTGTATGTGCTCAGACCCATCAGTGCCTCTTCAGCAGCACAGTAACACCTCCTGTTCCATTTGAAGTGTTCTCAGAGAGTTAGCAGTGACTTGTTCTATTGAATAAATTCCCCCACTCTCAAGGGAGTCCGAGGGATTGGTCCAGTCTGATAAATCCTGGTTCCTCATCAGTGTTCCTTAAGCTATAAAGCTAACTTCCATAGAGAGGCTCACACAATTCCAGGAACAGTAGTTGGGATGGTGAAGAAGTATTTTTCTTTTTGGAACATTTGCATTTGCAAGTATAGACCCAGCAAAAGTAAAAGCAGAAGTTGAGTCCAGATGTAAGTTCAGATGAACCAGTAAATGACAAAAATGGACAAGATGTTTTATAACATTTGGAATGTCATGGGAGCCATTTAAAAGGGGAGATGAGACCAACCTTTCATTTTCTTCTTGTAAAGGTTCTGGGGGAGAAACCTGAATGTGTGTTCATGGAAAAACATGTTAATGACATTTGGGTAACCCGGTTCTGTAGGATGAAGCAGCATAGTTTCCCTTTGTTAACAAGTGCTCTCACTGCCCACTCATTTTTCTCATAGTGGCATCATTTGAGCGGTTTAGATGAGGCTAAATCCAGCAGTTTTTGTCTTGCCCAAACTGAGGATGTGCCAATGTTGTAACAATACTGTGTTGAACACACTTAGTAATCTGTTTTAATGTGACTTTTCAAAATCTCCCTGCCTGCACAGGATCACTGGAGTAGTCCATTGCAAGTAACATCTTTTTTTTTTTTTTTAAAGGGCTGGAATTTTCAGCTAATCAGGGTGACCTGATTGGCCAACCATTCCAAAGTGCTTTATGTTACAGAACAGATGTGCTGTGATGTTGCCTGTCTCTCTCGAACGTGACTGGCCCCCAGTGTTGTAGATGGAAACTTTCAAAAGCACAAATGGAAGTTAGGCTCCTAACTCCCATTGACTTTCATTGGGAATTTAAAGTCTAACTGCTTTTTGAACTTTTGAAAATCACCCCTCTAATATCCCATATAATTGTTTTGAGACAGTCTACATAAAATATGGTTCTTTTCTCTGTTGTCCTCACAAGCTTGTATAAAAACCAGATTACTGTGTATCTTCCTGAAAAATAGCTGAATTTCTTTTGATGATGTAGTAAAAGATAAACTGTTCACAGACTGACATGAAAGGGATGTTTAGAACAGTTCTCCTGACATATTGTTCTGTGCACTATTACTTAACTCTTAGTATTTATGTATTTACTAAGAGAGGTGAATATTTGTTTTGGAAACATGGATTCAAGTTCCCTGATCTCTCAATCTTTCTGAACAGCATGGCTGTGCATTTCTGGTGGACGAGGTGCAGACAGGAGGCGGCTGCACTGGGAAGTTTTGGGCCCATGAACACTGGGGCCTAGATGACCCAGCTGATGTGGTAACGTTTAGTAAGAAGATGATGACAGGAGGATTTTTTCACAAGGAGGAGTTCAGGCCCGATGGTGTAAGTGTTTTAGTGTACCTTGGACTCTGTAGTCCTAAGTATTAATGAGTGAGGGAAGATGACCGATTTCTGGGAATGATTCTAAAATGTGCTGAACCTTGGGACATGCTTCTGTTCTCAAATGCCTGGTGAGCAGTATTGCTGCATATCTAATAAACTCAGCTGGCCTGCAACTGAGTTCATCCGATATGTGGCAATGCGCATGACATATCTGAGTGGGATGGAGCTATTATTTGGCACACACTCTGTATAATCCCACAAGCACATGGCCTCAGTTACACACACATCCATTTCAGTGAGGTTACAAAGGACAGTGTGCCATTCTCTGCGCAGAGTGGCTTCTCCCTGGTTCTTCTTAAATGCTGTGGATCTGCTCCCTTCTGGGCAGGCTTTCTGTTCCTACAACACAGAAGAGGCACCGAGTGTTCATTTCTGGTGCCCCAGATGTTTGTTGACACCCATGTATTCACTTTCCTTTGTGTACAGCATTGCTTTGATTCAAATTGCCTCTCACCATCTTCCACAATTTTTTTCCCCTCTCCCTCCAGCCATATCGGATTTTTAACACCTGGCTTGGAGATCCCGCCAAGAACCTCATGCTTGTTGAAGTCCTTAATGTTATTAAGAGGGAAGACCTTCTAAACAATGCAGCCCATGCAGGGAAAGCTCTACTGGCCGGGCTGCTGGACTTGCAGGTAACTTGCAGGGTGCGGGAGGGGGTTCCGACCTGGGGCAGGGGGTTCAGGGTGCGGGCTCTGGCCGGGCAGTACTTAACTGAGGCAGCTCCCAGTTGGCGGCACAGCAGGGCTAAGGCAGGCTTCCTGCCTGCCCTGGCTCTGCGCTTCTCCCGGAAATGGCCGGCACGTCCGACCTCCTAGGCAGAGGCGCAGCCAGGCAGCTCTGCATGCTGCTGTGTTCACAGGCGCCGCCCCCACAGCTCCCATTGGTCACAGTTCCCGGCCAATGGGAGCTGCGGAACTGGTGCTGGGGGCGGGGGCAGCATGCAGAGTTTCCTTGATTGCCCCTGTGCTTAGGGGCTGGACATACCGGCTGCTTCTGGGAGCGGCATCGAGCTGACCGGACTTTTAAGGGCCTGGCGGGGCGAACTAGCACTCACAGCTCCAGTGCGATGTGGGGGCCCGAGGATTGGGGCTTCTGGCCTGCCGTAGGTACCCCACCTCTGGACTAGATGATCAAGATAGTCCCCTTTGGCCTTAGTCTATGAGTCTGAGTTCTACTGTGTGGTGTACCATCAGTGTACACAGGTTTAATTGTCCTGGTTTTATTGTTTTAAGGTTAAATATCTCCTTGTACTACAGAAGTCCCACTTGTCTTCTAGACAAGAAAATGAAGAGATGATGGGCCTTTTCCACCACAAGTATTAGAGTTTTTATTGACTGAGGTCTTTATCGCACTGCTCAGCAGTGTCTGAGCCCCATTGTGATCACCAGCAGAGTGCAGGATTGGGCCCACCTCAAAATCCTGGTGCATTCACTGAAATTGTTCTTAATACAAATAAAATCTGGGTTTACTGACGCTTTTACAATAATCAGGCCAGTCTGTACTAGCACAAAAGGTTTTTGAATGGTTATTTACTGTGAGATACTAAGCTAATGCTAGGAATATAGGAATCTATTGGCACTTAGAAGCTGTGTGACTAAGATAGGGGAAGTGTTTGTCCAACTGAGCAGGTGGTTGGACTAGATGACCTCCTGAAGTCCCTCCAACCCTGATATTCTATGATCTTATGATTAATCTGTGAATAGTGGGTGGACAAAGAGGAGTACAACCAGCACATTTGTTTGCAAATGGTTAACTGCTGTTCTCCCTCAGGAGCTACTCATTAATGATCCTGTCCAAGCAGACAGGGAGAAGTGACCATGTGGTTTCTTTTCTTTGAGATTTATGGGGTAAATTAAAATTGTTTACTCTTTAACTTCAGTTTGCAGGATTTGTGTCCTGAAGCTGAGTTATGATGGGTTCAGTCTGTGGACATGACAGATCTCGCTGCCTCGGCTTCTGTACTAAACTATTGATCATGGGTGGTTGGGTTGTTGTTTTTTAATTAAAAGCAGTCCTATAGAATATACCAGACACTAGTTCAATGTGCTGCACAGAGACAGTCGTATATAAGGTCGTCATCTCAAAGTGTGGTGCATATTAAATAAAATGGGTTCAAACAAGAACTGGATAAGTTCATGGAGGATGACTATTAGTCACGATGATCAGGGATGCAACTCCATGCTCAGAGCAACTGTAAACCTCTGACTACCACAACCCGGAAGGGAGGACAGGGGTGGATCATTCTGTAATTGCCCTGTTTTGTACACTCCCCCTGAAGTTCTATTGGGCCACTGTTGGAGACAGGATATGGGCAAGATGGACCCTGATCTGACACAGTATGCCAGTTCTTATGCTCTTATATTGGGGGGTGAGATTTTTCTTTCTATACAAAAATCCCTGCTGTTGCCCTTTTCATTTTTCTCTTTTCATTAAAAAAGGCTATGTCCCAGCCACACAGCGGTGCATGCTTCCTTGGGGAATAAAGAGCTAAACTCTTGCTAGTCTCACTTAGAAAACAAAGTTACCACTTCACTAGAAATAAGCATCATAATGGGCAAGGGGTTGAACATACCTACTACTGTGTATATGTATTTTTAGCAACAGAATATATTTGTGTCTAGCAAAACTTACAGCTTATGCAACATGAAGATAAGCTGGTTTCTAGCACCATTCAGTAAGTGGTTTGTGCTCAGACCGTGGGCTGTGGCCGGCAGTTGGAAGCTGTGAGCTTCAAAACAGGGTTCGAAATCCAGAAGCCTCTGTTCATTGGCTGAGCCTTAGTCAGGGTGCGGGGCTATCAAGAAGGCCAGGGCTTTATGAAGCAGTGAAAAAGTGACCAGGGAGCTTTGCGACCAGGGACTGCTAACCGGGAGTTTCGAGAAGGAGTTGGGAAGGGGGCGAGGTACACTTGCCAATCTTCAAAACCTTTAAACTAAACTATAATCAAAACTTCTTGATTTAAACAAAAACCCTATCATTAACCTAGGTAACTGTAGGAGAAAATGCAGGCAGAAGCCCAGCAGCAGAGTGGGGGTTATCCTGTTTATTGCACTCGCTGTAGCATGTATGATTACCTGCTCTGTGAGTGGGTGGCGTATGTGTGCATTCGGTGCCAGGAGCTCCTGGCCCTCAGAGACCGTGTACGGGCTTTGGAGGCCAGGGTGGCGGAACTGGAGGAGCTAAGGGAGGCAGAGAGGTATGTTGATGAGGCTTTCCAGGACACTGTAGGTTTGTTCCACCTCCGGTCAGACAGTCCCTGCGCTGTTAAGGAGGATGAAAGGCCCAGAGAAGGAGGGCAGTCAACGGGAACAGAAGGAAACCTTCCCATAGTTGGGACCCTCCTTCCAGATGATGTTGGGGTATCCTCTTGCACTGAGGTTACCTCTCCGGGGGGGAGGAGGGGGGGAACTCCAGTCATTAGGAAAAGGCAGGTGTTAGTAAGGGGAGATTTGATCATTAGAAACCTAGATATCTGGGTTTGAGAACTGTATGGTGACTTGCCTGCCTAGTGCAAAGGTTGTGGATCTAGATAGACTTATGTGTAGTGCTGGGGAGGAGCCAGTGGTCGTGGTACATGTAAGTACCAATGACGTAGGGAGGGTAGGAGAGACGTCCTGGAGGCCAAATTTAGGCGGCTAGGAAAGAGACTGAAATCTAGGACTTCTATGGTGGCATTCTCAGAAATGCTACCAGTTCCACGCGCAGGGCCAGGTGGGCAGGCAGAGCGTCAGAGTCTCGATGCGTGGATGAGACGATGGTGTAGAGAGGAGGGGTTTAAATATATTAGGAACTGGGGAAAATTTTGGGATGGGGGAGCCTATACAGGAAGGATGGGCTCCACCTAAACCAAAGTGGATCCAGACTGCTGGCACTTAACGTTAAAAAGGTTGCAGAGCAGTCTTTAAACTAAGAGATGGGTGAAGCCGATTGCTGCAGAGGAGCACATGGATTGGACAGAGACTTCTCTTCAAGTAGAGTCTATTGATAGAGATTCTCTAGGTTTTAGTCAGGAGGAGGGAATGAAAGAGGATAAAGTATGGGCCAGATCAGACGGGAAACATTCACATAAAGAATCTGACACATCGAAAAGGGCAGACAAATAAACAGTGACAAGTTTTTTAAAGTGCTTGTACACAAATGCTAGAAGTCTAAATAATAAGATGGGTGAACTAGAGTGCCTCGTGTTGAAGGAGGATATTGATATAATAGGCATCACAGAAACCTGGTGGAGTGAGGACAATCAATGGGACACAATCATTCCGGGGTACAAAATATATCGGAAGGACAGAACAGGTCATTGGGGGGGGGGAGTGGCACTATATGTGAAAGAAAATGTAGAATCAAATGAAATAAAAATCTTAAATGAATCCACATGTTCCACAGAATCTCTATGGATAGTAATTCCATGCTCTAATAAGAATATAACAGTAGGGATCTATTATCGACCACCTGACAAGGCTAGTGATAGTGAGGATGAGATGCTAAGGGAGATTAGAGAGGCTATCAAAAGAAAAAACTCAATAATAGTAGGGGATATCAATTATCCCCATATTGACTGGGTACATGTCACCTCCGGACGAAATGCAGAGACAAAATTTCTTGATACTTTAAATAACTGCGTCTTGGAGCAGCTGGTACAGGAACCCACAAGGGGCGAGGCAAAACTCGATCTAGTCCTGAGTGGAGTGCAGGATCCGGTCCAAGAGGTAACTATAACAGGACCACTTGGAAATAATGACCATAATATAACAACATTTAACATTTCTGTGGTGGGAAGAACACTTCAACAGCCCAACACTGTGGCATTTAATTTCAGAAAGGGGAACTATGCAAAATGAGGAGGTTAGTTAAACAGAAATTAAAAGGTACAGTGACTAGAGTGAAATCCCCGCAAGCTGCATGGACACTTTTCAAAGACACCATAATAGGAACTCAACTTAAATGTATACCCCAAATTAAAAAACACAGTAAAAGAACTAAAAAAGAGCCACCGTGGCTTAACTACTATGTAAAAGAAGCAGTGAGAGATAAAAAGGCATCTTTTAAAAAGTGGAAGTCAAATCGTAGTGAGGTAAATAGAAAGGAGCATAAACACTGCCAAATTAAATGTAAAAATGTAATAAGAAAATCCAAAAAGGAATTTGAAGAACAGCTAGCCAAAAACTCAAAAGGTAATAACAAAATGTTTTTTAAGTACATCAGAAGCAGGAAGCCTGCTAAACAACCAGTGGGGCCCCTGGACGATTGAGATACAAAAAGGAGCACTTAAAGACGATATAGTCATCATGGAGAAAGTAAATGAATTCTTTGCTTCAGTCTTCACGGCTGAGGATGTTAGGGAGATTCCCAAACCTGAGACGTCTTTTGTAGGTGATAAATCTGAGGAATTGTCACAGATTGAAGTGTCACTAGAGGAGGTTTTGGAATTAATTGAGAATCTTAACAGTAACATGTCACCGGGACCAGATGGCATTCACCCAAGAGTTCTGAAAGAACTCAAATGTGAAATTGCGGAACTATTAAGTATGGTTTGTAAACTGTCCTTTATGTCAGCTACTGTACCCGATGACTGGAAGATACCTAATGTAACGCCAATATTTAAGAAGAGCTCTAGAGGTGATCCTGGCAATTACAGACCGGTAAGTCTAATGTCAGTACCGGGCAAATTAGTTGAAACTAGTAAAATTGTCAGACACACAGAAGAACATAAATTGTTGAGCAAAAGTCAACATGGTTTCTGTAAAGGGAGATCATGTCTTACTAATCTATTAGAGTTCTTTGAGGGGGTCAACAAACATGTGGACAAGGTCCGTCACCAAAGACTCTTACGTAAATTAAGTTGTCATGGGATAAGAGGGAAGATCCTTTCATGGATTGAGAACTGGTTAAAAGACAGGGAACAAAGGGCAGGAATAAATGGTAAATTTTCAGAATGTAGAGGAGTAACTAGTGGTGTTCCCCAAAGGTCAGTCCTAGGACCAATCCCATTCAACTTATTCATAAATGATCTGGAGAAAGGGGTAAACAATGAGGTGGCAAAGTTTGCAGATGATACTAAACTGCTCAAGATAGTTAAGACCAAAGCAGACTGTGAAGAAGAACTTCAAAAAGATCTCACAAAACTAAGTGATTCGGCAACAAAATGGCAAATGAAATTTAATGCGGATAAATGTAAAGAAATGTACATTGAAAAAAAAAATAACCCCACATACAATATGGTGGAGGCTAATTTAGCTACAACTAATCAGGAAAGAGATCTTGGAGTAATTGTGGATAGTTCTCTGAAGACGTCCACGCAGTAGGCAGTCAAAAAAGCAAACAGGGTGTTAGGAATAATTTAAAAGGGGATAGAGAATAAGACAGAGAATATTTTATTGCCCTTATATAAATCCGTGGTACGCCCACATCTTGAACACTGCGTACAGATGTGGTCCCCTCATCTCAAAAAAGATATACTGGCATTAGAAAAGGTTCAGAGAAGGGCAACTAAAATGATTAGGGGTTTGGAACGGGTCCCATATGAGGAGAGATTAAAGAGGCTAGGACTTTTCAGCTTGGAAAAGAGGAGACTAACAGGGGATATGATAGAGGTAAAAAAATTATGAGTGGTGTGGAGAAAGTGAAGAAGGAAACGTTATTTACTTGTTCCCATAATATAAGAACTAGGGGCCACCAAATGAAATTAATGGGCAGCAGGTTTAAAACAAATAAAAGGAAGTTCTTCTTCACTCAGCGCACAGTCAACCTGTGAAACTCCTTGCCTGAGGAGGTTGTGAAGGCTAGGACTATAACAGGGTTTAAAAGAGAACTGGATAAATTCATGGAGGTTAAGTCCATTAATGGCTATTAGCCAGGATGGGTAAGGAATGGTGTCCCTAGCCTCTGTTTGTCAGAGGGTGGAGATGGATGGCAGGAGAGAGATCACTCGATCATTACCTGTTAGGTTCACTCCCTCTGGGCCACCTGGCATTGGCCACTGTCGGTAGACAGGATACTGGGCTGACCCAGTGTGGCCATTCTTATGTTCTTATTTGCCTTGGCAGTATCCTAAATGTACAGGATGGGTGCATTTTAAAAATCCAAGTAAATATTGCCTATTGATCCTGTTCTGTGGGGTAAACTCTGTCAGACTCCTTTATGTCCTTATGAGAGAGAACACACATTTCTACCAGGAATAGACATCTAAGTTTCTAGTTACTAAACTTTCCAGCAACACCAGGCAGTTATTGTAGCTTGGTAAATTGGTCACAGGACCCTGTGTCAGAAATTAAAACTGTGTAGTATTTCCGTGGCTGCAGATACTGAGAAGGCAGAGTTTCCACGTGTCAGAATCCCAAGGTGCACAGCTCACCAGCAGAATGTCCTGGAGTCTCTGCTGGAAAGGTCTGACAGCAGATGTAGAAGTAATGCTCCCATAACTCTTTATTCTAGGCTCGTTACCCCCATCTCATCAGCAGAGCGAGAGGGCGAGGGACATTCTGTTCATTTGACACTCCAAATGATGCAACCAGGACCAAGCTAATTGCAATAGCCAGAAATAAAGGTATGATAAAGTCTGTCCACATGTCATGCGGGAGAGTGGCTTTCAGTATCACATCCCCGCATGCATTTGATTTTTCTCCTGTGGCGTATAGACAATGTCACACGGATGTTGCACCAGTGAATGAAAAAGTTCCAGAAAATTTTGTTTTCCCTGGCTGAGGAAATAACATACTATTTCCATAAGCATGATGCCAAAGCCTCAGGTTGTTTCCACATTCGGGATGTAAGACAACAGAAATGTTCCCCTAATGTTCTACATACAGCCTAACACTTCAGTGGAGATTTTAATTTTTATATTAAAATAGAGGTTAGTTCTACCAAGGCTTTTTTTGTTAGTGAATACATTTACACCACCACACTAATTTATCATGTATGTATGAGTAATATTTTATAATGCCATTTATAATTTTAATTTTTTAATTAGAAAATGAGATCTTTTTTCTATAACAGTGGAATGTTCTATTTAGGCTGGTAATACTCAAAATTTATTTGTGTATAGAAAATCACATAATCGTGTGTGTGTGTGTATATATCCCTATATAATCCACTCTTCTTGCAGTGTAGCTTACAATAATTTATAGTTTATAGAACTGTCATTTTATGTCATGACATACCACAGTTTATACAACTATGCAGACTATAATTTCATAATAATAGATCGTCTATAGAAGTGTATCTGTAGCTGGCCAAGATTTTCAAAAGTAACTTGTGATTTTTGGGTGCTCAACTTGAGACACCTTAGAAGGGGCCTGAATTTCAAACAAAGTGCTGAGCACTCAGCCTCTGAAAATAAGGTTCCTTCTAATTTGTCTCAAGTCAGGCACCCCAAATCACTAGTCACTGTAGATCTTTAGGTTTAAACAATTATACAGTGGTTTTTTAGAGGACTGTTAAATTCTAGTATTATGTTGACATGTGGGGTTGGGAAGCAAAACCTTTTCTTTGTAAAAGCTGAAACAGTAAAACAATTTCCCTTAGGCGTTAGGGCTGTGATCTTGCATTTCCATAAAATAAGACTCCTGTGCAATGAAAATCTTTGTAACATTATAAGTTTTAAAATAAATACGGTTTTGGGGAAATGCCTGTTATTAAATTTGAGGCTTCAGAAAGTCTGTCTGTACATCCTGCTTATAGAACTGACTCAGACAAATTAAGATGCAAAAGGTGAAAAAGATTTAAATCCCAGAATGGGGGGGGAGGGTGAAAGCTATTAACTTTATGCAATACTCAGTGATGAAATAACCCTTGAAGCTCCCTAAAACAGTAACAAAAGTACCAGCAATTATTGTACTTTAGAGATGAGACAGATCTTCTTTGTGAGAATTTATTTTTTCCCACCCAAGCTTTAGAGAGAGATTTTCATTGCTGAGAGACTCCAAATTTAAAATGCAACCTACCTTATTGTTTTAAACATCCCCCTGATTCTATGAATTCTTAGCCGTCCAAGACTAAGGTAGCTTGAGAATGGTACACATAGAGCAGACAATTGTATTCATGAACTTGGTGCTGTCCCTCTGCTGAAATTACTGTCAGACTAACATTTTAGAAAACTATAAAAGAAAATCAACATCCTCCTTGCTTATGAAAAGTGAGCCAACCGAGAAGGCTGAAGGAGAAACACTTTCAGGGCCACTTCAAAACTAGTTAGTGCTGTAGGGTAGGTGTGGGTGGGTGGGTGGGTGTGGACCAGGCCTTGTCTACACAACACAGTTTTGTTGGCAGAAGGCAGCTTTTGACAACAAAACAGTGGAGGTGTACACACTAAAAAGGTACTTATGTCGGCAAAACAAAACCACCTTGACGAGAGGCATAAAGCTTTTTGTGGCAAAATTAAAGCGAGAAAGCATCCATATAGATGCTACAGTTTATGTCGCCATAACTGGCCTCCCGCAGTATCCTACAATGCCTACTGTGACCGCTCTGCTCAATGTTTTGAACTCTGCTGCCCTGCATACAGCTACACAAGTATGCACCCCTCCCCTTTCAAAGCTCCTTGAAGTTCTCACAGCTGAACATGCCGCTCCCCTCTTGCAGCAAAGAGCAAATCATGAACATGGAATCCTGCTCTCTCTGGCACTAAGAAGAAAGCAGTAGGCATGTCTGATGTTCAGGGTGTTCCTCTCCCCCTGCCTCAGGACTGGTTGTTTCCGGCTGCTGTCTGAACTTACACAGCATGCCGACATAATCACTTCCCTCACACACATTCTGTCTGTCTCTCACATACACATTTTCCCCACACTCACTCAAACACTCCCCCAACACGCACTGTCTCTCTTTCTTCCCCTTCCTCCTCCCCCCCGCTCCCTGTCTAGGGTTGCCAACTTTGGTTGGATGAATTCCTGGAGGTTTCATCACATGACATTATCTTTAATTAAAGATTAATCTTTAGTTGCTGGAGACTGCAGAACAATCCTGGAGGGTTGGCAACCCTATCCCTATCACATACTCCCTCTCTCTCCCACACCCTCACAAACATTTCAGTTGAAAAGCAGCTGGCAATGCCCATGGAACAATGGGTTTGAGAAACCTGCATCAAGTGACACTGTACCTGCCCCATGAGGCATTGCAAGCCCTTCCCAAAGCACCCTGCAGCCAGTTGCACAGTGGGATAGCTACTCATAGTGCACTGCTCTCTGCGTTGATGCAAGAGTTGCTAGTGTGGGTGCGCTCTGCCAAAACAAGGAGTATAGTGTGGACATGCAGTAGTGGTTTAATTAAAGCGGTTTAGTTAAAGCACCATAATTTTGTCAACAAAATTCTGTAGTGTTGACATGGCCCCAGCTGAGCAACAGAGATTTTAGCAGTACTGCAGCCTTTGATTGGGAGAATGGATAAATTGTTTCAGAATCAGGAGAATACTTTACATTTAAAAAAAAAATTTAGTACGGATTCAATGATTGGCCAGTCCCTTTGGATGGTTACTCTTGACCTTCTGTACTTAACAGTGTATTAAATACAAAAACATCACACCAAAGATGAAAACTAGCAAACATCTTGTACTGTGATGTAGGCCGTGACTGTGTTAAGAGTATTAATGCTCGCTTTCAGTCTTTGTCACTGCCTGAGCATCAGTCTCTTTGTGATACTATTTGGCCTCCCTTGTCACTGCTAGGACTACTTCCCGCATTTCAAACATCTGATGAGAAGCATCAAACTGCTACCGTGCTGCTTATGTTTGTTGTTGTGTCAGGTGATCAGCTCCAGGCCCCTTTGCACCACTGAAACCCCATTTATGGCTTTACATGGGTCTGCAGTGCTGTGGAGAAGCTTGTACTGGCCCTCTGCACTGGGATGAACTTCATCCTGAAAGAATGGTATGTGCTGTGTATCCTACAAAGTGGGAAGTCACTAAGGTACATCTTATTGCCTTAGGTGTTGTCCTGGGAGGCTGTGGTGACAGATCGATCCGTTTCCGCCCAACTCTGATCTTCAAGGATCACCACGCGCACCTCTTTCTGAACGTCTTCAGTGACATCTTAGCAGACTTCAAGTAAACACACACTTTCTTATACTGAACAGTCCAGTCCTCTAAGATAACGAAATTAATTTACTTAATTGACATAGAGATATATATATATATATTCACTTACAGGACAAAATGTGAATTCATAAAATGAAGCTGTTGGTTTTTTTCCCATGCTTACCAGCAAGTCCAGCTGCTTTAAACTGAAACTCTGGATGCTCATAGAGTTTTGGAGTTTCACAGATCCCTAGCAAGTGCATCTAAAATGCCTGTGCTCTGAGCAGTGTGTTTGCAGGGGATATTGCACTTGTTGGGTGCTAGATTGCCCTCCATTTTCAGCCTTGGGTCAGAGCAGGAAACAAAGAATAACTCTACAGACATGCACTGCCTTGCATATTTGATTATTTAAACATAACACAATAATATCTATATTTTCATAGGTAAATGCTGTAGCTTTCCTTTCTCCACTTTGTGTCCAGAGGAAGCAGCAGGTCTTGTGAGTGTGGGGTAGAAGCTTAGGAGATGTCTGCCAGGCAGAAAGTGCCACTGTCTGACAGTGACTGGGAGGAGAGAACAGATGTTTCAAAGCAAGCTCTGCTTTCCAGCACTGCCAAGTACAGTATTTCAGAGAATCACTTCCAGCTGTGGTCCCATAAATACAAACACACCATCTGCCATACCAGACTGGACCAAGGGACCATCAGATCTGCCTTCGACATATACCTAGTTCTTTAGAGGCATTGATGCATCTGGCCAGTTGAGTAGTACATGGAAGTGAGCGGGGGGGAATAATTCCTTTCTGGCCCTTGATCAGTTATTCCTAATGTATAAAGTGAGACTTGTGCACACAAAACTGTACCCAAATTGCTGAAGCTTAGGAAATAAAATGAAGCATGTACTGCAGCCTTATTTTAGCAATCTAAAATGCGTTGGGCTGCAGGATTATTTAACCTGCTTGCCCATAATATGCAGCCATTGATTTAGCAAAATTTCTAATTCAAGGTATTTTGCAAAACCACAGATGCATTGTTTTGTACCGAGCCATTACTTGACATCAGATCTGTTGTGATGGAGTCCTTACCAAGTGCACAGCTCTAATGCAAAATAATTCTATTGTTTTAGTAGATTTCTTCTCTCACGCTTAGGGTCCTTTAGAAAATCACAGGATCTATAAATGTCAGTGGTCTGTTAATCTGTTCACTATCAGACAGTTGTTTTGGGGTATCTCCTTTATATATGCCTTTCCTCTGTCCAGTAGAAAGAGTATTTTCATGAAGCTGATTTGCTAAGCTAGTGCTGTTATGTATTTCCTTTCTCTTCACTAAGGAACGTTTGAATTTTGCCTGAATAATGACTGAACGTCATTCAGGGTGAAAAATATTTTGAACTGACTTGTGAATTTTTCATGTCCTGAGCCAATAAATAAGAATTAAAAATTAAATTCAGTGGAAGCACTTAAATATTTAGGTTGAGACCTGCTCAGCAGCATAGGAGATTTAGACACAAGTTCTGATAATTTCAATGAAAGATATGTCTAAGTCTTCTGGTCTGTTTTGAAAACCGTAATATTTCTGCCTAAGAAGTAACTTTCATAATTACTGCCAACTAGCAACCAAGGAAATTCACTTCTGCTAATTTAAAAATAAGGAGATCCATGTAAGCCTGTCTGTGCTACACACCGGAACTCTGAAACTCATTGGTCAGAGTTTTCATAGTGTAGACAGGGCTTTTGACTGTTAGTTTTCTGATGATTATCTGTAAAAGTTCATAGTTAGGGAACTAGCCAGCAAAAGTCAGGATAAAACTTGGAATTATATGTAGATTACAAAGACTAGATGAAGGGTTGGTAAATAACTGTACAGTGAAACCTCATTGTCATCCCAGTCCTAGCAGATATAATACTATCAAGCAGAAAGTCAAACTAAAAAATTCCTCATTTGACAACATTTTGGTAATTAGTTCATTCAACATATCAGTCAGTAGATTTTAGTAAATGTCTTTAGCAAATCTTGTACTTTTACAGAATCAAAGTTCCAGTAATGAAGTCTTATCACATCCTCACTTTTATTATAAATACTCTTGGTGTTTTTTATAACTCTTACTGACACTCAGTAACTGTATAAAATTGTGCAAAATGTATGTTGTTCAGATTATGTTAGAAAACATACACAGAGAGCACTGCAGCCTAAGCATAATAAAGTAATATTGTTTACAGCATATTGTGGACCGTGCCAAATGTTTAAACAAAAATACCTAACTGCACTTCATGATGTAACTGGTAGCAATGTACACAAATCCATGAAATAAGTAAGTTTCCGGTGTAATCAGTATTATTAAATAAAATATTTATAATTGAACTCCTCCAGTAGCACTTTTTATTGTTAGAAATACACTTTTTAAATAAAAATATACAATCAAATGTTATGCTCACTACATAGTTCTGTATTTGTATATACTCTTTGGAGGATAGTACACCATACACATAGCCCACTCTTGTCAGGTGATACCTCCGGCTGCATTAGTATTTAAGCCAAGAGGAATCACAAGCCAACCGACTGCTTTGTCATTTCCTCTTGCTTTACTGCACTAGCGTTGAGTTCAGCCAAGCCATAGGAATGATGTGAACTCCCCCTACTGGCTCTGCATTAGTAGACTGCAAATCAGGGTTGGTCTGAGTTATGTGTTTAAATGGTGGTGATTTTCCCTCTGCAACACACACACATGAAGTGAGTTGTAGCTCATGAAAGCTTATGCTCAAATAAATTGGTTAGTCTCTAAGGTGCCACAAGTACTCCTTTTCTTTTTACACACACAAAAATGAGCCAAGGACGAGGTGTGGAAACAACCCTGAAAATTATAGCTAATTCTTCCAAGGCAAGTGAACACTGAGAGCTAAATTATTTGCCATTGTCCTAGGTTTGCTACATGAAGTAAAAATGGTGTAAGAAAAGTCTTCAGCACTTCCAGAACAACTCAACATTTGTAGGTTTTTCTTGAATTTGTGATAGAAATGTTAATGTTATCCAGCAGACTTTTCATGTACAGGTCTTTGATTGATATTCAGCACTGAGTGAGCACCATCCAGATGACTATCATTTCATTCTCTGAATCAGTAGTTTTCTCAACATCAGTTGATTAAGTTTCACAACACGCCAGCGAGGTAGGTGTACTTATGGGTGTTGAGGGTGCATTTTAAAAAAAAACTAAGTAATTATCCATTTCATAGATGGGGATAGTTCAGACCTCAATGTTCACAGTATTATCAGTGAGCAGAATCCTGCCCTGTTCAGCACAGTGGAGGGAGCAGACATACTCCCTGCAAAATTCTACTATGAACTTTACCCAGTCATAGCAGGATTTCACAGGACAGGTTTGAAGGTGCCCTGGGAAATGCTCTTTGTTGCTCCTACAAGCAGAAGCAAAGTGCACTTTGTGCACACCATGCTGCTGTGACTGCAGCATGTAATCCATTTGATTGGGGTAGGGTTACACCTCCACCCCTTAAGGTATGTCTTAACACTTCAAGATGGGAGTGTAATTCCCAGCTTGAGGATACATAACTGTGCTAGCTCTGATCTAACTAATGCACTAAAAACAGTGTGTAGCTGTGGCAGCAGGAGCTGGTAGCTGTCCCAAGTATGTGTCTAGCATCTCAGACAGGTATGTACGTCGGGTTGCTAGCCCCTCTCACCCCTTGTGCCTCCATGGCTGTGTTCTATTTTTAGTGTGCTAGCTCAATCACAGCTAGTACAGAGATGCCTTCTTAAACTGGGACTCAAACCACCACCCCAAAGTGCATACATATCCTTAGGAACATGGCAATCTCACATTGGCTGGCCTTTCAGCGTAGCACTCATAAGGTCCTGCCTTGCTGCTAGTTCCCTAATCCTTATCTTTCTTCCTCTACTCTTGCATACCAGTGCAGCAGAGAGGATTTTGCATTAACGTGCTGTATGTTTTTAGGAATTATTTGACTCTAGGCAAAACATTTGACACTCAGTTGTAAATCTGTCGCAGAAATCAGTAATACTAGAATAATCGAGAGCAGCTAAGTAATGAGAAATGGAACCTCCAAAGATGTTAAAAGGTGGAATGAACTCTGAGCTAATGCTTGTGATCACCTATGTTCTTCTTGAACATTTCCATTTATGATGCCTTAGTGACCTCCTTTGGCAGCTGCTCTGTAATTGCTCTTATCTGACAGGTTAGGTTTAGATAAGAATACTTTGTGCTTCTTAGACCACGATTTCTTGTAGAACTTCATTTGGTCAATTTCAAGTGTTTTTGTACTGAGTAATCTATCTTATCCCACCAGCCATCCTCTCCCTTTACTAATTCAATTATTTTAATGTGAAAAGGATAAAATTGCAGGATCAGGCCCTTCATTAATATACAATGAAATTTATTATAGGTATAAAGTCCATACAGGGCCAGACAGAGGGTTTTGAGGGCCTGGGGCAAAATCTAAAACTGAGGCTCCCCACCCTTCCAAAAAGATTACCACAGAGGGGAGGGGGTTGGAGAGTGAGCCCACCCCATACTCACCCCAGGATAAGGCTCACCTCGTGTCCCAGGCTCACTGTGCCAAATTTCAGTGCGTGATGTTGCAATCTGATACAACAGTTTGCAACACCACTAGGTTTGGTGGCCCTCTCAAACAGGACTCCTGGGCAAACTGCCCCTTTTTCCCCACTGAGTTCATGTTTTCTCCATGTCCAGGCCTGCTTCTCATTATGGAGTAAATCTTGATCCTGATTTCCAGCTCACTGGTAAGGACATCTTTGGGGAGGTACGGACTACTCTCCACCCAGGCCATGGAGCAGTAAAGCTGCTGTCCTCGGTGGGGGAGTACAGAATTTGAATAGTGATTCTTCCAGCCTCTCCAGGTGCGCATAGCAGTGGGGGCAGCTATATGCCTCTGTGAGACTGCCAAAAGCGAACACAAACACAGATACTGATGGTGTGTAACCAGAGCATTCCATATCAGGAGAGGCACTGGGCAGGATTTACTCCTATGAACTTTCTTAATACTATGTAAAGTGGTGCAACTTTAATCAAACAGCTCCCACTATACCATATGGTTTGCTTGTGTTGACATTTGTAATTTTTCACATGATAGTAATAAAGGTAGCCATTACATTGTCATTAAAATACATACTGTGCTTTATAAATCTGCTTAATTACCTGTCATTCCGTATCAGTAAGCAACACAACTGAAGTCTGTTAACACTTTATACAGTGCAACTTTGGGTTTTTTTTAAATTTGTGATAAGTACAGTCCATACCACACACAGCAAAAAAGCAAATGTATTCTAACTGCAGTCTGGTCAGTGGAAGGATATTTTGAACTGATGTGCTATTTAGCTCCTGTGTGGGCACTGTTGCTGTCGAAAGATCCCAATCAGTGATGACATGAAGTTGTGCATGCACCCACTTTTTATAAAATCTCAGCCCAATTCAAATATTTCCATGATTCTTTATTTTAATGTTAACCTTTTAAAAATAACCATTCCCCTGCTGTTTTTGCAACCCAAATATTACAATGCTATGCCTAAGAAAATGAAATTGACAGTTTCAGTTGGTTAAACTGAAAAAGAAAATCCAAACAGAGCATAAGCCCTGAAAAATAAATGCTTAAAATTCTTTGTTTCAATAACCTAAGACATTGTCTATAGACCAGGGTAAGAAAATGTTTTTTAAACTTGAACAGGAACCTGATGGTGTGTCTGTAAATAGTACTACTGTAACATACTTCTCTTCAGAATTTTTGATCCTTTTCATTATGTACACACTTTAAAATGCTTTACTGTGGCTCTTGACACACTGTCCAGCTACTCTGTGCTTTCATATAGTTGAAGTAGATATTCTCTTGCAACATATTTTTCTCCAAGCAATACTTAGAGCCTTGTGAAGATCATCCAAGCACTGAACCCACAAGCTACAGATGAAAGATGTACAAAGTTCACTCTGGATTCCATTAACACCTTTTGATCTGACAGAACAACTGTTACAGAAAAAAGTGAGTGGCAAACTTTCCAGTTGGTGCCAGCCCAGAAGACAAGGGAGCGAGCAAGCAATTCCACCTCACTCCCATGACAATATCTTTGAAAATCCCTGTACCAGGATACAGTTTTAATAACTTATTAATTTTTCATGTTAATATAAATAAGACTTGCCTGATCAAAATTTTATATAAATTGGAAGTGCAGTCTCACAAGAGACTAAAAATGGCACTGTGGGCTGCTATGTTATATCTATGATAGCAAATTACATTTGCTCAGTTTTACCAATAAATGTTTTTTTTAACTGCCATTCTACAGTCTGAAAGCCACGCTGAGAGAAAGACGCAAAAAACCCACCACCACCACACTGAACTGCAACTGCAGATTAAGGTGAAACAATTTTAAAGATTTCAACTGTGTAAGTTACCATAAGACATGAATATTAAACCATATTTCTTTACATAATGGTTGTGTGTGTGTGTGTGATGAGATTCCCCTTTCATCTGAAACTAGTTGTACAGGAACTTCTATCTGGTGGGTTGCTACATCATTGTATCCCCTTTATACAAACACGGGTGTGCATGTTAGCTCATAAAGGATTTGTATGGAAAAAGTCTGGAAATATTCCATATTTGAGTGCTTACAAATCTATTAAGCTATGAATTCAGCATGAAGAGCAATGGAAAAACATTAAACAAGCTAGACGCTTGGAAAATGTTGGTCATTGCATCTAATGAGTCACTAAAATCCTCCAAATATTTGGGCAAACCTCTGTTTATCCACAATACGGCCAAACGTTAGGGTAAAATATAAAACCTGTGTACTATTGTGCTGTTTAAACTGGAGCAGTACTTCATTTTTAGCATCTCCAGTGTCACTCAACATCATTACAGTTTCAACTGGACAATAAATTTCTTTCTTTCTTCCCCAAAATGTTAAGTGTGCCACTTTTACAATGGTGCCAGCTTCATTTAAGTACATCAGTCCAATCATTCGTCTGAGAAAATAACTTATACCATACAGCATTGCAGAAGCAAAGCAAGCAGTGCCAGTGACATACAACAGAAAATCCTGAGAAACTTGTTCCTGCAGATAGAGGTGATAGACAGGAGGGAGGATGACTATGGTTATACCAGTCTGTAGCAACTTCATTCTTGAAAATATTCTACAATATTTAATTCCTGGAAACTTGTAGACCAGTTTGAACTGTTCTTTGTTCTCAGTCATAGACTTTTCTAAGACTCTGTTGGTGGGGGTTAAGCTGCCAGCACATCTGTGCAGTGCCAGCCCTGTCCCAGGATAAAAATTAGCACTGTCAGGTTGCCATCTCTGTGGCTGTAAGAACATATGGGTCCCAAAGCAACGGGGTAGGCACATGTCTTCTCTTTTCCACAATCTTGGTGAAAGCTCCCTTGGTAGAGATCTCCCAAAGGAAGGTAGCAAGTGGAGTCGAGTCCTGATTTTGAAGATTCCAGCCTAAAAGAAAACATTCCCATACCACACCATTAAATCTTTCAATACTGGCATTACACAACACTTGCAGCTCTTATAATATCTGTCTCTGTAGCAGCTTGAGGACCATCAGGGTGTAGCCCTTACATTCCTACTGTGTTCTAAGCGAACTGGTGAAGCCTGTGTTTGTGTTGAGACACTTACTCAGGTGCAGATTTCAGTCTGAGGCCCGTGTACACAGCACGGAAGAGGCAGAATTCCTTGCTCTAGAGGCGTAGAGCGGCCCAGGAGCAGCCGCATCACGGCGCATACAGGCGAAAGGGCCCTGGAGCGCCCAACAGCCTCGCTTTAGGGCAGCAAGGGGAGCGGCACCGGCCCTCGGCGAAACGTCATGGGGGCTGTCCAGGCGCTAGGTACCGCCACCTGCCCGGCGTGTCTGCCGGCAAAGTGCTTCCCCCCGCGGCGCCTTGCCGACCGCGCCTTCCCCCCGCGGCCTGGCCCGCTCGTCCCCCACCCCAGCCCAGCTACTGCTGGGACCGGCCCTCGAGAGGCGGAGTATTAGCGCTGTGCGCCATGTACAGCGCCTAGCACGCCTGCGAATACCGCCGGGGCCCGGCCTACGAGCGGGCGCTGGGCCGCATCCCCCAGCGCCAGTCCCCGGCCTCTTACCATCTCGACACGTACAGAGGTGAAGCTACGCGGCCGCACACTGCGCCTGCGCCGTCGCGGCCCGGCGCGCAGCACTGTGGGCGGGCTCGGGGAGCGGGGCGGGGGCGCTGCGGGCGCCTGTCGGTGGAGCGGTTTGGGTTCCCGGCATCCCCCGCGGCGGAGTCGCGCAGAGCCGGAAGCGAGTGCAGCGCCCGGCTGGCCGGACTGAGCCACGTCATCCGCAGTATGGCGGCGCCGGGCAGCAGCGTCCTGTGCCTCTTCGATGTGGATGGGACCCTGACCGCCCCCAGGCAGGTGAGCCGGCGGGGGTGTCCCTGGGGCTTTCGGACCTGGAGCGGGTGATTGGGAGCGGGCCCTGGCGTGGGTCGGGGGGTCATATATGGGAGGCTTTGGGGCTGGGACGGGCTGGGGGGTGGGCGTCACATGGAGGAACGTGTGGGAGTTTATGGGGTTGGGGGTGGGTTGTGGGGGTATAGGGCTGGGGTGGCCTGTGGGCTGATATGGGGATGTGTGGGAGGGTGTGGGGGCTGGGGAGGGCTGTGGGGGGCATAGGGTAGGGGCTGTGGGGGGCTATAGGCCTCGGGTGGGTTGATATGAGGATGTGTGGGAGTTTATGGGGTTGGGGTGGGTTGTGGGCTGATATGGGGATGTGTGGGAGGTTGTTGACGGTGAGTTGTGGCGGGGGTAGAGAGTTGGGGTGGGCTATATGGGGATGTGTGGCAGTTTATGGGGTTGGGATGGGTTGTGGGGGGTATAGGCCTCGGGTGGGCTGATATGGGGATGTGTGGCAGTTTATGGGGTTGGGGTGGGTTGTGGGATGTGTGGGAGGTTGTTGACGGTGGGTTGTGGGGGGGTATAGGGTTGGGGTGGGCTGTGGTGTTACATGGCAGATGAATGGGAGGTTATGGAGTATAGGGTAGAAGGACCTGGGCAGGTGATTATTAGGGGAGTCTCTGGCTGGACTGGGAGCCTGGGGAGGTTATTGGGGAGAGGGGCGTGGTTTGGGCAGGGTTATCGGTGATACTGTCTGCCAGACCCATCAGGTCTGACTCCAAAATATGCAGTTGACAAACCCTGAGAGTTACACTATCAAAGACCTAGAAAATAGTAGTTTCCAGTCCCACCAAAGATTTAGCACCTACAATTTCCCTCCTGTACTAATATTCCATGCATCACTTTTGCACCAATAGGGGGCCCCTGTGTTACAGTCATGTTCTTTTCATGCTTTGTTTGCCATGTTGGTGGAAGATGGTAGTGTCGCTTGTAGTATTCTGGCTTGTCAACACCGTGTGTCAGTGACTTATGATTAGAACTGTGCAAAAAACTGATTTCTCCACTCCGTCAACTCAGCTGGCCATGCTGAAAAATTGGAGAAGAAAATAGTTTCAGGTCGATGTGGGATGAACATTTTTTGAACTTTTCAGTTAACCAAAGTGTTAAAAAAAAATTAGTTTGGGTCACACTAAATATTTCATTCTGTTTTAGAGCTTTTTGAAACTTTTTAAAATTAAAACTGAAGTAAACTTCAGAAAAAAACTCATTTCAAGTACCGAAAAAATCAAAACTTTTTTAAAAAGTTTTTTGGAATGAAACTGTCCTGCACATTTGTCATGGCTTCGCATTAATTTTTGGTTGACCCAAATCTGTATTCTTCAGCAAAAATAGGTTTTGGCTGAAAATATTCACACAAGCGGCACGTGTGATAGATTTAAAATTTTTATTAACGCAAATGTTAAAGTTATACAATACATAGATTGAGAAAAGCGTGTCTGTATATCTGGGTATAGTGCTTAGATTATCCACACATACAAAGTTAGTTTTTAAAAGTTTTACATATGATACATAGAGTACATAATCAGCAATATCCCAAATTTAGGTGAATAGATTTAACAATACAATTTAGATATTAGAATTTGAATTCTTGGGTACATCACTCATGAAAAGTTGTACAAAGATTTGGTTGTGGAAAGCAAAATATATCAATGAGTGGGGATTGTCTCTCAGTAATTGAGAATTAGGTCTGTTATCCATTTAGAAAATACATACTACACTACAAAAATCTCTTGTTGCTGCGACATTCTGATCACCAGTTCGGTCCCATGTGCAAACTCTGAAAGAGTAGCCACCCAGAAACTTAGGACTTTGTGACTACTACTCTGTGTTGCTATTTTTAATGATGAGCCCTGTCCATTCTGATTGCAATAATTTTTTGGTAACAGTTTAGGTGACTTTTGAGACTGGAGACTTGGATTAAGACAAGCGCCACATGATATTATAGTGCATACTGCTAAATGGGAGACTGCTTGACAAGTTCACGCGAGGCCTTTGTCTGCTAAACTGTACAGTAGCCCTGAAAGGATAGGAACCAGTACACAGTGGGAGTGGCAGAGGAGGTGTTATATAAAGCAAGCTTAAAGTATCCATTGCTGCCCCATGGGATGAGTTCAGTATGTGGGCAAGGAAGAAAATATAAGTTCTGGGTTATAACTTTTTTATAATATTCCTGATTATTAGGATTCAGCTTTAAGAAGCATGTTTTGTTGTCAGCTCCAATGTTTAACTGTCACAGGAGCTTCTTTCCTTAATTATTCCAAAACCTCTGCTAGCAATAACCATATTACACTGGGGGATGGATTTTGTTGAACAGACATTAATATATCTCACTTTGAGATTCAGAAAAATAAATAAAGGTGCAGCTCAGGTTTTTTCCCCAGGGGGCTGGAATATTTATTTTCTATTGATTTAGAAGTAACATGCAAGGTTTAGGAAATGAATAATTATATAGTCATATGCATTGAGTTTAAGTCAAACTGAGATTTCTTGTAACAAGATTTTTTTGTAACAGCTTCAAAATAAAAATCATATTACTTTTGAATATTTTATATATTCAGTGTAACTATAATTGAAAAAGTGCATGACATTTTCAACTGTTTTTCAGTTTATTTACTTTGTACCTTTGACAATACTTCACATATAGCCAGTTTTGTTGTTTCCTTTGTTTTGCACGAGTGTCTCTCACAGTAACGGAAGAGACATCTTAAAAGAAAGTTGTTATAAAGCCACAAAAATTTAGCAAGGACACTTGTGGGCAGTTGTCTGGCCTGAAACTAATTTAACTCATTTTTTAAAATTCATTATATTTAAGATGATGATGTACCTTCATATTATTTTACTGTCTTTTGTTCTGTTTTTAGGAGTAACTTTGTCTCAGTAAATAATGGCTGGCTGGCTGGAATGAGAGTTAGCTGACTGAAGCTCAATGAATTGAGAATGGAGATAATGCCAGTAATTTGAAGGAAATGCCTACTGTTCCATCTTGAGAGTTGCGGGTGCACATAATGTTGTTGGCTTGCAGTTTAGGGGAGGGAGCTCTTGGATTCTCAATTTTTCTTGGTTTCAGGAAGCAGCAGTGCCCATAAGTGCCATTTTTTAACCTATGAGTTTAGTGTGGTGATTGTAAGCCATTTATTTGAATATGGACGTTGTCACACTTGCCTCTGACTTCCAAACTGGGTGGGGGGGATTAGTTCAGTCTATGTGGAGGCTGACCTAGAAGACACCTCAGAAGCCAGTGCAGTTTTTTGACTTTTTAGCAATAGGGAACACACTGCATTAGTGAGCCAAATGCTGTAGTGGCTTCCTTCTTATTTAAGGCATTTTTACCTTATGGGAAGATTTTCTCATAGGCATTTTTAGCTCTCATATTGTTTCTTCAAGCCCGACACAGTTTAGTTCCCAGTGACCTTTTTCCCACTGCACTGTTGTATTTACGGTCAACTGGTATCTCAAACTAAAAGTACCTAGACTACCTAAAAATTGTAAACTCTTCTTTTAATGTAGAAAATCACAGCAGAAATGGCAGAATTTCTGCAGAAGCTGCGGAAGAAGGTGAGAGTTGGACTTGTAGGTGGTTCAGACTTGGACAAAATTCAAGAGCAGCTGGGAGACGATGGTAAGAAAAGAGGATGATGCAATCCCAGTTGAAACAAATTGCTTATGAGGTAGTCCTGATGCGTAAATACAAACTCTTTCTCCTGGAGTTGTTCATTAAATGCAAGCTTCCTTATTCCTTGTTCTGAGTATCAGTTTCTCTGTGTTTATTATACCACATCAATTTCATGAAAAGTTAGTTATTTACTGTCCCACTCAGAACCTGCTCAGGTTAGAATATGACAATTGCTGAATTTTATACCCTATGTGGACACCTACCAGCTGCATTAAAAGTCCTATCTAGTACCTATGCTTTTGGGTAGGATGATTTTATATCTTAAAGATCTTGAAATTTTTTCTTAAGGGATTGTGACTCAGAGTGAAGTACTGACTCCACACTACCATTGTAGTAAGATATATTTTAACATCTTTATAAAATGGAGGTGTGCATATCTCATTACATATGTTGTTAAGCTATCTAATGTGTTCATCCATGCAGGAGTTGGTTTTATTAGATGGTGGCTCTGAAAAGAAAATCTGGTTCTTTTCCTTTTCAACTCTATGTAATATTTTTAATGTGAAAGATCAATAGTAATAGCCTTCCGTAATTCACAAATCTGCAAGCCCAGAACATGCCACAAACATGTTACCTAACTGTGGCCTGTAAGTGGCCTCCAGGAAGTCATCTTGTCCTACGCTAGCAAGATCCTGATACCCTGAAATAATCTCCAGCAGTGTTACAACTGCTGCAAATGTTCAGGTCAGGATGTGATTTCACAGCTTTTCTTGAAACAGAATATTCTGTTCCACAGCTGGTCTGATAGTGGTCTTCAGCCTATTCCTGCAAAATTCATTTGAATCCAAATGCTGAATTTTAGTTTCAGCAGCAGTATCACACAGCTTGTAGTGAAATAAATAGTACAGTACGTTTTCCTATTGCAACATAGTTAATGGCTCAGAACAAGCTGCTTGGATTCACCATTTTGTAACCATATATTTTCATCTTCTAATACTACTTACATATTTCAGAGGAGACTCAATACTCCTATAATTCAATGTAAACACACACACACACACAAATCTTAATAAGGCAGAGTTGCATTGAAAACATCACTCTCAAATAGGTAAACTTTCCTTTGTCCCCTTATCAGTTTAAATCCAGATTGTTGTTCCAAGGTTTTGCAATACTTACTGGATCCAGGACAGTTTACAATAATAAAGTACAAAGAAATGTGCTAAGGATGGAGTCAGATCCTTAACACTAAATGTATGTAACTTAACTACAAGCTCTTCACATGATGTTAGTCTCCCAGTGACTTCCGAAGGAGGAACAAATACAGAGGAGTTGCAGGATTAGGTCCTTGGAGTCTCTCACCGGACATTACAAGTGTGTAACTTTTGTGCTTAATATACTAAAAACTACCGTATTTTGACCTGAAAGGGTTTACATATTATAAAGTACGAGGGAAGGCAAATTAAAGTAGACGCTGCAGCATTTTTTTGTTTGTATTTTAGTGGTTGAAAAATTTGACTACGTCTTTCCAGAAAATGGTCTCGTGTCATACAAAGATGGGGAATTTTTGTGCAAGCAGGTATGTATGCAGTTTTAGTGATCATTTTTTAACAAAGTCTGAAATTATTTTATATGTTGTCTTTTATTTGTATAATTGACGCTTCATCTTGCTCCTTGTAGACTGACACGAGGTATGGGGCCAGATCCTTACCTCAGACCTCCTGTTTTGTGCTGCTCAAAACCTGGTAGATTTGGCTAGGTGAGAATTTTTCCAGCATGGGATATTCTTGAGTGACATCTCTCCGAGCCTCTGGCATAGGGATCATGGCTGGAGCCCTCTAGTGATCCCAAGCTCATGGAATTTCCATGGCAATTGGGCCTCATTTAGAGTACCCTTGAGGCTACTCTGAATTATATCTGATCCCTGACAGGCCTGAGAATTGAGAAACTGGAAGGTGGCTTTCATCTTTTGTCCTTCCCCACCCTCAAATGAATGGAGTGTACCCTGGCTGCTACTTAAGATCTAGCTCCTAGAGTGAACTCTTGATTGATTAGTGTATTTTATACTAAGATTTAATATTAAATACTAGTGTATTTTATACAAGAAATACTGTAAGTGGATGAGAAAATACTGTTGATTAAATCTAATATTGTGATAATCTTCAGTGACTCAATCTAGCTATTGCAGAATGGAAAATAAAATAGCTCAGGGCCCAGACTGAAATCTAAGACAGTGGTATCCCACACTGTACTAGCCACTGTCTGCCTCTTTCCATTCAATCCTGCATTTTCTAACCCACAGTTTGAACTAGGGGCTTAGAGGATCACAGGGAGAGGTAGTCAGTTGCCCAGCACAGCAGTATATGATTAAGGTAGAGAATGGGAGCCTTACCATACCGCACACATACTAACTGAAAATCACTTATCTAAGACATGTTTTTCTGCGATCTGCTATACAGGAATATCCCAAAGCTGTGTTGTCAGTTAGCTACTTTCAGAACCCTGAATTCTGGACCTATAGCTGACAGGTCTTTTTGTGCGTTTAGAGCATTCAAAGTCATCTGGGTGAGGACCTGCTCCAAGATCTAATCAACTATTGTCTGAGTTACATTGCAAAGATTAAACTGCCAAAGAAAAGGTAGGTATATGCACATGCACATCTTAGGGGAGAGGGTATTCCCGCTTTTGGGATGTTGAGCATCAATAGGGAAGACAATGTCCAGTCCAGTTAGAGCTGGATGGTTTGTGTTTGAGGGCACACTGTATAATTGAGATAGATATATATTATTGTTCCAGCAATCCCATACATAGGAAGACAAGCTCTGCTATTGGAGCAGGTGAAGAAGGATCAAAAGAAAAGATTGTCCAGAGTTGCTGGCCAGGGAACAGGGAATTACTTTTTCCCCATAGAACAAATTACTCCATAAAAATCTAGAAAGACAGAACATTGGGTGCTGATTGGGATACCTCCTATTTTCATTTCCCAGGAAGGGAAAATTAAACTTAATGTAAAAGGAATTTCTTGATGCAGCTGGAATTCAAAGGCATTATTGCTTCCATAAATTATAAGTTTGCAAATTTTCTTCTAAAATTTGAGACCAATTGCCCTGCACCATATTTGGGAATGCAACTGCTGGAGATGCTGAGCTAGATCCTTTGCTCCATACAGCTGGCACAGGGAGAGTGAAAGATAGGTTTAAGCTACCCTTGCAGCTCCCCAATATTGGGGCTGGCTAAGAACTGTCCTAAGGTTGCTTTCAGTTCTGTCCAGCCACAGCTGAGCTGATCCAGCAACTAAGGAGTGATTATTAGAGTGAAGGGGTGCTTCTGCCATGCATCCTTTTTAATGGGAGTGTCTTCTATACCAGAGATCAACAGGGGTAGTGTAAGATGGCTAAAAGAGCTCTGCACTCATCAAAGATTCCTCCACGCCAGGGGAATTGAATCCTGCTGGGTTTCTAGCTGCTTACAGAGAGGAAGAGGAATGGGGCTGATCATCTGACCCACAAGGTCTTGAGCACTTACAACTGTTTTTATCAACAATGTGCAAGATACGTAGTAATCATGTTTACTCTGACATCCTAAGCAAATTTCTATTTGGGTAATTACATTTTGCAATTTGAAATGAAAACTTGCGTGTTTTCCTCAGCTATCACTAATGTAATGGGCAAACACAGTTCCTTTAAACTGTAATATTTTCATCACATAATGCCATTTTTGGAGATCTCAGTAACAGAGCAAAAGTTCTTGAGATTCAGCTTCAGCAATCTGATCATCGCTGTGTTTGCCTTTCAGACATACGTGGACTTGCGTCCATTTTCAGCAGTGACAGTTGACTCTCTTTTTCAGGGGTACTTTTATTGAGTTCCGAAATGGGATGCTGAATGTCTGCCCTGTTGGGAGAAGCTGCAGCCAGGAAGAGCGAATTGAGTTCTATGAATTTGATAAAGTGAGTCAATTTTTAAAATGGGTTACATCTCTTATTCCTCACTGTTCTAAAGGACACTGTCACGGTCAAATTATATTTTCAAAAACTCCCCTTCCTGTGTTTAACACCTTTCTCCCTGCTGTTGGTTGAGTTTCATTGTTCAAACTGCAGGAAATGTAAAAAGCAGATTAGGTGATCTCGCTTTCTCTTTCTGGTGCTCTAGCACAATGCTGTTGTGAGGTGTTTCCAATACTATAAATCTCCCTTCCTTCTTACCCTGCATCAGTCCTCCCAGAAACCCCTCGTCTGTCAGTGTGTCTTGGGTTTTGTATAGCACCAATCACTGTAGTAGCTTTATGTTCTTTGAAAATTAATGAAAATACTCTTTTCTTCCTATTACCTTCTCTAATGCTTTTTAAACAAAACCTAAACTTGAGGCTTAAACTACTCAGCATTAGCCATCTTTAAAATGCAGTTACATTTACCAGGGCAGAGATGGTTTTGTGCCTAAAAGCATAAGACTGGGAATTGAGAAATCTGGGTTCTGTTTCCTACATTGTCTCAGACTTCTTTTGTGACCTTGGGCATGTCACCAAGACCCAAGATTTCCAATGATGTCTCTAAGTTAGAGTACCTCAGTTACTGGCTGCCTAACTTTTAGAAAACTAGGCTTGATTTTCAGTGTGTCTCAGGCCCAAAAGTGTGAGGCATCCAAAATTAGAGACCACCTTTGAAAATTTGTTCTTAACCTCTCAGTGCCTCAGTTTCCCCTTGTATTACACCCTTGCTGTCAAATTGAGCTTTTCAGCAAGGGTATAATACACCATTCATTAATTTTTAATTCATTAGTATGTAGAATATGTGGAGCTCCTCAGACGGAAGTGAAAAATAACATGGTATAGGTCAAATTCTGTTTGCATTCACTGTACACTTGTGTAATGTCATAGTAGCCCCATGGAGATACTCCAGACTACATTGGTGTATGCTGAGCAGAACGTAGCTCTGTAAGACTAATACTGCACCATTGCATCCATGGACTTGGGAGCAGCTAGCTAGAACCACAGTTCCCTGCTTACTATTGCCTTTTCTGATACTGATTACTAAATAAAAATCACTTAACTGATGCGTCTTTGTTTTTGTTTTTAACAGAGGGAACATATAAGAGAGAAATTTGTAGCTGATTTACAAAGAGAATTTGCAGGAAAAGGCCTCACATTTTCTATAGGTATCACATCTTTTAAAAAAAGAATTTCATTTAAAAAAAATCATGCCCTCTTGCCAGATTGCTCATGCTGTATGACTCAGTGGCCAGGGTGGGGGTGGCTGCTGCCATTTTGTATATGAAGTCTTTCATTAGGTCCTTTGTGGTAGAAGACACCACAACAAAAGGAAAACTGCATCTCTTTTTGTTAGTTCATTATCTTCTGATGTCACTCATACAGTTGATTTTGCTTGATTTGTAAAAACGAATTACACATTTCTGACTAATGAGATGCTTCTTCTGCCCACCGTGTACATGACAAATACTTACTGCATTAACACTGCCTCCATTACTAGCCCTTGACTTTTACTTTCAGTGGTTGTATTATTGGGGGGCGGAGGGGGGTGAGTCAGAAAGGAAATTCAAGAGGAGAAACAAGATGCACAGTAATTCTTTACAGTAGGGATGTGTCTTTCTAGGCTTGTCTTTCCTATTTTTTTCCTACTGAAAATCTCTGGGCAAATTCTCCACTTTCTCTTTCATTCATAGTAGAAAGAATAAATGGTTGTCTGTCTCTACCTCTAGCGGAGTTAAACATTTGGGGCAAAATGAGTTTCAAACAGGGCTTGCCATGAACAGTCCTCTATGATGACATCCACTTAAACTGGGCAAAACATTTTTAAAATATCAAGAAAATCCTCCTGTTTGAGACTTTGTGTCATATTTCAGCCCAGTGTTAAGCTTGACATGATAAAAAAAAAAAATCCCTTGGAAAAATACAGGTTTAGAATAAAAGTATCAACTCAGAGTTAACCATAATAGTGAAAAGTTTTTCTTTATAAGATCACTATCTTTAAAAGATTGACTTCCTCCTATTCGACTATTTCAAAACTCTTATGAAATCTTACTGTGTGAACGCAGTCATATTCAAAGAACCAGGAACTCACCCACAATGTTGTATATTCCATTAGAACATTGAGAAAAGGAGTAGGAGCGGGTCTTATGCACTCCACACAGGCTATTCAAATGGATTTGTTTGTCAGTGGTTGGAATTCTTACCTGAAAATCTTTCTTGTGTTTGAGAACGTCTCTTTCCAGAAGATGGTATGCACTGAGTCAGGTAGCTTCCTTCCCATGCTGAGGGATTATGTCAATGGATGAGTTTAATTGTATATCTATAAGTTCTCAAGCATAAACATCTATGCTCAGCGTCAGACAGTCTCTGATATGTGGCGTCCCTGAAAACGGTCATTGTTTTTGTAGAGCTGGTGGGGGTTCTGGCATTGGCTCCATTCAGAATTAATTGGTTCAAAGCACAGAGTGATAACCGACAGTCCTCATTAATACACACAAACTTAATTTACACTCATTTTCTGCTGAATTGGTTGCAAAGTTTGTGTCAGGGAGAGTTCAGACACACTTGTAGAGCTTGATTCGCCCTGAGGCCAAGTCTACACTAGTCTACTACCATTGTAACATCCCTGTGATGTGTTTTACACTAAAGTCTTGGTGTGTTCTCTCAGCCTTAACTCCCTTTCATCTCATTCATGTCTCGGACTTGTTCAGTTTCCTTTATCAGAATCTGCTTCAGTGGCGTTCAGCCTCAGTCAGCAGAGTTCCTTTTTTTCCCCTCCCCCATTAACACTTGCCTCTTGTCTACCTTTTACTTAGGGGGGCAGATAAGCTTTGATGTATTTCCAAATGGTTGGGATAAGAGATACTGCTTAGGAATTGCTGGCAACGATGGATACAAGACTGTCTATTTCTTTGGAGATAAAACCATGCCAGTGAGTACTGCACTATTCTGCATATACATTTAGAATCCCTTTCCCAAACGGAAAGCTCCATAAGCAGGACTTTTTAATCAATTAGAGACTGAAACCACGCTATGGCTTTAACCTTTTGTCAAACATTTCTTGGATTGGCACCACCTCACGTTGCTGAACTTTTTTACCTCTATTTAATACCCTGCATTTTCTTCCTCAAAAATATTTAAGCCAATTTCTGTTTAGCCATTTGACAGAATAAAATGTCTCTCCCCCTCCCTCTAACCCACTCAGTGTAAAATATTAAAAATTCTCTAGCTCCAAGGGCCTCTGGCATGTTACACACTGAAAGCGAGTTCTTCTGTCTGGGCTCCTGCTTTACAACCTCATTAATAAGGGGGGTTGGGGGTCACACTCAGAGGCTTGCTGTGTGAAAGGGGTCACCAGTACAAAAAGTTTGAGAACCATTGGATTAGACTAATTGTGTCAGAACACCTTGTGCTGTGCAGTCTCAAAACCACAAGAACTTTGTGCACGAAACAAACTCTCTTCCAAATGTACTGTTACTGAACTGTACAGCTGTGTTGTTGGAGTGATTTTAAATAAGAGTGCACAGAACAAGCTAGCTACAGTTACCTGGCTGGTTTACAAGGTGCATCAGTGGACCCTGCTAACATGCACTAAAAGCTCCCTAGTGCACACCAGCAGGGTCCACATAGACAGTTAGGTCACACCATGAAAACAAGGACTTGCATTGGCTTCTGAAAAATCGTATGTTGGAAATACTAGTGTAACCTCTGCTTCCAACCCATCTTTTACAGATCAAATTGAAGGGGCATTCACATGGTTAGATTTTTAAAAACTACTTGATACTAAATCTGTTGTGGACACTCACAGGGGAATATGAAGGAGTAAGGCCCCTGTCCCCTTGCACAACTGTGTTGTGTAGCCGGCAGAGTGCCTGAGACATCTCCCTACCAAAATCAAATTGTGTGGGAAGACCCTGCCCCTGCACACCAGTCTTTTCACATCCCCTCCATCAGAAGGTATTAAGCATCTTTCTAGGGCTGAAGAGGATTTTTTTTTTTAATAAATCAAGATGTTGAAATTAAGGGGCTTGAAAGATTAGCAATTATCTATCTGTAGCTGTGAGAGAGCCTGATTAATAAAAGGTGCTTTTCTTTAAAAAAAATCTACAATAGTTTTTCTGTAAAATATGATAAGGAAATTACAAGATGTGGGATGATATAAAAGTTTATTAGCACAAGTTGGAAATAACATGCATAACTCAGTCGTGATTTGTCACTCCTATCAACTGTACAGTAGGCATTTTACAGACAAGCTTCCTGTTTGCGGTATAAGTAAGTTACTTGTGAGTGTCCAATTGGGCCAGTAAAATCTGAAGGGCTAATCTCCCTTGTGTAGACACAGCATATGCTGACGGTTTTTATGGCAGCATAGCTGCATATACGTGGGGATTTTGCGGGCATGTTGGCACACCAACATAGCTATACCAACAAAACTTTATAGTATTAGACCTGACGTAAAGGTTTGTACCGTTTAGCTCAGGCTTTTAAAAAGTTACTTTAGTATATCTTCAATTATTCCCATCTTTGAAAGACACTGAATTTGTTAAATGGTACACTGGAGAGATTTTTCTAAGAAAATAATCAAAAGCTACTCTGAGCATATTGCCCAGTAAGTGTACAGATTGAATCTACTACACCGTCTAGTCATTTGTATGTAAATCAGCTTTTACATACAAATGACTAGACAGTGGTTTAGTATTTTTTCTATTTTATACACTCTTTGGTGAGTAACAAATGGATTAAGTTACTATTGCAGTAAATAACAATTCAAATGCTGGTTAAGCCTAACTTGTGTTTGTTTATGTGCTGCACAAGCTGGCTCTCCAGAAACCTTTTCAGTGGACTGTTGCTCCATTGGAGTTTGAAAGCCATTCACATCCACCCTTTTCACAACACACACAATGTCCTTAATGCATATACACCATGTAAGCGAGCATGCATCTGCTCTATGAAGAAGGCAACTGATTTGTTTGTCTCTTGTCCCCAGGGTGGAAATGATTATGAAATCTACACAGACTCCCGAACAGTAGGCCACAGTGTTACATCACCAGAGGACACAAGAAGAATCTGTGAAGAGCTCTTTTTTAAATAAATGACTTTGCTTTCCTTTAGATTTGACAGCAGCCAAACACTGAGTTGAAGAAGAAATACCAATCCCTTCAAAAATGAAATATTTCACTTCTTTCCAGTGGTGTTCTTTCATAATGGTTCACAAACAGTAAATGTCCTGTTAGTCATATGTTACTAGGGAGAATTCAATGTTGATTTGTCAAGCATAGCAACATTTGTTTAGGAACAACTCTTTCATATTTTTAATTCAGTTATGTACTGATGTCTTTTTAAAAATGAATTATCTAACTAGGATATGTAGGTTCAGCTGTTTTTTCTCTGAAGTGGTACATTGGGAAACATAATTGAAAACTCCTAGATGTTTTTGGATCAAATTTACACGACCTGATTTAACTCCTCATAGGCTAAAATTAAAATTTCACTGGCTTATTTGATTCCTAGAAATGTATGTTTTGGATTTAGATTTAGTGGACGAAGGGAGAAATGACACCATTAAGCTAATGTGCTTTCAAAATAGGTGTAATAAACAGAGAGAGAGACTTGTCACCTTGTTTTACCTGAAAGACTGGAGAACCAATCAGTTCCATTTCCTCCTTGTAATGCCATAAACAAACATCTCTTCCCTTGGCATTTAAACCAAATATTTTTCCTCCAACCTGTTTGAGCTAAAGGTCCACCACAGCTCCCATCGTCCTCTACGGAGAACTGCAGCAAAATTACTGACGCTTAGATGTGGATTAAATAAACCGTCACATGTACAAGGAACAGAAAGGCCCAGCAGCCTTATACCTGTATAAATTACCTTTAAAATGTCTTGCCCTTCACTGTGTTTTCCTTGCAAAGTGTAATGGTCACATCTATTACTGCAGTGTAGGATAATTAAATAACTTGTCAGAACATTAATGATGCCTTGCAAACTAGTCTGTACCAAGAGAGAGATGGGTTTGTATATTTAATAACAAGTTGAAGAATCAACTATGTGAGATAGTAGCAAAGTGGAATGTTGCCTACACTGTACATTTTGGTCTAAGACCAGATCCTAGAGTGTTTGTTGCAGCACTAAACATACTATCATTTCCCTGTATAACAAATTGTTCACACTACATTTCACCCTAACAGTAACTATTTTAGATTTTGTATGAAGCTTAAATGAAAGTTGGCAAACCTGGGATGCAAGTTACTATTTGTTACTGTGAGCTGAAGCCTTCAACTCACTGAGAAACAGGTTAGCTACCGAATTTTGTCTCATGCAAACAAATAAGCCTCTATGTAAACAAAAAACAGCTTGCAGACAAACCACTCAACAGGATATGACTAAAGTATTCAGAATGTGCCAGGTGGGGTTAGTTGAGTCTCAGACTAATTTCATTGGTCAAAAGGCAATGCAAGTTTTATTGAAGTCACTGGAAAGACTGCCATAGGCAGCTGCATTGAGAACACTGCAGCCCCATATTTTAATAATCTTCAGTTACTGCTGTGGTTCACGTGTCTTGTAGCAGAGTCTTGACTGGCCAGTTATGTTACAGTATTACCATTTTTTCATTGCCTTATATATGCAAATGGAACCTCATCGTAACACTCTGCAGCTTAGTGAGTGGAAATACTGCCTATTATTGCTGAAGTGACCTCGTCCTAAGAGAACTGGGCTGAATTTGTCATCTCCTATGGCAGGGCTAGTCAATAACCAGACTGCCCGTAACTTTTGACAGACAGTAGCGTTAGCGTTATTTTTGTATTATGTTGTCTGGACCTTGACACAAAATAATTGAGTTCGCCTGTATTGCTCTTTTCTCTCTTGTGTCTATTCTAGCAGCACTGCAGTCACATTGAAATTCCTTTTTTAAAAAGGAACAGCCATGCCTATTAGTCTCACTAGCAAAGAACTAAACTCTGTTTGCCCCTCCCTTTTTGTGTGCGTGCGTGCTGCTGTTGCCAATCCCTTTTCTAGAATATGGTTTAAAAAAACTTTAGGAAGTTCCAACCCTTCCTGTGTTTCTCAGCCCACCATTCAAGAGAATTATCTGACACAGCCTTGGCTGATGTCACATAATAAATGTGCTCTAGGGAGAGCTGTAGCATGCCAAGTTTTCTTCCTTCGTAAATAAAGATTGAGCAGTGAGCTTTTTGCTATTGGGGTCAGCGTTCAAGATGTTTTATCTCTATGGGCGCACCCCTGTAAAAAAGTGTCACCCATGCACTTGCCCCCGAAGAATGCAAAGCAGTCTCTGCAACACTAAAGGAGGGGAGGCCTGGCCCCACCACCGCTCTATGCTTGCTCACGTGAGCAGCAGAGCTGAGGGGCAGGCACTGGAGAACTCATAAGGACAAAACATCTCAAGGAGGCACGACTGTTCAGAGGAGTGCAGCAGCAGCTAAACGGGCATAATGATTGACAAATGTGAATGGAAGACCAAGGTGCAGTCCTAGAGGTTTCTGCTATTGAGACATCTTTCAGTAGAACTTTAGCTGTGGACTGAGTGCTAGTTGAATACGCTGGCCCTTTGCAGGCTGCATCGCAGCAGATTCATAACAGGTTAAACTGCAATGCAAAACCCGCTTTGATGGTCTTTGAGTCAAACTAGGTTGTCCCTTCATCCTCTCTGCAGACGATCTAGGAAAGGCCCAGGAGGTCTTAAGGTAGCAGCTGAGAGCCCTTCTGTCATCTAGTGTAGGTAGGCTGGTTTCCTCTCTGGTGGCATGAGGCTTTGGGATAGATCACTGGTGGGCAGCTTGTGTGATTAATAGAGAGACCTCAAGCAGGAAGCAAGGATGGGGACACAGTGTAATCCTCTCTCTACAGAAGGTAGTAAATGGCAGGTCTACCCTGAGAGCATTGAGTGCTCCCCTTCATCTAGCCAAATGATGGCTACAAGGCAGTGTTTCTCAACCTTGGGACGCCGCTTGTCCAGGGAAAGCCCCTGGTGGACCAGGCTGGTTTGTTTACCTGCCGCATCCGGCCGATCGCGGCTCCCACTGGCCGCGGTTTGCCGCTCCAGGCCAATGGGGGCTGCAGGAAGCGATGCGGGCTGAGGAGCAAACTGCGGCCAGCGGGAGCCGCGATCGGCTGAACTTGCAGACGCGGCAGGTAAACTGGCCCAGTCCGCCAGGGGCTTTCCCTGAACAAGCGGCGTCCCAAGTCTGGGAAGCACTGCTCCAAGGAATGAACTCTTGAGGGAGAGGTGGAGGAAAGAATGGAGAGCCATTGGTTCAAAGGTGATAGGAGAGTTCCTCAGGGCACTGAGCCCCACATTAAAGTCTCACTTGGGCTACACAGGGAGAAAATAAGTTGTGTAAACCTCGCTGCCATCTGGCTGTAGTAGTGTGGGCAACCAAATGTACTCTGACTGAACCCATTGTTTTTAAATCCAACAGGCAGTCTAGGTGTGGCACATGGCCAGAAAGGATTAAGCATCCTGCAGTCTTTATGTTGTCAACCTCTTAACATATATATGTAATCAAACAAACAGTTCCTGTCTATGCTGTATTCTGCTAATTCAGAGATCTTAACGTTTAACTGTAAATATAGTGATAGCAGCATAGTGATTAAGGCAATTGTCTTATGTTAATCGGTATAGCTAATTACCGGTGATGCTTAGGTCCTGATGCGTTAGGTCCTGATCATTTTTATCTCAGATCTGCTTTATGCAAGGGAAGTTCAAATTGTAAGACTGAGATCTTCAATCCCACCTGGATCACCCTGGCTATGAAGAGTGCCCTGAATGTTTGGACTAATTCTAAGAACTCTAACTCCAGCATGCACTATCTCTACTACGAAACTGATCTCAGAACTGTACTCGTGTCTGTATGTATATTGATCCTTTAACCAATACTCACTCTCTCTTCTTTTTCAATGTTAGTTTAGTTGGGTAAGATCTGAAATATTCATTAACTTGGGAGGTGATGTGTCTGATCCTTTGGGATTGGTAGAACTTTCATATTTGACTTGGCTGGGTGGAAGCCCATGGCTGGGTTGCTTTAAGAGAACTGTGTTTTGGCTTCTGTGCAACCAGTAAGGGTAGTGTTGGAGCTTTTTTGTGCAGGCTTTGTAAATCTAAGTATTGGAATATCCATCAGCTTTGGGGATTGTTTGCCCTAATTGAGTAACCTCAGTGTGGCTCCCCTGGGACCTCAGTCATACTAGGATCGTGGGAGAGCACTCTTCTTAAGCATCAGACATTTCGAAGAAAACACCAGGAATGGAAGCAGTTTACTTTTGAAGGTAAATTTTGCGAGTACTAGGTTTTCTGCTAGATTGAGTGGATTTTATTGAAGCAGGTTAGCTCCATGCTCGAGAACCATCTATGAGCCATGCTCTGATCTCAGAGCTCTGCACGGAAGGTGAGGGTATCCAAGCCTGCGTAGAAGGGCCAGGTGCATCTTGGTGCCAAGGGGTGTCAGTCTGTACCGAGGAAGAAGGCTCCCTGTCCTGTCTATTAGAAGAGTTCTCTGCACCCTGCTTTTTTGGCTCAGTACCGGAATCAGATAGAGCCTTAGCTGGAGCCTTTGAGGGCCATGAGGTCTCCTTAGAGTAGGATTTAAGGGGCTGACCTACACCTCCTCCACATTTCTCAGGTGTGGGAAAGAGGCTTCTTCGGTGTCCTAGTCTCTAAAGGTGCTGCTTAAGCTGCAACAGTCACTGGCGGAGCCTGGGATGTAGAGGCTGATGTGGAACCCATCGGGGCTAGTGAGCATTCCATTAGAGGGCGTTTCAGACAGCTCTATCCTTCCGAGACCTGCCTTTAAACCCTGTACGACCTTACACTTTGACGAGACCGGAGTGTCTTGGAGGTAACTCAAATGTCTGTCACGAGGGAGGAAAAGACCTCGGGCAAGTCTGGCAGGGCTTAAACCCCAGAATCTTCTGCATAAGCCGGCGTGCTAATGGACCAAAAGCAGGGGTCCTAAAGAAAAAATGTGGGAGGGAAAACTCCAGTTCAAACCACAACTGGGATGAAATGAAATACGAATAATAAAATAACTAAACAAAGGAAAAAACCAAGACTCAATTGCTGTGTTAAGAAAGACGGGAAGCCATAGTGACTTTACACTTAAAGAAGATTCTGATTTTTACAACAGTTCAAACCCTAGTTGTACAGATTTCCTAGGAAACATTTCAGCCAAACTACGATCAGATTACTATGTAAGGAGAAGATCCTTCCCTTATTTGATAGCCTCCAGCTGCTGTTGCTCACAGATTACTAAGAGTATTTTTATTTTACTTTCTGTTCAGCCCGTTCACAAGATGGGCTCGATTTTCTCTGTGCCAATCTCTGCTCCGTGTGGGGGAGGCTTGTCAGGGAGCCAGTTCTGCCTCTCAAAGTTCTCAGGCACTGAAAGTGGCTTGCAAAGCAGCTTTAAATTCTACATAAGAATGGCCATACTGGGTCAGACCAATGGTTTATCTAGCCCCGTACCCTGCTGTCCAACAGCGGCCAATGCCAGGTGCAGGCAACATCAACTGATCCATCCACTGCCACTGATTAAGAGCTTTAAGGCTCCCATGCCAGTAGCGTGATGGTACCTTTCCTCCACAATCCAGCCCTTTGCTGTGCGGCCATGAGGACAGGGTCTGATGGTAACTCTGAAACAATCTTATGGCAGACCATTAGCTATTGAATTTGCTGACTGAGAACGCTTGAGGTGGAAAACAAGTCAGCAAATAGCAGACTCAAGCAATAAGGATGCCGCAGTAATGCGCCACAGTGAACAGCTGGTGGGTTCCACTCCTGAGCGTATGCGACTAAGTGTTGTTCCTCGTGCAAAGGGCTGCAGATCCCTTACAATGGAGAACCTTAAAGAAAAACTGCAGTCATGGGACTGCAGAGAAATTCACTCACGTAACCTCCATGTTCTGATAAAATAAATTACAAACCAGGAATGAAAAGTACCTGAAAACATCAGACCTCTGTGGCATAGTTTTCTTCTGGCCCCTCTAGCTGAACTCCTCTGTGCGGGGCTGAGGAATCTGTGCTGTTAGATAGAGGTGGGAAGAGAGAGAGGGGTGGGGAGATGGGCGCTTTCCACTAGACCTGCGGGATTCCATAGTGAAGTTAATATTGAGTTCTTGCTGTGAACAACCCGCATCCCCTGCCTTAGCTTAGTGGCTTACACAGAAGGCAGAACAACAGAGCCACCTGGTTTCCTTGTGGCTGGCGTGTGCGCACCCCTCCTCCCACACACACACTGTTATTACTAGATCACAATTTATTGCTAAGCTATTCTAGAACTACCGTTTAAAATGTGACCTACTATCAACAATTGAACCTTGGACCAGCGTGCTCTTGGGAACACTGACATCTGTGTTCCTGGGGAGATAAATGAGTGCAGCTTGACATCCAAAAATAAGGAAAATAGTTACAACATTTTCTTAAAACCCAACATCTCATTCAGCGTAGTGTAGGCTATTGATATTGAAGCTAACCATTCATATGCTGTCAAAGTGCTTTGCAGAGGGCAAGTAAAGCCCTAAGTAGGACAGACTGATGTCTACACAGGGCTGAAACTCTCATGCACTATTACATATCAAAACGTAGCAAGCACCATGTTTATAGTCACCAATGTGGCTGTTCTACAAACACAAGTTGATTACATTGTGTTTTTGTGGGCTGGGTCTTAAACATGTTACGCCTGATCTAGTTATAGCCTGCAGACAGCAAGTCTCACTGGTCATGAGTGCAGTGATCATAAATAAACAAGCTTTGTGATTATCAAGTAAACACCTGAAAAAGAATACAGATTTTACTTAAAACCTAAAGTCTTCTAATAAAATACACCAGAGGTCAGTCAACCTACACAACTGCTAGATTTAACTAATGTTTTCACCAGCTAGGAAACTGTAAAGTTACTCATTTTCCAACACCCATAATTTGATATTGCACAGAAGTGATTTTTGTGAACAACTTCACCTCTCTCTCTCACTCACTCACTCACACACACTCACACACAAACTTTTAATTAGTACTAGTCTTAAATACAGAATAGGTCGTGAGTGAGTATACTGACGATAACTTATCAACCAGTTATGAAATAAACTTTTATTGTGAAGGAAGCAGTGTATGCTAATCTACAATCTACAGCATATTAAACCCACAACAAATACAGGTTTAAAACTCAAAGTAGCTTACAAACTAAGCAGTACAATATAGATGAATTAAAAGTGAAACGAAATATCACAGTAATTATTAACCTTCACATTTCTTTTCTTTTAAATCACTGTAGGTTGAAATGGCTTGGGCCATTTCACTTTTCTCTGTGAAATAGCATCTTCATGCATTCCACAACAGCACAAGTCCTGATTGTTACTATAGTGAACAGGCAAATGCCACGTAACTAAGAGAAGAGAGTTTCATTTCAACCGGTTTAATTTCTGCTCACTCTGTGGGGGGACAATGCTTCATTTGGAAAATTTACGGAGGACAAGCAGTAGCAGAGCCGATGCAGAAATGAACAGTTACAATGGTTTGTCTGCGCGAAAGCCTGCGGGAACAGAAGCGGAGAAGAGATTCTAGGTGGTGGCCGCAGCACTACACAGCACTGAGCAGGCTTGGCAGGAAAGCAGGACGCAGAATCCACTACAAGGCTTTCTCACTCAAGCTACTAAATAATTCACACAGCGTTTTATATACAGTGATCTGAACATGGCAGAGTTCGCTTTTTCGCAGCTGCCGTGACTCTGTAAATGCTAACAAGCCATGGTAGACACTAACTACTCTCGCAATCATGTATATATGAAAAAAATCAAGGCAGTTTAAAGATTTAATTAAATTCAGGCACTATCAGAGGCTGTGAACCACTCCCACCTCTGTTGCTTTTCTACTGCTTAGTGCGAAGCAACCTACTTTTGTAACTACTGGTCTGTAAATCTGTTGCTAATCACCCATCAAGGCACACAACGTAAATGCACAAACAACCCACATTTAATAAAGCTAACAATTCCACACTCCTGCAGCTAGCTAATTTGCAACTGTTCCACCTGACAGTTAACCAGAAGGTGCTGTCAAAACTGAGAGCTGTCAGATTAAGACTGTACAATGTGCTTGTTATTTAGCTTGTGAAGAAAAGAAATTGCAGCAACGAATGTCTCTCTCTCTCTCTCTTTCTCTCTCTCTCACAAGTACATTTACTCTGAGACTTTTTAGCAGTATTCTGCTGACATTCTGCTGCCTGAGCATTCACCACATTTACAGAAATTTAGCCAAAGGGAACAATATGTTACAGGTAGATACTGGGTCTCTAAGCATGTCCCTCGGTGCCGCCATTTTGATAGAAAATCTTATCACTCCAATCTGTTTTAGTTAGAGTTCCTAACACCTTTGGGCATCCACTATCACTCAAGTCACAGATCACAAAAGCAGACACACCCGGCATGGAAATTTCCTTAAGCTATTTTTTTCCCTTAGAGTTTGTATGTTGTTTTTAAGTATCGTGCCTATTGTAAAAATGGTAATTTGGCCAACTCCTACCTTATTAACAGTTTTCCCACTCAATATGCAAAATATTCATTTGTCAGTCTCACGTGAAAGTCAGTTGTTGAGTGTCTTCGATGATACAGCTTCATGCGGGATAACTTAGGAACTAATAACATGCCCTGACCAGGTCTCGTGTTTTGTTCCAGGTGCTAGATGGGTAATGACCACGTCTACAGCTTGCAGCTTCTCATTCTTAGGTGGAATAGAGCACATCTTGTAGGTGACTTCATCGCCAGCCACCAGAACATATTCTCCTTCAATACTGTTAAGGGAAAAACACACACACAAAAAAGAAGGGGGGGGGGGGAGAAGAGAGCTCCAGGTAAATGTATTCTGGCACTTGCAGAATAATTAGTTGTACCACTTCTGCTATTGCTCTGTAACAGCTGCTTCATCAACTCTATAACCCGCACTTTTCTTTCAGATTAAATTCCTATCTTTAGATCCCCAGGGCCTACCAGGCCTCTGACCTTTATACACTCTTTCTGGGAGTATACCCCATTAGCGCTCTACCCTAGGCCTTCACTTTTTGCAAGGGAGAGCCTCATGGCTCTGCCCACTCCAAGACTGGGGCTCTGGCTGCATGACTCCGTTTCTTGCTGTGGTTTCTCCAACGGGTCCAAAGGACTTTATGCCCCTGTTGGAGACTTACCCCTTGTTGGGAACCATACAACCAGCAGACGTTTTGCAGCAACATAGGATGGCCTTCTCAAAACAAGCCAGCACTTACTAGTCAACTGAACGCAGTACGGGAAGGTGAGAATGGGAGAGAGAAGCTTACACAGATGTCCATGCTAGCAGTACACCCTGCCTCTAGCCCAGAGCATCTAGGACTCAATTTGCCAAACTGCACTTGGCAGCCAAATTCTTATTCCAGCGAGCTGACACCTCAGGGTCTTGGTTTCAAGTTGCAGCTGAGCTGGTGCCACATGTTCGGCTGCCAGTCATTAAAAGTTAATGACGGATCGCTGTCCTCCACTGTGTCTCCACGGGCTAGGTTCAGTTGCTGAGAGTTCTTGAGCATTCACCACTCCAGAGATGCCTCCAGCCCATGTGACTTCTTCCCCAGTACCCTGTTCCAGGAAAGACATTAACCCCTTCACACCCTAGTGAGGTGGGAAACTCTGTCACATCTGTTCTTCCAGAAATACAGATATTTCCCACCTTTTCCACATCTCAAGCCAGCTTTTTGCAGCGGGGCCAGGCCGTGTTCCCCTCTGCCCTGTAGTCACACCCTGAGGGGAAAGGTCTGATGCTGAACCAGTTGATTCAATGCCTCAAGTCATAACCGTATGATTATTCCATGGCATCACGGCAGTCTACAATTATGGGTTGCCTAACCCTTAAATGTGTCATTCTTACCTTAACTTGGTTGGATTTCTTTTAAGCATCATCTCCACTCCTGGATTTTGGGAGAATTACAACATCCCGGTGATGATGTTTACCCTTAAGTTACGGAGATGTACTCTCAACCTTAATTCCCTCAACATTTTTGGCGGGGAACAGAATGGACATCGAAATTAATATACAAGAGAGTGTCAAATGCCTTAGCGTTTTTTCCTCTAAAGCCTTATGCTGTGCAAAAAATACTAAACATGGGCCTCAGGGAACAGGCAAATGCTGAGCCATTTTCAACTTCCATTGACAACACTCGCTCCCTTTATCTGCCATTCATCAGCAGCGTTAAGGTGGGTACAGAGGCCTCAGAGCAAGTACGCCCAAAGCTGCATAGTCAGCTTATTAATTGGTAGCTGTTTACTGTATGCAATCCAAGCAGAACCCGCCTGGAAATAATGTATCTCCTCCTCCTAGTTCCCAATATCAGGGTCAGCCATAGAGAACGTTAAAGGTTACTAACCCACCACTTTTTCCACTGACTGCTACAAATTTTTCCAAGGACCCCTCCTTCCCCCCTTCCAGCAGCCTGCCACTAATAAAGCAAAAACAGCAGGAAGCTGGGCTTATAGCTCAGAACAAGCTTTTCAACCCTGAAGATCTGTGGGAGCCCAAGTGATTAATAATAATTGTGTAGCCAACTCTCAGCCACACATTTTCCTACCATATAGGTTAAAAAAATAGCTGCAGAAAAGCTCCTCTTTCCCACAGGAATACAACTCCAGACAGACCAGCATGGAGCAAAGCAGTCAACACAGAGCCTCTGCAGAAGCAATCCCTGTGTAAAATCAGCCTTTTACAGCAATAAGGAATGGCAACATAAGGCAGAAAAAGCTTTCCCAGGGGAAATCTAAGTAAAGTCTTCCATTATGATTTAATGCCAGCTCCACCAAATTCAATGCACCTTCCCCACACAGCCTGATCCAACTGGTCTTTACCTCCCATGGCTCCAGGCTGCCCTCTCAACCCACAGCTGCATCAAACTCAGTGGTGGATTAATGCATGGGCCCACGCCCAGGGGCCCTGGCCAATTTGCCCCCCCTCCCCCCCCCCCCCGCAGGAGCACCAGAACCTGGGTAAGGGGGGAGGAGGGGGGGCAGGGCAAAAGTTCTTTGTGTCCAGGGCCCCAGTAAATCTTAATCTGCCTCTGATCACACTAACCATATGACTATTTGAGACTTGACATCTCCTGGCTCCAGGAGCTTGCCGTAGAGAGTGGGTACAAGTAGCTTCTTGAAAGCAGAGACTATTGAAACTATCCTCAGTGGAACCACTGGAAGTGCTCAAAAGAAATGGCTACCACCCCTCTGACATCCAGTCTGCCTTGTGCCTTTATGTCCCAAACACTTCCAATGTGACCCAACAAGACACTCTTACTACGTACATGGTGCTCCAAGCTGCTCCCAGGGGCTTAGATACAAATGTGAGATGTCCTGACTGTCAATGCAGCATCACAGCACTAGCACTGTGGTACAGGGCACCAGAAAGCCAAAGTCCCCATGTCAAAGGGTTAATCTGAGCATCACTGAAGAACGATAGGTGCTGTGGGGAAATTCAGAGAATGAGCTAATGAGCACTGACAGATGAGCTGATGCAGCTTTTGTCGCTGCTCTTCAACTAGGGGTGTCAAGGTTCCTTCCCCACTCTGAACTCTAGGGTACAGATGTGGGGACCTGCATGAAAGACCCCCTAAGCTTATTCTTACCAGCTTCGGTTAAAAACTTTCTCAAGGTACAAACTTTGCCTTGTCCTTGAACCCTTTGCTGCCACCACCAAGCGTGTTAAACAAAGAACAGGGAAAGAGACCACTTGGAGACGTCTTCCCCGCAAAATATCCCCCCAAGCCCTACACCCCCTTTCCTGGGGAAGGCTTGATAAAAATCCTCACCAATTTGCATAGGTGAACACAGACCCAAACCCTTGGAGCTTAAGAACAATGAAAAAACAATCAGGTTCTTAAAAGAAGAATTTTAATTAAAGAAAAAGTAAAAGAATCACCTCTGTAAAATCAGGATGGTAAATACCTTACAGGGTAATTAGATTCAAAACACAGAGAATCCCTCTAGGCAAAACCTTAAGTTACAAAAAGACACAAAGACAGGAATATCCATTCCATTCAGCACAGCTTATTTTCTCAGCCATTTAAAGAAATCATAATCTAACGCATATCTAGCTAGATTACTTACTAAGTTCTAAGACACCATTCCTTTTCTGTTCCTGGCAAAAGCATCACACAGACAGACACAGACTCTTTGTCCCCCCCAACCCCCAGCTTTGAAAGTAACTTGTCTCCTCATTGGTCATTTTGGTCAGGTGCCAGCAAGGTTATCCTAGCTTCTTAACCCTTTACAGGTGAAAGGGTTTTGCCTCTGGCCAGGGGGGATTTTATAGTTTTGTATACAGAAAGGAGGTTACCCTTCCCTTTATATTTATGACAAGGGGTATATCTACATTGTAATTTAACTCCTGCGGCTGGCCCATGTGGGGCTTGGGCTCTGGGGCTACAAAACTACAGCGTAGACATTTAGCCTTGGGCTGGCGCCCAGGCTCTAGGACCCTCCCCACTTGCAGGTCCCAGAGCCAGCCCAAGCGTGAACATCTACACTGAAATTTTATAGTCCCACAGCCCATGTCAGCTGATGCGGGCCAGCCACAGGGGTTTTACTGCAGTGTAGCCATACTCTTAGAGATGATAAGCCTGATATGAATCAGCCTGAGTCATTCAAACAGAAGACTCATGTTCCACTCATCACTACCCGTCTGGGGATGGCATTTTTACAATAAGTACCTGAGGGGAATATAACTTACCTAAAGGACTCAGCACTGGGCCATGCTATCCCAGATGTAGTCTGGGCACAACGGTGAATGCCAATTGCCCATAAGCTGTAACAAAATCAGCAGCTTTGCTATAACTCCACTGTCACACCCTATCATGCATGTGCAGGAGGAACAAACCTGAGGACCATCAGCTCCAAACAGCCCATAGGCTTCTATTATTTGGGCCAACAGAGAATCCCCGTTAGCTATTACTGGCAACAAAACTCACACTCTCTTTTGTCCGCCAATGTCCCTGGGGCTTAGAGATGCACCTGAGCAGACCAAATGCCATTCAGTGAAAGGCACTGGTGCACAACCACTAAATACACACAGCCCCCTGGTAAGGGACTCCAGGTGACAGAATAAAATACCTAAAACAGTGACCAAAAACATTAATTCAAGACTCCATCACCTGCATACAGAAAATATAAGTAGAAAAGATATGGTCAACCTGTACCAGTGGAAGCAATGGAGCAAAGAGCAGTGATGCATTCTTTCCCATGGGGCTTCAAACACACTCTGCCAACTCCAGGCAACGTTTTATAAAGCAACAGCTGCAGAGTTAGAAAGGATTGGAAACAAAGCAGCATCTATTCATCATCCCGACAGCCAAAAGCACCTCCATCTCACTGACACACGCATGCTAGGTGCTGAGCGCATGCAGTCACATCACTGCTTTACAGGCTTCAATCCAAACTGGTGCCATTCCCAAGCCTTGTCGTCGGTTTGGCTGAAGGAGCTGCTCCGCAAATGGGGTCAGCTTTCGCTTTAAAAACTTTTCTGAACGCAGGTGACATCGATCTAAACTCTGTGCATGCTGAGGCATTCAAAAGAGACACTGACAACTAGCCTTAGACGGAAAGGATTTTAACTGCCTCCTGCAAACCCTGAACACAGCAGCAACGTGCTAAGTACACGAACATTAGAGCAAGCAATCAAGTCTCTTGTGTTCTTGGCCAAGCAGAGTGGAAAAAAAAAGAAAAAAGATTACCCTCAGTGGTAACATCTATTGGTTTATTATTTTGTACTGATGTTTGACTAGCGAGAAAATCTGAATGATACGTATAGTTACATGTATGTGGCTAGCTCTCGAGATGAAAGGGAAACCAGGGGCACATTAACAGAAAGCTTTTCCTAATCATCCAGAGCATGTGCACCAACATGCACATAACATGAGAGCTGCACCTGCCTGCAGTGCAGACTATGTCTTAGGGAGAAGAGTGAATGGGATGGGTACAGAGGCTGAAGGTTATGCTCTCCATTACCATCTTACCTTTTCTATCCACACAGCTATTCGCCCACTGGGAGCCCACACAGAGAACAAGAAGCTGGCATCATTGTAATCCATAAATTGTCAGTTTAATAAAGCTGGACTTACTCTGACCCAAGCTCTTTTAAGTTAATTAACCCAATGGACAAAGCTAGTTGCTGCTTTCTCCTTCCACAATGTTAGAATCCATTTACATTTTACCAGTATGATCCTAAAAATCCTAATTCTGCTCTGAACTGCCTTGGCATGCTGTTCAAGGCAAAATTAACTCCTGGTGACCGTACTCCAAAATGGAGGTCTCTGTGAGTATGCCCAACCAGTAAGAACAGCAAGTGTCCAGCCCGTATGATGAAAGTTTTACAGTGGGCTGTCCTTAGACCCCTGGAACCATCGTCCAGTTTCAGTTTAATCTACGCTATTGTTAGTAAGAGAGGCAGGAAATGTTTGAGCATTATGTTGACTGCATCAATTTTGTGCTTGTCTTCTAACCTTATACAAACCGACATGCCAGGAGACTGAAGTTTATGAGAAAAATCTCACTCCACCCTAGAAAGGCTCTAAGTGCTTCCTCCCTCTAATGCTTCTCTGCCTCACATCTTCCCCTTCCCCTTCCTGTTGACATAGAGTTACTTGATCAAAAACAGGACAATCCTTTTGACCCAGCAAGAATGGCCCAGGGCTGCAGACAGATTTCATTTCTCACACACTGATGCGCTTGGCTTCCTACTGAATGGAGATTCTTTCCCCTGCATCTTCCCACTGCGTGTCTCACTGGATATGGCAATGTTAACTTTGTGTCCACAGTACACAAACAGGCTGCAAAACACTGGACAGAGAATTGCTCCTGCCTTGTGACATGGTTAAATGATGTTTTGATGTTAAAGAGCAAGCAATGTTCGAGCTGGATTAGTCTCTCCATTGGTGGCAAAAAGAAAACTATATAGCTATGGGAAAGATGACAAATCAGCAGTAGAGAGGGAGTGGAAAAACGCATTGAGTGATGGAGTCTAAGATGAAGGAATAATTCAAAGGTTGTTTTGAAACCCTTCTTTGAGTTACAGGCGGGAGCATAAGTTTAGTTTTGGAAATCAAGTGAACTTGAAGAGATCAGATAAACTAAGCAAAAAGAATCAAAGTGTTTCAGTATGTGATAGCTGTTTTCTTTTTGACTACGTTTGCATTAAATGCAATGCAGATTATAGATGTAATCTAGTAGAGGATCTGCTAGGAGGCTAAAACACAAAGATGTCTTGTTCTTATGGACTGATGAATATTTGAAAATAAGGCTGAGTTTGTCCAAAGCTACTTAAGGGATTTGGACACCAACTGCCTTTAATTTTAAATTGAATTCTGCATCTAAATCCCTTAGGGGACTTTGAAAAATCTCAGCCAAAAATATTAAAATAGAAAATGTTGTTCCTGACTCCGGGTAGAACTGAGAGCATGTATATTAAGTTTTATGCTATCTGGCAACTCTCGTTTCCCATCACAATACCATTGTGATGATTGTGAGTATCTTATACTGCACTATTTTTAGGGAGGCCTGCACATGAATCGAAGGAGGGGCTCTTATTAAAAAATTGTCTAAATATGGAATGTTACAGTCTCAGAGTTGCTATTCATATCAGTAAAGCTCTAGTTAGCCCTCCAGGGACAAAGACAAAGTCAAAGGGAAACCTTTTAGTGTAAGTGTTTTCAGTGTGGTCAAAATATGTCAGAAGGAACAATCCTGCATGGCCGAGAGTTGCCCTAGATAGCTAGTTTCAATGCTTCTAAGATCTGTGTATCTTGCACACTTTGTAACTCATTTAATACCCCTACAACACTAATATTTTTATTGAGTAGCAAGACAGGAGACACCAGTAGAGCTAACCTGGGTTATCAAACCTGAATGCCTTCAGATAACTTCAGTCCCAGGCAAACTGCTCCAGTCTTGCAATCAACAAAAGAGGGGATGACCTAACAAGGGGCCATGGAAGCCAAGACAAAAAGAGAGAGTTGCTCAATCCACCTTCCTTAATGGAGTTTGAGCCAACAACACAAAGAGAAACCTTGGAACTTTTGCAGGATTTCTGCCCTACCACTGTGAAGCAGACCTTGCACCTGGGGAAGGTTCAATAACAACAACAGAGCTCCCTGCTAAATAATCAATGGTTCGTTCTACGAGCCACAATTCCAAAGAAACCTACACTTGATGCCACTGAATAAAGCCACAACCCCGGAAAAAGCTCCAAATGGTACGAAGCGAAGCAGTCTCCAGAGACATATTTCACCCTGATTCCCAGCTCTTGGTGTCAGCTCTCTAGTGAACAGACTGTCCATGTCCTGATATTCAAAACCATCTATGAGACTGTCCCTAGCTACCGAAGAGAATGCCTGTTCCATGCCAGTTACGTCCCACCTTCGTAACAGTGATATTGAACTAGAAGCAGGAAACTGATGACCAATAGCAGAACACTCATGAGCATGAAGGACAGAACTTTCACAGGATAAGTGCCTAGATTTTAGAACAAGCTCTCTGCATGTACACGTCCAAGGTGGGGCTGCATCATGAGGCCACCTGCAAGATGAAGTCATAGAATCATAGAATATCAGTGTTGGAAGGGACCTCAGGAGGTCATCTAGTCCAACCCCCTGCTCAAAGCAGGACCAATCCCCAACTAAATCATCCCAGCCAGGGCTTTGTCAAGCCTGACCTTAAAAACCTCTAAGGAAGGAGATTCCACCACCTCTCTAGGTAACCCATTCCAGTGTTTCACCACCCTCCCAGTGAAAAAGTTTTTCCTAATATCCAACCTAAACCTCCCCAACTGCAACTTGAGACCATTACTCCTTGTTCTGTCATCAGCTACCACTGAGAACAGTCTAGATCCATCCTCTTTGGAACCCCCTTTCAGGTAGTTGAAAGCAGCTATCAAATCCCCCCTCATTCTTCTCTTCCGCAGACTAAACAATCCCAGTTCCCTCAGCCTCTCCTCATAAGTCATGTGTTCCAGTCCCCTAATCATTTTTGTTGCCCTCCGCTGGACTCTTTCCAATTTTTCCACATCCTTCTTGTAGTGTGGAGCCCAAAACTGGACACAGTACTCCAGATGTCTCACCAGTGTCGAATAGAGGGGAACTATCACGTCCCTCGGTCTGCTGGCAATGCCCCTACATATACATCCCAAAATGCCATTGGCTTTCTTGGCAACAAGGGCTGTGGACTCATATGCAGCTTCTCGTCCACTGTAACCCCTCGTCCAGAACTGCTGCCGAGCCATTCGGTCCCCAGTCTGGACTGGTGCATGGGATTCTTCCGTCCTAAGTGCAGGAGTCTGCACTTGTCCTTGTTGAACCTCATCAGATTTCTTTTGGCCCAATCCTCTAATTTGTCTAGGTCCCTCCTATCCCTACCCTCCAGCATATCTATCTCTCCTCCCAGTTTAGTGTCATCTGCAAACTTGCTGAGTGTGCAATCCACACCATCCTCCAGATCATTTATGAAGATATTGAACAAAACCGGCCCGAGGACCGACCCTTGAGGCACTCCACTTGATACCGGCTGCCAACTAGACATGGAGCCATTGATCATGAGCCCGACAATCTAGCCAACTTTCTATCCACTTTATAGTCCATTCATCCAGCCAAACTTCTTTAACTTGCTCGCAAGAATACTGTGGTAGACCGTGTCAAAAGCTTTGCTAAAATCAAGGAACAACACGTCCACCGCTTTCCCCTCATCCACAGAGCCAGTTATCTCGTCATAGAAGGCAATTAGATTAGTCAGGCATGCCACATTCTTAAGCAGCGCACCACACAGAGAACATGACACCAGTGCTCAGCCATGGTTTTGGCCCAAGAAGGCCCAAATGGTTTGGGGTCTGGCTACCTCAATAGCTGCCTGTTTGCCCATGTGAGACACTGTAGTTGCTATCCTATCCTTGGACCAAGCCACAGAATTGTCAGCCCCCAGAACATGCCACAAAACTCATCTTTTCTCTTGGCTACTTGGGATGCAGCAGACCGGGGTCTAGGTTTGGGTTATCATCAACATCATTGTGGACACATACTGTTGTAGTTTTCAATGGGAAGTCCACTTTGCATTAGTATTATGTGTGAAAATACATGAATGGCAGAAAAACCTACGGAAAATCCTGCTCACTAATTTGCTCATTTCCATACCCCTCCAAATAACATTGAATGATTTGTTCCCCCTCTTCCTGTAGGAGCTAGTTCTACCTGCCATAACAGATCCTGCTTTGGATATTTCAGTATACCAATGAAAGCAACCCATCTGACTGGCAGTGTGGGAAGAAGACGGACTGCAGCTCTGGGCTAGGCAAAGCCACAGCCTGCCTGTGGTACTTTAGAACCAGCAATGGACTCAAATCAGAACAATCAGATCTGGATTTTCAACACCCCAAGATTCCAGTGGGCAGAGGGTTAAGAAGACAAGAGGTCCGACTGGGGAATATTGTTCAGGACCATCTCCTTTTAAAATGTAACAGAGGCAGGGCTGTGCAGAGCAGCTCTCTGCTTCCTTTTGCCACTCAAAAAGTCACTTGGGATATTCAAACGATAAAATCCAACCTGTGACTCAGCTAATGTGTTTCATGGAACAGAGAAACAGGAGAGAGAGAGAGAGAGAGAGAGTGTCTAAAACAGGCTATAAAAATCCAAAGGGATGCTTGGTCCACCTTTGGGCATGTTCATACGGTATAGCAATGGGATGGCAACTCCATGGAATTATAGTTTAACATGAACAGATTTCATTACTGGTGCACAGCAACAGATGGTATGTAGCCATTAACAACACGTGTTTTGTACAAAGCATCACTTCAACTCACTGCCGAGTCCTCATTTTTTGCTTCCACAGAAGTTCTGAGCGCTCAATCAAACATTATGACCTGTGCACTTGGACAAACCCCTGCTAATACAAATACTTCAAACTTGAAAAGCAGTGAGAAAGACCATGGCCAGGTTAGGTGCTTTAAGAGGAATCACACCACAGTATAAGCCTGCTAGCTCTCTGTTGTTTAAGGGATACAGTCACACTTGCCAGGCTTACCTCAATGAGGTTCTAAACTGGCAGATTCCAATAAGCAAAGAAACATTCTCCATTCAAGACAATTTCAGAGCTGTTGCACTGCGAGTTCCCTTGGTGCTGAAGCTTCGATTCTTTTGCTGGAATATTCACTTTCAATTCTGTCCCTCAGCTCAGAACTAGACTCACCTTCCGGAGAAAAATTACTACTTCTCATGTCTCCAATACATGATTTTATACCCCACTCTACAGGTACAAGAAAAGCCCAAAGAGTGTTAAGGCAAGATGCTGGTCTTGCAACTCAACTGATAGCAAGTCAAAGAGGAGTTTGAAAAAGATAATCCCTATATTCTTGCCAAAGAGCCTGGAAGGGTAACAAAGGCAATGTCTGATTTCCTTCATGCAACAGGAGTGTGACATCTAGATGTAAAAGGGGGATGTCATGGCCCAAAGTAAAACTCTTGCCTTTCAGTAATCTCTTCTGATAGCAGACGTATGAATGTGTGGCCTGAAATGAAAATGCATCCCAGGATATCCCCATTTACAAACTGTTTCTGGCTAATATAGCATCCTTAGTTACGGACGTAATGAACCTAGTTCTTCCAGAACTCATGCCCCAATACATTAGGAAACTACAACAAGCCAGGGAATCTCTGCAAGGGCTGTTTATGATGCAGAGAGGCGGGGAGAGAGGTAAGAGTAGGGAGTGCAAACAGAGAACCAGTTCTGAGAACTGGTTCACTAACACTGTGGTCAGGATATTCCAGCCTGAAGGACAGTGTGAAGGTCTCTGCAGTGCATCCGTTCCTCATTGGAGCCAAGTTCTAATAAACTGCAGAAAGCCACAGAAGCAAGATACATCACTTTCCCATTCCATGGGATCAGCTGCTCCTACAATGGTGTTTTCTGAAGCAGATGGTTCATTCACTTGTTAACATGCTCTGATGAGCTAGCTTCCAGTCTCACCTCTATAGTCAAGCCAGTTTAGGGCCAAATCCTGCTCTGCATGTACAGGGTTGGGCAATAAACAAGCCTTCACTGCGTGCTCCCTAATGCTCACTAGAACACTAGCAACCATCACCATGAGCACTCCCCAGCCCCAAGGGACCAGCAGCGCACATGTACTATGCAGCAGCTTGTCTTGTTCTCTTCCACACACTTCCCTGGCTATTCTGTCCTGCACCAGCAGGATGGTTTGGGAAACTGCTGACAAGCAAGCTCTGCAGGGATCGCCTCTACTATTGACTACCACACAAAAGCTTCAAAGCCCTCAGATCGTCATCCATCAGGAACTGCGCCCAGTCTTTTTGGGAAGGACAGATGGAGAACAAAGAATAAATTACAGTCATATGAGTTGTTATGCTTCAATGACAGTCAAGAACCCAGCATTTATGTGAGCCTCCGTTAGCCCCCATTAAATTGCTGGCTATGAAATCAAAACAATGGAGATAGGATATTCACAAGGACAGAAAATTTGCTATAATCATTGCTGCTATAATAACACCGTTACCTTGGAGATACTGGTTCATTTTAAAGCACTACCTTGTGGTTAGAGAAGAGAAGGGATTAGAAGACCCTGCCAGGGAAAGTTTCATACCCCCATTGGGAAGTGGATTTTTCAAGCCCAGCTCTAAACAATGACAAAGTGCATGAAAACCTTACAGCACTTGGTGGGCCATAACGTCTTTCTAGTTTAATTACTTTTCATTATAATAAAATTAAGCCTTTCCAATAATCTCAAGGAAGCTTTTCAATAAAGGTACTTGGTTTTCTGGAATCAATACTTAATGCAGAAGGCCAGAAAAAGTAGACACCACGAGTTTTGTGGATCAGCCTTTGGTTTGGTTACATATCAGACAATACTGAGTTTTCACATCAGACACTACTGAGAGTCATCATTTCAGAAATGCTTCCAAAGGGAAATTACACCACACACCTGCTGTGGGTACCACTACTACCGGGCTCCACATGGGCCTCAAGTTCTGCCCAAGCTGAACAGTTTGCAGGATCAGGGCCTGACTGCCTGTACCAGGAGAAAGAGTGAAACCGAATATACACAAGTGCTATCAAAGTAAAAACAAACTGAACCAGAGAACTTCTCCCCTCTGATCTCTTTCAACTCTAGTAAACTTAGGAGTTACTTGTTACAACGGTAGGTAAAACAGACAGAAGAATGGTTTAATTTGATGAGATACTTTTAGTTCGATGGACTTATGAGACACATTTGCACTGAAACGTAACCTTGCTATTCCTCACAGCTGTGGGAGCAAATAAAAGAGGATCAGACAATCTTACCAAAGTTGCTCAGGAAAAACAAAACAAAATCCCAAGCATTACACTGCATTTCTTTACCTTAAAATCAGGGCTTCTGGTTTTAAGTTAAAGTAATGTTCATCTGCGGTGAGAAGCAGCCAGATTAACACTTGCTATTTAGAATATCCACTGAGCTTCCCGCATTGTAGAGATGAGCAAAATTCAGTGGGGTCCCTTTTTATCTAACCCCCTAAAGTTGGTGAGTGCAGATAAAGGATTCAAGTTTTGTTTCAAAATGTCTGTGCTGCAAACCTGGTCAACCAGTTTCATGCCACTCCTAGTCAAATCTCACGTGAGAGAGGCTGGAGGCTGAAAAACACACAGAAGAAGTGAACCCCTGTAAACACAGATCGTATGTTGAAAGTGACACTATATAATGATAACTGAGTCATTAGAATCTACTGAGCCATTATGGGTTATACAACGCTCCTGAAATGAGCAATGCCCATTAATGAAGAACAGTGTTTCTAATTCCCAATGCAAGATGCTGAAAAGCAAAGAGTTATTAAATCATTTCTGCACTGCCTGGTGTCAGAAGAAAGAGACAGTGACACTTCCATTCACTTTCAACCACAAAAGCTATTTCCACCTACCTGAACCATACTTCAGAATAATTAAAGAACACAGAACTTGTTGAAATCTTCAACACTTTGGTAATTGCACATATTAATAAGAGGGAGGGAAATGTCAACTATTTTAAAACTGCAGATCTGAAACTGAACATTTAAACTAAAGGCCCAATCCTGTTCTTATTAATATCAATGGAAAAACTCCCACTTACTTCAATGAGAGAAGAGTTAGACCCTAGACATATACAGCCTTCCAGTCCCACAAAACTTGGAAGTGTTAAACTTGCTAACCTGCTTATAAAACAGTATTTGGTAGGAAAACATAAAGCAACTCTGCATCAGACCATGATGCATTCAGAAAAACTGGACACCAGTAATAGTGGGATCATCAGGCAAAAAGAGCCAATCCTGAAATTACTCAGGAAAACACAAATGAGAGGCAGGGTGGTTCAGTAGATAAGGCACTAGACTGGGATTCAGGAGACCGATGTTCACTTCCCATCTTTGCCAATAGCCTGCCTGCTACCCTCCCACTCTGTCTCTGCCCTCTCTATTTCAACTGTAAGCTTTTCAGGGCAGGGGTCATCTTTTCCAATGTGTTTGTGCAGAGCCAAACTGAGCCTAGCATGAGGCCCCAATCTAAGTTGAGACCTCTAGGCACTCCTGAAATACAAATAAATCATGACCACCACCATCAGTGGGGCTTGAACCTGCAGACACTCACTACTGGGGCCAGTGCAGTGAAGAGCTCCAGCAGAAAAGCACTTCACCCAGAGATACGTTTTCAAGAGCACATGCATTGTTTGCAAGTCTGGCAGGCGTAGGGGAGGTTAATAATGCACATGACACTGCATTATCGAAGTGGTACATATTTATCAAGAACTGCACTTGCTCCAACTTCTACACCACCAGTATCACTGAAATAGGAGCCAGGTGGAGCCAGAGTAAATAAGCGCCCATATTTAAACAAAGAATTACTGAAGGATCAACACAAGGGGAGGTGCTGAGGAGGCAAACACGGTACAATCTCAAACTCCATGTGTTTGAACAAATTGAACCAATATGGAAAGGATGTGAAGAGAAGAAATTTTTCAGTTGCTTATATACCAATGCTAGGTGTGTGGGACACAAGTGAGAGGAACAGGTAGTTCTCATTGATGAGAAAAAAATTGCGGTTACTGGTATTCCTGATAGCTGGTGGGATATTTCACATGATTGCAATGTTAAAATCATCAGTTATAACCTGCTCAGGAAGGAGAGAGTGGGTAAAAGAGCTGGGGAGGATAGGGTCACTCTACGTTAAAGACACTATCACCTGTTTTAGGATCACTGATAACTAAGAACTACAGGACCTTGAATGCACATGGATCAATTGCTAACTCACAAAACCCAAGGAAGGCTACTAGTGGAGGCTTGTTACAGGCCACCAAATCAACCCAGAGAGCAGGATAAATTACTCCTTAAACACTCATCTGTAAAGAAAACCTGTGATGCTGCTGGGCACCAATATGGGCACCATATAAGCACAACATAAGAACACAAGAACGGCCCTACTGGGCCAGACCAAAGGTCCATCTAGCCCAGTATCCTGTCTTCTGACAATGGCCAACCCCAAGTGCCCCAGAGGGAATGAAAAGAACAGGTAATCATCAAGTGATCCATCCCCTGTCACCCATTCTCAGCATCTAGCAAACAGAGGGTAGGGACACCATCCCTGCCCATCCTGCATGAATTCATCTAGTTCTTTTTTGAACCCTGCTATAGTCTTGGCCTTCAGAACATCCTCTGGCAAGGAGTTCCATAGGTTGACTGTGTGTTGTGTGAAAAAATCCTTCCTTTTGTTTTAAACCTGCTGCCTATTAATTTCATTTGGTGACCCCTAGTTCTTGTGTTATAAGAAGGAGTAAATAACACTTCCTTATTTACTTTCTCCACACCAGTCATGATTTTATAGACCTCTATCATAATCCCCCCAGAGTCATCTCTTTTCCAAGCCGAAAAGTCCCAGTCTTTTTAATCATTCCTAATACGGAAGCTGTTCCATGCCCCTAATCATTTTTGTAGCCCTTTTCTGAACCTTTTCCAATTCCAATATATCTTATTTGAGATGGGGCAACCACATCTGCACACAGTATTCAAGATGTGGGTGTACCCTGGATTTATTTAGAGGTAATATGATATTTTCTGTCTTATTATCTATCCCTTTCTTAATGATTCCCAACATTTTGTTTGCTTTTTTGACTGCTGCTGCACATTGAGTGGATGTTTTCAGAGAAGTATCCACAATGACCCCAAGATCATAGAATCATAGAATATCAGGGTTGGAAGGGACCTCAGGAGGTCATCTAGTCCAACCCCCTGCTCAAAGCAGGACCAATCCCCAATTTTTGCTCCAGATCCCTAAATGGCCCCCTTAAGGATTGAACTCACAACCCTGGGTTAGAAGGCCAATTTTCAAACCACTGAGCTATCCCTCCCCCCTTTCTTGAGTGGTAACAGCTAATTTAGACACCATCATTTTATATTTATAGTTGGGATTCTGTTTTCCAATGTGCATTACTTTGCACATATCAACATTTAATTTCATCTGCCATTTTGTTGCCCAGTCACCCAGTTTTGAGAGATCCTTCTGTAGCTCTTCGCAGTCTGCCTGGGACTTAACTATCTTGAGTAGTTTTGTTTCATCTGCAAATTTTGCCACCTCACTGTTTACCCCTTTTTCCAGATCATTTATGAATATGTTGAATAGGACTGGGCCCAGTACAGACCCCTGGGGGACACCACTATTTACCTCTCTCCATTCTGAAAACTGACCATTTATTCCTCTCCTTTGTTTCCTATCTTTTAACCAGTTACCAATCCATGAGAGGACCTTCCCTCTTATCCCATGACATCTTACTTTGCTTAAGAGCCTTTGGTGAGGGACCTTGTCAAAGGCTTTCTGAAAATCTAAGTACACTATATTCACTGGATCCCCCTTGCCCACATGCTTCTCCACCCCCTCAAAGAATTCTAGTAGATTGGTGTGGCATGATTTCCATTTACAAAAAACATGTTAACTCTTCCCCAATAAATTATGTTCATCTATGTGTCTGACAATTCTGTTCTTTACTATTGTTTCGACCAGTTTTCCCAGTACTGAAATCAGGCTTACTGGCCTATAATTCCTAGAATCACCTCCGGAGCCCTTTTTAAAAATTGGAGGTCCCATGACCTCCATTCTGGAGGTCTCATGAAGCCAGTAGGAAACATCACTTGGAGTTTCTAAAAATCATAGATGATAATTTTTTAACAAAAAGGGTATTGCACCCAATACAAGTTAATTTGATTTTGAACTTCATTATGACAAATGACAATGAACTAACCACTGGCCTGGAAATTGGCGGTTACCTAGGGACCAGTGATCACGATCTGATTACATTTATTGTGGGCAAACAGAAGACAATCAGTAATATAGATACTTGATGCTTCAAAAGGGCTAATTTCCCAAAGGTGAGGGAAGAAATTGATTGGGAAGAAAACTTAAGAGGGAAAAAAGTGAATGAAAATTGGCAGCTCTTGGCCTTTCTGGAAGGTATGTTTTAATCAAACACAAGTAATTGGACTCAATGCAGAACACACTGGGTGAAATGTAAAGGCCTGTGACATACAGAAGGTCAGGCTAAATGATCTAATAGTCCCTTCTGGCCTAAAAATCTATGACTTTATAGTATTGCTCAATAACCAGATTAGCCTACTACTTTCCATAATATTTGCATATTTTTCTGCACTGAGGTTAAAGTTTCACAACACAGACCCCTTTATAACCTGAGTAATGGGAGGGGGGGAAAGAGAGGAAAGGAGATTGCCAATCAGCTGTAAATTACAACATCCAACTTGAAAGACTTACTCAGAAATGTGTACAAAGATGTCTGGCCCTCCATCTGCAGGAGTAATGAAGCCATGGCCTTTGGAGCGACAGAAGCATTTACAGACTCCTTTATAGACAGGGCCTTCAGAGGCCCGCACGGTCCTGCATAGGGAGAGGGACACAAATAAGCAGTTCATGTTCAGTTATATGTGGGCTTCCACCAACACCAGAGCTAGAGAATACCATCCACACTGAATACAACAGTCCAAATGTTCAGTCACACGCCACTAACATGTCTCTCTGTGCAAACTATTTTAACATACAGTATGATATGCTACACACATCTTATCTAGCACCCAATGGCCTTTGAAAATGGATCAAAATCAATATAGATCTATGCTGGTGCTGTAGTCCGGCACTTTGTGCCTGATTCTGTGGTACTGTTTGTTTGTTTGTTTGTTTGTTTGTTGTGCTGCTGCCACCATGTGGAACCCAATCGAAAGTTGGCAGGAGGTGGGAACGTAGCGTTTCAGTTTGTCAACAGCCCTTCTGACCTCTTCCTTGCTCGCACTGTAGCCGATTCTCTCTCATTTCTGAGCTGCTGGCTGGATGCTATTATGAGCTGGCTAACCCCCAGTAAGTCATTTGTATTGCCACTTAGACAAGCCCTAATTTTCACAATGTAGGTCACTTTCAGAGGGTTTATTTCATAGAATCATAGAATATAAGGGTTGGAAGGGACCCCAGAAGGTCATCTAGTCCAACCCCCTGCTCGAAGCAGGACCAAATCCCAGTTAAATCATCCCAGCCAGGGCTTTGTCAAGCCTGACCTTAAAAACCTCTAAGGAAGGAGATTCTACCACCTCCCTAGGTAACGCATTCCAGTGTTTCACCACCCTCTTAGTGAAAAAGTTTTTCCTAATATCCAATCTAAACCTCCCCCACTGCAACTTGAGACCATTACTCCTCGTTCTGTCATCTGCTACCATTGAGAACAGTCTAGAGCCATCCTCTTTGGAACCCCCTTTCAGGTAGTTGAAAGCAGCTATCAAATCCCCCCTCATTCTTCTCTTCTGCAGGCTAAACAATCCCAGCTCCCTCAGCCTCTCCTCATAACTCATGTGTTCCAGACCCCTAATCATTTTTGTTGCCCTTCGCTGGACTCTCTCCCATTTATCCACATCCTTCTTGAAGTGTGGGGCCCAAAACTGGACACAGTACTTCAGATGAGGCCTCACCAATGTCGAATAGAGAGGAACGATCACGTCCCTCGATCTGCTCGCTATGCCCCTACTTATACATCCCAAAATGCCATTGGCCTTCTTGGCAACAAGGGCACACTGCTGACTCATATCCAGCTTCTCGTCCACTGTCACCCCTAGGTCCTTTTCCGCAGAACTGCTGCCTAGCCATTCGGTCCCTAGTCTGTAGCGGTGCATGGGATTCTTCCGTCCTAAGTGCAGGACCCTGCACTTACCCTATCCTTATCCTGCATTTAGATATGAGTGAATTGAAAAATCTCTTAGAAGAAAATCTGCTCTGTTCCTGAATCACTCATTTAAAGCCACAAGCCCCAGAAAACCGGACAGAAAATTTAAATAACCACATACATATTGAAAAAAGTGTCCACGAATAACTTTATTTCTACCTCCAAAAGTGAACTAAGGGCCTGATCCTGTGAGTATTTATTACTGGGTATAACACTTACTGCCCTGAGTAATCCATTGACTTCAAATCAGCCTATTCAGGGAAATAAGCACTCCTCCCTACAGTGATTATAGGAGAAGACTTCAAATCTGTAATGAACCAACTGAAAGTGGAGAATTTCAGGTCACATGCATCAGAAATGAATTTAAAAGATCTAACTGGTGCAACAAGATGTTTGCCACCACAGTCTTTCTTTCCATACAGCTTAGGACTCTGAACTGGCTTAGAGCTCCTTTTGTTTAAAAAGGGCAATCAAAATTAACAGCTGTTTTAATTTTCAGAGTTACCAAATCAGCAAGATTCTGACAATTAACAGTGATTAGAGAATCGCAGGAGCTCCCCCACCCTCCAAAAAAACAAACAAAAAAAACAAACACCCTAAGTCTTTAAGAGCTGGAGTGGAGATTAATGACTGATAGTTAGAGTCTATAATTTAGTCATAGGAAAAGTCTAACCCTAGGTATGTTTCAAGGTCACATCAAGCCCAGACATCAAACTGGGCAAGCACCTCATGAGGTTTTTTTAAAACCATAAATGGTCCATTATAAAGGTTCAGAGCAACTGAAGTATTTTGTAATTAACATCATGTTAAGTTCACCTCTTCTGGAGTGGCTGTTGTTTTTTTTAAAACTCACTTTGAACACAACTGCTAATATAAATAACCTCAATCTTAATTCTCCTATGAATCAGTAATGTTAATTTCTGACAAGAGAAGCTGGGTTACACAGCAGCAAAACACAGCTGACAAACATAACAAGCCAACTAGATGCAGAAGCATTTAAAATATAGACAAACTGAAAGACTGAGGTCTTAGTGATGTAGCATTTTACTGTGAGGTCTGCTTGGACAGACCCCTGCTCCCATAAAGACCTCATTCCAGGATTGGGGTCCAATGGCTGAAAACAGCTTCATATTATATATATGCAGTGTAGTTGTACTCGTGTGGATCCCAGAATATTAGAGAGACAAGCTGTGTGAGGTAATATCCTTTACTGGACCACTTACAGCCTGATCCAAAGTTAATTGAAATCAAGGGAAAGACTCCCATTGCCTTCAGTGGGCTTTGGAGCACAGTTGTATTGTACGGATTTGCTCTTTATCACAGGCCCACGTCATACGTTCGGTCAAAAGTGACCAGACTGTGACCTCTTTGGGGAAGACACTTCAGCAATATTTATTTCACCAGGCCACTCTGGATACACCTTGTCTTGGTAGAATCCTCAGGGGCCTGTACTGGATGGGTGGGTCATGGAGGGTGAAGGATCAAGACAAGGCAGACTGCACTGGAGGATCAGGGTCTTAACTAATTAAAAACAACCACAACCACACACACACTTTGTAAGACAGCTTCAAGCAACCCACAAACGCAGCATCCAGCCAAACCCAACAAGGACAGAGTTATACCAGGAAAACTAGTATATACCTTGAATAACTCTATTAAACTTGTTTTTTGTGCAGATTCACAGAACACTATTAAAAGAGGTCATATGTCAATAGGTGTCCTTCCCTCCTCCCACGTTGCTCCCCTAATACTCACGCTGAAAACGTCCTGGTCCGACGAGTTGGAAGGGGGCTTGGGATAAGGTAACCTCGCATGGGAGATGGAGAACGATCTCTTGTTCTGCGGTTTTCAGGCAGGCGGAGAGAACGTGGAGACCCTGGAGAAGTGGGGGACTGCTCAGAAGCTGAAGATGTGGGCTCAGAAGACATTCCTGATCCCTGAGGAATATCTACCAGGAGGAGGAAATTCTGATTTAGTACAAGATTTTGACCTTTTCAGTAAAGATCATAGTTTTCCAGCTTCTATTAAATCATCAAAGCGGGGTCACTTCCCTGCACCCATATTCCCAGATATTAATGCACCAAGGCGTATTGCTATGTGCAGGATCATATTACATACATTTTCTATCAGCTAGTTCTCACGAACTGCATCGGGAAATTCCCACAGAAAATTTCCAAAGGCCATCTGTTGGCTCACAGATTTGCTGCCCTATTTCTAACATAGCTAGTCTCATTTGATGTATATTGACAATTTACCTATATAAAAAAACCCATAAAATTAAAAAGCATTCCTAGGTTCCTGCCTAAGACATTTTTTTATTTGATAAAACAGATTAAAGTCTGCATTCTCTACAGGCTTGGAGGCAGAAAATCTGGGATTGGTCCTAAACCCTGATCCAGAATCAAAGGCCTGGCCTGCCTCCACTCATAGAAGAAGTGGAATTTCTATTGGAAACACACAGCTCTTTTTTCTTTCCTTTTACTTGGTAACTGGAAGGGAATTTTTTTAGGTATATGAAAAGTGCTGGATTTGCAGCCCAGAAGACTGAAATTTGTTTACAGAAATTTGTTCACAGAACAGGTACTGCAGAGGCCGTGGAAGTGCAAGCCATATTCAGCAGAACTCAGCCCAGACCAGGAGGAACCATCACTAGGGAAAAGATAAGTGAGGCAAGGTCTACGCTAGGAGCGCTTTGCTGGTAGAGCTATGCCAGTATATTATACCAGCAAAGTGCTCCTAGCGTAGACACAGACTACACCAGCAAAAACTTTTGTCGATATAGCTTATTCCATGCACCCCCACCCCCAGTGAAATAAGCTATTCCAACAAAAGTGCCGTTTTTTTGGTACAGCTGCATCTACACTACACAGCTGTGTTGGTCAGAGGTCACAAACTAATCACACCCATGAGTGACGAGCTATGCTGGGAAACGTTTGTAGTGCAGAACTGACCCGATTCTCCCAACCAGTCAAATTCTTGGTCTTCTTGCCAAAACTCCGCAAAAGGGTGTCACATTGATAAGAACATATCTACCCACTGGGGCTAGACTGAGACCACACTGCAGTTCAATGGTAACTGTCTGTCCTTACCACCTGGGTTGGATTCAGACCAATGATGGAGAGGCAAATACTCCATATTTAAATTAAGAATCCCAATCCCATGAACACCAGCCAGTCTTGTCCTTACCCACTTTGAACAGCAGGAAAGGAAAAAAGGTCTTTTCCTTTCCTTACCCCAATCTCAAGTTCTGTGTTTCTAATGACACAAACAATCCAAAACTCTCAGGAGTTTATTTTCCCAGCATTACAGGACTGAGACCATGTCACATACACGAAAAGCCTCATTTAAAGGCATGGGAGTGGTGATGAGGAATACAAAAGCCAGAAAAAATAAAAACCTCTTACTGAAAGGACTAGTCAGGGAAACAAGGGAAAGAAAAGCTTCCCAAATTGCATTTGACTGGTTTTGGCCAGTTACAATCAGACACCTTCTTGTTGGGGCTACAGTATATGCTTATACCCTGTGTATTTCTCTTGAGTGAAAGCCCTGTTGAACTGGTTTCATATGGCAGTGCAAAAGGATCCTGGTTTAATTATTTTTAAATGTAATAGCATTATTTTTTTTAATTTAATACATAAACAACTCCTATAGCTGCTGGTACATGGAGTAGAAACCCACTGACAACGTCACCTACGATTTAAGCTTCTCTTTTCTCTTACTTTCATGTATATTTCAGTGAATAACAGAAGAGTAAACAACAGCACTTTGAAGCACTGAGTCTCTTTGACACACCTCCACCCACTCACCCATCCACTTGAAGGAATGTGATCAAGGGCTCCTCTACACACAGATGCTGTGCTGCTTAATTATACCAATGTAGCAGGACAACTCCCCCAGTGTGGGTACACTTACACCAAAATAAAAGTGCTTACCCCGATATAGCTATACTGGTATAACTGGGAATACAGGGCATAAGCGATACTGGTATAATTGCATCCACACTATAGGCTGTAGCAATGTAACAGTTCCAGAAAACATATCACCAAGACCAAAAGCTGATTCAAACTGGAGTTTTTCAAACCAGACAAAAGAAACCCATCTCACACCCTGCTCAGACTCCTACACACCCCTTCCCATGAATTATGGAGTGAATCCTTAGGTGACAGCTAAAAGAGTCACATTCTTGCTGTCAATACAACAATTCCATTCCCATTAGTTCCTTATTGAAACTATCAAGTATAAAATTAAAGCAGCCTCTTTAGAATGAAGACATCAGGGAAAAACCTTTCTTGGTTTAATTACTTGAGGTGTCAAGAGGGTAAGGTGGAAGAGACAAGATCTTCATGTTCCCTTTAGCAAGGCTTGAACTTTTCACACCACATCCTCAAGGGCACCAACGCCCTGCTGAAATAAATGCTTTTTTCAGATTATTTGGACACAGATGGTTCCTTGGGGTACGTCTTGTTCCTTGGACACAGCGGCGCTGCTGCAGATACTCTATGCTGAAAGGCAAGACCTCTCCCGTTGGCATAAAAACCCTGTCTCCGTGAGCAGCGTAAGCCATGTTGGCCGGAGAAGCTCTCCCGCTGACACAATGCTGTGCACATGAACGCTTATCATAGAATCATAGAATATCAGGGTTGGAAGAGACCTCAGGAGGTCATCTAGTCCAGGCCCCTGCTCAAAGCAGGACCAATCTCCAGTTTTTGCCCCAGATCCCAAATGGCCCCCTCAAGGATTGAACTCACAACCCTGGGTTTAGCAGGCCAATGCTCAAACCACTGAGCTATCCCTCCCCCCATCATACACTTATGATGGTGTAATGTATGTTGCTGGAGGGAGAGTGGAATATTCACACCCCTGAGCGACGTAAGTTTTGTCGACATAGGCTGTAGTGTAGACACAGCCTTAGAGTCATTGGCCAATGTCAGCCCTGATGTAAGTGGGCTCAACATTTGGCAGGGATTGGGACAACAGTGCCAAAGCCATAGGGTTTCCCAATTTTTTTTTCTAGTGATTTGCTGAACAAGCTTTTGCTGAGGAAGTCAAGAAGAGACCCCAGTGTTACAACTGAAACTCAAAAGGTCTCTTTATTTATTTTCTTTGCTCTCAAGGGCTGAGCATCCCCAATGGCAGTAGAGACCTAAGATGTCTCCAACGAACCCTAAAGCAAAAGTAAAACACAGGTGATTTAAAATTCCAGTTTGAAAACTGAACAAATCAGAGGTGACATGGGCTGTTGTACCAGCATCAGTATAAATTTTTACAAAGAAGCAAGGCTTTTACCAGGTTATACACATTTGAATCCACTCGTCAGGGGACACAGAGAAGAAACCCTTGGCATTTTGCTTATATCTATAACAAGCAAAGCACAAGGTAACTGTGTTTCCCCTGTGCCTTGTAAAGCAGGGGAGGATGGGAAGCAGCCGGAAGCACATTAATCTATTTTAGTTTGATATATAGATGGCCTGCAAAGACATTTACACACAAAAAGGCTATAAAGATTTTGAAGTGTGCTGACTCACCTTACTGTTTCACTTTATCCTATCCCTGTGCCCTTTGCATTGTTGACATAAAATAAAATGTGATCCATGTCCAAAAAAGGGCTTACCATTCATTTGTAAGGTATTTGTAACCCTTTGTACTCTCCCCTCTTCTCCCTCTCCCTTCCCCCTGCCCACCCTATGACCAAAGCAGATGTATTTCCCTGACTCTCACTTATTATTCGTATTACAGTAGAGCCCAGAGGTTGTAAATCAGGATCAGAACCTAGATGTTACATAAAAACACAGAGCAAGAGACAGCCCTTGCCTTAGAGGGCTAATCACCTAATTTCAAGCACGATGCAACAAGGAAATGCAACAAATAAACCAAAGGAACAGGACAGGGACAGTGAAGACAGAAGTAACAGAAGACCTGCAAGGACAGCCAGATAGTTGTGAATCAATTGATGTAAAGAAATAAAAGCAATCTGCCAACAGAGTGCAAACTGGGAAGGTCTTACATGCCATGGAACCCCTTTGGACAAGACATTTCAGGAAAAGTTCATGATTTTTCCTCGATTTCTGTTGGGGGTTTACTTGCTTGAGCATTGCACCTAATTAGTATTTCAGATAACATGAATCAATAACTTCCTGAAGAATCACACTCCTTGTATGTATTGGTACTTTAAAATGTTTGCATTTGTTAAAACATGTGCTTTTAGAGTATTACTGCTAAAGTAAATGGGGCATTTGTTTCCATGCAACTACAATATAGTTAGCAGGCCAACATTTCAAAAGCATCTAAATCCCATTCAAAGTCAATGGGATTTAGGAGCCTATGTCACTTATTAAAATTTTACCTAGTATCCATTCAAATTAGTCACAGTCTGTACTCATCAGCAGATTGAGGGACTCGGGTCTAACTCAACCACTGAAACCTCAAGGAAAATGCTACTTTAAGAGGCTTAATATCCAGCTTCTTATTGGGCTAACAATCCGGAACCACAAACTCACTAGACACATTATAACATTCAACACCATACACATTCTTTAGAGATGCCCCCGGTGCATATCTTCCACGAAGAGTATGTCTACACTACGAAATTAGGTTGATTTTATAGAAGTCGATCTTTAGAAATCGATTGTATACAGCCGATTGTGTATGTCCCCACTAAGCACATTAAATCGGTGGAGTGCGTCCTCAATACCGTGGCTAGCATTGACTCACGGAGTGGTGCACTGTGGGTAGCTATCCCACAGTTCCCACAGTCTCCGCTCCCCATTGGAATTCTGGGTTAAGCTCCTAATGCCTGATGGGGCAAAAACATTGTCGCAGGTGGTTTTGGGTACATGTCGTCAGTCTCCCCTCCTTCCCTCCCTCCGTGAAAGCAACGGCAGACAATCGTTTCGCACCTGTTTTCCTGGGTTACCCATGCAGACGCCATAGCATGGCAAGCATGGAGCCCATTCAGCTCACTGCTGCTGTTGTGAGCATTGTAAACATCTCGCGCATTATCCTGCAGTATGTGCAGGACCTGGCTAAGAGACTCCAGCATGAGGACGATTGTGAGGAGGACCTGGACACAGACATTCCTGAAAGCACGGGCTACGGCAATTGGGACATCATGGCGGCAGTGGGGCTGGCTGATACAGTGGAACACCAATTCTGGGCCCGGAAAACAAGCACAGACTGGTGGGACCGCATAGTGTTGCGGGTATAGGATGATTCACAGTGGCTGCCACTTTCCTTGAACTTTGTGAGTTGCTTTCCCCCGCCCTGAAGCGCAGGAATACCAAGATGAGAGCTGCCCTGCCAGTTGAGAAGTGAGTGGCAATAGCCCTGTGGAAGCTTGCAATGCCTGACTGCTACCCGTCAGTCGGGAATCAATTTGGAGAGTGCAAATCTACTGTGGCAACTGCTGTGATCAAAGTAGCCAATGCAATCACTGACCTTCTGTTATCAAGGGTAGTGACTCTGGGAAATGTGCAGGTCATAGTGGATGGCTTTGCTGCAACAGGTTTCCCTAATTGTGGTGGAGCAATAGACGGAATGCATATCCCTATCTTGGCACCAGACCACCTTGCCAATCAGTATGTAAACTGCAAGGGGTACTTCTCAATGGTGCTGCAAGCACTGGTGGATCACAAGGAACATTTCACCGACATCAACGTGGGATGGCTGGAAAAGGTGCATGACGCTCGCATTTTTAGGACCTCCAGGCTGTTCGAGCAGCTGCAAGAAGGGACTTACTTCCCAGACCAGAAAATTACCATTGGGGATGTTGAAATGCCAATAGTTATCCTTGGGGACCCAGCCTACCCCTTGCTCCCATGGCTCATGAAGCCGTACACAGGCAGCCTGGACAGTAGTAAGGAGCAGTTCAACTATAGGCTGAGCAAGCGCAGAATGGTGGTAGAATGTGCCTTTGGACATTTAAAAGCCTGCTGGTGCTGTTTGCTGACTAGGTTAGACCTCAGTGCAACCAACAATCCCATTGTTATTGCTGCTTGCTGTGTGCTCCATAATATCTGTAAGAGTAAGGGGAGATGTTTATGGCGGGGTGGGAGGTTGAAGAAAATCACCTGGTGGCCGATTTGGAGCAGCCAGACACCAGGGTGATTAGAAGAGCACAGCTGGGCGCGCTGCACATCAGAGAGACTTTGAAACCAGTTTCATGACTGGCCAGGCTACGGTGTGACAGTTGTGTGTGTTTCTCCTTGATGCAAACCCACCCCCTTTGTTGATTTTAATTCTCTGTAAGCCAACCACCCTCCCCCCTTTGATCACAGTTGGCAAAGGAAATAAAGTAACTTGTTTTGAAACCATGCATTCTTTCTTTATTAATTAAAAAAAAGTGAGATAACTGACAAGGTAGTCCGGGTGGGGTGGGGGAGGAGGGAAGGACAAGGCCACTTTGCTTATTGTAGCCACAGTACAAATCAAAACTGTTTGAATGACAGCCTCCTGTTGCTTGGGCCATCCTCTGGAGTGGAGTGGCTGGGTGCCCGGAGCCTTCTCCCCCCGCCTTCCCCCCCACACACACATTCTTGGTAGTCTTGGTGAGGAGGATATGGAACTTGGGGAGGAGGGCAGGTGGTTATACAGTGGATGCAGTGGGGGTCTGTGCTCTTGTTGGCTTTCCTGCAGCTCATCATGTCCGTATGCTCCCCCATTAGCCTTAGCATCACCTCCTGCTCTGCTCATCGTTGTCACTTAATGCTTTCCTGGCCTCTGCCACTGAATGACTCCATGCATTAAGCTGTGCCCTATCAGTGCGGGAGGACTGCATAAGCGCCAAAAACATGTCATCGCGAGTGCATTTTTTTCGCCTTCTAATCTGCGATAACTTCAGGGACAGAGCTAATAGGGGGAGCACAGAAACATTTGCACCTGTGGGAGGATAAAAAGGGAGAGTAAAATTTAAGATGATACATTTCTGAGAACAAAAGGGAGACTCTTTCACAGTGAATCAAGCAATTCACAGCAGACAGCACATGTGCTTTAGGTACAAGGTCACATTTTGCCTTTTCTATTGAGCGCCTGCCGGTATGGTGACACATCACACACAGCTGGGCAACAGAATTCCATTTCCAGGCAACCATAGTAAGTCAAAGGGTACGCGGGGTTGGCTTCTTATGCCTTCATAACATGTGGGAATGGTTTCAAACTGCAGCGCCCTCCTTTCCCATAGAAAGCAATGTTGGTTGGGTTTCACATTTAAAGGGAGGGGCTGCGGTTTTCGGGTGGATGTGCAGCACACACCTCCCTCCACCCCTCTGTGTGGCTATTCTCTGGGATGATCCCTTCACCCCTCCCCCTGCCACATGGCTATTCTCCGGGATGATCCTTTCACCCAAGCGCAAACAGCCCAGCATGAACGGGGTCCTTTTACTGTTCCCTTACAAAAATTCCCCTATTTCAACCAGGTGACCATGAATGATATCACTCTCCTGAGGCTGACACAGAAAGATATAGACCAAATGTTGCTTGAATGCGACCAAAACCCAGAACCATTCACTGCCATGCTTGGTACTGCAATGATTCCAGACTACTTGCTACTGGCTTGGTGTGGTAAAGTGTCCTACCATGGAGGACGAAATAAGGCAGCCCTCCCCAAAAACCTTCTGCAAAAGCTTTCAGAGTACCTCCAGGAGAGCTTCATGGAGATGTCCCTGGAGGATTCCCGCTACATCCCCAGACACGTTAACAGATTTTTCCAGTAGCTGTACTGGCCGCAAATACATCCCAAGTCTTCAGGGCAAATCAAACATTAAACACTATTGCTTTTAAACCCTGTACTGTAGTTACAAATGTGCACTCACCAGAGGTGCCTTCTCCGGCTTCAGGGTCAGGGATCCTAACTTGGAAGGGTATTGGCTCCAGGGTGATGAAAAGTTCCTGGCTGCCGGGGAGAACGATTCTCCTCCTCCTCCTCTTCCTCATCCACAAAATCCTCCTCCCTGTTTCATAAGACTCCCCCCTTGCAGGTGTACACAGACAGCGGTGGGGTAGTGGTCGGGTCCCTCCTAGAATGGCATGCAGCTGATCATAGAAGCAGCATGTATGGGGCTCTGACCTGGAGCGACTGTTTGCCTCCTTTGTCTTTTGGTAGGCTTGCCTGAGCTCCTTAACTTTCACGCAGCACTGCTGTGTGTCCCTGTTGTAGCCTCTCTCCATCATGCCCTGTGTGATTTTGGCATATATATTAGCATTTCTTCTTTTTGATCGGAGTTCGGCCTGCACAGATTCTTCTCCCCATACAGCAATCAGATCCAGTGTCTCCCTTTTGGTCCAGGCTGGAGCTCGTTTGCGATTCTGGGGGGACTGCATGGTCACCTGTGCTGCTGAGCTCGCCACGCTGACCAAACAGGAAATGAAATTCAAAAGTTCCCAGGGCTTTTCCTGTGTACCTGGCTAACACATCGGAGTTCAAAGTGCTGTCCAGAGCGGTCACATTGGAGCACTCTGGGATAGCTCCCAGAGGCCAATACCATCGAATTGCCTCCGCACTACCCCAAATTCGACCCAGCAAGGTCGATTTTAGCGCTACTCCCCTCGCCGGGGAGGAGTACGGAAGTTGATTTTAAGAGCCCTTTAGGTTGACAGAACGGGGTTGGTTGTGTAAAAGCAGTCATTTTAAAATCGACCTAACACGGCTAAATTCGACCTAACCCTGTAGTGTAGACCAGGGCAGAGTGAAAAACAAAATATTTCCAAAATACTTACAATCCAATCAATTAAAATATAAATTCCTAACACTGTTTGGAAATAGGGTTTCACACAATCAATATGTATTCTGATGACAAAAATATAACGTGGCAGATTGGCCCTACAAACAATACCGACTGTGTAACCTACAAGCCACTGACAACAGCAACTTTATTGTCAAAGACGACAAAGGAAGGGTTATAGGAGCATTGATCAAGGATGATTTGGTGCATTTCTGTAGTTTATGTTATCTCCGTGAGACGAAGTATTTTCTAAATATCAGCAATGTTACTGAAAAGAAACCTAGAAAGCTGTCATGTCAAAGTTTATGATAATATATTTAAAATATGTCATAAAGCCCTGAGCTGAAACAGGTTCCTGCAGGGGTCAGGCTGCATAGTCAAAACTAAGGTAAATGTTAACACAGCTGAGATTTCAATGGAGTGTAAGGGAATCATGTAATGAACTCCCAATTGACCCTAGCTCCCAAAAGGCTCCTCTTAAAATCCCATCCCATAAAATTATTCTAGAATAGTCTTGACTGAAGGAAATCTTATCATGGCCTTTTCAACCAGATGAGAGGACACTCTACTTAAGGTCTTCCCACTATCCCAAACAGGTGACTATTTCTGTTAAAATTATTAGCAGTGAAAGGGAGTTAATGTTGATATTTCAGTGTTCATCAATAGGGTTCAGAATTAATGTTGTGAACATAGTAACACAACCAAGGACAATTGACAACTCTCACAACTATTGATTCTCTATTTACAGACTCAATAGACAGCACTGCAGAGGGTCCCACTGAAAGATTTTTCTTCATTACATTTGGCTTTTTAAAAATGTCTCTCTGTACGTTCTAATATGGCCCCCATCATTTCATCGATTGAAATGAATTTTATATTCACAACACACTCACAAGCCAGGAAGTGTGATCCCCATTTGACAGATGGGGAAATAGAAGTCCAAAAAGGTTAGGTGATTTATTCATGGACCACGGTCACACAGGAATCTACAGCAGACACTTGAAATTTAACCCAAGTCCCCTGCATTCCACTCTGGTTTCTCAGCCACACGATGACCCTTGCTTACAAATATATAGGTACAGCTAATTTTTACAATCTCTTCAAGGGCTTTTCTGGGATTTAAATCAGATCCTCATACCCACAGAGCACGAATCATACCTCTAGGCCAACAAATTTAAACTCTGCAAAGACAGGGTTCACAAGAAGAGAGTTGGTTTGTTGCACAAGTTCAAGCTAACCCTCATTTTCAAAATGAACAAACAGTTTTAAGGCAGCTTGCATCCATTTGTAGTTTCATTTGAAACAGAGCTTTCATCAGTAAGAAGCATTTCAGCCTGGAACTACATACGCTGGTGGAATGGAAAACATTATCTCTGAGTACTATTTTCAATTCCAAGCAAAAAGGTCCTGCTCCAACAACAGAGCACAGTCTAATTCCAAGTGAAAAATTCCTTACGCATTAGTGCAATGCTAGCTAATCCCAAACAGATGGCACGAAGTATAAATGCAGGGTTTTCTGAAGGTATCTGAACATTTTCTTAACTGAGCCCTGGCAAAGGTGACACAGGTAGGGGTAGATGGCACTTTGTTTTAGTCGTGGGGAGGACAGAAGAGAGAAGAAAGTGTAAGTTAAGGCACAAAACAGTAAGTAAGGAGATATAGATTCTGTTTCTGCACTACTACTATCTCTGTGTGTGGCTAAGTCCTTTAATGATGACGTGCCTCAGTTTCCCCACTTGTACAACTGGAGTTAACAATACTTTGTTAACTCAAAAGTGGTTATGAGGATTAACTCAGGAGTCTGCTGAGATTCTTTTATGCTATGGCGTTGAGTGCCATGGAAATGCCAATAAATAAATAGAAACAGAAGGTGAAGATGCACAGTTCTTGCTGCCTGCTGAAAAATAAACCCAAAAATTTTAACAGCCTTACATTTGCTCTCTCTCTCTCACACACACACACTTCCTTCACTGGACATTTTCCAACTATAAGCCTGGATCAATATGCTTGTATTTTGCATTTATTTAATTTATTTATTTATTGTTAAGATTACAGACACTTTGAAGGATAGACTTCCTTCCATTGCCTCAAAGCCTCAGGCACCTTTGAGGCTCCACTCTGACAGACACCAGACACCAGGTGTCTATCAGAGTGGAGCCCCAAAGGTGCCTGGCGCTTTGAGGCAATAAGCTGATATAATTAATATGTATAAATGAAATAGCAAAATATTTAGATGGTGCCATTTATAGCATCAATATAACTTTATACATAGGTGTGAGATTTTCACTCAGATGTTTTCGAAAACCCCACCCAGATGTCAACTAAAATACGAGCAGATTTAAACACAAAATACTCTGTAATTATTAACAAATGTAACCTTCCATCAAAGCATATTATATATTAGGACTGTCAATTAATCACAGTTAATTCACACGATTAACTAAAAAAATTAATTGTGATTAAAAAAATTTATCGCGATTAATTGCACTTTTAATCACACTGTTAAACAATAGATTACCAATTGAAATGTACTAAATATTTTTGGATTTTTTCTACATTTTCAAATAAATTGATTGCAATTACAACACAGAATACAAAGTGTACAGTGATCACTTTATATTACTATTTTTTATTACAAATATTTGCACTGTAAAAATGATAAACAAAAGAAATAGTATTTTTCAATTCACCTCACACAAGTACTGTAGTGCAATCTCTTTATCATGAAAGCGCAACTTACATATGTAGAATTTTTTTTTTACATAACTGCACTCAAAAAAACAAAACAATGTAAAACTTTAGAGCCTACAAGTCCACTCAGTCCTACTTCTTGTTCAGCCAATTGCTAAGACAAACAAGTTTGTTTACATTTACAGGACAAAATGCTGCCCGCGTCTTATTTACAATGTCACCTGAAAGTGAGAACAGGTGTTTGCATGGCACTTTTGTAGTTGGAATTGCAAAGTATTTACATGCCAGATGTGCTAAACATTCGTATGCCCCTTCCTGCTTCAACCACAATTCCAGAGGACATGCTTCCATGCTGATGACGCTCATTAAAAAAAGATGCGTTAATTAAATTTGTGACTGAACTCCTTGGGCGAGAATTATTTGTCTCCTGCTCTGTGTTTTACCCATATTCTGCCATATATTTCATGTTATAACAGTCTCAGCTGATGACCTGGCACATGTTGTTCATTTTAATCACATATTTTCACAGCAGATCTGACAAAACGCAAAGAAGGTACCAATGTGAGATTTCTAAAGATAGCTACAGCACTTGACCCAAGGTTTAAGAATCTGAAGTGCCTTCCAAAATCTGAGAGGGATGAGGTGTGGAGCATGCTTTCAGAAGCCTCAAAAGAGCAACACTCTAATGCGGAAACTACAGAATGGAACCACCAAAAAAGAAAATCAACCTTCTGCTGGTGGCATCTGACTCAGATGATGAAAATGAATTTGCATTGGTCCGTGCTGCTTTGGATCATTATCGAGCAGAACCCGTCATCGAGCAGAACCATGTCCTCTGGAATGGTGGTTGAAGCAGGAAGGGACTTATGAATCTTTAGCACATCTGGCATATAAATATCTTTTGGGGCCAGCTACAACAGTGCCATGCAAACACCAGTTCTCACTTTCAGGTGACACTGTAAACAAGAAGGAGGCAGCATTATCTCCTGCAAATGTAAACAAACTTGTTTGTCCGAGCGATTGGCTGAACAAGAAGTAGGACTGAGTGGACTTGTAGGCTCTAAAGATTACATTGTTTTATTTCTGAGTGCAGGTTTTTTTTTTACATAATTCTACATTTGTAAGTTTAACTTTCATGGTAAAGAGGTTGCACTACAATACTTGTTATGGGGGAATTGAAAAATACCATTTCTTTTATCATTTTTATAGCGCAAACATTTGTAAGTAAAAATAATAATATAAAGTGAGCACTGTACACTTTGTATTCTGTGTGGTAATTGAAGTCAATATATTTGAAAATGTAGAAAACATCCAAAATATTTAAATAAATTGTATTCTATTATTCTTTAACAGTGCGATTTATCACACAATTAATCACGATTATTTTTTTAATCGCTTGATGGCCCTAATATATATAGATATACACACACATGCATATACACAAGAATGCTAAGTATTTTTTTGCTGTTTATCTTTTTCAAACAACTAAAAGAACATTTGAATGACATGGGAACGCCAACATATGATATATAAATATAGGATCTGTCAAATACACATCACATCAGTAACAGTACATGGAAGCTATTCCTTACTCTGGGGTATTGTGATCTTTATTCTGAAATTTCCTATTAAGTGCTGCAAAAACCTACTGAGATAGGTTAAAAAGTTAGAGGGGGAGAGAATATTAACTATGCAAAAGATACCCCTATTTGTAGGCTATATAAAAAGTCATTTTTATGGTCATTGTCCTCTTTGTGCACCCCACACCCTAAACGAACCCTCCAGCCCCTCAAAAAATGCAGAAACTATTTTCCCAAAGTGATGAATTCTTACTGGCACCATAATAGACTACAAAGGAAATCTAATCTCACTTTTGACCAGGACAGGGACCATGAAACTAAACAGACAAGTTATGAGAGACATTTCAAGAAATCTCTCAGCTTGGGTACATATATGCCGCTGTAGCACTTCAGTGACAGGAGGGGTTCTCCCATTGGCATACATAATCCACCTCTCCGAGAGGCAGTAGGTAGGTCGATGTAAGAATTCTAGACCTAGCACTGTCTGCACTAGGGGTTAGGCTGGCATAGCTACATCTCTCAGGGGTGTGGATTTTTCATGCCCCTGAGAGACATAGCTAGGCCGATGGAAGTTCCCAAGGTAGACCAGCTCCTTATGAACAGTTTCTCTTTCACTCGCAAAACACAGTAGCATCTACATCCAGTCCATACAGCTTCAAAGGGATTATCATTTGAAAACTCAGCTGGGCATATTCCAATGTCTCCATGTGCAGTAACATCAGAGCATGAAGAAGAGACCTGGGCTCGCTGTAGCTGGGGCACAACATCAGCTGGACAGAAGACAGTAGTGTGCCTGAAAGTGGTCCCTGAGAGGATACAGTACTGACTGCATGTGCAGGGGCACAAACAGGCCTGCTTAGCTATTCTGCATAAAGCCTGGTATCCTGTGGCATGAGATTAGATTTAAAGGGACGCTGTCAACACCACATTTGTGAAGCTGACTAATTTTTTAAAACCCCAGTTTCTGATAGATGATGTGTCCGGAATTTACTTCCTTTTAAAAATCTTTTTTCAAGGGTTTTCCTGTTCTTCTGTTGATGTTCACAAGGGTGTTTTCAACAAGGGAGAAAATTATTAGTATTGATGAAACTGACTCTACAAATACCTTTCTCCATCCTCTGCTCCCTGCTCCTATCCGGCGAAGAGGGATCACTTAGGCGACTCTGCTCTCTCACTCTCCTCTCCTGAAGAAACTGCTCTGCCCCAAAATGTGGTGTCAATCCCTCGTAAGACTCCTATCCCTTTCAACATATGCAAAATTTCTACTCAGCCAAGGCAACCAGACAAGCAGGTTTCTCCAGCCTTCAACTATACTCTGACATGCCAGGTGCACATTCAAAGCTTTGTTCAAAGTACTCATCCTTTGAGAGCACTGAGCTCCTATTCCCAAACCACAGCAAAGTCAAGTACTTACAACACAAAGATTGTGAAATAGCTTGTCCAAGAGTTTCCCCTTTAGTAATATACTAGTTTGCATATGAGGAAACTTTCCAAGACTCCTACAGATACGTCAATTAACACTAAAGTCCAGAGCGGTTGCACTGTGCTTTTGAGGTGCTGATGCTTTTACAAAACACAGAGAGCACAATGACACACAAGTCATGCTCTCATGTCTAATTAAACAAGCATTGGGAAAAGAGACCATTTGCATTTAGCCCATTTGTTATAATCACGCAGTATGTTAACAACAACTTTGGCATTGCCAGACTATGCCCCAGGTACATTCGAAACCTAATTCCAAAGTAGGCAGATACATTAGGTGCAAGGCAAACTCTTAGAAAATCTTTGCTTAAGAATGTAGCTAACCTTTTTTTTACCAAAACCTTCCATGGAGGTAGCAGAAGAAAGCAGCCACTACATAGCAAGGAGCTGTCTACAAGAAGGTCGAATCAGGCATAAACACAATCTATAAGGTGCATTCATAAATTAGGGGGCATTTTTTCAGGTCAGTATATTCTATTGATAATGTAAACACACAAGAAGACACCATTTAAACAATATCAGATTTAAGGAGGAGAATGGAAGAGAGATGTGCATCAGACAACATGCATATTATTTCAGTGGTTTATAGAGGGTACAAACATTATTCAATAATATCCTGTAGACAGCCCTATCAAAAATAAAAAAAGTCAAGACTCTCTCTTCTGGGTAATATGATATTCACCACTGCTGCTGCAGTTTCTTGCTTCCACAGGCTTAGCAGAAGGGAATCAATCAGGAACCTTAAAATGATGCTTTTAAACAAACAGAAAAAAGTGAGCTAGGTGCAGCCTGCCACAGGTAAATTGGTACAGGGGGCTCATCCTCCAGGCTCAATAAACATCACTGGGCCTTATCTAAAACCAAACTATGAAGAGGACAGTGTCTCCCTCTACCCTGAACTCCCTCTCCAAGCGATCTGGATATCTAAACTATCCTATTTCATGCAGATTTGCTCAGTTTGCCTGAATCTTAAAACTAAGGCCTTGTCTACACACAGAAGTTGTTCAGATTTAACTAAATTGGTTTAGAAACTGCTTAAGGCCTTGTTTACACGGACTGAGAAATGATTTAACTAGATCAGTTTATAAACTGCTTTAGTTAAATGGTACAAGCCCCTAGTGTGGGCACACTACTTTCAAATTCAGTGGCTTGCTTTGATTTAACTTTTTTGTTTGTTTGCTTTACAGGATTAAGCTAAACCTTAACATGAAATAAGAACATCTACATACTAGCTTGCAGTGGTTAACTGAATCATTTATAACTATACCTTTCATTAAACGAGCACAAGGTTGTGTGTAGACGAGGCCACAGCAACTTATTATGCTGTCCCACTTTTCCCCCCCACTCACAATCTTTCCTCTACCCCGACCCGAGATATAGCTCACCATCCTATGAGCATCAGGACAGTCAAGTAAGCCTATAAAGGACACTTCCTTTCAGGACCTGCACTCCCTGAGGCCCGATTCTGCCTTGTGGCTGAGCACCCTTGACTCAATGAAGCCAATGGGAGTGGAGGAGGGCACTCAGCCCGGCTCAGGAGGCACTTGCCCCAGCAAGATCGGCCTGCTGGTTTCTGCGGCAAGACTGCCATGTTACAGCCTGGCATTTCCCAGCACCCAGCTAGTTGCGCCAGAACAGTGACTGGCCTGGGAATAGATCTCAGCCCCTCCACAGTGCAGCCCCTTGTTCTAACAGCTCTCCTCCCACGTTGGGAACAGAATCCAGGGGTCCCAGTACCAGACCCCGGCTCCAGAGTTGCCAACTCTCACACTGTTACTACATTTTTCCTGGTTCTGGGTATCTATGCTGCACTCAGATCCAGCCAGAAGAAAGCAGGAGCTTTCCTCACGTTCCCCCCCAAGTTCCCTTGCTTAAAATGGCTACTATGTCCCATGGCTCTCAATGGAATGGAAGCCATATACTGCCCTCAGCCAAGGCGACTGCCACTTCTCCACAGTCTCTTCAGGTAAAAGTGAGGCTGCTCCTAGTAAAGATGGCTGCCATCTCTTATTGTTCCCAGTGGGAACAAGGTCTACTGCCCTCAGCTAAACCTGTCCCCCTACGAGGCCCAGGCAGAACACGGGGAAAGTGGAGGGGGACTGTGGAGAGGAGGGAGAGAGCATGTGGAACAAGGAAACATGGAAGGGAGTTCACAATGGGGAAAGAACTGGGGTCTGGGGAGGGAGGAAGAATGGAGGGGCAAGGACACTGAATGAGGGCAAGGGAAAGAAAGGGTGCCAGGATGCTACCAGCCAGGCCAGAGCAGGAAGGCGGGGGGAAGGGGAGGTGCAGTTTTGTATGTGTAAAGATGAATGAATTTTACTCATGTAATTAACACACACATATTAGGGGTGAGGGAGGCTTTCACCTAGAGTTTAAAAGAAAAATAAGAGAGAGACAGAAAAAGTCATACACCTTACCACTAGATAACACTCCTGCGTAGTAACAAGTGTTTCTAAAGCTTTAGCCTGTCTACAAGTTACCTTGAAGCATGTGGATCAGCACGTGTAATCAATGTTCCATAATCAATGTTTTATGGCCCATGGCAAAGAATGCTCATGCCGTTATAGATCTCTGCACCCCACATCAACTCATTATTAGCCATTATTATTCGTTATTATGCTTGTTCTTGAAGCAGAGAGGCAATATGTAATACTTTTTATGCCATCCTTACTGATAGACTTCAGTCACAATGAGTTTATCTACCTCCAAACTGAACTACAGATGGAAAGGGATTAATCTGAACAATCTGAATTTCCTATCACTTGTGCCTTCACTGCAACTGTTCTGTAGGCAGAGTAGCATAGAGTAGCACATGCGTTTTGGTTCCTATCCTGTTCTGTTACAAATTTCAGGCCCCATTTCTGCAACCACGTGCATGTGGGCAGAGCATCGACTTCAAATAACAAAGATGCATGCGGTTCCAGGATTTATTTCATTTCTATTGAAAAAGCCTATCCCAGACCCTTTGAAAAAGGTGACATTTTTCAAAAGTGCCTAAGTGATTTAGCACTTGTGTACATGAGGAAATGTACCCACATAACTATGCCAGTATAACTACAAAGCTGTAGCTATACCGGGATGACACCACATGTGGACTCTTATTCTGGAATTAGAGAACCTTTTTTTCAATTTAGCTTATATTGCTTCCAACACCCCATTTTTGAACATGAACTGAGGTGCTTTGAAAAAATTTACCTTTAGGCGCTCCCTCTTTCCACCATAAAAAATAAAATAAAATAAAATACAACTAAAAATATATATTTAAACAGGATTGAGCTTTTTCTATAGAAACTGCAAGTGTCAGTTACCTACAGTAGAACCTCAGAGTTACGAACACCATAGTTACGAACTGACCAGTCAACCACATACCTCATTTGGAACCGGAAGTACGCAGTCAGGCAGCAGAGACAAAAAAAGGGATAGTTTAAAAAAAAAGATTTGACGAGGTAAGGAACTGTTTCTGTGCTTGTTTCATTTAAATTAAGATGGTTAAAAGTGGCATTTTTCTTCTGTGTAGTAAAGTTTCAAAGCTGTTGTCAGAGTTCCCTCCCCACTCTGAACTCTGGCGTACAGATGTGGGGACCCACATGAAAGACCCCCTAAGCTTAATTCTACCAGCTTAGGTTAAAAACTTCCCCATGGCACAAATTCTTCCTTGTCCTTGGATGGTATCGCTGCCACCACCAAGTGAGTTAGACAAAGATTCAGGAAAGGGATCACTTGGAGTTCCTGTTTCCACAAAATATCCCCCCAAGGCTCTTCACCCCCTTTCCATGGGAGGCTTGAGAATCATATACCAACTAAATAGGTAAACAAGGTGATCAGAGACTGGACACTAAAAACCAATCAGGTTCTTAAAAGCAGAACTTTATTATAAAGAAAAAAGTAAAAGAAGCACCTCTGTAAAATCAAGATGGAAGATAATTTTACAGGGTAGTAAGATTTAAAACACAGAGGATTCCCCTCTAGATAAAACTTTAAAGTTACAAAACACAGGAATAAACCTCCCGCTTAGCATAGGGAAAATTCACAAGCTAAAACAAAAGATAATCTAACGTATTTCCTTGCTTTACTTACAATTTTTGTCATCTAGATGCTTATTTCTGGTAGAAATTTTAGGAGAGGGTTTTTTTTTCTGCCCTGGTCTCTCTCTGTCTCGGAGAGAACAACAAAAGACCACGCAAACAAAACCTCCCCCGCCCCACAGATTTGAAAGGATCTTCTTCCCTTATTGATCCTTTTGATCAGGTTGGGCCAACCAGGTTATTTGAGCTTCTTAACCCCTTACAGGTGAAGGAGGGATTTTATGCTACCCTTACCAGTATGTTTATGGCAGCTGTATTAAGTCAATGTTCAGTTGTAAACTTTTGAAAGAACCATAACGTTATGTTCAGAGTTACAAACATTTCAGAGATACGAACAACCCCATGCCCAAGGTGTTTGTAACTCTGAAATTCTACTGTACTTAAATAGCTTGCCAGCTACTCACTTGATTGAGATGCTTACCAAAAGCTTGAAACGTTAGGATGAATGTGGTATTTAGATACTAAAAATGAAACATTATGTTGTGAAGTTAAATTAAGCCATATGGGTGTGAACAGTACTATATACATATTCCGTGAAAATTGCAGAGATTCCTTTCTTGCTTTTCATGAACTCACAAGGATAGTTCAATCACGAAATACTTCCATGAAACCTGTCTTGACAGCATTATGGACACCAACAAATAACTAAATAAATAAGTTGCATAACAGAGGTGGCTTTATTCAAAATAAAGAGGAGTGGAATTGTATATTTGGGGGATATTTTGGAACAGTCTCTCAAGACAGGAAGTTGCATAATAAGTGTGTAAAACAAATTTGAGGTACTGTATTTCAAATTTGCTTTACAGACTCAGAACCAACAGCGTCCAGAAAGCAATATAAGCAATTAAGAACTATTTTCATTGCACCATATTTGTTCGATAGCCTTTAGAAACTGCTAATCAAAATTAATTGGGGTTGAAAGAAGTGGCCCTTTGCAGTACATAGACCACAAAGTGTTTTGGAGCTTTTTTCATCTACTGAATCATTTACATAACTGTTGCAGAACCTAGCAAGAATACATTTAACAAGTAATTCATTCAAAAATCTGAAAATTCCATTTGTAAACGTGGATTAAACTTAAACCTTTAAAAAGCTTACAGTAAGATAGGAGTTGTACAAGCTTTAGTTTGTTATAAATTATAACAAACACAAACAGTTGGCTCAGCAACTTCTGCCCCATCACGCATACTAGCTTCAAGGTCCAAAACAAAGCTAATAGTTATCCAGACACTACTTTTTTTCAACTACAGCTCAATCAATAAACCAAAATATCAAAAGGAGGGGGCCCATACATTAGCCCATATCGCTAAGTCAGGCTAGGTCAAAGGTATTTAATGGTGACCTGTAGATGGCGGGGAGAAGGTAATATGTTTGGGTTACTGTTTGCTTCTGTATGATGAGTAAGAAGAGATGGGAAAGTTGGTGGAGGGCGGCTTCTGCTTGTTTCTTTTGCATCTGTCCTGGAAGACTGGACAACTAGTGAAATGACACCGTCACTTGAGTTAAGAGTGAAAGCTGAACTACTTAGAGAGGAAAAAATATACATATATTTTAACCAGGCTGTTTAAATCTGCACTTTTTGTTAACACCTATTCAACTTCAATGACTAAAATACACTTTGGACAAAGGAATATTTTGTCAAAGGTCCAACCAAGTTCAGATAAAGTGTGGGAGCACACAATACATACATTATCGCATACCCAGGCAGTCCTCCAGGAACGACCAGACGTTTCACTCCTAATATTTCTAAATGTAAAGAAGCGGGGGGGGGGGGGCAAAAGAGGGGGAGAGAGATTAAAATGTTCTCATAGTTTCTACGTATCCTAGTAGAAAAGGGACTCAAGTTCAACAATTTTTGTAATCCTTTGCAGGGCACCTCTAACAAATTACTTCTATATGGAATTCCTAATTAGTTGCTTCATTACATACTATCATGTAGGCAAGTTAGCATAAAACAAACAGCCAGTTCTATCATCAAGTTCTGAACAATGTTAAATCAGCAGAAATTCAGGATTCACAACCACAACAACTGTTAAAAACTAGAGCACGGCAGACTAATCTCTGAACGCTATGGATATAGCTCCATTTTGGAGCTCCCACTTTTGCAGTACACAAGCATACGGTACAAACTAAGACTCCAATTCAAAACATGTGAACAGATTCCTGTTCCGATATAAAATCATAAGGAAGTCAACAGAGCTCCACAAGGAGTGTAAGGGGCTGTCCACATGGTTTCAGTTGTAGGACTGGGGCCCAGTATCCACTCACATTTTCCTCTCTCTCCAGCCAGCTCAATTACTGCTAACACATATACACTGAACATTGCAGAAGTCTTACACTCAAAGCTCTCAGACATGAAGGTCGGGCAATGCAGTTCAGAACAGAGCTGGATGGATGGCTTCTCTCACACCACTCCATCAGCACTCCAAAATACAGTTTTATTAAGTTACCAAGTGCCAAACTTCCCAAACCACTTGGAATTCTGGGTCCTTCCAATTACAGTTACCTCCAGCATCAGGTGTAAGTGGTTACAGACATATCAGAACTAATTAAAACACGACTAAGTATTGGTCTACGCTTAAAAGAGTTATATCAACATAGCTGTGTCGGTCAGGGGTGTGAAAAAAAAACAAACACCCCAACTGACGTAGCTATGTCGCCATAACCCCCAGTGTAGACGCAGCTATGACAACAGAGGAGTGCTTCCCAATTGACATGGCCAACATCATTCGGGGAGGTATAGACTGCACCTACATGACAGGGCTATACTATGCCAGTATAGTCCCCCTAAGTGTAGACATACCCTAACTTTCCTCCCCAACTAAGGTCTTCGATAAAAAATTAAATCATATTAAAAAGTGTAGGTTTATATTTGTAAGTATTTATGCAGCACAAATACCTGTTGGATTAGTCAAAGACAGATTCAGAAAGATTAATCCTATAAGGACATTTTCCTTGCAAATGTTTCAGCAAGAAACAAGTGCTGTGGTGCGATGCCAGCAGCTACTTACATATTATACAAATAACTTGATCTCCTCACTGGTGCTGTGAAGTAACCACAGGCTACCGAAGTCTTTTCCCTTTCTGTTCTATACTTCTCCCTGCTATAATGCACCTGTCATCTCAGCGTCTCATATTAGTCATTCTATAAATCAACCTAAACATTCGAGTCTAATAATCTGAGTCTAATCCAACATTCAGACTCTCTAAAACCAATCCATCTAAAGTTTGTGACTGAGACATCATTACCAATCTACTTATGTATCAATTAGTGAGTCACAAAGATCCAATTATCTATCATCTTAGTAAATGACAAATTCTCAATTTCTGTAGAGAAAAAGGAAGGAGTAGAATTCTCAGTTTCTGGGGAGGAAGGAAGAAGGTGGAAGAAATGTCTTTGATCTGTCAAACTCTCCCTACCCCCCAGAAAATCGATTAGTCCCTAAACAAGCTTTTCAAGACCATGGTAGATATTCTACCACAACAAAGTATTAGAACCATACTCCACATGCATAAAATTTAGTGTCTCTTCCCACATCTCCCCTGACCAAAAAACAAATAAAAAAAACCCCACCACATAATGACACACCTACTTAACCTGCACTACCTGACAAATTTCTCAGGCTTATTTAAATTCCATTAGCATCAGACAAAAGGAGCAGATTTTCCATACACACTCTCAAAGCAGGGAGAGAGGGGGGATACCAGAGTTCTAACAGGGAAGCGCTAGCAGCCCATTTAATGGCTACGTTTCTCTGCTTTTCTCCCCGTCTCTGTGCATCTCTTCCATTTTGTGTATTAGCACATGTCTACACCAATGCAGCTGCACTGCTGTAAGATCTCCTGTGTAGCTGCTCTATGCCAATGGGAGAGAGCTCTCCAGTCAACAAAACAGCACCACCTCAACGAGCAGCGGTAGCTATGTCGGCCAGAGAAGCTCTCCTGCCGGCACAGTGCTGTACACACTATCACTTATGCCGGCGAAACTTATATCACTCAGGGGGATGGAATATTCACGCCCCTGAGCGACATATGTTTTGCTGACATAGGCTGTAGTGTAGACATGGCCTTAGGGTCTGCTCCTCCTTCTACCACACCACAGAAGACCTTCAGTAGCAGGAGATGGTCAGCACTGCATCTTTGCACAGTAGTGCTTAGTTTCCTCTGCTCCTGTAAGGGATTCTCCTGCTGAAGTACTTCTAAAAATGAGAATAGACAAGAAAAAAGAAATCTCATAGTATCCTCACCAAGTTAACGCTCTGACAGAAGATGTGGTTCAGGTATCACTCTGGAAACTCATCCCCTATTAATCAGATTAAATGAATTTTAGACTGCTGAATAATTTAAACTACTGCACGCACCTTATATATAATGGAACAGCTCTCCTAAGCAATCAAACTGAAGACTGGGAATCTGTACTTTCAAAAACAAAATTATGAAACCAAATCAGCAGTTGCAGTAATCAGGAGACAGTGGCAGGATTAATATATTTCAATTTTTAAACCACTTCAGGGCCCACAGTAATTTTTATAGTAAACATGGCAAAAAGGCAGATTTATTGAGCAATGACAATAGGATTTTATAAATACTACTCTCTTACTCTAGCTACTGCAACCCCAGAGGCATTTTACCCTAACCTGTTGTCAAACACCTGAAAGTTTAGCAAATGCCAAGCAATCAGAGCACAACAACAGAACCATATTAAAAACTCAGAGTCAAAGTTAGGCCACAAAACAAACAAACTGAAAAACTAAACCTAAATGAGAACAGCATAAGATAGCAGATCAAGTTTGGGAGAGGGAGCCAGAAACTACTAAACTGTAATCCTGAATCTGACAATGCTTCACAGTACTGGCCTCTGTAAGTCATTTCACCTCTGTGCCTCAGTGTCCCCATCTATAAAACTGGGATGATATCTACCTACTTCATAGTGGTGTTTTGGGGATTAGCTGGCGTTTGTACAGCACTTGGGAGACATAACACCTGTTTGGAGCTAGAGTGTTTGTTGTCAACATGCTAATGATACTTTATATAACATGCTTTATATTTCCTTTCAGTCAAGCCACAATTCTTGTCTCCTTACTCTCCTTGTGTATGAAACAGATTGGGATCAGGTTGAAAATAAACTTGCTGCCAATCGGACTGAGAGAAGTAATGTGTATACTCTTTGCTGTGCCAGCGGACAATTGCATCAATTGAAGGTGCATATCTTTCTCTTGTAATCTGGCTGTAAAGATGGAAAGTTCTTGTTACTTCTGAATCTTACTCCCTAGGGACCAGCTCCAGTCCCTGCTCAGGCTGATACATCCAGGGCTTCCCAAAGCAACAGCAAAGTGAAACTGAACCAAGTCTTGTCAATTTCACCCTGCAGCAGCAAAGGCAGCAGAGCTGTCTGCCCTTAGACTCAAGTCTGCTCACATAGATTCACATTCAGATTTTTCCCAGGACCAGAAACACTAGATACAATTGGATTTTCACGCTCTGAACAAGAACATATGTCACACTTCTAATAGTGACTAATTTAATATACGAAAGCACTTATGCATCATTTCAAGGTAAGGGCTTAATCAACTTTAATACAAAATAAAACGTTTAGAGTCTCACGCAAAACTTCTCAGTTAATTTAGCTAAGATATATAGGACAAGTGCTATTTAACATTCAAATGCCACAAAACTGTTTCCTCTGCAAATGTATACATGACCAACTACCTGTATTACAGAGAATGTAGCCACTTTACCTTCTGTCCAATTAGATCCCTTCCCAACCAGGCCTTGATAGCACAATTAATACTACAGCAAGTAGGGTCAGTAAACAAATTCTGTTTTCCCACACTGATTAAAATAAAAATCAGTACATGGCATAAGCAAGATTTGTGGCTGCACAAAGCAGTAGTAGGCTGAGGCAACATACCCATAAACCACAAGCTCTACAACAGCCTGAGGGGCAGGAGTCATTTCAGATAGCATTTTAACCCTTTGTAGAGTGCAAGTTAGACTAATCCTACTAAATGATCATCCGGCTGGCAGTCTGAAAAACACAAGTATAATACCTTGGACTTCTATAGTATCTTCTAGCGAGGCTCAAAAATGTTTTAACACAATAATTAATTAAGCCTTAAAAGATAACTTATTATTCCCATTTTACCCAAAGCCCAGTATGCTAACCTCACCCATGGCATAGGCACAGCTAGGTTGACAGAAGAATGCTGCCATCAACCTAGCCACTGTCACTCGAGAAGGTGGAAAAACCTCTTCCATTGTGTAGGACGCATCCACACTATGGCACTGCAGTGGCATAGCTACAGTGCAATAACTTTGCCACTGTCGCACCCATAATGTACACCTGGCCTGAGGCACAGAAAAGTGAGAGTAGCTTTACTCTGAAAAGCAACAGTGCAAAACCAGCACCTCTACTCTGCAGACCAGCTCTACAGATGGGCTCAGAGCCAAATAGTGAGCAAACACAATTTTATCGTGAACTCAACAGCTATGGGTGTGAATCTGGATTCTATTACCTCTTCGCATCAACTAAGTTCCAATTTCAGGACCAAAAGTTACACCAATTTGGTGTAAACCTAGTAGAAGCAATGGAACTGGCAGAAGTCAACAAGGGCATAAGTATCATTTGTGTTTATTATGCTAGTGCCTGGGGTCAACTGAGAATGGGTGCGGAGGGCTAGGGGCATTGTACTTTTGTTATGATGATGTGGGAATGGCAAACTCTTGGTTGGACTTTGAAAATCCACCGTGACTTCCAGGGCTGGCATTAAGACAAAAGGTCCTTTCCCTGTCTTTTGGATCCACTTCCACTGGCCAATATTCACTTTTAAGATCCAGTGTGGAAAACCAGATAAAACCTGCTTCTGTAGGGTATCATCTATTCAGGGAAATGGTAAGAATCCTTTAAAACAGGGATCGGCAACCTTTGGCACGCGGCCTGTCAGGGAAATCCGCTGGCGGACCAGGCCAGTTTGTTTACCTGCAACGTCTGCAGGTTCGGCCGATCGCAGCTCCCACTGGCCACAGTTAGCTGTTCCAGGCCAATGGAGGCTGCGGGAAGCGGTGTGGGCCGAGGGGCGTGCTGGCCGCCGCTTCCTACAGCCCCCATTGGCCTGGAATGGCGAACCGCAGGCAGTGGGAGCTGCGATCGGCTGAACCTGCGGACGCTGCAGGTAAACAAACCTTCCCGGCCTGCCAGTGGATTTCCCTGACAGGCCGGATGCCAAAGGTTGCTGATCCCTGCTTTAAAACAACTTCATTTCATTGTCTATAGTCCACACCAAATCTTGTGCTGCCCTCCTTTTTCTTCATCAGCACTATTTCGAAGTCATGAGAATGAGTAACCATGGAACCCTACAATGTCGCTTTCAGGGTCACTTCTCAGACACACTTTCTCCACACAAATCAATGGCAAAGCCAGGAACAGAACCCATCTTCCAACTTGGGAGTCTTCTACTTAACCAGTATTTCATGCCTCCTTTCTATAACAAAAATCCTTCATCTACCATTATCTACCTAGCACTTTGGAAAGGCCTTGTGCCCTATTTCATAATCGTTATTGACAGATTTGCTCTAAGTACCATCTGAAATAAGAAGTAACTGACCATTCTCAAGACAAAACCTAAAAAGCAGATCACATTCCCTCTTACTAGCTGGCTGTTAGCAGGGCATACAGGCCTGGATACTTTTTTGAGCAGTGCTGACTGGCAGTGGTGCTGGAACACTTTTTACAGCAAGGGTGCTGAAAGCCAGTGGTCCCCAAGCTTTTTACTTTGCACCGCCCTTACCCCTTTCCGTGCCCCCTCTCCCCAAAGCAGAGCCCCAGGCCATGAGGAGAGCCACAGGTGCAGGGCTGGCATCAGCCAGGACCCCGGGCACGGGGCCAGGAGCAGAGCTCAGGGCCTGGGGCCAGCAGCACCGGGACCCTGGGTGTGGGGTTGGTGGCCAGGATCCCACACAAAACCTGCGGGTTCTGCAGCACCCACCACGCCCCTAGTTCCCATGCTTATGCTGACTGGCATTGTCATCCTGCTCTTGGTCAGAAAAGACTGAATCATATTTGTTTACACTTCAGCAACTGCTTCATGGACAAGCATCTGTGGAAAGAAAATGCCTAACGGCCAAGGTTGCATTTCTAAGTGTTGATTACAATTCTTACATGGCCTTCAGATATGATGATTATTCCATTCCCATCAAGTACCTGAGAGCATAGCAACTTCCTCTAAGCAGTTTTTTGAAACAACCAAGCATGCATGCACACATCAGCCCAGGAAAACCACCTATCACCACTTCCAAGAAGGCAGGAGCCCAGCTACTGTGGTGATAAGGCCTATATTAGTATCTAGATAGAACATTTTGCTTCATTACTTGCTTTGTCAGCAGCATGACTTATTCACTCTGCCTATTGCTTTGGTTCTGGTGAACACAGTAGCACACAGAGAAGCAAACTTTGAAGTAAACTGGAAGGTCAAGCGCTAATGTTTCCTGGACACAATACACTCCTTGTCTGGATGTTATCTGAAACTGCAGCAGTGTCAGAAAATACATAGACCTGAAGAAAAACAACACTTCTGGAAGCAAGACATGGGGCTTTGGGTTAAAGGGGATGGAGTCATTTCCACAACTCAACACATACCTCCCTCTAAAGGAAAAATGCCTCCATTTTCTTCAGACCAGCTGCCTAAAAGTTCATTGATCAAGAGAAATGTACGAGCAAACACTGGACCTGGTTACCAACCTCTTCCTCTCACTGTGGAGCATTTGTTGTTAACAGGAGAACTTGTGCAGGTAACTGCTGCTGACCAGGGGGAGCAGGGGATTCACAGTATGCCATCTGATGCATATTTGTTCAAGTTTAGTTACAGACAGGACCTTCTGATAACAAGGCACCTGGACCTCAATTCTCCATTGATGGAGGTGTCCTGAAAAGGGGACTCAGACATTTCTACACAGAGCAGGGCTAGAGGACTATGGTAAGAAAGGTGGACTTCTGTCTACACTACACTCTCCACAGTTTCTGCCATTGGTGGACAATTAAAAGTCCTAATTGCCTCGGCCATGTCTGCACTGGGATGTCTTTTGGGCACCAGCAACGTCAAAGCCCAAAATAATAGACTATTCTAGTTCCTATTATAATGTTTAGTGTTTTAAATTGAACACTTAAGGTCCTATTACTTTCCTCTGTGGCCCAGTGCAGAGCACCCGAAGCACACACAGCAATCTGAGTAGCAGAGCCAATCCAACATGGTCCCTGGATGTCTCTCCACATCAGTCTGGGAGGACTGGAAATCAGATCCCCTAGGTGATATGCTCCTCTCTGAATTCAGCATCTTTCCCAATGGAAATCCACAGGGGAGTTGGTGTCACTAGCTGCAATGTTAACTTGCTTTCCCACAGCACCTACCCGTCTCAGACAAAGGGTTCCATGCAACTCTGAAGGAGGAGCCTCAGCTCCTAAATCAGTCATGCTGTCCGGCACACGTGTGTGTTTGGGGGGAGTTCACTAAGCAACCCAGCGGGACTGGTTGTACAAGCTCAGATCATCTTGAAGGCACACCATGCCCCCGAAGCGCTGGAAGATGCAGACATTTTCAGAGCACTTTCCCCCGGCCAGCAGGGTTTCCCCCTCACAAGGGCAGAATCCAGGGCAGACTGCTAGATTAGCATAAAATGTCCAATATTCAAACAATGGCTAATGTAGCGTATCTTAACATTAATTCCCCTATGCCCGTTACATTATTAACACAGGTTGGAAACTGGCTTACAGGCTCTTAATGCTGTATTCTAACACGGCTGGTGTCACTTCCCGACACAAGATTCAGAAATGGCAATTGTTATTAAAAGGGATTTGTTATTTCGGTTTATCCATATTCATTTTTATTCATCCCCATGCAGGAGAAGCAGCATAATGGCCCTAAACATCCCACTTGAGCGCAGGGCTCACTGATGATTTGCAAAGGAACAGAAAATGGCGTCTGTGACTCTTTTGTTTCTTTGTGATGTGTGACGGAGGCTGGGAAAGTTTCCCCCACCTCCACTACCACCTCCCAACATCTCTTCCCCTGCTTGGATTTTTTGGGGCTTTTTTTGGTTTTGTTTTGTTTTTTTGGCATTAGAAATTCCGGTCGTCTAATCTGTTTTTCCTGGAAGACTATGAGTGAATGAAGAACTAGTAGAATTATGACAACATCATAGAAACCATTAAAGTGAACCTTGATTAACTGAGATGGGAAGTAATTTTTATTCAGGCTATTTAAACCCTACCCCTTCAGTTAGCTCTGAGAAAGCTCCCACTCTGAGTCACCAATAAACCCTACAGCAAAAACAGGGAAGATATGATTTGACATGTCTCACATTCCTGGGGGGGGGAGACAACACAAGTATAATTTTTATATATTCCATATAATTTTCATATATATGAAAAAAACACATTTCAGGCCTTCTTTATACATCAAAGAGACAAAGAGAGCACAAACCAATTTTCTCACATACTCTCTCTCTCTGTCACACACACACACTTTTCTGATCACATTTAAGTATAGGGCCTTACTCTCTGCTCTGGGATGAATTTCATCCCTCATGAATTGCTTCTTAATGTGTGAATTTTCATACTACTGAGCTGAGAAAAATGGGTGAAGTTTTCCTTTAACGTGATACTGCATATGCTTGTTTATGAAGAGTCACGTCACAATCTTTCTGCCAGGATACTTCCTCATTCACATAAAGCAGAGATCATGCTGTAGGAATTAATGTTCCAAAAGCCGTGAGGCCTCAACAATGTTTGAACAAGAACCATGGGGTGAATGAAGGTTCTCTCTTGCCTCATTTAATGTTATTCTTGGTGGCATAAGTCAGACATCAGATACCACAAATCTGCACACACAGAGTATGAAAATGAAAAAGAGCATTGAGAGAAAATTACAAATCCATTACCCAGCTAGCAGAGGTCAACTTAAAGCAATGGAATTACAGATCTGAACAAGAAAACAATTCAAACCTACTACAGCATCAACCTCAGCTTTGAATTACCCTCTGTGACCCTCAAGAGACAATCCTACCATAGAGTAATAAAAAGAAATGAAGTGAGGACAGTTTAGAAGTCTGAGGAAATGAAGATAACTTGTCTTCCCAGTGGGCTGCCTTGGACATGATGAAAAGACAATATTATACGGAGGTAGGCAATACAAAACAAAACAACTCTTTGGAACCTTTTTAGGAAACCCTCTTTTTCTGCACTGAAACAGAAGAGATGGTAATTACTTGGATGAACTCATGTAATTCCTCTCTTTGGCTTTACTAGTGCAGTTTGAGAGAGACTAATCAGGCATAGAGAAAAACTGTTCTCTCTTGCCACAGAGGGCAGGACAAGAGACAATGGGTTCAAACTACAACACAGCGATTTAGATTAAATCCCAGGAAAAACTTCCTAACTGCAAGAACGGTAGGAAAATGGAACAAACTGCCTAAGGAAGTCCAGGAAGCTCCTTCACTGGAGGTTTTCAAAAGGAGTCAGGATAGCCATCTGTCTTGGATGGTTTAGACACAACAAATCCTAAATTTTGGCAGGTGATGAGACTAGATGACCCTTGCAGTCCCATCTAACCCTATGGTTCTATGATTCTACACCAAATCACCATTATCTATCCTCCATTTCTCTATAGAGTATTTGATCGTCCCTTTATTTTACACAACAGACCCGCGGGAGAAGTAAACAGTTTACTTTTTTTAAAAAACCTATCACCTTCTAGAAGAACACACATAGCCTTTTGTTTCCTTTTTCTTACACGAACTTATCAACTTTCTGCACTTTCTGGTGGCTAACAGATCAATTGGACATGATCTGCACACCGCTGTGTGGCCCAACACCTGCTGTTCCAACCTCATGGGCGGACGGTGGCCAGTCTTCTTGCTAGAAGTCTCTTTCTGGTTCTATAATAAGTGAAAAGCTGACGAATGCTGGCCCCCCATTCAGTTCCAGTCCCCCACTGAGTTTCAAGCAGGCATCTTGTTGATGAGTGGCAGATCCTGGATTACTCCTCAGCTTTCCTGACTGAAATCCAAAATATCTGCAGAGCTAGATTTCCAAGGTAAAAACCCATTGGTTTCCTCTGAAAGTTATTCTTTTCAGGATTTCCCCAACCTTAAAAAGGGCTTCCACCACTTTCCTTCAAAGACTATTCCACAGTAATCAATCTAGCTATCTGTCAGGAGATTCTTCCTGGTATTTAAGATGTAATTTCACCCATGATCATGCTACATTTGTAGCATCTTTCATCATGAAGGACCCAAACCCCTTAACAAGCTATATTATACATAGCTTTAATCTACTGGACTATCGTGATTACATTTCCCTCTTTCCTGGAAGATGCTTCTACTTCCAAATATTGTACACTACCATGTCCTCACTTCCCCCTGCCTAACTAACTAAGTTAGTGGCCATTTGACCAATATATCCATGTTTAGATCATAGCTTATCACGGTTGGAAGGGACCTCAGGAGGTCATCTAGTCCAACCCCCTGTTCAAAGCAGGATCAATCCCCAATTTTTACCCCAAATCCCTAAATTGCCCCCCTCAAGGATTGAACTCACAACCCTGGGTTTAGCAGGCCAATGCTCAAACCACTGAGCTATCCCTCCCCCATAGTTCTTTTAATCTTCTCTCAGAAATCAAGCCCTCCAACTCTTTAATCATTCTGGTTTCTCTTCCCCCAGTTCTTTCCACGTTATCTACAAATTTCCAGTACTGAAGTACCCAGAAATTAGTACAGACTGCAAGGGAGATATCATCTCTTTCGAACACATTTCAAACACATGTCTATAGGTGTTTGACAGCAGGTTACTATCTTTGGTGTCATACACAAGAACCTGATCCAAAGGCCACTAAAGCACCATTTCTCAAATGCAGCCACCAACGGGTTTCCCTGCAGCCACGACAGCTTCCTGGGGCAAAGCATCAGCCCATCCCACTCCCTGCCTGTTGCTCCTGGATGTGCCAATCTCCGGAGACAGGTGGGGCACAACGCTGAAGGAGCAAGGTCAGTTCTCTACCTGGGGGAGAACAGAGGGACTTAGTGGGGCTCGGACTTCAGCCTGGGGTGGTTGGGCGGCGGGGACTTAGGGAGCCTGGCTGCAGACTAGGCTCCAGGATGGGCTTCAGACTCCAACCCCTGGCCATGCAGTGGTGGGCTCCAATCCCTGTCTCTGGCTGCATGGCGCTGATCCCCAGTCCTGCTGGCCCCAGGTGCTGACCCCCATCCGTGCACTCAGACCCCCAGCCCTAGTCACTTAGTCCCAGGCGCCGACCCTGAGCTCCAGCAGCTGCTGGCCCTGGGTGCAGATCCCCAGTGCTGGCTCCGGATGCCAACCCCTAGCCCTGGCCGTGCGGCAGCCAACCCCCAGCCATGTGCTCCAACCCCCAGCCCTGGCCATTGATCTTGGGCACTGTTCTTGGATATCAACCCTGGGTCCGGCAAGTGCTGGCCATGGGTGCCGATCCCCAGCCCCAGGCGCCAGCCCCAGGTGCAGATCCCCAGCCCCGTCATGCAGCAGCGGGCACCAGCAGGTGCTGGCCCTGGACACCGACCTCCAGTCCTGGTCGCGCAACAGCTGGCTCCAGTGGGTGCTGGCCCAGGACACTGACTCCTAGCCCCAGCTGTGCAGCAGCGGGCGCGGACCCCAAGCCCCAGTCACACAGCAGCAGGTGCTGGCTCCGGGTGCTGACCCTCGGCTGTGTGGCAGTGGGTGCTGATCCCCGGCCCAGGGCACTGACCCCCAAACCCAGGCACCAACCCACATCTCCGAACATACGGTGGCGGGGCCCCCCATCCATCCATCACCCCTGGCCTTTGCTGCCTCACCCCCCACTCCTCCATCAATCCTCCCTGGCCCCTGCTGTCTCACCTCTGGCCCCTCCATCCAAGTCTTAACTTGCCAGGACTTGCTGTGAAAAGTGATATTAACAAACATATAAATATCACTTTTCACAGCATTATTTTAATTACTGAGTCTGCAAAAAAACCCTACATAAATAAACTGCAATAATCTGGATGTGTGCACATGCATATCTATTTGTTTTTCCTAAAGTTAATTAAGTTTTTTAGGAAAAAGTTTCAGTGCGGCCACCAGCAAGAGTTAGTGACTACACTCTGAGGCCACCAAAAAATGTGTTGTGAGAACCCCTGCAAGTCAATGGAAAGACTCCCATTGACTTCAATAGGTATTGGAGGCTCTGAGTACATTTGAACTTTCAGATTCTTTTTGTCCTACAGTATACCTTAGAACATATTTCTGACTGAAAGCTTGTAAGTGCAGAGACCATGTCTACTTCCACACGTGTACAACTCCTAAAAGAAATGAGGCCACAATCTTGATCAGGGCCTCTTGGTGCTAGCATAAATTAATTAATAAATACTACAAGCCAAAATTCATTTGGGCAGCCAAATTTTATACAGTATTTGGCCAAGGTAATATAGCACTTTGCTAGGATGAAAAATAAGAGCCCGCAGGTAAATCCTCTGATCCAAATCTGAGTGCTTCATGGCATATTTCAATGCTACCATCACAACAGCTACACAGGAATCAGGCTTAAATCAGACCTACGGTGAGCCAACCTCCATTATTAATAAAATGCTGGAGAAAGAGATATAAATATATCTGCCAAATGGAAGAATATAAAAATAAGAGAGATGATTTAAGCTAAAACAGACAGTTAAAAACTCAACTTCACAAACAATAAGTGTCCAGAGTATCATTTGAAACAGTCTCAATTTAAACACAACTGTTCACCCTCTCTTTTTAAAGAGATCATATCTAGCCCCAAATAAAGTTTTGTAAATAACATTCCTTAGCGTTAGTTTTGTAAATTCCTATAGAAACACTGTAGGGAAAAAAACAAACTGACATCCACTCCCAGTAGTATTTGCAACACATATTTTGCAGCAACTGAACCCAAAAGTGAAACTTAGTGCACTTGGTCTTGAATCTTGCCCATATGCTCAGGGTTTAGCTGATCGCCATATTTGGGGTCGGGAAGGAATTTTCCTCCAGGGCAGATTGGAAGGCCCTGGAGGTTTTTCGCCTTCCTCTGTAGCATGGGGCACGGGTCACTTGCTGGAGGATTCTCTGCTCCTTGAGGTCTTCAAACTACAATTTGAGGACTTCAATAGCACAGATATAGGTGTGAGGTCTTTTTTAGGAGTGGTGGGTGAAATTCTGTGGCCTGCATTGTGCAGGAGGTCAGACTAGATGATCATAATGGTCCCTTCTGGCCTAAATATCTATGAATCTATGAATCTATGGTCTGTTTTCATTGTTGAGAGCTAAGCAAAGTGTGAACGGACAGCATAAAAAACAAAGTAAATTAGACTTCGTTTTTTTCCCCAGCTTTAATAATCTGAGGTGCTAATTAATACAAGAAATACTGTTATTATTTGAAATGTGCAACTGTCCCTGTGAAAAGACAACATAAAAGACTTTGTGCACTTTATTGTTTTTTCCTGTCTATCCTACAAAGTCCAGAATAATGTAAGAAGGGTTGTTGTTTTTTTCCTTCCTATGTGAAGAGCTTGTCTTCTGGGCTCTTCTTTCTCATGCATTGCCTAAATTTATGTTTACTGCAGAAAATATTTTCCTTTGCGTGGAATAATTATATATTCACAGTTTGCAAGCGAACAAATGTGCATTCCAAAAAGGTTTACAGAGCCAACACCGGCCTTCAGATGAATTCCCTCTTGTTACAGTAAATTCAGTGGAATGAGAGAGATGATGAAACCTCTGTGATTCCCCTTCAGTGAGTGTTAGGAGCGAGCCCAGACCCAAACCTAATTTTTTCCCCCAGGCAGCACTTAAAAGTCCAGTCACCAAATATGGTAATTATAGACCCTCTATAAGTACAAATCTGCTACAGTACACACACAAAACTGAAATGAAAGGACCTTTTCAAACCTTCTATACTAACTGCCCCCGTTTAGCATGGACAGCCTCTACTAAGCAACAGATCTGTCATTTGCCCTATTCCATCCAGCCAAAAAGCCCTCCCGCTCCAATGAATTTCAGCAGTTAAAAGGAGGTCTCCATTTTTCTTCCCCACATGTCCTTATTGATAGCTTTCAAATGCTGGCAGGTATGAAGGTGAAGAAATCAGTTTGTATGCCACCGGATTCGGATAGTCTGCGTTAGTGGCAGTCATGTAAAAGGCACCCTTCAGAAGTGAATGGAGAAGCGTGGAGAGAAAGGGGGGTCGGAGGAAAGAGAGAGAGGATTTGCCCCATCGAGCTGATTCTAAAGCAAGAGCATCAGCCATCAGCCAAGGGGAAAGCGTGAGGTGGCTCCACTACTTGGCTCCCAACCCAACCACACACAGCCAGATCTCTTCTTTCAGCCATTGGGTGGGGAATGCACAGTCCCCTCCCAGGCTTTCTGTTTACTGAGCCTCCCGGCTGCACACGCACTTCACTTTGGGCTCCTCCGGAGCAGCAAAGGAGGCACAACCGAGGCCATACGGGGCAGCCTCTGGAGCGCGCCCAGAGCCTGGGGGCTTGCAGGGGACGCAAAGCAGAAGGGGAGCATCGGAGAGTTCCCCGAGTTCTGCTTTCTACTTTAGAGTCACTTGCAAAGCAACCCATTGTTACAACCGGATGTCTCACTCCGGCTAGCACACGCGGCTTGCACCAAGAAAAGGAGTACTTTTCTTTTTGCGAATACAGACTAACACGGCTGTTACTCTGAAACCTGCCTGCACCGCCTCCCCTGCCCCTCGAGGATTGCTTCGCATGAGAGCCAGCTGCAACCTGTAGCAATACCCTGCCCCACCCCTCTACCGCCCGGGCAACCACAGCAACGTGAACTCTGCCAGCTCCAGGTGCATGTCGCTTAACTTGCAACAATCTGCATGCCTGTCCCCCCGCGCATGTGACTATCCCTTCGCGGCCAGGCTCCCCCGTCTCCCGTGCAAGTTGCTTTGGTGGCCCCGTACGTTTGCGCCCCCTCCACCCCTCCGCTGCGTGTGGCTGCAGCCCGCATGCACCCGGCCCACCCACCTTCCAGGGCAACTTCTCTCGCTCGCTCGCTCGCTGTGCAGCAGGCTCCGGCGGCCGCAGCTTCTGTAACTCCAAGGGCCAAACGGCTCGCCCGGTGCCTGCGCCGCCTGCGGAGGGGGGTGAGGTGGGCAGGGCTGAAAGCGGGAGCCACCCCCTAGCTGGAGACAATCGCACGGGGCGGGGACAGGGCTACGCGCGGAGGAGCTGGGGCCCCCGGCCGGGGGACATGGACCGTGGAGGGGCGGTGCTGGGGGCATGCAGCAGGGGAGGAGGAGCGGAGATGGGGGGGTAGGAGGAGGAGGCTGGGAGGCCGGCAGGGAAGGGGGCCAGCGCTCGGGGTTGCATGCACAATGGGTAAGGCTTGGAAGGACTCGATTTTTATGAGTAAAGGGGGATTTTACTGTACATCCCCAAGCCCCATGAAAAAAATATTTCCATCACGAATCATCAACATTTACAGACAAGCAAAGGAAGAAAAAAGCTGGAGAACTTACTCCAGTTTGATTGAGAGGTATTTGCACTGTGCTTTCTGACAATTTGCGTTTTCCCAGGTACAAAGCTTTCATTGTTTTGAATGGCAGGATCTACTGTCATTAACTAATTATTGGCTGAGAGCTCCCGATTGGCTGAGCCCACTACCTCCCCCTTCCCCCCCACCGGAAATTTCCGCAATTGTGGAAATTTAAATGGATAAAAATTAACAATGCTTAAAAATAAATGTTGATATTATCCGTCAGAATGATAAAAAAATTAAAAAGTGAATTTTGCCAAGCCTCAGGCTGGGGGAGCCCTAAGTGCTGGGTCTGCTCACAGTTTGAATACACCCAAGAATACACCAGCCCTTCTGCCTAATGGCTTGAAAACCCTGCTCCCCAAGGAGCTGTCCTCATACTGCTGAGGGCAGTTTAGAAAGTTCTGGACTCCGGAGACAAAGTGTTTGGCTTGTGGTGGGGTGTGTCTACACTAGAAACGCCAAGGCAGCAGTGTAGAGCACTTAAGGCTTGTCTATACTTGCAGCGATCATGGCATCTAGTGAAGACCCACTAAATGGACCGCTGATCGCTCTGCCATCCACTCCTGTACTCCACCTGATCGAGAAAAGTAAGGGGAGTCAACGGGAGAGCGTCTCCCGTCGACATCGCGTAGTATGGACCCCGCAATAAGTAGATCTGAGCTACGTCAATTTGAGTTACTCTATTTACGTAACTCAAATGGTGTAGCTTAGATCGACTTTTCCCTTTAGTGTAGACAAGGCCTTACTTGTAAGTGGCTGTAGTAAATCCACACCCTTGAGAGGTGGTAGCTAAGTCGAAGGAACAATTCATGTGTCAACTTAGCGCTGTCTACGATGGGGCTTAGGTCGCCTTAACTAGGTCTCTCAGCGACATAGCTAGGTCGACATAACTTTCTAGTGTAGACCAGCCCCCAGTGTCAAGGAAACCCTGAGACCCTGGCTCGCTCCCCTCAAGGGCAAAGCATGAAGAGACCCCCTAACGCAGGGCTGCTCTGCGCCCCTGAGATGTAGCTATGCTGACCTAACTCCCAGTGAAGATAGTACTAGGCCGATGGAAGAATTCTTCTGCCACTTCTCGGATTGAACCCCTTCCATCAGCATAGGTAGTGTCTATCCTGAAGCACTACAGTGGTGCAGCTGCAGTTGTGCTGCTGTAGTAGTTTAAGTATAGACCCAAGCCTGGTCTACACTACGGAGTTAGGTCAATGCAAAGCAGTTTATGTCAACCTAACTATGTAAGGTTGTGTGTCTACACTACTAAGTTTCTCTCAGCATACTTTATGTCACTCAGAAGTGTGAATAAACCACACTACAGCATTACACGTGTTGACAAGTTCTGAGTGTGTACACTAAAATTTCACGCCCACCGACATAACTCACCCACTGAACTGACTTAATTACTCTACCTCCGTGAGAACAGTCAATGTCAATGTAGTTAGGCCGATGCAGTGTCAGTGTAAACATTGTGTTGCTTATATCAACTGTTGCTGGCTTTCAGAAGCCATCCCACAATGCCCCACACTGACAGTTCAATCAGTGCAAGTGCTCCTGGTAAGGATACGCACCACCGATCCAAGGAGCAGAGTGTAGACGTGCACAAGTGTTGTAATTACTGCGGCGGCTGTATGCCAATGCAAATTAGGGATTGATCTAATTTTGTAGTGTAGACATGCCCTTATTTATTCTCAGCTTTCTGGGGACCCAGGCACTGCAGCATCAGGGATAAAGCTCTCTATGTGCCTCATGCATCCACCCTCCATCCTCTGGAAATGAAGTTTCTAGGGTTGCCAACCCTACAGGGTTGTCCTGGAGTCTCCAGGAATTAAATATTAATCTTTAATTAAAGATTATGTCATGTGATGAAACCTCCAGGAATACGTCCAACCAAAATTAGCAACAATAGCACTGGGCCAGGCATGCAATTACAATGCAAAGTCCACAGGTTAATGAAGGGCTCTGAGCAAGAAGCAAATGTTTCATAGCAAAAGGCAATAAAAACGCACTGCTTAAAAGTAGTTGCAACACAAATTCAATAGGATTTTCTGTATTCAAATTACCACTGTTATTAAATGTTTTTATATGCTTCTACTGTGTGATCTCTGCAATCCTCAGCTAGTGCATATTTAATTGATGGTACTAGAGAACAGCACACAAGCTGGAAATCACTAATTCTAAGAGACTCAGGAAAACAAAATTCTTCTGTAACTTTTAAAAGCCCTTCATGCCCTGAACAGACCATCAGAGACCACTTAAATGGGGCACCATCTTCTCTGTACCAACGTGTTTAAATTGTGGTTAAGGTGAACCCCAGTCCTGCAAATGCTCACATGTATACTGAACTTGAAGGCCATCCTATTATTTTACTCACCTGATTGAAGTGAAGCACGTGCTTAAGTGTTTGCAGGATCTGGGCTATGGTATGCATCTGCAATACACAAGTGTTAAATGTACTCGCATCAAGTTCCAGAACAACTGTAGGACTGAAAGGCCATGCTGTAAAATACCAGAATTTTCACTAAAACAAAAAGGGCCAAATTCATCCCCGGCATAACTTCAGTAACTTGTAGGGAGTTACACAAGGGAAGATTTGGCCCAATGACACACAAACGGAATTTGCTACTTTTCACTCTACACAAATATTGTTAATATCTTGAGATCTTTCTTTTTAACTATTTTTTCTGTGCAAACACAGAGTCTCGTAAAAGACAAACAAAACATGCCAGACAAAACAAAGAAGCTTTTATATTAGTAACAACCAGAACGCGAGAACCATCTGAGCTCAGGCACCACTGAGTACATTTGGTCTGCAAAGAATAATAACTAATATTTAATTAATGCTTCAATTTACTGAAAGAAAAGCATGTGATGTAATTGGATAAATGAATAAGAAAAGGAAAACTTAGGCTGAGTAATAGGAAAGACATCCTGAGGGTGGACAAAGCAATAGAAAATGTATTCGGAACTAACCCTCCACTGGCAGGGAATGGGCCAAATAACCTAATTGATCTTTTTTGTCTGATTGCCACGATAAGAAATTCAGCTGTGGTGTAAGTTACACATCAACTATGTGTGAGTCAGAAAATATGTAAGTGATTTGTAGTAGTGTAACATCCACTGATTTGGCATTCAGTGGCTGTTCAAGGCTTGTGTAATTTGCTCCGCAAAGGGGCAGAAAAAGGAAGCTGTAGCAGGAAAAGGAACCAAGAGAGTTTATGGGAAAGCCATATTTTAACCAACCATCCCCAACATTCCTAGGGCCAACTTCAACCCCTGCTATAAACAGGTGCACCTCTAACTGGGTTTTGTAGGAACACAGGGATTTCCAGACTAGATCAGACCAGAGCAGTGGTCTGCTTAGTCCACCATCCTATCGCCAAGAGCACACACTCTGATTGCTTCAGAGAAAGGTGAACGAAACACTGCAGTAGGCAGTTATGGAGTTATGCCATCAGGGACATTCTTTTCCTAACCCCCAACAGTTAGAGGTTGACTTAAGCCAAAGGGAACTGTACTCACTTATTCCAGGGAATGAATTTGGACCCTACAGAATCAATATGAGTCACACTCCTATCTACTGAATGCCAGATTTCTCACCAACTTATGCCCACAGTCACGTCAGCCTCTGAATTTGGCCAAAGGCTCCATGCACATGACAGTCTTGGCTGGCTTAACAGACAGTCTTCAGGATCCAGTTGGACTAATGTTTTTAGTTAATACAGTTTTACTGGCTGATGCTGTCCTGGTTTTAGAAACCATACAAGGCTGTAGTGTAGATAGGGCTTGAAATGTCTCCTTTCCTTTTCTTTTCCTATTTATAGACAACAGACAAAGCACGTCTCAGTATCACTGCGAAGTTAACTGTTTGGTTTATAGGAGCAAAAATGATATGCTTGTTTTATTTAGTCACTCCTAACCACACAAGGAATAGTAGGCACTAAGAGCAGTGTGCAAATTATACTTAAAACTGCCCCAAATAAGCTCAAATGCTATTTCTCTCATTGGGAAAAATAAACAGTTTGTGTTATTCCAAAACTTCTGGTTATATACATTACTCACCATTAGACCTGAATAAGAAATAGGAGGGAAAATTAATAATACTACATGGAGCAAATTAGCCATCATCAGAGGTATCTTGTCCCTTTGGCCCCTGAGTTCTTATTCCACAAAAGATATTACAGCTTAGTGGGACATAATATGGAGACTTGTGAGTTTTCCTACCTAAGGCTTTAATTTTATTCTTGCACATCTATCCTTTTAGGTTGTGTGATTAGACTAGTTTCTAGGGAAGGAGGAGGGTGAAAGGAAAGCAAATAAATAATAATAATGATTATACTAAGCACATCCATTGAGCTAAAGCCTATTCATATCAATGGAAACTCCCAAGGATTTTGATGGGCTTGAATCATAGAATTGCCACCCTAAAACTTTAGAAAACCAGGAGTCACCCCCCATCTCCAAATCATGAGATTTAAAACAAAAAAACCCAAACCTAATTTTTAGACCCAAACTTCTCTCATGTTTTTGGTCTGCCTTTGGATTTTATAACTCCCCCTGGCTACCCCAGCATGTCTGTGTGCATGAGCGTGCACATGGCCCCTGCTGCACCAGCTCTCCCAGGCTGCCCGATGGTGCAGAGCTTCCAACATCTTTCTGTCTCCAAACGTCTAATTCATTGATTCTGTACCCCCACCACCTACCCCCACATCTACCCAGCCCCCAGCCTAGCAATTAATTATGTTCCTACATCAGTTCTGCACCTCCGAGCCCATATCAGCCCCTGGCCCCTTGGCACACCTCTGCTCCTCCTGCAGCTCCAATGATTGTTCAGCCCCTCTCTTCCTTCCCAGCTGGTGTTGCAAGGATAGAGGGAGGATGTAGGGGGGGAGGAGGAGGATGCTGGGCTGCCTAGAGCTGCTGGGCTCTTTTTTGCTCCCTCTCCCCCCATCCCCTCTCTACTACCCCAAAACTCCTCCACGCTCCTGAGGGTAGGAGGGAGAGATCTGTCTGCCTCCTGCAGCTGCCCTGATTGACTGGTTTTCTCCAGAGGGCTGGGAAATGGAGGAGGTAGCCAAACAGAGGGCATTTCTCCCCTGGGCAAAGCTGGAAATAATGTGAAGGCTGGAGTTTCTTGTATCGAATTTGGCTCCACCAGGGGCCAAATCACATTAGGCAATTTAATTGTGAGGGTTCGCCACACTGGGATCACATTTTTATAGCACACTTTTTACTCATGGTAAAGGTGGGAGAGCATTATCATCACACCCTGCAATTTCCGAATGGGGAAACTGAGGCACAGAACAATTACGTGACTTCCTATGGTTACAGAGCAAGACAGTGGCAAAGCTGGGAATAAAACCCTGGCCTCCTGATTCTGAGACTAGTTCCTTATTTTTTAGCCCCTGCTGCTTCCTTCAGATCCAAACAATTTCTTTGGATGTCTCAGGGACCCCGCTCTTGAGATTACTGTGGTAGCATTATCCCTGGAGAGCAATCCAACCTATCCCTGCCCAGCCTGCCATTATTCCATGCACACCTTTATTTAGGGAACATGTCTACTGAAAGCAACAGCACCTTTGATAACAGTATGCTGATTCTTCAAGAGAGCAAGGACCATCCCTAAAATGAACTGAACACAACACTTTGCGGCAGGGCACTGGTCCTGGGGCAAATACGTGTGCCCAAGCCCTCTATTTCAAGGCCGTGGCTAATTGGGCAAGTCAGGTCATGTGACAGACCAGAGTCAGCATTTCCTATAAGAGGAAGATGCAGGGTCAAGGGAAGGAGGAATCTCTATGCACGAACCAGGTGGAAGGTCTGGTAAAAGATCCGTCCAGGGAAGCTTTAATGTGGTTAGTTGTTAGGGAAGACCAGGAAGCAGGACTTGGGTTTCAAGAAGGAACAGTGTCATCTAGGAAAGCTTGGAGCTGGGTAGAGTTGGCACTGAATTGTTTTGTTCAGTGAAGAAAACCCTGAAGAAAGGGGTTGAAATTCTGCCATTGATATTAGCTTTATTGTACACTGGCTGGGGAGTTGGTCCACTAATTTACAAATACCCATTGCCATGTTTTTCTGATGTCCTAGGGCTGCAGATCCTTATTCTACCATAACCAGCATTAGGTAACAGACCACAGGAGGAAGGATGATCTTGTGATCTTATTCCATAACATGTGCCTGCTATAGTGACCATCCGTTATTCTCTGTCTACTTTGTTTTATGTTATGCTTTGTGGCCACTTCTCTATCAGTCTGCAAGCTACTTAGGGATGGGGCCTGTAATTTCTCAAGAACACACATTCAATAGCACAGCACCATGGATACTGATGTGAAGCTTTTCATTCATTTAAAATGTGCAGAGAATGGAATTTCATCCGCTGTGTTTTCATCACTTGGACTGGGGGGAAAAATCGGATAATGGGCTGGATCTCATTAAGATTGGGCGAAAAATGCCCCTATGCACGGTGCTAGCACAAGACCACGTAAGTCCTCTAAACAGGTCTCAAGTAGTAGGTAGGATTTTTACTGGTTCTTTACATGAGGGTGGATTTCACCCTTCATTACTAAATGCCACCATTCTTTATGCAAATCAATAATAGCATAGTACAGAATCACCATATGCCATCTTTCATATCAAACCTCAACATATGTTCCACATCCTGTTAAAAGCTGTTTACCATATAACCAGAGAGAGAGACATAGGCACCACATTTTATAAGCTCAAATTTTTCAAATAAACAACTAAGTCACTGTGTGCCCACATTATCTTAGTCACCTGTTATTTGAATTACACTTTAGTTTAATTCCACTCAGTTTACATAAGTGTAGGAAGTGAATAGCCCTCTGCTCTTCTCTGATGAGTTATAGCAGCAAGATCAGGGAAAACATGAAAACACTGGTGTTCATAAAGAAAACAAATTATAATTTCAGATGCCCCTCACATAGGGTGTTAAAGAGTAGAGTTAGGGTGTGTGGCCCAGTACAGTAAAGGAAATGCTAATTGTGGGAGCAAATAATCTTTGAATATTCATTTTTATTTAAAAATAATTTTAAAAATGCCTTTCCCAGGCTCTAGGCACACTGATACCATTAACACCTCAATGAAGTCTCAGCAACATTAAAGTGATCATTTCAACCCTCAGTCTCTCCCCAAGCCCTCTCAATGTCTTTTGCAGCATGCCTGAAAGGTCACCATATTTGGAATATTTTGGATGAGGAGGTGGGGAAAAAGATCCAGAGTCCTGGAGCCCTCACAGGAGATGCCCTCTAGTCATTCCACCTCTCTTTTATACAAGGGGGATCCAGCTCTGGCACCCCTGCTGCCCACAGCTATAGTACTATGACACGGGGAGAGAGGGGAACCCTCAGGTAGGCTGGTCCCATGCTATTTAGGGCTCTAAAGATCATAACCAACACTTTACCTCCACCCAAAGTACTACATTTTTATTTCTGGAAAGGCGATTCCCAATCCCTGGTGAAATTGGTATCAATTGAGGCAATGATGGGGAACTTCTGATTGTGGCTTCCAGAGAGACAGGCACGAAATGATGACAATTGTCATGTCTGACCTTAAACAGGTTCTGTTTCTTTCCTTGCTTTCAGTTTACATTCCCCTCATTCTGCCCTTTAACTGCTTGTCCCATAGCCTTTCCTTCTCATTTCCAATATGTCTCCCAGTTCCATCCATTGTAATGAAAGACTGAGGCCATGTCTACGTGACAAAATTATGTCAACTCGAGTTACATTGGCACACACTAGGGTTGCCAACTTTGGTTGGACGAATTCTTGGAGATTTCATCACATGACATAACCTTTAATTAGAGATTAATCTTTAATTCTGGAGGGTTGGCAACCCAGCATACAGCTGCCACAGTTAGTACATTGCTTGTGTGCATGTATACTTGGCTCCTTGTGTTGGTGGTGCACGTACTCACCAGGAGTTTACTGATGCACAGTGTGGGGCACCCTAGGTAGGTGTCTCATTGTGCAACTCACCGCCATTGAGCACACCGTCTTTTGGGAAGTTCTGGCAATGCATAATGGGGCCTAAGCAAGTCACTCAGGGATGAATGGGAACATAGGGCTAACATCCCTGTTTGCAACTGTCTCCATTCCATAATGTTATCTGTATCCCATAATTTTTTCATGCCTTTTTTTTCCCCAAAGACCCACAAAGCTGCACAACCCTTCTCACTGTCTGCTATCCCTGACAGCAGCATAGAGCCTGCACAGCTCTACACTATTATCATGAGCAATGCAACCACAGGATGCATGATCCTGGAGTGTTTGCAGAGCCACAAGAGGAAATGAATGAGTGGAGAACATGACGATTCCTTGGAGGACGGATTGCTGTTGGACATAGCGAGAACCAGTTCAAGGTTGTTGGTGGCATTCATGGAGCAGTTGCAGATGGTGGCGCTTCGCTTCTGAGCCCAAGAAGCGAACACTGACTGGTAGGATCACATAGTACCAAAAGCTACAGAACTTCTGGCCACATTCCTGGATCTGTGTGCTGAGCTCGCCCAGTCCTCCAGACACCAAAAGTGAGAGCTTCATTGACAGCGGAGAAGCGAGTGGTAATTGCACTGTGGTAACTTCTAATGCCAGATTGCTACTGGTCAGTCTGGAATGAATTTGGAATCAGGAAATCCACCACGGGGGCTATTGTGATGCAAGTGTGTAGGGCCATTAATCACCTCCTGCTACACAGACAGTGACTCTTGGCAATGTGCAGAACATAGTGGATAGATATGCAGCAATGGGGTTCTTGAACTGTGGTGGAGCAATAGACAGCACAAATATCCCGATTTGGCAACAGAACATCTTGCCATTGGGGATGCTTCTCCAACATCAGTATGGGCTGGTCAGGGAAGGTGCTTGATACTCACATCTTTAAGAACACAGAACTGTTCAGAAAGCTACAAGCAGGTACTTTCTTTCCCGACCACTGGATTACCATTGGCAATGTTGAAATGCCAATAATCATCCTGGTGGACCGGGTACCCCATGCTTCCCTGGCTTTGAAGCTGTACACCAGCCACCTTGAGAGCACAAAGGAACAATTCAACCAGCAATTCAGCTGGTGCAGAATCATAGGCACCGACTCAATGGGTGCTCTGGGGTGGAGCACCCACAGGAAACCGGCAGCTCCTCCCCCTCATCCCCAGGTGTCATGCCCATTGGCAGGCCCTGCCGATCAGCCCCTTCCCACCCACCGCAATCAGCTGTTCAGCAGCATGCAGGAGACTCTGGGGGAGAGGAGGAGGAGCAGGGACAGGAAGAGGTGGGGGAAAGGGCAGAATGCGGAGGAGAGGCGGGATGGGGGTGGGGGTTTGGGGTCGAGTGGGGGGGGTCAGGCACCCCCCCCGGGAACTCAGAAAGTCAGTGCCTCTGTGTAAATGACAGTTGAATATGCCTTTGGTTGTTTGAAGGGCCGCTGGCATTGTTTATTCACAAGATTGGACCTCAGTGAGAAGAATATCCCAATGGTTATAGCTGCCTGCTGTGTCCTGCCTAATGTATGTGAAGCAAAGGGGGAAAGTTTCCACCGGAGTGGAGGATGGAGGTAGAGTGGCTGTCTACTGAATTTGAACAGCCAGATGCAAGGGCTATTAGAAGAGCTCAGCTCAGAGCTGTATGGCTCAGGGAGGCTTTGAAAGACCATTTTAATGGTAAGCCAGAGTAATGTGTGTTGTCGTGTGCTCTACCTGGCCCTGCTCTTTTGTGGCCTGCTAGGAATCGTGTGATGATTGCTGTACAGATGGGAATGGAACATTGTCAATGCACTTACTAATTTTATTTCTGAATGATCCTATGAGTTGTGTGACATCATGCAGTAACAGGTAATTGGTTGCTTTCAGAACTGCGGTGCACTCAGCAGCATATATTTTGAACTAATAAAGATGAATTATGTCCTAAATAATACAATTTTATTTTGTAACAAAATCAGTGCAAAAACATACAAATTTAAAACAGTGAAGAACAGACACTTTAGTTTTATCATGAGCTAAACTCACGAGGTCAGGCTTATACCCTCACGCGGGGTTGACCTCACCTCATTTACATTTCATCTTTCCCATGCCCGTATAGGTGCACAGGGCAGTAACAAGTCTCTTCCATTCCTCTCTGTCATTTGTCTCTGCTTCCATCTGGTCTATGGTATTGAAATCGACTGTTCTGGCCTCCCTACTAAGGGTTTTTTAATGTTTTGTTTGGGTGCCCTTATTTCCTCACACCAGTCGGTTTACGCTTGACACCTTCATGTGGAAGTCCACGTGATGGTATCTGGAATACATGCCCCAAATACGTTCAGCGCTTCCTTCTGATTTTGGAGTAGAAGAGCTGATGGTTGGTGATTTCTTGGATCTCTTCGCTGGTGATTAACTTTTTCCATTCAACACCCAGGATTATTGTCTAGTTCAATGCCCATGAAGTTGTCTAGTTTTCTGTCTAACATTCTGGAAGATCTCCAGCTCTCATGGCCAAACGTAGCATTGAGATTATGTTCAAATTGAAAATTCTCAGTTTTATTCTGGTACTGTATACCTTTAACTTCCATATGTTCTTGAATTTAGTGAATGGTGTGGATGCCTTTTCTATCCTTGATGTCACTTCCTTCTTGAGGTCTTTGTTGGTTAGTATGGTGCTGCCTAGGTAGCGGAACTGTTCTGTTTTCTTGATGAAAGTTGCAGATCTGATTAACCTGACATTAATATTGGTCTCATAGAGATGTCAGAAGTACAGGCAGTAATAAGAAGCTGAAAACCAACAACGCAGCAGGAGATGATCAAATCATAGCAGAAGTACTAAAAACACTTGATACCACCACCCTCATGAAACTGGCAGAGGTGTTAATGAAGTCTGGGAAAAGGAGATTTTTCCTGACCAGCAGAAACATAAAATCATTGTCAGAATGTTCAAAAAGTGTGATCTCACTGACTGTAGCAACTGGAGAGGAGTTACATGACTCTCTGTTACAGGGATGAAAAGCAGGATGAAAGGCAGTGAATGCAAACTTAGAAAAGAATAGGCTGGATTGAGAATCAAGAGACCCTGGGTAAACCTTCTATTCACAATAAGGTCCACCATAGAAGACTGTATAGAATGGCAGGTTTCCCTCGTTATCAATTTCATTGACTTTCAAAAAGCTTTTGACAGTCTGCACAGCCATACATTGTGGAACATTCTTCAGTCATATGGAATCCTAGCTAAAGTTGTCAGCATGATTAATGCCGTATATAGATGCAAAGTGCTATGCAAGGGTGAACAACCACACAACAGAATGGATCGAAGTGGACACTGGCATGAACCTGGGCTGCATTTGATCTCTGCTGTTGTTTGGCATTGCCATAGAATAGATAATGAAGACGTCTGTTAGCAACACAAACACTGGCATGGTATGGATAGATGGCAAATGCACAGAAGATCTAGACTTTATTAGTGGTATTATGCTATGGAGCGATACTAGGGTTGCCAGGCATCCGTTTTTTTATTGGAACACCCGGTCAAAAAGGGACCCTGTCGGCTCTGGTCAGCACAGCTAACTGGGCCACTAAAAGTCTGGTCAGCGGCGCAGCGGAGCGAAAGCCAGCTTCCTGCCTGCCCTGGCTCTGCACAGCTCCTGCAAGTGGCTGGTATGTCTGGCCCCCAGGCGCAGGGACGATCAGGGAAGCTCCATGTGCTACCCCCACCCCCCAGCGCTGACTCTGCAGCTCCCATTAGCCGGGAACAGCAGCCAACGGGAGCTGCGGGGACGGTGCCTGTGGTCGCAGGCAGGGTGCAGAGCTGCCACCTAGGGGCCGGACATGCTGGCTGCTTCCGGGAGCAGTACAGAGCCAGGGCAGGCAGGGAGTCTGCCTTAGCCCAACTGCACCACAGAATGGGTGCTGCCTGAGGTAAGCGCTGCCCAGCAGGAGCCCACACCCCAAACCCCTTGCCCCAGGTCGGAACCCCCTTCTGCACCCTAACTCCCTCCCGGAGCCCACACTGCCTCCTGCACTCCAACCCGCTGCCCCAGCCTGGAGCCCCCTCCTGCACCCTGAACCCCTCATTTCTGGCCCCACCCCAGAGCCTGCACCCCCAGCTGGAGCTCTCACCCCCTCCCACACTTCAGCCCCCTGCCCCAGCCCAGTGAAAGTGAATAAGGGTGGGGGAGAGCAAGCAACAGAGGGAGAGGGGCTGAAGTAAGTGGGGACAGGGCCTCAGAAGGGGCAGTGCCTCAGGGAAGGGATGGGGCAAGGTTTTTTGCAATTAGAAAGTTGGCAGCCCTAAGCAATACCTCCAAAAAACTACAAATGAAGATAGATAACCTGGCAAAAACAGCAGGCCAAAGTCAGATATGTCAAAACAGATATGCACATCCTCGAAACCCAGACATCAAGCAACAACATCTCCTAGGTTACCGTAAAGTGCCTGGTCTTTGCTGTGTTTTTACCTTGAGAGAGCTCATGTGCATTAGTTTCTCTGAGGTAAAAAGCATACCTTTGTGAGCACTGAAGACAAGGCTTAAGTGAAAACTGTCCACGCTGCCTTCAACTAATTTTGTTTTAAAGTGACAGTTAGTTTTCAGAAACAAAACACAGCCCCTTCTTCATTCACTCTTCAGGCTGCACCCCCCTACATACAACCTCTCATTAGGTGTACCATAGGAACTGCCTGCTGCTAGTTCCACTTCCCTGCCACGCACTGGACACTCAGCAGCATATTATTCAGATGTCCCAGCCTCTGGCCCTGCCCCCCATGAGGTCTGAGATTCCCATTCATATCATATGCTTGTAGAGGCTGGGTTGCATTCAATTATAAGCATGTATGCCATAACGTCACCATAAGGAATCAAAAGGCCAATCTGATTCTGGTTCTTTACTGAGTTCCATGTCACGCTGGATCTGAATGACTGTCAACTACTCAAATAGAGCTTATGCAAATTTTGCATTACACACACTATGAAGTCAAGCTATGAACTACTAGGCCTGTATCATTAACATCTGAAGACAAGACTCAGCAAAGGGCCCCTGAGAAGATGCATTTCAGCTGTGAGTCACAGTGCATTGAGGAGAAAAGCTCAATCTAAGATCAGGATGCCAGGTACAAGACAACCATAAAACACTGAACCATACACTGATTATCCCTTGAAAGCATACCTAGCAGAGACACTGGTACACTGTGCCTCATTCATGCACAGCAATAAATGGGAAAGTGTGTGTTGGTGTACAAACTATAAAAGCCAATTGATCAAGGAACTGAGACAGCTACAATTTTTGAACTAGTTTCCAATTTTAGAGCTAAGCAAGGATCAAAATTACCCTTATTTTACTACTGCTAGCAGATGCCCGAATCAGCGGATGAATCCCAGTTAATTAGCCAGGCTGCTGAGCACTTTGTGAAAGTTAGCATTCTGTGTGAATATCTATCTATCTATCTATCTATATATATATATTTTTGGCACCCAGACTACTTACATGCATTTGTTTTACCACATACTATAGAAAGTAAAACCTCATGAGCTTCCCAACAATTAAGCTAAAGAATTTCTCTTTTGCTGAGCAGCCTAATTAAGTTTGATCTTCATTGTGGTAGAATTTACATTTTCAGGCATAATGATGGTTAATTATAGCAAGAACAAAATGGAGGTTATGTCTTGTCCAATTAACACCCCCCCCCACCCCGCCCACAGCACAATCAGTTTAGGCTCACAGGTTTATCTTGGGAGAACGCAATGCTAAACAATACTATCCCACTTTAATGTTTTCTTTTATGACTGGCTATAGTGGATGAAGGCTGCCTGTGGCAAAGTCACGAATATTGAATGGCCATCTAGAAAGTGGCACTATTTTGTACATGCAACAGCTGCAGTTGCTGAGATTCCCTATGTATAAAGGTTGATAAGTGTATTTGAGAGAGAACTTGTAGCAGGCATGGTCCCTATTCCCAGACACCGAGCAAGGGCTGGCTTTTCAGAGAGAGGCTTGGGAAACAAGAAGGCAAGAAACCCAGCAGAGAATACATCTGTGAGATTCCCCCCCGCCCCCCCATTTTTATTGCCTCCCGTCCCCATCCCTCTCAAACTTTTTGATTCTGGAGGAAGTGGATGGAGCCAGTCACTCCATTTCTTCAGGTCTGTGACCCTGAGGGGTGCACAGGTTCATTTTTTATTTCCCTCCCTGAAAACTGCACAAATCACCATTTTGAAGGAGCTGAGACAACTACAAAGTGCTGCCATCTTGGATTTTAAATCAAGTAGTGATGTCTGAATGCCAGTGACTAATAACACTGGTCAAGTCCCTGCTTAGTGCTTCTTTCATTTTTATTTTAGTTATTTATTTTGCTCATCTAGATATAAAATCCAGCATCCAAATGTTTCAAATTGTTTTACAAATTAGCTTCACAACACCTCAGAGGGGAAAGTATAAATCATCCTTCTTTACAGATGAGTAAGCTTCAGAGAAGTTATGTGACAAGTTCATTCAACCAGTAAGTGACAGAGCTAGGAACAGAACCCAGGTGTCCTAATACCAAGCCCCTTGCTACAGCCACTACATGCTTTGGTTCTACACGACAAAACCAAACTGTTGAAAATGTTAGAGTAGGTGAAGATTATTAAGAAATATACATAATAAACATAATTTTACTAAAAATATTTAACATAGTTATTATAATAGTACTATGAGTCAATTATTTTGAGTGAAATCTCTTCAGTGGCAGGTCTTGATCTTTCCAGCTTAAAACTCCACAAGGCACATTATTCATCTTTGTATGGCATATGAGGGGCAAAAACATTGTGGCATTACTAGGCCAAGGAGAAAGCAGCATTGCCAGTCACCCAATGCAGTTTGTTTTGTTTCACTTGTCATAATTATGAAGCCATATGTTACAAGTAAGGGGTAAAATAAAATTAAGAGTGTAAGTGGGCGGATAAAGGATGATTTTGTGGTGAAAAAAATGGACTTCTTATTCAAAAGACCTGGCTTCAATACTTGCTCTCAGACACATTCCTTGTAGAGTTAGATTTTCAAGAGTTCATCATCCATTTAGATACTGAATTAAAATGGCCTAACACTGAGCACTATTGAAAAACTGGACACTTTATTTAGGTCCCTAAATAGAAGCTGAACTCTTGAAAATCTGGGAACTGAGTACTTTTGGAAATCTTCCCATTAATCTCACTGTGCTTCAATTCCCCATCTGCAAAATGGGCGTAATACTACTTCCTTCTCCAGCCCCTCTGTCTGTCTTGTCTATTTCAACCCTGATCCTGCAATGGCTTACACATGCACTGAACTTTACAAACTACAAATAGTCCTATTCACTATCAAAGGGACTAGTGACAGTAGTTAAAATTAAGCATACACGTAAGTATTTATAGGACTGGGGCCTTAAATGGTAAGTTCTTTGGAGCAGGGACTTTCTTTTACTATGTGTACAGTGTCTAGGACAACTTGATTGGGGCCTCTAGATTCTACCACAACAAAAATGAAATAAAAACAAATCAATGTATGCCAGGCCATCTGCATAGGAAGAAAAAAAACATCGTCTACAATCTGAAAACATTCTCTTCAAATGAAGAACTAGACAAGGCTTCCCTTTCTCCCTGTTCCTATTCTCCGCAGTGCTAGAACTATTAATTATCAAAAGGAATAAAAAAAGGAAAAGCATTTACAAACAATTCTAGATGGGGAAGATCTTTACAAGAATCCAGCAACACAAAATCTGTTGAAAACATCCTATTGCTGGTCAAAAAGCCTGACAAATCTGTATTGGGGGGGCTATCAGAAATTGTGCTTTTCAAGCAGCTCAGTGCCATGTTAGTAATATAGCTAAAATCAAAGTACAGGCTGGGTACTGAGCTACATAGAGGACAACACAAGGCCCCAATCCCACAGTGAGATTTGTTTGGACAGAGCCTTGTTGAAATCTATAGGTGACTGAAATTAAGAGGAGCCTGCCCCTGTTTGGATCTCTTTGTGGGATCAAGGCAGAATCCCCTCTAATCCTGGATTCAGGAGTTTTAAGCAGAAACCCTATATACAAAATAATTGTGTATTATGGGATTCATCCTGAACTTGGTACCACATCTGTCATCAGTAAGCTTACAGTATTTGTTTCCTCAGTCATATCAATAGCAAGGCATACACACAGTGTATTCTCTTAGCCAGGGGCGCGTCACTTTACTGATTACTACAGGAAAGTATAAAAGACTTGATCTTTTTTGCAGCTGTGTCTGCATTACCTTGGAAAAATCCACTGAAAACACTATCAGACAATGGTGAGTTGTATCTGGGGAGACAAGGGTGTTTCAAGAATCGCAGGCTTGCTAGTCCGTGGAAAGTTTTCCAGGTTTAAATATTTGATGACCAGATACAGCATTCGTCCTCCTAATCAATTCTTTTTTTAGGTACGAGTCAGAAGTGCTCTGGAAAGTACAATCAGGCAGCACTGGAGACCTATGGAGCGTCTCACAGAAAACAGCGATCCGCCCCACTTGGTGGGAAATACATTGGGGAGGTCTAACTCACTGACCTATCCCATCACAAGCAGATTGCAGGCCCAAAAGAAGAGATTGGCTTTGAAAAATAATTGTTTTTTTATAAAGCCTTTCTAAACCCCTGAGATTTGGTAGCATTTTCTCCTATTATTATTAAATAGACAGGAAGATTTTCAAAAGCTTACATGGGTGCAAACTCCTGTGTGAACAGACATCTAAGGGTGCAAGTATAAGATACACATGCACGATACCTTCAGAGAGGGTTGTCAGAGTGCAAGGTGGGTGCATACAAATACAGTGGGCAGGGCCTGGTTGCAGCATACACCACCTGCTTTGAGAATTGCATGGAGTGTGCTAAGGCTGATTTCTAAGGCTCTTGGTCATTACCATCCCCTGCCAAATTCAGACCAGTGACCCAGACATGAAAGTGTCCAAATTCCATCACCATTCTTCAGAGCCCTCCAGTGAAGTTCCCTAGGAGAACATCATCTTTTGAAGTTTGTGACAAATCTTCATGTGGATAACAGCTTCTGGGCATGCTTCTGCTCTCACTGAAGCAAATGGAAAAGCTTCCATTGACTTCAGTGGGAGAATAATGAGGCTCATAATGCATCTGATGGAAAAAAACAAGTTGTGAGGATGGTCCCATCCTCTCCATTGGCACTGCCCTTAACTGCATTCCGACAGCTGATTGAGGTAGCTTTGTTTGCAGCTGAAGTTCTATATTTATAGAGTTGACATTGCTGGGTCATGAAGTAAATACCTGTGTACTAACAACGGAAGGGATTTGTTATGTGATGACTCTGGAAGAGGCATCAAAACATTGGCTTGACACAGAGTGTGTGAGAATACTGGTTTGTGCAAACAACCGGCTGACCTATAAACCTGTCCTGATGGAAAGGTTTGTTTATTTTTCTCCCTGTAATATTAACCGGTCAGTACTGTGGTTCAGGGTTTTATATTTCTTGACTGTATAATGGGGTGGGGGGATTGTGAAGAAAATTGCATTATGTTTTGTTTCAAAATGCAAAACAATAAAGATGGTTGTAGAGTCCTGTTGCTGAGGTTAACATGGAAGAAGGCTGCTGCTTAGCTTGCTTGGCTTAGGACCTCGGTAGTAATGTCACATCTGACCTCTTGCAGGGGGACAACCATGATGAATTGATGGGACTGTTTTGTCTTTAAGTAGGACCCTACAATTTTGAGAGTGTCTGTTCTACATGAGAATGAGCAATTAGACCACAATTCAGCAAAATGTTTCAGCACACGCTAAAGTACTTTGATGAATCAAGGCCTTAAGGAGCAGCTGCTTCAGGGCTCTGAAGGGTCTGTTCTCCATTACCTGCACCCAGTCTAATCATTTCCACTGTGCAAAGTAGATATACACAACTGATCTGATAGCACTTTATACTCTCTTTGTGCTTTTAACAGGGCTAAATGATTACACAAGATATAAGGCAATAGAGCTAGTACCACGTCCATTGACTGCAGGGGAACTTCTCACATGAGTAACAGTTGGAGAATCAGGCACAAAAACTCTGTTTGAAATTTTTTTCCCTCCATTGAAAATTTTGACACAAATGACAAAAAACAATTGTTTTAATCTAAGACTTTCCAGGTAAAACTTTTGTTTTTCAACAGAATTTCAAATACTGGAAATTTTTGACCAAAACCTGAAATTTTAGGGGGGAGTTTGTTTCTTCAATGACAAAAATCTAAATTTTCTGTGTAAAGAAGACACTTTTAGCAAAAAATTTGACTCAAAACCCCATTTTCTATCGAGAAACAGTTTAGTTGGAACATTTTTGACCAGGCCCAACTGTGGTATCCTCATTTGCCAAAACACGCACAGTGACTGTAAACCTGGTCACTGGACAGGAGTATCACAGGAAGAAGCTATATCACATTTGAAGGTGCTGTATCTGTTTCAAGAAGCTAATACATTAGACACTGATCTTGTGTACATCATGGTCAGTTCGTAGCGTAATGTGCTTTTTTCAAATGAAAGTTGTGTCAGCTACTATATAGCATATATTAGATTCTATATGGCAGAAATATATTATAGCAGTGTAAAGCTCTGGACAATAATTGTGCAGAATAGAGTTCCACTTAACCAGATGGTCCATTCTGATGTCAGACTTGCAACAACTCCCAACAATACACTCTCGTTACCTCATCACCAAAAGGAGGAAAATCCCTCCACCGATTATTTTAAACAGATAAAACAAAGAGGCACAGTAAACCACCTTTTCCTCAATCTTCCCCTCTCCACCTCCCTACCCGCCTTTTCCTCTTCATCCCCATTACACACGGTGGGATTTTTGGGAAAGGGAGAGTGCTTCTTAAAAAAATAAAATAAAAAAAATTACAAGTTTCACTTACAAGGGAAGTCTAAGCCTGCACTGTTCCCTGAGCCCCATTCTGCACCCTAAAGACATTATTTTAAAGGGATGGAAGCAAAAGACGAGCAAAGAGAATGAAAAATAGTAAGTAGAGAAATGGTGTTTATAACCACTGTCCCATTACTTCCTCTTATCTTTCCAATAGGAACTAATTTTCATAGATACATTGCACAAATCCAAGAAAGAGAGTGGTTTGGTGTCTGACGCAATCAGAGGTAACTAAGGAGATGTCTACATTACACACCAGTGTTAGCAGGAGGTAGTGTACATGATGCTACATGCTGCACTGAAAAGCAAGCTGCATCCACCGCAAGCCGCATCCTCTTCCCTGCCACAGCCCTTCCTCGCTGCCTGAGTTTTTTCCTGCGGCAGGGACAGTTTTCAGCCGCGGGGAGGCAGCAGGATACTCCACGGCTAAATATAGCTGTGTAGATAGGGAGGCACAGCTTGGGCTGCCATAGATACCGAGGGTAGAGGGGCTATGCAAGTATGTAAGCTGCACGCTGCTGAGAGAAGTGTGCAGTGTAGACGCATCTCCAAAAATTACTAACCATTTAATACCTTATAAAAATACCTTATAAAACAGTAATTCAGGACTGACAGCAGTTCATTACTCTGCAGAGAAAATATGAAATCATAGATAACAGTTATTTGTTCGGTCAATACGTGAGCTTTCCCACACAACTGATATGCGATAATTCATCCTCCATCCGGCCAGCGCCTTTCCTCACCTCCAGCAGTGGAGAGCTGCTAACGCCTTTCCCTGCTGCCTCCCCACTGCCAGAGTCTTTCACTGACACATGTAGCTACACTCTGCAGTGTGGATGCTGCCTGTTTTTCACTGCCTCACGTAGCTACACATACACTACACACTGCCGAAAAGGGGGAGTAGCGCAGACGTAGCCTAGGAGTGCCCTGTGTTGTATTCATTCTCAAAGCCAAGACAGCTAGGCTCACCTCCCCATTTCAAGCACTGTATGCTGGCATAGTTCTTCCATTCTCCCAAACAGGCCATATTTTCTATTGCTTAACAGTTGGAGCATTTCTTCCAGAAGGAAGATCTGAAGGCAGTCAGCTGCTCAGCACTGGGAGCAAAAGGATCTGTGTGTACTCTACTAGGGATGAGTAGGGGGTGTGCGGAAATAGCAAAACAGGAATGACATTTGTTTTACAAGGAGATTTGAAATGCTTTGATGTTTCATGCTTTTTGTTGTTGTTTGTTTTCAATTAATTGCAGTTAATACTCTTGTCACTGGGCTATTGGAAATGACCTTCCATTGTAGTAGCTGCAGCACTGGTTTAGGTGAGGTGTCTGTCTTCATGTCCGTTGCTATCTGTCTTCACGGGTTAGAATTACACTGTCAGGTGGAGCTCCTCTCTGAAGCTGAGCTTGACACACATGGGGTAGGCTGGGTGGGGTTTTGTGCTTCTGTACTTCAAACATGGTTGCTGGGGTGGGAGTAAGAGTAGAAATAGGATTTTGTATAAAAAGCTGCAGCTGCCTGTTTTTCCAGTTCAGGATCCATTTCCCCGAGGAAGGTCAGAGCATCCAAACTGGAGGAGCTGCATTTATAAAAGATGGAATAACTAACGTGAAATGAATACGGTTGTTCTGTTGGTAGTTTTAAAAGGGCAGTAACTAGAGTACAATCATTCAGTTAATAAGTTTAGATCATCAGTACTGTACTGTGGAGATGTCTGGGAAATGATTTTGGACAAGTGGAAATAGTCTAATGCACTCAAGTGCTGTCTCCCTGTGTAAGAGATTTCTGGCTGTATTTCAGGGTGCTGTAGCTTGGCACAGTGTAAAATAAAGCCTCACACAGAGGCATCCCAGAGTAGTGGTGTCTTATACTCCTTTTGTATCAGTGTGCCTTTGAATAATATTTTATAGAGGGAAAAGTTTTCTTAGCAACTTGTGCTGCTGTGACTCTCCAAGGTTCAGCTAAACCAGACCTCCCTGTCTTTGTTAAAGACTTTGGTTACTGGCTTTAGCCCACTCAGGGTGACAATGGGGAAAAGACCTTTATGGGCAGCTCACAGTGGCTAAGAGAGCAGGTCACCCTCCTGTTTTCATCTCACTCCAGCAGCAAGCCACTGTGCCGTGGCCTCTGTGTGAGCAGTTCCTCCCTCCACAGAGAAACACAATCGTAGGCAAGCCACGTGCTGAGATTATTTGTGACACCTACTAGATTAAGAGGGCATCAAAAGATATGGTAGGACCAGTGAGAGGGGAAAGAGGATTAAAGATTACAATTCCTCCAGTAGTTCAATGGGTGACATGATTCTTTACTTTCCTGAAACCACTCAGAGAGTATCTCAGTGGATATACTCTGCTATTGTTGGCACAGAACAGCTACTACACTCCACCTCAGATGTGGCTGCATTTCATTAGTTAAAAATAAATGCACACTTTATACACACACAGTATGCATGTGCACACACACATGCACACACTTTGTCCTTTGGCATCTTTCTGGAATAAAGATACTACCAAAAAACCCAAACCAAGCCAAAAATCAGCTACCTGTAAATAAATAAAAGTCACCTTATCCCTACAGCCTTCAGAAAGGGCCAAGGCACAGAGTGAGATAGCTGCTTGGGAGTCGTGCAAGGTGCTCCTGACCCCCCAAAACAAACAGAGTGCCTCTGCAGACTTCTCAGGCTCAGCAGGAGTGATGGACCAAGTTCAGGATCCAACTATTGCAGGTGCACTAACTAGCTCCTCCCGTTCACCACAGCTCCAGCCTTGGCCACCTGTTTGCTAGATTCTGGGGGTTTTCTTTGAACCCCTCCCTCTCAACACGGCAGCTTCCCTCACACACCCACAGTCAGTCCCCAGCAGCTGCTTCCCAATTGCCCTGGCAGCTTATAAATGCAAGGGCAAGAAGCAAGGTGCTCACTAACTCACTCCCCAGCAGATAGCTTAGGGTTTACAAGGAAGCCTGACCCTTTGTAGATGGCATGAAGCACCATTGAGCTGTCAGGCTGCAGCCTCAAACAGTCTCTGCCAGTTAGACACACGGCAAGGAAGGGATAGCTCAGGACTTTCCCTTTTTCCCATCTGTTCCAGGCCTGCCTGAGGTTCCTGGAAGCATTTGCTATGAGTGACAAGCTCCCTTCAGTACAGGGATTTTTGCTGCTAGCCAGGGCAGATTCTGGAGCTATTATACCAAGTCGGCCCCTTCACCCCATGCAGTCAGTCACGGATGCATTGAGTCCTCCCTACCTCTTGGTGCATTTGCCATGTCGAACCAGAGTCAGTCAGTCACAGAGAAGAGAAAGCAGCAAAGTCAGCTTATTTCCCCCAGGCTGGTGAGGATCAGCCAGCAGCAAGAGGAATGGGTCAGGGGATTGGCATGAGGGGAGAGAGGGAAGACCCCTTCATTGGAGGACATGCTGCAGAACGTTGCTGGGAGGAAATGTACAGCTAGTGGAGGAGGGGTCTTCTGTCCATCAAACACAAACGGGCCCAACTTTTCCCTGCTGAAAGATCTCTGATGTCAGCAGAGATACACCAAGAAATAACTTGTTCCCATTAAACCCATTTAGGAGCCTGCTCTTAGAGTCATCAAGTTTAAGGCCAGAAGGGACCAGCAGACTATCCAGTCCAGCGTTTCTTAAACTGTGGGTCGGGACCCAAAATTGGGTCACCAAAATGCTTCAAAGGGTCGTGTGGCAGCTCCTGTGGCTCCTGTCCCACAGGGCTGACTGGGATCACCTCCCTGCTCTAGGCACTGCAACCTCTGGGGTCCTGGCACCACTCAGGTTTGGCCCAGCCGTTATGATGACAGGAGGCCAGGTAGGCCAAATCTGAATGAGTGACTCTGCAACCCCATGAGCCAAGTCACAACTCCACTTCCAGAGGTTGTAATACCAGGAGTAGAGAGTCATGCCCAACCAGCCTCACAGCATAGAAGCTGCAGGAACCGCCACTGTGGGCAGGGTGCCGAGCAGGACCCAACCCTCACTTATTGGGTCACGACAGTCCATAAACATTTACAAATGGGTCCTGAGCCCTGAAAGGTTGAGAACCACTGTTCTAGTCCGACCTCCTGTATATCACAGGCCACCAGTGCCACCTAGCACCAGCCCACTAAATGTAACAACCAACGTTAGAGCAAGGTAATACAGCCCACAGGAGATTAGACTATTATGTGCCACCGGCAGACAATAGGAGGGACCCAGGTATACCAGTGCTCAAGGCCCCTGCAGTGACGGAGAAAAGATTAAGTGAGATGTACACAGATAATCCTGGCAAGTGACCTGCATTCCCTACTGCAGAGGAAGGTGAACCCCACCCCAAACTAATGTCACTGCCAATCTGACCTGGGAAAAAATTCCTTCCCAGCCCCACATATGGCGATCAGTTAGACCCTCAGCATGGGAGCCAGAACCAGCCAGCCAAGTACCTAAAGGAGAGAATGCTCTTTGTCTATTTTTTATTTTTTAAATCAAGGGGTTTAAGATCACATGCCTGGGGTTAACTAGGGGCTGATCCTGAACTGTCCTACCTGAGTTTTTTCTTTTTAAAAACACCAGTTCTAACTTTCATACCTATGAGCGATATCGAATAAACTCCAGCCAGGTTGACACACAGAGTTGCACCTGTTTAACTAAAGCTGCCATTCTCCCCTGATTTAGTGCATCTTTGTGTGTGGACACTCATAGTGGTTTAAACTAGATTTAGCGCAGGGCAAGCTAAACAGATATAAAGGTGCTCACGTTAGGGATTTGTATTTGTTTAACAAAGGCCTGGTCGACACAAAGATTTTGTACCAGAGTAACTATGTCAATTAGTGGTGTGATTTTTACTAGTATTGTTATACTAGCATGGGTGCAGTTATATTGGTCTACAGGTACATTATACCAGAATATCTTATCCCTCCTCTCACATGAAAATAAGCTATATTGGTTTCAGAGTAACAGCCATGTTAGTCTGTATTCGCAAAAAGAAAAGGAGGACTTGTGGCACCTTAAAGACTAACCAATTTATTTGAGCGTAAGCTTTCGTGAGCTACAGCTCACATCATCGGATGCATACTGTGCAAAGTACAGAAGACGTTTTTATACACACAAACCATGAAAAAATGGGTGATTATCACTACAAAAGGTTTTCTCTCCCCCCACCCCACTCTCCTGCTGGTAATAGCTTATGTAAAGTGATCACTCTCCTTACAATGTGTATGAGAAAGCTATATTGGTGTAAGCATATTTATACAGATATAATTGTCCACACTGGGGAGGGAGTATAGTTACACCAGCATAGTTAAAGTGGTGCAGCTTGTGTGTGTAAACAAGTTGGGGCTTAAATTAAACCAGTGCAACTTTTGTGTTTCGACAAGCCTGTAGGTGCCTGCATAGCTGCAAGGCAGGGAACACACCCAGCACAACAGAAACTATCAGGAACTCCAGTCGCTGTGTGGCAGGTGTACAGTCTGTGACTGTAGATGGACAGATTCTGGAGATTTAAAAAAATATAGCATGTATTAGGGATACTGACAATAATTCTTTGTGATACACAGTTACTTGTAATGAAATAACTCAGTGGTGGGCATCATCTGGGTTAAGTAATGTCAACTCATGTGTGTTGGGTTGCCTGGAAGTTCTGATTTAATTCTGCTATTATCTTGGAGATTACTGCTCAATGAAGAGCATTCCATGATAGGCCTAGGAAATAACTTACACCCTAATAGCAAGAACAGAATGACCTATCATTTGTGTGAACTGACCCTTTCAAAACAGAGATGAGATCTTGTTGACATCTCAAATCTGGACTATGTTGGAACAGATGGAAGAAGGAAATATGCAGACTTTGCCTTTTAGCTTATGCTGGCCTTGTTTGGAGAATGAAGACGGCTTAGCTCTACAGAGCACATATTCATCCACAAACTAATCAGTCATCACAAACCTTTGTGAGGCAGGAAAGTATTGTGGCTATTTTATGGAGCACAATGGTTTCAATGTTATCAGAAGGTACAAGATCTAACCTGTCCTGCACAGCCCTGAAGATTTACTTGACTGATTACAGAGTTTAGACCCTGTTCCTACAGGAGCTCATTGGATGAAGACTAAAAGACACTTTTGCTGACTCACCTGTTTTTCGACAGGTTATATGGGAAAAAATGCTCTATAGAACTAACTAGGACTTGTTTCTGCTCCCATAGAAATCAGCAGAAAGAGGATTGGACCAATGGCAGGATTGGGGCCAGAAGACAAAACGAGGTCATGCATTACAAAAAATATTTTTAAAGAATTTTTTTTTTAAAAAGAGTGAATGAAAAAGGAATAGAGGTTCTCAGTTAAGCATCCAAACCATGGTCATGTTTGTGAATTGTGACCTCATGTTACTCCATATGAATCTACTGGGTCCTTAGGAAGCATAATTTTTAGTTTCCATCCCTAGGATTCCACACTGTGTCTAATTTAAGGCTTTGTGTAACATTCACCGCCATAAAAAGAACAGGAGTACTTGTGGCACCTTAGAGACTAACAAATTTATAGTATCCAAGAATTTATTCTGCAGCTACTGCACATGAACATGGTCTTAGGTCCTACCTTTAAAAAGATTTCACAGATCAGTAGCAATGGATGAATTTTCAGGGTTCCAGTTGGTATAAACCAGCTACATATTCCGGAACATCTTATTGCTTAACCTGGATATGTTCTTTGAGAAACTCCCTGTAGCACTTGTCCCTTCAGTGTTCCAGTAGCACAATCAAAACCAAACAGCATTTCCCATTGTGTATCTTAGTTTAGAAGCTGCTCTCACTTGTACCTTTACCAGACATTTTTAAACCATAAGCCAACCTTTACTGACTGAGGTTAGCATCTGCCCTTCACTGCGAAAGTGGTAGAAAATGAGTAATTCAGTTTTAGCGGAAGCCAGGGCTTCTAAACCACAGTACAATTCAATTACTAAACAATCACATTGATTTTAATATCTCTTTGAAAGGTATAATTTGCTGTGAGGGGGGGAAAAATGCTGTATATGAACCTGTTGATCTTTCCAGGAGCTGGAACCAGATTGTTGAGGGTTGAATGACTACGTTTTTTCCCCCTGAAGGAAAACAAAATTACAAGAGTCTCATAAAAACTTTCAAGGGGTGATATTACACTCCCTGGGGCTTCTGTTGAGTTATTTCGGTCTGTCCCAAGAATCCAGGCTCAGATTTTCAAATGTGAAGCAATAACATCCTTGTTGAAATCGACAATGGCTGAACACTGGAGGAGAGAGTTTTGGGGGCATGTCCTGTTACCAGGAACACATGGAGCCTGGACCTGCCACCATTAAGAACATCCAGTGAAGCCAATGGGAGACTTGTGCAGACTAATGACAGAATAAAGCCAGAACGGGCAGAGATTAGGATGTGTGGGAACTGGCAGTGTAACTTTGTATTTCCCTAGTTTCCTAGGGCAAGTCTACACTACAAAATTAAATCGATCTAAGTTACGTCAACAGCCAAGGCAGTAATTGAATCGGTTTTACATGTCCACACTACGCTCCTTGTGTCAGTGGTGCTCGTTTTCACCAGGAGTGATTGTACCAATTTAACTGCCAGTGTGTGGCATTGTGGGATGGTTTCTGGAAGGCAGCAACAGCCAATGTAAGCAACACAGTGTCTACACTGAAACCGCATTGACCTAATGACATCAACTTAAGCGCTACGCCTCTCGAGTGGGCGAGTTATGTCGGTGGGAGCTACATTTTAGTGTAGATGCTTACAGAGATAGGTTGACTTAAGCTGCCTTATGCCGACCTAACTCTGTACAGTATAGACCAGGGCTGAGAGAACACAGGGCAGTATAGGGCACAGCTTAGCATGTTGACCACAGGTAGGGGTGGGGGGAGTGGAGGGGTATTTTCTTTGCATTTGTTTTCATACTCTATTACCATCTGTGTGGAAGTGCTCTAAGTTTGGAGGGGAGCCTGTCCTGTCCATACCGGCTCCAACAGCTCCCTACCCCAAACCCCCAGAGCCCTTGGAGGAAGGTGGCATTTCAGGGGCTGGCACACAAGTGGGAGCATGCTGCAAAGCCTCCACTTATCTTGTGTTGTCAGGGCTATTCTGTGATGGTGTCCTCTCCTGAGCACTACAGAGTGAGGCTGGGGGACAGCAAGGGAGGGGGAGTATTAGGCCCTTTGTCTTTATTCAGAGTTAGAATCTGGATCTGACAGTCCCAGAAACTCCCCAGACTGGGGACTATCTCCATTCAGAGTTGTTAAAATCTCCATAAATATATTCCAGACACATATAGGAGTAAGGGCCAGAGAGTTGGTCATTTGGACCTGAGCACACCTCCCACCCCCAATCTCTCTCTCTCTCTCTCTCTCCCTGCACTGAATCACATGGCTATCTGTGAGCACTGTGTACAAAGGAAGAAATCCCCATGCTAAGAGTTGAACAGCTATGCAATAGGATCAAGCAAAATGTGGCTGATCACACGGTGGGAAAAATGATGATTAAACAGATATCTGGGCCCTTCTCTGTTGTGTCATTCATTTAACTGGTGTTGCATTGATTCTGCTGATTAACGCCAGACAATACTCCCCATAATTTCATCTACTGAGTTTTGTTGCTTTAGTTGGAATCTGTTTATGTTCTGATTGTAAAAGTAATGCTAGATGATGATGATGATGGCTGGACTCTTGAACGGGAACAGAAATTGTGCAAAAATATCCTGAGTGGCTCAGTGGGTCATCTGCATTGACAGATTGGCACATATCAAGCTGCTGATAGATGGAAAAGAGGAAAATGAGAAGGAAATAGAATATCTTCAGCTTCTATATCCCTCCGGCCCCTGTTCAGGACATAGGCACATTATCCTAGGTTATTTAAATAAACAAATGAATTCAAAGAGCTGGTGATCAGGAGGACCTTATACATTTACTGCACAGAAACGCCTGTTTATTTCCTCCTGTGTATTTCACAAGAAAGTCATTGGCCATATCCCTTGAGCATTCACTTGCCTCTTTTCTACAAACCAATGTGGGAGGGTGGTAAGGGGCAGGTGGGTGGAGTGGAGGGACTGTTGCAACATTGTACCCACTGTCAGATAGGTGTGTTTCACAATATTTGGATCCAGCAAGCAATTAAAGCATTAATAATCTCCAATTCTCCTGCATAGGAGTTGCTGCGTTCCTAATGGACAGAGGCACCTGGCAAGAGACAAATGATGATACAGTGTCCCAATGAACATTTTAGCTCATGTTTAATTAGGGACAGAACTGTGCAGAGCAGCCACAGAGTTACATAATCTAATTGCTTTTATTTTCTTTTAGTTTAAAAGGAACACCCATCACCATAGTACAGCTGCTAGGGAGAGGAGTGTTGGCTTCTAATTAACCTGCTCTCTGGACTCTGACCCTTCCTAAAAGTGAAGCTTTTCTCAACAAATAGCTAAGTGGGTGCCTTGTGATTTTGAAGTGCACAAACACCAGGAATTTTGTCTGTCAACAGCAGCTGACTGAGAAGCAGAATAAGGCGCATAATGTGTGTTAGTGAAAGCCTCATATAAACTACTGAAAAGTAGATCAGATATGGGAATGAATTATGTCGATAATGTTTTATTAATATAAAACTGGTAGAACCAGGTCTTGTCTAACAGTGCTCTGACTGGCATGTTAATGGTGCTTAAATTACTGAGAAAGGGCCATTAAAGTCAACAAAGTCTCTTTGAAGTATTCCATTCCCTCCAATATAAGTTATTGTATTCTCTCACTGGTGACAGGTTTGGTCACTGCCATGGAAGAAGCTGGGGTGTGAACTCTTGGAACACATGGCTTACAAGCGGCAAAGAGTCCTGTGACACCTTATAGACTAACAGGTGCATAAGCTCTAGTGGGTGAATACCCGCTTCGTAGGATGCATGTAGTAGAAATTTCCAGAGGCAGGTGTAAATATGCAAGCAAGAATCAGGCTAGGGATAACGAGGTTAGTTCAATCAGGGAGGATGAGGCCCTCTTCTGCAAGTTGAGGTGTGAACACCAAGAGAGGAGAAACTGCTTTAGTAGGTGGCTAGCCATTCACAGTCTTTGTTTAATCCTGAGCTGATGGTGTCAAATTTGCAAATAAACTGAAGCTCAGCAGTTTCTCTTTGAAGTTTTTTTGCTGCAGGATGGCTACCTTGAAATCTGCTATTGTGTGTCCAGCGAGATTGAAGTGTTCTCCTACAGGTTTTTGTATATTGCCATTCCTAATATCTGATTTGTGTCCATTTATCCTTTTACGTAGGGACTGTCCAGTTCGGCCGATGTACATAGCAGAGGAGCATTTCTGACACATGATGGCGTGTATTACATTGGTGGACGTGCAGGTGAATGAACTGGTGATGGTGTAGCTGATCTGGTTAAGTCCTGTGATGGTGTCGCTGTTGTAGATATGTGGGCAGAGTTGGCATCGAGGTTTGTTGCATGGATTGGTTCCTAAGTTTGAGTTACTATGGTGCGGTATGTAGTTGCTGGTGAGAATATGCTTCAGGTTGGCGGCTTGTCTGTGGGCAAGTCTGGCCTGCCTCCCAAGGCTTGTGAAAGTGAGGGATGGTTGTCAAGGATGGGTTGTAGATCACTGATGATGCGTTGGAGAGGTTTTAGCTGAGGACTGTATGTGATGGCCAGTGGAGTTCTGTTGGTTTCTTCCTTGGGCTTGTCTTGCAGCAGGAGACCTCTGGGTACACGTCTGGCTCTGTTGATCTGTTTCCTTATTTCCTCATGTGATTATTGTAGTTTTGAGAATGCTTGGTGAAGATCTTGTAGGTGTTGGTCTCTGTCTGAGGAGTTGGAGCAAATGTGGTTGTACCTCAGCACTTGGCTGTAAACAATGGATTGTGTGGTGTGTCTGGGATGGAAGCTAGAGGCATGAAGGTAGACACAGCGGTCAGTGGGTTTTCAGTATAGAGTGGTGTTAATGTGACCATCACTTATTGGCACCGTGATGTCTAGGAAGTGGACCTCCCATGTGAATTGGTCCAGGCTGAGGTTGATGGTGGAGTGGAAGCTATTGAAATCGTGGTGGAATTCTTCCAGGGTTTCCTTCCCATGGGTCCAGATGATGAAGATGCCATCAATGTAACGTAGGTAGAGAAGGGGCGTGAGTGGACGAGAGCTGAGGAAGCGTCGTTCCAGGTCAGCCATGAAAATATTGGCATATTGTGGGGCCATGCGGGTGCCCATAGCAGTGCCACTGGTCTGGAGATATATATTGTCACCAAATTTGAAATAATTGTGTGTGAGGATAAAGTCACAGAACTCAGCAACCAGTTGTGCTGTGGCATCATCAGGGATACTGTTCCTGACAGCTTGTATTTCATCTGTGTGTGGGATGTTCGTGTAGAGAGCCTCTACATTCATGGTGGCTAGGATGGTGTTTTCTGGAAGATCACCAGTGCATTGTAGTTTTCTCAGGAAATCAGTGGTGTCATAGCTGGGAGTGCTGGTGGCGTAGGGTCTGAGTAGAGAGTCCACATATCTGGACAGTCATAGACTCATAGACTTTAAGGTCAGAATGGACCATTATGATCATCTAGTCTGACCTCCTGCACAACGCCGGCCACAGAATTTCACCCACCGACTCCTGCAATAAACCTCTCATCTATGTCTGAGCTAACCTCAGATCATGGTTTAAAGACTTCAAGGTGCTGAGAATCCTCCAGCAAGTGACCCATGCTGCAGGGGAAGGCAAAAATAACCCCAGGGCCTCTGCCAATCTGCCCTGGAGGAAAATTCCTTCCCAACCCCAAATATAGTGATCAGCTGAACCCTAAGCATGTGGGCAAGACTCACCAGCCAGATACCCAGGAAAGAATTCTCTGTAGTAATTCAGAACCCACCCTATCTAACATCCCATCACAGGCCATTGGGCCTATTTACCACTAATAGTCAAAGATCAATGAATTGCCAAAATTATGTTATCCCATCATACCATCTCCTCCATAAACTTATCGAGCTTAATCTTGAAGCCAGATAGATCTTTTGCCCCCACTGCTTCCCTTGGAAGGCTGTTCCAGAACTTCACTCCTCTGATGGTTAGAAACCTTCATCTAATTTCAAGTCTAAACTTCCTGATGGCCAGTTTATATCCATTTGTTCTTGTGTCCACATTGGTACTGAGCTTAAATAATTCCTCTCCCTCTTTGGTATTTATCCCTCTGATATATTTATAGAGAGCAATCATATCTCCCCTCAGCCTTCTTTTGGTTAGGCTAAACAAGCCAAGCTCCTTGAGTCTCCTTTCATAAGACAGGTTTTCCATTCCTCAGATCATCCTAGTAACCATTCTCTGTACCTGTTCCAGTTTGAATTCATCCTTCTTAAACATGGGAGACCAGAACTTCACACAGTATTCCAGAGGAGGCCTCACCAGTGCCTTGTATAATGGTACTAACACCGCCTTATCTTTACTGGAAATACCCCGCCTGATGCATTCCAAGACCGCATTAGCTTTTTTAACGGCCATATCACATTGGCGGCTCATAGTCACCCTGTGATCAACCAATACTCCAAGGTCCTTCTCCTCCTCTGTTACTTCCAATCCTCCTCTGTTACTTCCAATCAGAAGTAGAGGGGAGCTCCTCATAATCTCTCTGACTTGAGGGAACTCATCTCTGCTTCCTCCTTTTACTTTAGTGTTGATAACTGCCCCTCCCCTTTCAACTTTGACCATTGAGTGTAGGTAGCGAGTGATGTCATTATGCATCATTAAGCAGGAGGGAATGAAATGGTGAGATCAGTGCACTCTTCAGTTCTCAAGATCAGAATTCAAATCTTAATTAGAGTTACAGTTACAGGTGAAATGAGTTTGATGTTCTTGTCTTCGTCCCTTAGCACCTGATCCAAAACCCATGGAAGTCGATGGGTATCTTTTTTCATTGACCTCCATGTGCTTTGGGTCATGCCACAAATGACCATTGTCCACTTGAAAAAACCAGCACACAATTCCATATAGTGGACAACATTTGCTCAAGAAAGGTCCATTGCTGGAGATAACGAGATTTAGTAAGGACTGAGTTGCAGTGGCAGAGCTATGTATGTAAAGACAAGGTATTAACACATCTAAACTGCTTTTTTTTTCCATACACTAGCTCGAGGACAGCTAGCATGTGGTTGTGTACCCAGGCTGGGAGGCTCACTCCCAGATGCAGTGTAGACATACCCATAGAGAACTAACCAATGCTATGAATTCCTGGTTTCTATATGTACAGGTTAGCAACATTCACTAGATAGAGAGAAACCTCTTATCAGCTTGGAGGTCCTTCAGTGAGAGTGCCAATGCTCAAGATGATGGGGTGTCCAGGGTTTCCGGGTTTGTGGATCTTGGGTAGTAGATGAATAACCCCGGTCGGGGCTCTAAGGGTATGTTGATTTGTTCCTGTGTTAGTGTTGGGAGTGTCCTGAGTAGATAGTGCCGTTTCTTAGTGTATTCTTCAGTGGGATCTGAGGAAAGTGGCCTGTAGAATTTGGTATTGGAGAGTTGTCTGGCAGCCTCCTTTTGGTAGTCAGAGCTGTTCATGATGACAACAGCACCTCCTTTCACCCACGAAAGCTTATGCTCCAATATGTCTGTTAGTCTATAAGGTGCCACAGGACTCTTTGCCGCTTTTACAGATCCAGACTAACACGGCTACCCCTCTGACACATGGCTTACAGGGATGTCTCTGATGAAAGCTATTCTATTAAAACAGAGGTGGGCAAACTACAGCCCGTGGGCCACATCCAGCCCGCGGTACCTTCCTGCCTGGCCCCTGAGCTCCTGGCCCGGGAGGCTAGTCCCGGCCCCTCCCCTGCTGTTCCCCCTTCCCTGCAGCCTCAGTGTGCCATGCCACCAGCAGGACGCTCTGGGCGGCTGGGCAGCGCAGTTGCAGAGCCGTGGCCTGACCCGGTGCTCTGGGCGGCACGGCTGTAGCGCCACCAGCCACCAGTGCTCCAGGCAGCGTGGTAAGGGGGCAGGGGGAGTTGGATAGAGGGCAGGGGAGTTTGGGGGTGTGGTCAGGGGTCGGGGGTGTGGATAGGAGTCGGGGCGGTCAGAGGGCAAGGAACAGGGGGGTGGATGGGGCAAGGGTCCCAGGGGGACAGTCAGGAATGAGAGGGGGGTTGGATGGGGCAGCAGGGGGCAGTCAGGGGTGGGAGGTCCAGGGGTAGTCGGGGACAGGGAGCAGGGGATGGTGGATGGGGCAGGAATCCCAAGGGAGCGGTCATGGGGCGAGAAGCAGGGGGGTCGGATAGGAGGCGGGGGCCAGGCCATGCCTGGCTGCTTGGGGAGACACAGCCTCCCCTAACCGGCCCTCCATACAATTTTGGAAACCCAGTGTGGCCCTCAGGCCAAAAAGTTTGCCTGCCCCTGTATTAAAATGATTATGGGAAATAGTGCCCATAGAAATAGGGAGGTAGGGTGTGCTTGCTGACACAAATAAATAATATTAATAATACTATAATATAGGCAACCTTGAGTGGGTAGAAAATGTATGCTAAAAACATTTATGCATATAAATCTCCTGGATTTCAGTTGAAGCCTTCCCTGGGGACTGTACTTTGGCATGGCAGGAAGACGTGTGTGTTCTGATACCCTGAGAGCTATGCAACGGGCTCTGTTAGGGTCCCCCAAGACGGACAGCTGAAAGTTGTGGGGGACAGAATGAAAAGCAGCCACATTGGTCCTCTTGGCTTGTGGTTGAGTGATAGGCCAACTGAGCCTCATAAAAGTTAAATGATAGAAACATAACAAGGCAGCCACTCCAGCAAACAGCATGCTAGGCAGGGAGGTGCAGCCTTGCTTGGGCTCTAAGAGCTGTCTAATGTCATATTCAGCTGTCAAGTTGAAGATAGGCCCTCTTGTTATGACATACCTCATTGATCCTTCATTTCTGTTGAGCCTAAAGTCTACACACTTGCTTTCTTATTAAAAGGATATTGTCAGCTCAAATTTAATATTTGACCAAAGCATTTAGCCAGTATTTGGGGTCTTGTGGATTGTTTCCATTAGGAAGAGATGCTAAAGTCAGATAACTCTCTGATGCAATCCTGTTTGTTACTAAGAATGTACACAAAGTCCTGTTTCCCTGAACACAGTAGGTATAAAAAAACAGGATGCGGTTTCTTTGCTCACAGTTCCAAGACTCTTTCTAGCCAGCATTGTGCCCCAAAAGCTCTCTTGCTATTTGCTTTCTCTCAAACCAGGGCTTTGCTGCTGCCTTCTCTGTCTGCTTCTATTCACACCCACACTGCAGCAATCAAATCACGCCACTCCTACCCATGTTTATTACACCCCTGGAAGACTCCTTGGACCACATGGCCCAGCCACTGCCCAGGCTTGCATGCAGTCTAGTCCTTGTGCAGTGGTTTTCCATTGTTTCAGCTACTGTTACACAAAGGGGCATTTAATTGTTCCGTCATTTAGCCTGAATGTAAGGAAGCTATTGTGCCTGATAGCTTCATTAAGATGATGTGATCTCCCAACTCCCAGCATAGTAATCATATTTACATCATGCTGACTTAGAATCTGTCTCAATCCCAAGCATTCAAAAATCAAGTTATTTTAAACAAAATAAAAAATGAAATTTTGGATTTTATTGGCCTTTTTTTGAGCCTTTATGAATCAGGTTTTTAAGCTTCTTCCAAAATGATGAGGGCTAGACATTTATTTTTATTTTTTAAGAGAGAGTCGAGATTCTCCTTTTGTCATCACACAACTGCAAGAGCCAGTGTTAGACATGAGAACAGGATGTAAAACTGGGAGAGAATTACAAATCTGATTGCACATATGCTTCATGGGAAGGTCCCCAAGACATTATCAGGGGAAACCCATTTTCAAAAACTGATTTTTTAAAGTATGTCTGTGCACGTTGGAAAGATACATGCATAATGACTGAGCGCTGCCTGAATAAATCCTCTGTGCACAGAGAGAACAGACCCTACAGGAGCAGTCTGGGTTTTTTTTAACTTGCCCACAATGATCATCACTAATAGCCTTTTTAGGGTGTGAAACTGCTCTTTCATATTACACTGGCTGCGAGAATGAGGAAATGTCTTAAAAGTGCTGAATTTCATTAGCTAAAATAGAACCAAAACCTGAAATTGCACAAAATTAGTTTACGCTAGTTCACTGAGCACAAATTACTTGTAAATTCAGAAGGGACATATAGCAACATCAAGATCTGTGTTCAGGGGAACACTGAGGACGTGCTGCAATATAGCATGAGCCTTAACAAGCATCCTACTAATATCAGATTTCTGGATGTTTCCCTATTTGCTCTCCTGTGCTGCTTTTCTGTCTCACACATGTAAACCTCTCTCCACACTAATTCATGGTGTAGGTCTGGACATGGATTGAAAAACATTTGAACATTCTGGGACAGATGTTTCAGTCAGAGGGCTTTAATCTACTCTACAGTGAAAGTTACATACGGTGCCTGATGTAAACAAAATGCTGTGTATAAACTGGATGGGAGCATTCTCACCTGGAAGGGCCAGATACATCAGCCTTTGCTTGTCCCCTTGTACCTGATCCATGGGACTAAGCAGGTATGAGAGGGTTAGATGAGCAAGTACTGAATAACTTTATGGTGCTTGAATAATAGGGCGGGAGGAGAGAGGGATGTAGGACCCTAGAGCTTTGGCTCAGTGGTTCTGACAAATATATGGAATCTAAGAAGATTAAATAAAAGGGGGCATGAACTACCAGCTCCAGAAAAACATCACCGTAGGTAACAACTTTCTGAAAGCGGCGTGTTGTCTAAACATGCTGGGATTTCCAAAGCTACATAAGGAAATTGAGCACCCAACGGCTACTTTAATTCCTCAATAAGGCCAACATTTTCAAACCTGCATGACTAACTTTAGTCATATAAATCCAAATTTAGACATCTAAAGAGAAGTGGCCTGATTTTCGGAGGTGCTGGATGGAGAGAGGAAATATTTTCTCTTCTAAAAAAAAAGTTTTTATTTAAATCACAAATTTTCATTTCTACCAAACTGAATTATGCAATTCAAAACAATGATTTTTGTTTGGTTTCAAAATTTCCCATATAATTTTTTTAATTACTTTTTCCCCAGGAAAAATTTTGCTTTTGACAAAACCCTAATTTTCAATGGAAACATTTTTGTAGTCAACAAATTTCAACCACCTCAGATGCTGAGCACCTCCCAAGCTGATAAACACCTCTGAATAACTGGCTACGTGTTTAAAAGTTGCAAACATCAGATTCAGCATCTAACTTTAGGCATTTGAAAGTTTTAGCCTCTCTCTGTACCTTTGAATGAACTAGCTTTAACTTAATGCTGAAAACGATTCATGGCTTTTAAACTATGTCCATTTATGCACTGCACAGCAGGCCAGATTGTGTAAAGTAATTTGTTGATTGACAGTTAATAGATGTGGCAATTACTTCTCCATGTCTTGTCGATGATAAAGAATTTGGCAGAGTTCTGGTCACTTGTCATTCTGATAATTAGCTTGTAAAGTTACCTGTTAAAAGCAGGTATTTCAGGGTAGCAAATTTGAATAGAGTCTAACCTGAGGCTTCTGAAGGTGCAAAGAAACCGCCTAACAACAGATTGGACAAGTTTGCATTTGTTTATTGTGAAACTGAATAAGAGACTCCAAATCAGTTCAAACTGTTGATGAAAGCACATCATAATTCAGGTAGGGCATGATACAAAAGGCCATTAAAGTCAATAGAAAGATACCTATTGACTTCAATGGATATTGAAGCTGGTCCTTTAAAAAAAATAAAAGAGTTTAGTTACTTGTGACTTGTTGCACTTAGGGTGACTCCCCATTTCAACACAACTGTAATTGTGTACCATATATTGTTAATTTACATCATGTGTTTTTGTTTTTTTTCCATTTATGTGTTTGTTTTCTATATTTAGCCATCATAATTTGATATTTCCGAAACTGTGTACTGCACATATAATTTGCATAATTTGACCACCACCGCCTATGTCAATGCAAAAGCCACACAAAAAGCTGCCTTTCACCCCAGCTGAGGCTACAGTACTATGAGAATGATGTTATCTCTAGGGAGAATCTGCATTTCAGTTTGCAATATTCCTTGGGAGCTCTCTTGATGAAAAGGTCTGTACAAAGCATCCTATGGAAAATCAACTTTAACAGAAGGAGTATATGCCAATAGCAACTGGGTTTGCAGGGTTATTGCTGTGTTGGTCCCAGGATATTAGAGACCAAGTGGTTGAGGTAAGATGTTTTATTGGACCAACTGCAGAACTTTGTCCAGTAAAAGGTATTTCCTCACTCACCTTTTCTCTCTAAGATCCTGGGACTAACAAGACTGCAAATGACAATGAAAGAAATTGAATTTCACCGTCTGAAATGGAAACTCTGCAACATGAACAGGAAGGAAGCCAAACTTAACAGCAACATCTGCTTCTTGAGTGAACACAAGGGAAAAACCATCATCATCAGAGGACTCACCATATAATCCTCTGTCAACTATGTGCAACTCCAGATATGCTGAACAGCTCTGCGAGAAGGACTTCAGAAAAACTGAAGAACCAACTCCTGCACCTCACATACACCACAAGGGAATACCTCAAACAAGAAATCATCACATACTCCCACACACGGGAATGAAAATATCAGGAAACCTACCTGGAGATCATGCACAGAAGTTGGTCCAATAAAATATATTACCTCACCCACCTTAACTCTGTCATAACATTTGGGCTCAGTCCTCAGCAGCCTCAAGGGGTGCTGTGCACAGTGGAGGTTGGGAGGTGTAAAAGAGCCATTTATGGCTCCTCAGCTCTGCGGCACACTGTCCCTGTCCCCATTGTATCTGAGAACAGCTTCAAGGCTCCTTTAACTCCTGTTAACTATGCTGCCAGGTATGGACCCAAGAGGCTGGTATGCTAGATGGAGATTATCAGAGCACAGCAACACTCAGCCACACCTCCTTCATCCTAGTCATAACCCCAACGCACCCTTTATGCCATGGGTAGGGTGGGGGGATGGAGGGAGTGCTAGAAGTATGGCCTAGGAGCCAGTTATGCCAGCCTTATTATAGTACATTGAAGATTCTTTCAACTCTCTACTCTTACTGGGTAAATGGCAAACTTTGACAGACACAGGTGTGAACAGGCACTTTGAAGAGCACTGAGTAATGCAGGCAGTGTAGCCAAAAGTTGCTAGACCACACCACACAGGATACTACATTTCCTCAAGAGGGGGCACTGTTGAACAATGTTAGCTGAAGGATGGTACCAAACAAGGATAACGCCTCCAAGCACCGGTCTGCTGAATATGCTGGATCATCACCAAGACAAATGCCCAACAGTAAAGACTTTGCTACCAGTCCTGTGCTGGAGTCCTCTCTCCCCCGAAACAGCGGGCACCCAGCATCCAGCTCAGGTAACACACTGATTCTACCTCAAATAGTATCCCCACAGGATCCCTGGGGTGATGAGCGAACCCAGAAAATTTATGTTTGCATTCAGCTTTTACTCATGGCTAGACAGATGGTGAATTGAGTCCTTCGCATAGCTAGCCTATGCAAATACATACTCATATTACTGTTCCCTTGTCCTCGCCCCCACAATCATTCCATGATTGTTTGATCCACCTGCTGCATCTCGTCATTAACCTAGACTGCAAGCTTTTTGGTTCAGGCGGCTGTGTTTGTATTACCTGTTTGAAGAGCATCTAACACAATAGGGCCCCAATTCTCAAATATAGTATAAACAAAAATATGGACCATCTCCCTTGTGCTCTGGGCATGGGTTCCCACAGCACAGGACATCTCAAAGTGGCAGCACAAATGTCTGCCAATCTGAATATTCTGTTTTAGTGGGTTTGAATTTGTCTAGTACCCACAGTTTCCTACAGAACAACCTACTCCAGGAGTATCAATTGTGACAGTGATCGATGGTATCTTTCCTATGCAATATGAACTGGACCTGATATATAAATTCTGGCAAATTTAATCATCCACAAGATGCTGCCATATAGTCTGCAAAGGATTATTTTCAGAAAGCTGTTTTCACTGAAGACAAAAAGGTATTTTGCAAACCATGGTCATATTCCCTTAGACCCAACACCTTCAGTTAGAGTGAGATACATTTGTATTCTGGAAACAGTGACACAAGAAATGAAACAAGAAGCTAGGGTAAGAAAAATTACCAGGAAAAACATGCATGTGTTGTAAAAAATTATCCTTAGTTGTGCAACAGGAAGCAGTTATTAATGAAATGATGTCATGCCACATTTTGGGAGTATGTTGGGTAACCACCTTCTTCGTCACCAAAGGTGACTACATCAGGGGGTTCCCTGACATGAAAGAGAGCAGGAAAGGAAGACACGGACACCTAGAGATGTGCTAAATCTGTCTCAAGATATTGGGATATACCTAGTCTTTAGGCTGGGAGAAACATTTTGCTCAGCTGTGCTAAAGGTCATATCTCCAGGCTTTGTAACTTAAAGCAGTGGCTCTCAGCCCTTCCAGACTACTGTACCCCTTTCAGCATAACCCCAAGTTTCATCTCACTTAAAAACTACTTGCTTACAAAATCAGATATAAAAATATTAAAATGCCACAGCACACTATTATGGAAAATTGCTTATTTTCTCATTTTTACCATATAAATTATAAAATAAATAGATGGAATATAAACATTGCACTTACGTTTCAGTGTATAGTATATAGAGCCATATAAACAAGTCATTGTCTGTATGAAATTTTAGTGACTTTGCAAGTGCTTTTTACGTAGCCTGCTGTAAAACTAGGCAAATATCTAGATGAGTTGATGTACCCCCTGGAAGATCTCTGGATACCCCAAGGGGTACACATACCCCTGGTTGAGAACCATTGAAGTAAAGCTCCCTGACCACTGAATGGTGTTTCAGTCATAGCACCGGACCTGCATTTATTCACAAGTACCTATTTTGTGATTTTCCTTATTGTATGTCTTTTGACAATAGTCTTTGCTTTTAAATAAACAATGAAACCATCTTTTTATTACCTAGCCCTTTTCACCGGCAGTTTTGCAAGGCACTGTTCCAAGGAGGTCGGTATCATTATTCCCATTTCAGAGATGGGGTAAGTAGGGCACACACGGGGGAGTGATTTGCTCATGGTCACCCAGCAGGGAGTGGCAAAGCTGGGAATAGAAACCATGTCTCCTGAGTCCCAGCGCAGTGCTCCATCCTCTAGGCCTCACTGCCTACCTCAGGCAATTGGCGGCAACGACTGTGGTTACAGTTATTTGTTGGGTGCTTTGGGTTATCTACACTGCAGTGTCTCCCCCTAGCACCCATGTTTGAATATGATTGTGAACAAATCTAGTTCAACAAGTTCCAACAACAAATCATCCTACCAGCATCCAGCTCAGGTAACACATTGATTCTACCTCTTCACAGCAGGGGTTAAATCAGTTACCTGACCCAGTACTGAACTGGAACTGTTGTGGTCTTCAGTGACCGTTGAATTGTGGTCAGCATTGTGTCAGCTCACTCAGTTGTTTGCAACAGTGTTGAAATACCGCGAGGTTTTGTAGCATAGATAAGCCCTTGGAGCGGAGGCAACTAAACTCTGCCCTCACAGGAGGCTGTGTCAGGAGCCAAGGGAGCAGTGTGAGCTCTGAGGTCAAAAGCCAAAAGGGTTGTGATGTACTCCCCACAGGAGGAATGTGGCAGAGGCCTGCGCCGCTCTCCTCCCCACAGAGGACTGGCAGAGTGGAACATTGCAACTGCCCCTTGAGAAAAGCCTTCACTGTGAATCTGTACCGAGGACTGACTTTCCCTCCGGGGTTACAGAAGGCCTTACCTCATGACAGCTCAGTGTGGTGGGGTGGGGGTGGGGAGGTGTTGTAGAACACCTTTGCATTAACCGCTGCACCTCCGTGCTCCCACCATCACCTCCTCTTCCTTACAGAGCTCAGTCTGTGCCGGCTTCCTGACAGCACCTTTTGGAGAGTTTCCTCACCTTTGACCAAAGGCCATTACTTCTCAGGTAATGTGACCCTCAGGTAATGTGACCCTCAGGAAGGCAGACAGACATCAGGTTCCATTCCTTGGGACTGATCAGCCATCTTGCATAGATCTTAAACAAAGCCACATTTATTTGGCGTGGGATTGAGACGAAAGAAGGAAAGCACCTAGTGTGCACTGAGCCGAACAACACTCACAACTGAGGCAACACTATGGTAAGCAGAGCTAGCTAAGGCCTGACCTCACAGTTACAATCTATATTTTGTTTTCCCCCTAGCAGCAGTATGCCATGGGTGTCTTTGGCTGCAGCCCCAAATAAGACAAGGGTTCTTCCCTGGCTTGCATCTGTGTCTAACATCAGTAGCACCCTGTGTCACTGGAGGGCCACTCCTGTTTGTAGTTCTCTAAGGCAATGGTCTCCAAAGTGGGGTGCGCATGAGGATCCCAAGGGGTGTGTGGCAGGAGGAGTGCCGCCGGATGGCACTCCGCCGTTTTTTTCCTTCAGCGGCAGCTCCGCACACCTGCGGCAGGTCTTCCCTCCTTCTTTCCTCGGTGGCACGCCTGCGGTAAGTCTTCCCCTCTCCTTTCTTCGCCAGCACCGTGGGGGTGCGTGATACAAAAAACTTTGGAGACCACTGCTCTAAGGTTGTATCAATCCAAAGTATTCAGTCTTCACTGGCATATTGGACATTACCCCTTTTTCAGTGCAGACATCGATACATAATTACAGCTAAGTGACAAAGAACCTAATGTTTCCAACAGGGTTTTCAATGCACTATGCCAAGAGATACTTTGCATGTTCAAAGCACTGATGTTAACTAACAAACTCTCCCAATAGCACTGAAATAATGAAGTAGGTAAGTTATGCCGGTATCGTCAAAGTGTCACCTACCCCTGAATGGATGCAGTTATATTGATATAAGAGCGCTCATACCGCTACAGCTTATTCGGTAAGTGGAATAAGCTATAATGGTATAAGTCACTTCTATACCACCATAACTGCGTTGACACTAGGGGCTTGGCTACACTTGCGAGTTACAGCGCATTAAAGGAGCCCCGGGCGCCCTAGCTCACTACCCGTCCACACTGGCAAGGCACGTAGAGCGCTCTGACTCCACAGCTAGAGCGCTCCTGGTACTCCACCTCGGCCAGCGGAATAACGTTTTGTGCGCCCCCGCTGGAGCGCCACAGCACCACTGTGTAGACACCCTGGTCTGTTAGCGCACTCTGATCGGCCTCAAGAGTGTCCCACAACGCCTGTTCTAGCCACTCTGGTCATCACTTTGATCTCTACTGCCCTGCCCTCAGGTGACCAACCATCAGACCCGCCCTTTACATTCTCTGGGAATTTGAAAATCCCCTTTCTGTTTGCTCAGCCAGGTGTGGAGGGTTCTCAGCGAATCTTTCCAGGTGACCATGCCTCCACGCGCCAGGCAATCCCCAGGATGGAGCAATGGCAAGGTGCTGGACCTCATCAGTGTTTGCGGGGAAGAAGCTGTCCAGTCCCAGCTGCGCTCCAGCCACAGGAATTACGATACCTTTGGGCAAATATCAAGGGACGCACTGTGCAGGGTTAAAGTGAAGGAGCTGAGGAATGCCTACCACAAAGCCAGCGACCTGCCATTTCTACAAAGAGCTGGACACGATACTTGGGGGCGACCCCACCTCCACTCTGAGTACCGCCATGGACACTTCAGAGCCCAGTTCAACAAGGCAGGAGGAGGAGGAGCAGCAGCAAAGCAGGAGCGAGGGTGCTGAGGTGGAGGAAGACACCCCGGACTCCCTAGATGCATGCAGCCAGGAGCTGTTCTCAAGCCAGGAGGAAAGTAGCCAGTCGCAGCAGCCGGTACTTGGGGAAGGACAAACACCAGAGGAGGTTCCTGGTAAGTGGCTTTTATTTTGGGAAGGAAGTTATTCGGTGCAGGCTCTTGGGGCGAGGAGGGTTAGGGCTTCATGCATGCCTAGATGCGGAATAGGGCATTGATGTGCTCTCTCACATCACAGTAATCGGCCTCAGTGATCTCTTCAAAGGTCTCATCCAGAACTTGGGCAATGTGCTTGCACAGGTTCCTCGGGAGAGCCACTGTGGTCCTTGTCCCAGTCAGGCTAACTTGTCTGTGTCACTGTGCCATGAGGGGCAGGGGGACCATTGCTGCACACAGGCAAGCTGCATATGGGCCAGGGTGGAAGCTGCATTGCAGTAGAAGACCCTCCCTTGCTTCCCAGGTCACCCTCAGCAGCGAGATCTTCCAGGACGAACTCCTGTGGAAAATGTGGGGACAGTGTTCAGTATAAGGACCCCCTGCCGCTGTTGGTTCTTCCCAAGGCACAGAAACCCAGAGAACAGTACAGCCGTGAAGTCCAGTCACGGTCCAGTCACGGTCCAGTCACACTTGACCCTGTGCTTACTCACCGTTTTGGGGCTCCCGTGGGTTATGTGCACTCGCTTTGGGATGGGCAAATTATACTATTGTGTAGACTGTGCTTGCCCTTAAGTATGGGGGAATCATTGCTCTGTCTGGTGTGAACAATGCTGCCTCTGTTCAGTGTTGCATTTTGCCTTTACAGATGCAACTTTGAGATCTCAGCCGTCCGTGTTATCACCGGCCGAAAGACTCCGAAGAATCAGGAAGAGGCCATGTAAAAGCAAGGAAGACATGTTGCATGAAGTAATGCAGCATTCAAGTAATGAAAATCGAAAAGTGCAGGAGTGGCGGGATAGGGAAAGGAGGATCCGCCAGCAGAACGAGGAGCGCCGGCACAAAAGCGCGGTGCTCCAGCAGCAAAGCACGGATCGGCTGATCAGCATCATGGAGCACCAAGCGGACTCGATCCAGGCACTCGTAGCCATGCAGGTGAAGCACTACCGCACCCACTCCCCACCCCCGCGCAGCCCTTGTCCCAAAACTCTTTCCCTTGTGCCTCCATGTCACCTCCAACCCACTTTCCCCAACATCCGGGTTCTTACTGCCACCAGCTGCCTCCAACACCTGTAGCTTCACCACCCAGCCCTGAAAACTACGACCCTTACCCACTGCTCTCAACCCCCATCATCATGCAGTTTCGCCATCCTGAAGTGCAGCACTCATTGCACAGCACTCCAGACAGGAAGGCTGAGTATGATAACAGGACATACGCGAATCTGTGATTGTACCGTTCCCCACTCCACCCCCTTGCCCTTTCTGTTTCCCAAGCAGTTGTGTTTCTTTTCAATAAATGGATTTTTTGGCTTTGAAAACATTCTTTATTTTTGCATAAAGTAAAAGATACCTTAGTCCAGGAAAGAAACAGGCACTGCAAGTCAGCGTAGCAAACACAGATTCCTACTAACATTGGAACCACTGCACTTCACTCCCACGCAGGGCACCAGACATTACTGGTGGCTTTCAGCCTCAAATTGCTCTCTCAAGGCATCCCTAATCCTTGCAGCCCCGCGCTGGGCCCCTCTAATAGCCCTGCTCTCTGGCTGTTCAAATTCAGCCTCCAGGTGTTGAACCTCCGAGTTCCATGCCTGAGTGAATCGTTCACCCTTCCCTTCACAAATGTAATGGAGGGTACAGCACGCAGATATAACCATGGGGATGCCATCAACGGCAAGGTCCAGCTTCCCATACAGAGAGTGCTATCGGCCCTTTAAACGGCCAAAAGTATGCTCCATAGTCATTTTGCTCCGGCTCAGCCTGTTATTGAACTGTTCCTTGCTGCTGTCAAGGCTCCCTGGGTAGGGTTTCATGAGCCATGGCATTAAAGGGTAAGCGGGGTCTCCAAGGATCACAATGGGCATTTTGACTTCCCCTACGGTGATCTTCTGGTCTGGGAAAAAAGTCCCGGCTTGCAGCTCCCTGAACAGGCCAGTGCTCCGAAAGATGTGTTCATCGTGCCCCTTTCCAGGCCAGCCTGCATTAATGTCAATGAAACGCCCACAGTGATCCACAAGCGCCTGGAGAACCATAGAGAAATACCCCTTCTGATTAACATACTCGGAGGCTAGGGGGGCTGGTGCCAGAACTGGAATATGCGTGCCATCTATCGCCCCTCCGCAGTTAGTGAAACCCATTTGTGCAAAGCCATCCACAATGTCATGCACATTACCCAGAGTCATGGTTCTTCTGAGCAGGATGCGATTAATGGCCCTGCAAACTTGCATCAACATGATTCCAACGGTCGACTTTCCCAGTCCAAACTGGTTAGCGACTGATCGGTAGCTGTCTGGAGTTGTCAGCTTCCAGACTGCAATAGCCATCCGTGTCTCCACCGTCAGGGCAGCTCTCAATCTCGTGTCCTTCCACCACAGGGTGTGGGTGAGCTCCTCACACAGTCCCATGAAAGTGGCTTTTCTCATCTGAAAGTTCTGCAGCCACTGCTCATCATCTCTTATTTGCATGACGATGTGATCCCACCACTCAGTGCTTGTTTCCCGAGCCCAAAAATGGTATTCCACGGTGGTGAGCATGTCAGTGAATGCCACAAGCGAACTCGTGTCATATGCGTTACTCAAGTCGATATCATTGTTGGAGCTCTTGCTGTCATTTTGGATCATAAGGAATAACTCGACTGCCAAACGTGACGTGCTGGCAAGACTCATCAGCATACTCCTCAGCAATTCGGGCTCCATCCCGCAGACCGAAAGGGAAGACAGCACGCGCAGTACAAGAAACGTTGACAGATGGCGCCAAATGTGGACGGAAGCGCAGGGATTGCTGGGATGCGAACCGATGCATCACGGGGCATTGGGACAGGACCCAGAATGCCCCGCCCCCCCCCACTTCCCACAAGTCACAGCGCCAGAATGAGAAGAGGTGCTCTGTGGGATAGCTGCCCATAATGCACTGCTCCCAACACCGCTGCAAGTGCCGCAAATGTGGCCACGCCAGTGCGATGTCAGCTGTCAGTGTGGACAGACTGCAGCGCTTTCCCGCCTGCGCTCTCCGAAGGCGGGTTTAACGCACAGCACTCTACATCTGCACGTGTAGCCATGCCCTAAGACTTTTACTGGTATAACCACATTGGTTTGCAAAAACTATAATAAAAATAAATACATCACACTCCAAGCTGACATAATTATATCGTTTATTAATTTGTCAGGGACTGAAGACTGGCATGAAGACCATGGTCAACAGCTTTGCTCCTCTGGCACAATGGGGCTTTCTACTAAAAGGGAAAACTTCATCTGTGCAGAAGACAGAACTTTCTCCAGGGCCAGCCCAAAAGGGGAAGGAACTCCCCCAGGAACCACGGACCATCACAAACCTCACCACCTTCTGCTCCATGTGCAAGGGGCACTTCTTTGACCTACCTGCTCTTTCAAACTCCTAGAACTGTGTGTACATTTTATTTCTCTACAATGAAAAAATCCCAAACAAGACACTCCGCTCTGCAAATTCTCCCCCTCAGGAGAGGCTGAGAGAACACGGCAAGCGTTATAAGTGATCTGGCTTTCCATTGTCACTCAGCCGAACCTCCCATTTATTTAGGGTGACCAGATGTCCTGATTTTATAGGGACAGTCCTGGTATTTGGGGCTTTTTCTTATATAGGCTCCTATTACCGCTCACCCCTGTCCCGATTTTTCACATTTGCTGTCTGGTCACCCTACATTTATTCCTGAGCAAGGCTCTCAACCCCCCCATTTACTCCAGTGCTTATTTTGCCTGCATAATAAATACAGGATATCCCAGCTACACGGACGGATAGATTCGATTCAGCCCATGACCTCTACGTGGCACTATTATAGGACTGTTCCCACACAGCTTTATAAATCACAGATTCAACCTCAGGGAAGAAGGAAGCAGCTGCACACTTGGAGAACCCACGCTCTGGCTCTGCGTACTAATGACGTCACTGATGGTGACTGATGGAGGAAGGGAGGGGCAGATTCATCCTCCACAGGCTCAGGATTGGCTTGCACTGGTAAATAAGGCACCATGTTTAAAGGTAGGATCCGCCCCCTGGGAGAAAGCATCAGGCCAGGTTTCCACTCTCCTTAATATTGCTGAGTGCATTAAAAGCCAGGTCACAGCTTTGAACTGAAACTCAGGGCACCAGATCTTTGCACAGGAGTAGAAGTTATTTGGTTTGTTTAAACCAAACACAAGGCTTTGCCTCCCTGCCCCTCCCAATGTGGCCACTTTTACAATTATCAAGTAAAAGAACGGAAGCAGTTTCAGACGTTATATGCACATTTATTGCTCTGATTTTGGTTTGGAAAGACCTCGTAATTGGCCATATCATGTAGGTATGCATGGCCATGCATTTATTCTTTCTTCCATCAAAAATGGCTTCTGGGTGCAGTGCACTTTGGCTTTAATGATCAAGTACTTCTAGCACCTCATGCTGCACAACAGAAATGTTGCCATCCACCACAAGGGGAGCAGAATCAGGCCCATAGTAATCATTCTGCTCTTCGTATTTCAAGTTACTTTTCCAAGAGGCTGCTTGTGCTGATGGCCTTTCCCTTTAGGACCCAATCCTGCTAGCATTGAAGTCAGTGGGCATTTCACTATTAATTTCAATAGGAGGGGACCATGACCCTTATGCTGATCCATGAGACATTTTTGGCATATGGATGTAGTGGAAGAAATTCCTTTGTTTTTAAAGGTAGGAAGGCACAGTCCTGTAGCCTACATGACTTCAGGTCAAGAATGTCACAACCCATGGAAGTGCCCATGATAGCCCATTGCCTGTGTAACTGACTGGGCCACCATGGCATTCCAATGTCTAGCTTTGTCCCTTCTAGCTGGAGATTTTTTTACTCATAGATATTAAGGTCAGAAGGGACCATTGTGATCATCTAGTCTGACTGATCATCTAGTCTAGACTCCCATACTCTCCTGTGATTTGGGAAGTCCATTGCTTTGTGGTTGTGGATATAGAAATCCTTTAGATATAATGATCAAAACACGAGATGTAAATTGATAGGACCTATCTGTCTTAGGGTTTATACTGTCTCCCATCAGCATAGTCTCTGGGTGCCTTCTGTATAAAAGTAGTAACAGTAGCGAAGTCCCTAGTGGACTGCATGAAGTCTCTGGAGGGTTTCCCATTGGCCGGTCAGAACTCTGATGAGGGTAGGGTTTTTGTTGTTGGTGGTGGTTGGTAGGGAGCTGGGGGTGTCAGTGTTGTGAGTGTCAGGACCTCACTGTGTTTTCAGCATGACATTTTCCCCCTCAGGATTGTTAACAACAGAGCTGGTTGAAAAAGGAAAATCATGAAAAAAAATGAGAAATTTAAAAATAATTTCTGTTTCACTCTTTGAAATCTTCTCAGTCAAATTTCTCCATTTACTGTTTTTGAAATCTGATTTTTTAAAATCAATTTCATCTCATGGGGTAGGATTTTTCCCCCAAAAATATTCAAAATCAAAAAAGTTTTCACAGAAGTTAAGGTAAAAAAAGGGCATTTTTCAAAAAAATTCTACTCGCTCTAACTTTTATTTTATTTTGTTTTCTTATAGTTTTATTTTTTAAATGATAATGAATAAAATAAAAAAATCTCAATATCATAGACAAGCTGAACCCACAAAATATTCACAGGAAGAGAAGTTCCATGACAAATACACAGCTAATGACTAACTTGATGTTCCAGAATTGACTGAACAAGATAATGGTACATACGGCACAAGAGCTAGTTGCTACTCACCTCTAATCATGACACCCAAATCTATCTACTTTAAGTTCTTCTGAAGGACCTATTAATGTGGTATTGAAGAAGCATGCAACCCACTTATTTAGCTTCCAGCATCTCCTTTCTGTTTCTCCAGAATTCTGATATATTGTTATAGGACCTGATCCAATGCTCAGTGAAGTCAGTGGAAAGACTGATTAACTTTATGTCAAGCCCTTAATCTTTTTAAGACACTGCATCTATGACTACACCAATGAATAAGCCTGTGTGGGTGTCACAGGCATGACTTCAGTGACAAAACACATGACTTTCAGGGTCTTTCCATTCAATAGAACAAAGAAATCATGATCTGTGTCACTTTGGTCATCCTGCTGCTAAGCAAGATTCAATTACTTGCAGTTTTGCCTCCATAGAGGCCTAGTATAGCAGAGTGTGGGGTTTCAAACTATTACATGTTTTTTGTTGTAAAACAGAGTATTTGATTTCTCATAAATTCCTACATGTCTCAATGGCCATTTTCGCTCTCTACAGCTTATTCTGCTATGTACAGATTAATAGAATAGGCGTCTATATCATTTTACCTATTGCTGAATCTCTTTTGTTCATTTATTTTTGCACTGTATGTGAGCCATCTCCAACTAGGTGCATGCACTATTTAAATATTCACTTCTCACATCAAAACGATTGCATACCATATGTGAATTATCTCTAGATCTTCTCTGAAAATAAGTGTGTATCATATCTGAGTTATTCCCATTATTTGTCTGGAAGCGGTTGCAGAATTTGTGTTTCAGCAAAATGTTGTGTTAGAAGATACATCTCCTGGATTCCCAGCAGATAGGTAAACAATGTACAGATGCTATTATTCATTGGGACATATGATCAGCAATAGTAAGCCTGCATAGTTGTTGTATATGGAGATCTATGCATCTATGTTATGTTTATGAGAGACTGTACAGCAACACATTGGTATTAAAAATCTAGATTCAATCACAGAATACTTTCAACTCCACTCACCATAGAGCTAAAGCAGCTGACCTGCTGGTGCAGACAGATGCCTTCCTCGGGAGTTCTATGTGCAGAGAGTATAAAGGAATGGGCACCAGGTCTTAGAGAAGTTTTAGGTCACTGGAATTACTGCTCAGAATTATTTTGTAACATATGGACAGCTGCTTTATGAAGCATGGGATTTTTAATTATTAGTATTCCAGTGGCACACAGGGGCCATGTCACAGGGTGAGCTGTCCCTTAAAGGAGAATTGGGCTCAGCCTCACCTGTGTCATGCCTCCACTGATATCAAGGTCCCACTGGGCTAGCTGCTGTGTCTAAACAATAAGACAGGCAGTCCCTGCCCCAAAGAGCTTGCAGTCTAAGTAGATGAGAGAGAGAAAGGAAGTAGTGTTCTTACCATTCCCTAGGCTTCAGAGTCCAGCTTGCAGCCTGAGATGTTTTTAGCACGGTAACCCAAGCCCGAGTCCGTTGACCCAGGCTTGGAGGCTTGCTGCCACTGGCAATGTAGACATACCTTAAACAACTCATGTCCTCTGTGGACCAGGCACACAAGGGGACCCGTAGCACACTCAGCAATGGTTACACTTGCATGCATGGGCTAGTGGGCAAGAAGGGCCAAAGGGAGCTGGGTGCAATGGGGCAGAACACAATGGCAGCCCTGGTGCCAGTCTCATGCTAGCGGGTTAGGTTCTCCAAAGGGGGATGGGGAGAAGATGGAAGGGGGCAGGGCACCATGGCAGAGTGGGGCAGGTGTTGCATTCTTTAGATGGGTGTTACAGTAGTTGCTCTTGTCCAGAAACATCCTCGAGGTGCACTGGTCCTGAGCCAGGCCCCAAAACACCCAGAGATTTCACTGTGGTTAGTGCCGCACTATACTGCCCTTGCCATTGGCTTGTGCTTTAAAGACAAAGGATTGGTTGCCTTTCTAAAAGATACATGCTAGTGTAATATCGACAGACCCTGGTCGTCAATGGGCAGGATTGAACCTGAAACCTCTGAAACTTAGTGCATGAGTCTCTACTGCAGGAGTAGGCAAACTTTTTGGCTTGAGGGCCACTTTGGGGTTCCAAAACTGTATGGAGGGCCAGGTAGGGAAGGCTGTGCCTCCCCAAACAGCCTGGCTCCCACCCCCTATCCTCCCACTTCCCTCCCCCTGACTGCCCCCTTCAGAATCCTCCCCTACTCCTTGTCCCCTGACTGCCCCCTCTCAGGACCCCCTGCCCCTAACTGCCCCCCTCAGGACTCCACCCCCTATCCAACCCCGCCTGCTCCCTGTCCCCTGACTGCCCCAACACCTATCCACACTCCTTCCCCCTGACAGGCCCCCCGGGACTCCCACACCTATCTAACTCCCCCTGTTCCCCGTCCCCTGACCGCCCTGCCCCCCAGAACCTCCGCCGCATCCAACCACCCCCTGCTCCCTTTCCCCTGACTGCCCCCGGGACCTCCTGCCCCTTATCCAACCCCCCCGCTCCCTGCCCCCTTACCATGCCACTCAGAGCAGCAGGACTGGCAGCCACGCCACCCAGCCAGAGCCAGCCACACCCCCATGCTGCCCGACAGAAGTGGCAGGCCAGAGCACTGGCTGCACGGCGAGCTGAGGCTGCGGGGGAGGGGGGACAGCAGGGGAGGGGCCGGGGGCTAGCATCCCCAGCCGGGAGCTCAAGGGCCGGGCAGGACAGTCCTGCAGGCCAGATGTGGCCCGCGGGCCTTAGTTTGCCCACCTCTGCTCTACGGCATGAGCTAAAAGCCAGGGTTCTTAGGTAGGCTGTAGCAGACTCATTAATCTCTAGATGGTCTAGGTGTAACTAGAGGGGAACAGGGCACCACAACAAGCAGGCCTGAGTTACACTAGCTCAACCAGAAGCTATGAGCTTGATGCAGGAATCAACGGATGGAATTCTATGGCCTGTGTCATCAGGAGGTCAGATGAGATCATAATGGTCCCTTCTGGCCTTAAAATCTGCAAACACCCGCTCCCCCAAATCGGACAGAGACTCCTTGGTGGTTCACTACTCTATGTCAGCAACTCTTGCCAGGCCTGATATACTTACTACACCTCACACGCTGTGGTCATGATATGTGCCCAAAAGGTGGCACGTAATACATTACTGGAAAACTAATACCTCACTGATCATTAATATCTGTGCCTGATGTATGTACGAGGGGTGTACAAAGAGTTACACATATTTGCTAAAATTATGTTCTTAACATGTGTTGGGCAAGCAATACATAAACCCAGTCTGCCCTAGATAAAGGAATGTGTATTTGCTGGTCGTCAGGCAGAGACAATGAAGGTATATTTACATAAAAGATAAACAAAGCTATCAACCTGACATGGTGGGGGAGATATCATGCAAGGTTAAGACCCATGCAAGAGGGAAAGTAATTGATTCAATTGATTGTATACAGTATGAATGCACTATAAAAGTTTATGAAAACTAATGACACTGGTGATGAGTGTCATTGTGAAATGTGTGCATTAGCACTATCTGAGGAATTATGGTTACTCAAGGATATTAAACTTTACAAGGGTGTTTGAACCAGGCAGGTCAGGGAGAACTGTTAAACAGATTTTCTCCCAGACAGGCGGGAAGGCAGCTATCTACCTGTCTCCAGTGAAATTAAGTAAGGTGTGACCAAAGACAATGGAATCCCTATTTACATATGATCAGCAGGGGATAAGAAGTTCACAGGAAGGGAAGAACAGTCTGAGGTCATCCTGAGCTTGGGGACAAAACAGTGAGTTTTGGAAGATATAAAGAGAGAGAAGAAGCCATCTTGGCATCCATCACTCAGCAGACACAAGGGACCAGAGCTCTTGCTATCTAAGAAAGATGGGTCCTTCAGCCAAGGGGGTTAACATCTCTGGGAACTGAATAGAAGTGGAAAACCTGCTTAGGGCAAAGATCTTTCACCTAGGAAGACAAGGGAAACCAGTACTTTGTACTTCTGTGGAAAGAAGAAACATTGGTAATTAATCTACCGTGAATCAAGGCTGTAGCTTGTTGAGTGAAGTCTATGCCACCAGAAAGTCTGTCTTACTTTAACTTGCTTGTAACCATTTCTACCTGTATCCCTTTTACTTGGTATCACTTAATACATGTTCTTCTGTTAATCAACATGTTTTGTCTCATTAAAGGAGCAGTGAACTTAACCCTTTCTCTGTGAGGGTCCAATGAGAGGGACAGGAGGACAATTTTGGGGTGAATTTGGGGCTGCAAAGGTGCTAAGCTCAGCCTGCAAGGAGGATCCAAGTTGGGCAAAGCCAGGGTGAAGTTTGAGGGCTGCTGGCAGACTGCTGGGGTCAGAGCTCTGGACCAAAGCTGCATAGCCACAGGACACCAAGGGTAGCAGGCAGACAGTGACTGAAATTTTATTGGCCTGGGGGAACCCCAAAACGCGACCAAGTGTGATCAGACGTCTGCAGAAAAACAAGACATTGTAACTGACTGTTCTATTCCCTGGAACCTCTTGGCAGAATGCTGGAATAGCCACACAGTGACTGTATATACACCAGCCCTGGACAAGCCAAGATATCATCCTTTCTGGAGACGAGGAAAACAATGGATTCTCTGCTACTCTGACTCCCTTTATTATTATTATTTATTGTTTGTTTCCGGTAGTGCCCAGACTGCCATGGGCCCTGGATGTGGTACAATATCCTATCTCTTTTCCAAGTGCATTATACTGTTTGCCTGATAACACAAACTGCAATTAAGGTTGCAAAAGAATTTCATTGATAGCCCTCTGATTTCACATGCACATAATACAATTTAAATCAATCATTTTGGGGGCTCAAGCTGTGCTCAAAAAGTACCTGCATGGAGCAGTCTTTCTACTGGAGTTGTGGTTGACACCTACCAGGGGTACGGGGCGGGGGTGGGGGGCAGAGGGGATGGGCATGGGAGCAGGAGACAAGAGTCTCTGCATACCAGTTCAATGGCCAGCTACAATCTAGCCCTCAAGATGGGTCTAGTGCATAAGAAGTGTGGGCGCTCAGCACCGCCTAAGTATCGCCTTCCCAGTGCATCTCAGTAAACAGCAGTTGGCCTTAAGAACTTGAACAGGTTTAAGTTCTTTCATAAGCATAAACCTGTCAGTGTGTTATTAAGTGCTTAAGCTGCCCTAAATATTTAGATACTTAAGTCGCTCTATGTCATTGTGGGACCTTACAGTGCCGAAAGCACTTCTGCTACTCTAATGGCTTTTTCTTCCTCCTTTCACATGCTTACCCCTCTCTCCTCCTTCTATAAAAAACTCTTAGGAAATTAAAAGCCAAAAAAAAAAAAAAATGTTATCACCTCCTTCAGTGAAGCACAGTTAAGGACCCAAAAAGCAGAAAGTGAGAGTTAGGCTGCCAGCAACACTGAATGAGAAATGTAAAAAAACCAAAACCCAAAGCCTTTAAAAAATACATAAATTGGTGAATGTATTCTTGTTTATGCCATAGAACATACAGGATGGGAACTGCAGCTGAGGTCATTTTATTTAGACTTTTAGCACCCATCCAAGGCTCTGGGTGCTTTTCAGACAAACAATATTTCATACAAGAAGTTTAAACCTACAATGTTCCTAATGGATAGCCCATATAAACAGTAAAATTGGTCAATAACAATAACTGCAACAACTTATCCCCAAATCTGCTATATACCTATCCCACCTGCCTCTTCCTCAAATGCCCATGGTGGGACGGGGGGAGGGAAACGGATTTTGCAGAGTGCCCAAGCTGTTAACAACTCAGGGTTCTGAGAGAAGTAGGAGGGAGCCAGGGAGGAATTCAAGGCAGAGGGCCACTTAGATAATACACCCTGCTAGTATCTCCATCTCTTAGACCAGGGGCAGGCAAACTTTTTGGGAGGTTTCCAGAATTGTATGGAGGGCCGGTTAGGGGAGGCTGTGCCTCCCCAAACAGCCAGGCGTAGCCCAGCGCCTGCCTCCTATCCAACCCCCCCACTTCTCGCCTCCTGATGGCTCCCCCGGGTCTCCTGCCCCATCCAACCCCCCTGTTCCCTGTCCCCTAATGGTCCCCCTGGGACTCCTGCCCCATCCACCACCCCCTGCTCCCTGTCCCCTGACCACCCCAGGACCCTCCACCCCTGACTACCCCCTGACACCCCATCCAACCCCCCCATTACCCCTGCCCCATCCACCCCCTGTTCCCCACCCTCTGACCCCCCCGACACCTATCCGCACCCCCTGACCACACCCCCAAACTCATCTGCCCTCTATCCAACCCCCCTGCTCCCTGCCCCTTACCACATTGCCTGGAGCACTGATGGCTGGTGGCTCTACAGCCGTGCAGCACAGAGCACCGGGTCAGGCTGCGGCTCTGCAACGGCGCTGCCCGGCCGCCCAGAGCATCGCGCCAGTGGTGTGGCACGCTGAGGCTGCAGGGGAGGGGGAACAGAGAGGAGGAGCCAGGACTAGCCTCCCGGGCCAGGAGCTCAGGGGCCAGGCAGGAGGGTCCTGCGGGCCGTAGTTTGCCCACCTCTGGACTAGACCACAGTTATTTCAATATCAACAGGAACAGCCCTCTCCCTCAGCACCATAGAAATTCCAGTTGCTTCCTTTTCTCAGACACTGGAAATAGCCCCAGTTTTAGCTGGTAGCCAGCAAATCCTTCCTATTTTTAGTCATATCCATTTGGCTCAGTGCTTTTAGTTCTGGTTACACTGATGTATATCCAGCATAATTCCACTGACCCCAATGGATTATTCTGCATTCATGCCAGTGAAAGATCTACACGTTGAAAAAAATATAGATATTTACTAAATATATATTTTATTTTACATAGTTAAGATATAAGCCATATGTTAGAGAATGGTAGATCTGAGTTACCCAGTCAAAGGCTACAGTGTAATTTTTTTAAAAGAGAAGCTTCTAATTAGCTTCAGCTGGCTTTCATGTAACAAAACAAACATATGGACCTGTAAAAATTATCCAGGGAGCAACCCCAGAGCAAACTTGTAGCACTACATTCTTTCAAAGGATACTTACAGAAGCATATGTGTTAGTAGTAGGTTGGAGCCCTGGGCTAATTTGGGTAATTAAATGTTAGCTGCCAACATTCCCTCCCTGCAACTTCACATAGATGAGTTATTCTTCACTTCCTAGGCTCCATGGTGGTTGGGTCACTAGTCAGTTGTGTGCTGCTTCCCTTCCCAGAGACAGCTGCATTTCAAAAAGGTGAATGAAGTGATTGCCTGTGAAGGAGTTTGCTGTCCCAATCTGCCAGCGTTACCTAAAGGTAAGAAGTTCTGTATGGAATGGGTGTGCTATTTAGGAAACCCAGAAAAGCAGCTGGGATGGGTAAACAGGACAGAAAGCCTGCAGGATGCAACAACTGCTGACTGTTTATGATTCGGTGTTCTCCCTATTATGGCTCCTTCTCAGCCTGTGAGCTCTCTCTCATCATACTAACTACCTACTGCTAAGATCTGAAAATAAAGGGATATTTTAACTCCAGTGGATCAGGTAAGGGGAAATGTCAAAACTTTCTGATCTCATGACAATGGGGCAGCAAAGAGATGGGAAAAGGCCATAAGCCAATGCATATGCAAAGTGAATCATGCTCAGGCAAGTACAGTGTAGACCTTTGTTTCACTAGCAAGGGAATGGCTAGTCAGTCACATATATGTATGAATGCTGTGTGAGACATTACGTACAGCTTTGTCACTTTCAAAGCACAAGACAAATTTAATTATGGGATTTATTTATATAGCTGCATAAATGTATCTGCTTTTTCCTGTAACTAATTCCTGGAGTTGCTGTCTAGTAATAAAGCTTAAGTAGAACACTCACAAATAGAACTGGGGGGGGGGGGGATTTTTTTGGGGGGGCGCAAATAGTTTATTTGCCAAAAATGCAGTTTTGGTCAACGCAAAACAATTCATAAATCTGCTCAATAGCTTCTGCCAAAAACATAGGGGGCTAGATTCACAAACCAGCCAGCAGCGATGGCGTCACCCACCATATCATTTTTATCCAGTCGTTAGGACTCTCCCTAGGGATGCGGGAGAGCTAGGTTGAATTCCCAATCTGCACTGGGGATTGAACACTGAGATCACCCCTCTCTAGGTGAGTGCCCTAACCGATAGGGTAAGGGTTAACCTGAGGCAGGGTTCTCCGTCACTCCCTCTAGCTGTTCCACTGTGTATAACTAATTAAAGAGTCCTTTGGGGACGGTGGGAGACAAAAGCAAGCAAACACCTGAATGACTCTATAGCCAGGTGATTCAGGCACTCATTCACCCACCTACCACCTCAAGTTCAAGGCCCTGCTCCAGAGAGGGGCTTCAAACCTGGATCTCCCCCATTCCTGAAAAGCAGCCTGCCCAGTGGGCTAAAAATGATACATTGGACTCCTCCCCCTGTTTTGTGAATCTAGCCCTTGACAGAAAACAAAACATTTTGGGTCCAACATGTTTCATTCAACCCCAAACAGACTTGTTTTGATTCTTCTGAATTTTGGGGGCATTTTCAGATTTGGTTTGACCTGACTGGATTTCCCCTCCCCCCCCTTCCTGTGCAACTGTCAGTGACCCCCACCCACCCCCCAATAAATAAAAAAGACATGCCCAGCCCTCCTCGCAGATGGAAGAGCACAAATATTAAGGTGGTGATGAAAGGACAGGAGCCACTGTGTAAGGCTGGCTGACTCATGCTGCTGTGGGGGTGTGGGGGGACACAGCTATCTGAGAGGAGGAGGAAAGCTCAGCCTGTACTTGGCATTTCCTATCTTTCCTCAGTTTGTTAAAACCTTAAGATCAGGTCAAAAGCCTCAGGCTATGTCCTCGTTCATCCACTTGATCTTAGCCATGAGACCGAGGTAGGTTTGATGCATTGCACCAGGCTGCTGCTATGGCTCATTTGAACCATTCAGGGTTGTGGGACAGAGCCAGTCACATAAGCTTGGAAACGTGTTACCTGGAGTCACCTGAACATCTGTGTGACATGGCGGTGCCAGTGTGACACAGCAAAATTCCCCCCAGCCTTCAGTCAAATTCCTCTCAGCTACAGACATGCTTTCATAGACACAGAGGTGCTTTGGTACCAGGGTTAGTCTGATGGTTAAGGTTAACATATGGCCTAATCCTACTAGGAACAGAACCTACTGCAGCACCCCCTGCGAGGTGTCCAGCACCTCACAGGATCAGGCCCTATTTTGTGAGCTTCCCTGGGCAGAAGCTAGTAAAAAAAAATTGTTTGCTTTTTTGTTTTGTTTTACGGTTTATTCAAAGGTTTTTTGATTGTTAAAATTGTATGTATGTGTGTGTGTGTATTGATTGACTGGGTCTGGCATTGGTCTAAAACAGTGGTTCTCGACCAGGGGTATGTGTACCCCTGGGGGTACGCAGAAGTCTTCCAGAGGTTACATCAGCAGATCAGCTCATCTAGATATTTACCTAGTTTTACAACAGGCTACATAAAGAGCACTAGCAAAGTCAGTACAAATTAAAATTTCATGCAGACAATGACTTGTTTATGCTGCTCTATATATTATACACTGAAATGTAAGTACACTATTTATATTCCAACTGGTTTTATAATTATATAGTAAAAGCAAGAAAGTAAGCAATTTTTCAATAATATTGTGCTGTGACACTTTTGTATTTTTATGGCTGATTTTGTAGGCAAGTAGCTTTTAAGTGAGGTGAAACTTGGGGGTACACAAGACAAGTTAGACTCCTGAAAGGGGCACAGTAATCTGGAAAGGTTGAGAGCCACTTGTCTAAAAAAAACCCTGAAATCTTCCCACCCTCAAAATTATAAACAAACTAACTAACTAATTCAAGTTTGCTATGAAAAATTCATCAGAAACTTGAAATTCAGGAAATTTTCACCAACTCTCTCTCTCTCACACACACACGCACCCACCCACCCACCCCTAAATATCCTGGAGGCTCTTCCATCCTACCAAGTTACTCTGATTTCAACACTTACATTTTAAGATTTTTTCCAAATAAGCATCTAATGTGCATAACCAGCCCTCTGGATTTCTCAACAAAGAAAGTAGCCCGATTACTTCAGAATGCTTGTCCATTTATATTAATGAAATCCCGTGGCAAAAACGGATAGGCATTAATTGTTAAAGTAAAACTGGTTATAAAGTTACTTCTTCAGCACCTATCTGAACAGGATATTTGCCAGTTGAATTTTATTCAAATAAGTCCTTTTACATTGTAAGAAAGTTGGAGCCCAACAAAGCGAGTAAGAATGGTGTGGAGACTCTTTCAGAGAAGAAACTAAGGGAAAAGTACAGGAATTGCCAGAAAATGCTAGACATTAATTCATAGAATCACAGAACCATAGGGTTAGAGGGGACCACCAGGGTCATCTAGTCCAACCTGCTGCCATGATACAGGATTTGTTGTGTCTAAACCAGCCAAGGCAGATAGCGATCCAGCGTCTTTTTGAAAACCTCTAGTGAAGGAGTTTGCATAACTTCCCTACGCAGTTTGTTCCATTGTCCTTCTGTTCTTGCAGTTCGGGAGTTTTTACTGAGATTTAATCTAAATCTGCTATGCTGTAGTTTGAACCCATTGCCTCTTGTCCTGCCCTCTGTCGCAAGAGAGAACAATTTTTCTCCATCTTTTTTATGTATTTGAAGACTGCTATCATGTTCCCCCTTAATCTCCTCTTTTCCAAACTAAACATACCCCGTTCCTTCTAACTCACCTCTGGATCCTTTCCAGTTTCTCTACATCTTTTCCTATACATTTTCCTATACAAAATTGGACACAGCTCTCCAGCTGAGGCCTAACCAGCACTAAGTAGAACAGGAGTATCTCCTCCTGTAATTTGCATGCTAGGCCTCTGTTAATGCAACCCAAAACTGCATTTGCTTTTTTTGCAACAGCATCACATTGGTGATTCATGTTGAGGTTGTGGTACACCACAACTCCCAGGTCCTTCTCAGCAGTGCTGCTGCCAGGCCAGTTACCGACCCATTCTGTATTTGTGCATTTGCTTTTTCTTCCCTAAGTGTAGCACCTTACATGTGTCTTAGCTGAATTTCATTTTGGTGTCTATAGCCCAGTTCTCCAATTTATCAAGATCCCTCTGAATTTTAGCTCTATCCTCCAAAGTGTTGACAACCTACCCCCCAGCTTTGTGTCATCAGCAAATTTGATCAGTCTGCTCTTTATTGCTATATCCAGGTCATTAATAAAAATGTTAAACAACACTGGACCCAGAACAGATCCCTGTGGAACCGCACTTGAGACCTCCTTCCAATCTGACATCATTCCATTAATAGTTACTTGTTGTTTTGCAGTTGTTTAGCCAATTATGTATCCAGTCCACTTAATGGCAGTTCTCCTGAGCCCACATTTCTCCAACTTACTTATGAGAATACCATGTAAGACTATATCAAAAGACTTGCTAAAGTCCAGGTCTATGATGTCCACCACATTTCCCCCATCCGCCAAGCAAGTTACCCTGTCAAAGAAGGAAATCAAAATGGCTTGGCATGTCTTATTCTTAGTAAATCCATGCTGGCTGCTAGTGATTACCTCTTCATCCCCCAAGTATTTGCAAATGGAATGTTTTATACATTGCTGTAGTAGCTTCAGGTATCCAGGTCAGGCTGACTGGTCTGTAGTTCCCCAACTCCTCCTTTCCCCTCTTTTTAAAGATGGGCACTATGTTAGCCCTTCTGGGACCTCTCCTGTCATCCATAATAAATTCTTTGATAAAAGAAAAGATCTGTTATTACAGAATCCTAGAAAATGAAGAGCCTTAATTTTCAGGAAGCAGGAAGATATCCTAGGGCAAGGGGGACCTCTTGGTCACTAGTCTGAATGGCAAGCAGTACCTACATGTGAAATGGTCTCATCTGGTAGTCTTATGTCAGAGGATAGGCATCCATAGCACAAACATGGATGGTCCCCAGTAGCTCATGGATTGGCAATTTCAGGATGAGAGAGGTGAATAGCTGTGTTTAGCACTGGTGTCTAATTAATGCCAAGATCAGATGGTCAGTTCTTCAGATTGTTTCTTAATGTTTAAGAGAAGAATAAGTGGAACTTGCTTGGGTCTCTCTGCCTCTCCTCCTGAACCCAGATTCTTTCTGTCTTCAGGCCAGATTCACTGAAGCTGTAGTGCATAGAGGTATAAATTATGCCTCTTTATTCACTATACAGGCCCTCTACACCCCAGCAGGATGAGACCCAGAGAGAACAGACAGTGGTACCCCCAAGTTGAGCTAGTCAGAGATTTTTCAGATGAAACTTAATTTCATCAGAAAATGCTGATTTGCTCAAGCAAAAGTGTTTCACTGAATTGAGTACAGATGTAACAAAAGGTTGGTTGAAACTCAGGCAGGTTTCCATTCCCTGGTCCCCAGCTCTGTGGCATAGAGCCTGGCAGCCAAGGTAATTGAGGACAGTCTATAACAAAGCTCTCATGAAGACAGCAGGTGAGAACTGGGTCATACGAATTGATAGGCTAGTGCTACTGTAATGAAATGACAGCACCTCCCTCGCTTCTCAGAAATGGCGATGGGGACTATCCCAAGAGTTGCTGTGTGGCTTTTAAACCACTGAGAAGGGATTTTAACCCTTAATTTCCCTTCGCTGACGTTGCAAACATGAACCCCCCCCCCCACCTGATTGAAAATGAAGGGGGGGCCTTTGCTGCGTTAGCAAACGGTGGAGCTGAGGTTTCCCAGCTGAGGCAGCAGCACAGAGACCTCAGGGCTGCACTGGCTGCTGGTATGTGTGTGGGGTTGGGAAGTTTGGCCTTCATTTTAAGGAATTGTTTTATATTGTGTAGCCCCGGTGCCAGGCGATGGCCTGGGAACAGAACAGCGAAGTGCTTTCCCCCCAGTTCAGTAGGTGCCGCACTGGCAAAGGAAATGCCTGCTTCGCTTCCACTGCTACCCCCAAGGGTCTCAGAGCTGTCCTGCCATCACTACCACCCCGAGGGCTTTTAGTCTCCACCGGAGCCTTGCGAATGGAATGCACAGAAGGGATAATTCAGCCTCTGTCCGCGTGGTCTCACGTCCATGGGAGCAGAAAGGCTGCTCAGGAGGAGACAGCAGCGACTGTAAGAGCCGTCACTTCCCATCGATCAGGGAGGGCTAGAGCGTGTCAGTACAGCTCGGGCTGAGGGTGGTGCTGGCCACACAAAGGGCATGACCAGGCTACTTGGGGAGGAAATGCTGATTGAACTCATCCCTCAGGATGCTCCTACTGGAGGTTGCTAGGATTCTCCTGCTGTAGCCTAAAGCTGCTTCTCCTCCCCTGGAGGATCTTGGGGGTATCACTGCTCTCCCCACGGCTCCTCCCTGCTGGGGCACGGCCTGGCAGAGAGGCACGATTTACATCTCGCTGCACTCTCATGTCAGTGAAAGAGGGGGACGCGGCTGGGCTGAGCCGAGGCAGAAAGAACCAATCTCACTCAGCTCTTCAGTCTGAAGAAACAACCTGAAGACTAAGCGGCCTTGTCTCGGCATCAGCCAGAGCCAGGAACTCAGCACGGCACAGCCAGTCATGGATTTACCTTTTTAAAAGGCAGGTTTTAAAAGCCCACGTGGAATGAAGACCGCGACGGCCTGCACCACATTCACCAGGACACTTTCCTGTGCTGCTCCAGAGGCTCAAAGCAGCTGGAAACTTGGCTCACGTGGCCACTTGAGGGCTCCCCCAGCACAAGGAAAACCTCAGATGGCACAGAGCTGTCTAGTAGTTCTTATTCCAACTCATCCTGGTCTCACAGCGTCGGAAGAGGCCAGGCTGGGTCATCCCTATGCCTGGCTAATCCTTAGATGCTGTAAAAGCCCCATTGGGACTGTGAGCAGCCAGTGCCAGACAAAAAATCTTCAACTTGCTTGTAATTAAAACTGGTATAGGCTCAGGATCAGGAGAACATTAATGTGGCTTTAAGCCACCTTCGCTCTGCCCTAGTATTGCCAACTTTCTAATTGCCCAAAACCGTACACCCTTGCCCCGCCTTCTGTCCCCCCCTTCTCCGAGGCCCTGCTCCTACTCACTCCATCCCCCCACCCTCACTCACTTTCACCGGGCTAGAGCAGAGGGTCAGGTGCTGGGGGGAGGGGTATGGGCTCTGGGCTGGGGGTTGGGGCCATAAATGAAGGGTTCAGGGTGCAGGAGAGGGCTCCAGAGTGTGTGTGGGGGGGGCTCCAGGGATGAGGGGTTTCGGGTGAAGAAGGGGGTTCCAGGCTGAGGTATGAGGGGGTGCGGGCTCCAGCTGGGGGTGCGGGCTCCGGGGTGGGGCCGTGGGGTGCAGAAGAGGGCTCAGGGCTGGGGGCAGGAGGTTGGGGTGTTGTGGGGGTGCAGGAGGGGACTCTGGGCTGGGGCAGGGGGTTGGAGTGTGGGAGGAGGTTAGGGGTGCAGGGTCCCAGTGGCACTTACTATGGCTCCCAGGAAGTGGCTGCCAGGTCTTTGCAGCACCTAAGCGCATGGGCAGGCAGGGAGGCTGTGCACGCTGCCCTTGGGGCCTCAAGTGCCACCCCCGCAGCTCCCATTGGTCGCGGTTCCCAGCCAATGGGAGCTGTGGAGCCGGCGCTAGGGGTGGGGGCAACTTGCGGAGCCTCCCTGGGCACCCATGAGCCTAGGGGCCGCCAGGACCTGACAGCCACTTCACTGAGCCTTACAGAGGTAGGGCAGGCAGGGAGCCTGCCTTAGCCCCAGGGCCCCGCTGCCCCACTGACCGGACATTTAACGGTCCGGCCAGCTGTGCCGACTGGAGCCACCAGGGTCCCTGTTTGACCAGGCATTCCAGTCGAAAACTGGACACCTGGAAACCCTATCTGCCCCCTCCACCCCAGTCTTGTGCTGACTGGAGAACCTAGTCTTCTCTTTTTAGAATGACAATTGGGGAGGGGGTCTGTCCCGCTTCATATCTAGGGCCCAATTCTGCAAACCCTTAGAATAAGTCCTTGAATGGGACTCCTTGCGTGGGTAAAGTTACTTCCATGAATGCATGTTTGCAGGATCAGGCTCCCTAGTTCACATATAGAAGTACGGCAGTTGCGCGCACAAGCCTGATAACCAGGCAATCAATCAGTCAGGTGGGCGCACAATCCTGGTAATTGCACATTTGAAAAAAAACTGTACGTTTTTGCCAATATTTAAAATGTTATGGAGGCGGTAGAGATGACCTGTGCCTGCTGATAGTGGCAGGGCAGAGTGAGGGCAGCTGGCTTCAGCAGTGTTACTGAGCATGCTCAGTCCATGTGAGCATGCTTAGTACAAGCAAAGCAGCAAATCTGCAGGGGCACATGACCCTGCATGCACCTCCCATGAATCACCTCCGGGAGGAGGTAACCATCTCTCCAAAAGCAAAAAAGGATTTTGAGCTCACGTGAGACAAAATTCACCACCACTTGAATCTTCAGTGCATGTTCCCTCCTGTTACTCTGGTCAGGGTGTCGCAGAAATTTTTAATGGTCCAGTCCAACCTCGCATTGAAGCCAATGGGACTCATTGTTGATGTGGATCATCCAATACAGGGTGAGGGAAAGCACCAGTGGAACCCCCTGGTGGCATGGCAGGAGCTCAACTGCTCTTGGATAGACTGTGTCCAGATGATGGCATGTTGGGCCCAGTCCTGTTCCCAGATCAATAGGAAAATTTCTTCATTGATTGCAATGGGAGAATAATGGATTCCTTTGTTGGCAAAGCAGCTGCTGGTCAGCACTGAGTGCTTGAACCAGTAACCTTATTATTGGCCAGTGTTGCAATGGTTTGTTGCTAAAATAATGTTAGATACTAACATGGACAACTTTATTGAATTATGAGCCTGGTCCCATTTCCCTGCACCGTTCAGACAGGGAAGCTGCTGGCCAGCCACTTGAGATGGGTTTGAATATCAGGGCTGCTTCAGGATTGGCCTTCATTTTGAAGTTAGGATTCAGGAGGTAGAAATGGAGTATTTCTGTGCTTTTTCCAGTAGGATCCTGTATGTGAAGCGTGACTGCCCTGAGCTCATCCACAGAGCCTCAAAAGGTAGTTAGACACCTAAATATCTTAGAGGATCTGGGTCTAGGATTCTACCCACATCATGTTTAAGTTACTTTTAAAGTCCCACTGCTGCCCGCCGTGACCCTGGTTGACTTGTTTTGGTTTTTTTAATTCCCTATTTGTTGCTCACTTTCCTCTTTGTCTGCCCTCAGTGCAGGGACCATCCCTTCCTCAATGTCTGGAAAGCAGCCAGCACATGGCAGATGCTACCATAAAACACACACAAACAGCCAGTTATCGACAGAGTTACTGACCTGGGGCTAGTAAACATGTTCCACCTCTCACTCAACAACTAGGGGGTCTGTGCTGCTTTGGTACAAACCAACAGATGCACCCAACGTTCCTTGGGCCACAAAGGTTCCCGCATGGTGGCAGTATGGTGGGGCATTCTTTAAAGCCTGCAGAATTACAAGGTATCTGATCAGTGAGCTGTAGCTCACGAAAGCTTATGCTCAGATAAATTGGTTAGTCTCTAAGGTGCCATAAGTCCTCCTTTTCTTTTTGCAAATACAGACTAACAGGGCTGTTACTCTGAAAGGTATCTGATGTATGCAACCGGGAGCGATAAAAGCTAGAGGAGGGACAGTGAGTTCGCAGTGGCAGGAGAGCAAGGACCAACTACCAGGAGTTGGTAGTGTTCACCCCCCCCAGGAGGGTGGTGTTCTCGGGAAAGAGCTGCAAGAAGGCTTCTTTGGATTTCTGCATGTGTGTGTGAGTGACACAGAGTCCAGGCTGTGATTTCGGTGTGGGAGCTGCTACACTCAAACACGCTCTGCAAGCTCAGCCTTCCAAGATACCAGGGTTGCTGCACTCGCTCTCCCTCAAACAGCTGCACCAGGTTTTCTCCACGTTCACCTATTAGGTCGTTTACAGCCTGATCCAGCTCTCACGGAAATCAATGGGAAAGCTCACAGGGCTCAGTAAGAGTTGGATCAGGGCATGAAAGCTTAATTCAGGGCTCCCCAAGGCTCCCTCTGTCACTCTGTCTGGCCCACTCTGCTATAGCCTGATTCTCCCCCCCTTTACCAGGTGACATAACACAGCCCCAGGACTACAGACAAGCTGGGATAGGGATGAAAGAGAACTACCCCTTGTCAGTAAGTTCGTTCACACACACACTCTCACATACACATTCTCTTTTACAGGTGTTGATTTTTATTTTTCCCAGTAGGTGCTCCACCTTTGCTCCGCCCCAAGGCCCCGCCCCTTCCTCCAAAGCCCCACCCTTGCTCTGCCTCTTTCTGTCCCTGCTCTGCCCCCTCCCCCAAATCCCACCCACTGTTCCCATGCTTCTTTCAGCCCCCTCCCCCAAGGACCCCCCAGCCCGCCACTGACTCCTTTCTGCCCTTCCCCAGCACCTCCCACTAGCTGCCAAACAGCTGATCGGCAGCCAGCCCTAGGGTCCCACCCAACAGCTGGGTGCTGAGCACCCCCTGCTTTTTTCCATGGGTGCTTGAACCCCAAAGCACCCACCAAGTCAGCGCCTATGCTCTCTCTCAAGCCCCTGCTGTAGTCTATACTTCCTCCTCCACATACATGCACAGAGTTGGATTTTTGCTAACAGGAAGCAATTCCCACAAACACACATGATTACCATGATTCCTGCGAGCAGTCCCACTGAGCTCCACTGGAAATCCTCCCCAAAGCCTGTCATCTTACACCAAGAAGAAGCCCAAACAGTTAAAGATAAGAAGGTAGCCTGCACATTTTAACTCTCTCAGTCCCAAAGCAACGTTACCAGAAATACGCATCAGCAGCTCCAGGTATGTTAATCTACTTCTTCGGAAAAGCAGCAACAAAACCAAAATAAAACTGAGGCAGAAGAAACATTATCCGGACATCAGTAAATACAGTTGGAATTTAGACAGGTTTCAGAGGAACAGCCGTGTTAGTCTGTATTCGCAAAAAGAAAAGGAGTACTTGTGGCACCTTAGAGACTAACCAATTTATTTGAGCATGAGCTTTCGTGAGCTACAGCTCACTTCATCAGATGTTTACCGTGGAAACTGCAGCAGACTTTATATACACACAGAGAATATGAAACAATACCTCCTCCCACCCCACTGTCCTGCTGGTAATAGCTTATCTAAAATGATCAACAGGTGGGCCATTTCCAGCACAAATCCAGGTTTTCTCACCCTCCACCCCCCCACACAAATTCACTCTCCTGATGGTGCTAGCCCATCCAAAGTGACAACTCTTTACATAATCAAGTCGGGCTATTTCCTGCATAGATCAAGGTTTTCTCACATCCCCCCCACCCCCATACACACACAAACTCACTCTCCTGCTGGTAATAGCTCATCTAAACTGACCACTCTCCAAGTTTAAATCCAAGTTAAACCAGAACATCTGGGGGGGGGGGGGGGTAGGAAAAAACAAGAGGAAACAAAATCCAGACTCCAGCGAGAAACTGCTGAATTGGAATTCGTTTGCAAATTGGATACTATTAATTTAGGCTTAAATAGAGACTGGGAGTGGCTAAGTCATTATGCAAGGTAGCCTGTTTCCTCTTGTTTTTTCCTACCCCCCCCCCCCCCCCAGATGATCTGGTTTAACTTGGATTTAAACTTGGAGAGTGGTCAGTTTAGATGAGCTATTACCAGCAGGAGAGTGAGTTTGTGTGTGTATGGGGGTGGGGGGGATGTGAGAAAACCTTGATCTATGCAGGAAATAGCCCGACTTGATTATGTAAAGAGTTGTCACTTTGGATGGGCTAGCACCAGCAGAAGAGTGAATTTGTGTGGGGGGGTGGAGGGTGAGAAAACCTGGATTTGTGCTGGAAATGGCCCACCTGTTGATCATTTTAGATAAGCTATTACCAGCAGGACAGTGGGGTGGGAGGAGGTATTGTTTCATATTCTCTGTGTGTATATAAAGTCTGCTGCAGTTTCCACGGTAAACATCTGATGAAGTGAGCTGTAGCTCACGAAAGCTCATGCTCAAATAAATTGGTTAGTCTCAAGGTGCCACAAGTACTCCTTTTCTAGTTGGAATTTACTGCATCTACCCCTCCTCTTTCCAAGTACCAGTTGACATGGGGAACACATTACCGAGAGCAGATGGCTCTTTAATCTAGCAGTTAAAACATAATGAGATCCCATGGCTGGAAGCTGAAGTTAGACAAATTCAGAGTGGATATAAGACCAAATTTCTAACAATGAGGGTAATGAGCCATCAGAACAATTCACCAGTACTTGGAGTCGCTAAAGACTGAAAACAGGGATCATGGCACTTACATGCCTGTGTGTGGGGAAACTGACACAGCTCCTACATAAAAAGAAAAGGAGGACTTGTGACACCTGAGAGACTAACAAATTTATTTGAGCGTAAGCTTTCGTGAGCTACAGCTCAATAGCAGCTCCTGTTTGTGCGCCTGGACAACAGCTATTTAACACTCAGGCAGACCAGGGCAAAAAGCGGGCAGTGAGGGTTTGGCCGGGAGTTTGCTGACGCAGCAGCTCCTTGCACCAGATGGCCTGGAAACAGTTCCCCAGAAGATAAAAGCTGCTCCCTGGCACAATGGAGAAAGAATGAACCATTCCCCACAATCTGCTCTCCCTTCCAGGCGCTTGGGGGCTTGTAATTCACACCTCCCCTGTGCGAAGATTTCTGAATCAGCCTCTTGGGACTTGTGCCTCAGGGTCATTTTGTTTTTAGATCTTGTAGAAGGAAGTTTGAAGATCATTTTTCCAAGTGAAAATAGCAAACTGGGAAAACTTCCAAGTCCCTTAAGAATTGTGCTGCCAAGAAAATCTGCTCCCAGGTAGAAGAGATGAGCGTTTGCTCTGGGGGCTCCGGGAGGACAGATTCTGTGAAGGGAATAGCTTGCAGAACCCAAGGCCAGTTCTAGGTTTTTTGCCGCCCCAAGCAAAAAAAAATTTGTGCCCCCCACCCCCCTTTTTTTGTCTTTTACACGTTTGCACTTTGCAATGTTTTTTGTTTTGTTTTGTTTTTTTGACTGTTTAAAATAAAAAAAATGAAAACAGAGAATTTGTAGTTAGTAAAATAAAACAAATTTCCTACTAGTGTACTCATTTAATTTTAACAAAATCACAATTACAAACAATTTGGGTTCAACTATACACTGTCATGAAAAATGTTAGTGTCTTCCGGTGCGCCCAGTTTCTGATGAATTAAAAGAATTTATATGAACTGAATTTTTCTGGGTTTTGTACTTGCGTAGTCTTTTAATAATTCAGTGAAATCTAAATTTTTTGCAATGGTCCTTTCAATTGCAATGAATGCGAATCCTAACGAACGAATTTGAGACATGGTGGACCTCAAATGATTTTTTAGTAATTTTAGTTTTGAGAAACTGCACTCACCAGAAGCCGCTGATACTGGTAATGTTAAAAGACTGCGTAATGCTATAGCAGTGTTTGGAGTGAGGTGCTCGGGGCTCTACATCCTGCCCGTGGGCCCCCAGCCCAATCTCAGACCCAGCCCCAACCCTGCAGAGGGGACAGTAACCAACAGATCGGCTGGGATGGGGAGGGAGCGGACCAGAGGCACCCGCTCAGCGCCGAACTGCCTGGGGCAGCTGGTTCCTTACTGGCCGCAGATCCGGCCCTGATCCTGGGCTCTGCTCGGCTCGGTTCCGGCTCCTCCGCTGCTTGCGAAACGTGCAGCAGGGGTGGGCGGGGGGGGGGAGGAGTCACATCACCCTGCTCCCCTGGCAGCGGGGGGCCAGGGCAGGGACCACCCCCAGGCCAGGACCCCCACGCTGAGCCGACTACCCCGCCCCACACAGGGGCTCATTGGTTGACTGAGTGGGGCCGGGGGGAAAAAAAGGATGGCCAGAATGCCGCCCCTGGAAATGTGCCGCCCCACGCACGCCCTTGGTTTCCTGGTGCCTAGAGCCGGTCCTGGCAGAACCCCAGAGGAGCCACATCTGGGCACTGTCAACAAACCGAGGTCCGAATCCTGACACTTGTCCCATATGGGGGGCTCCCTGCCCCTGCACACAGTTCTGTGGACTCCAAATGGGTTCTCAGCAGGGGGTTGTCAGAATTGGACCCAAATTGGCAGAGATTTTGTTAGAGCAGCTACACCCATGAGATTTCCATCCTCTCTCCCAAGCCTCATCAACACCCTAGCCCCAGAGCCCCCACAGACCACAGTGGTTTTTTGGGAGGGAGCCCACAGGATTCCTCTCCACTCCTGCTCTCTTTAGGGGCTGCTATATGGCACTTCCACTTTTACTTTCTCCTCAGGAGGGCACCAGCTCAGTCTGCTGCTCATCCAAATCCAGTGCTGACCCCACACCTTCCTCCCCACTTATTAGCAGGGAGTTGGTGAAAAGGCCACATTTTGACCCCCTATAAGCGATGCTTAGCCTTGTCTGGGGTTTGGATTCTGACAGAGCACGTAGGACTGAGCCTAGCCGTGCGAAGGCATTGCAGCTGGTGAGCCCTATAGGTATGGCACCATATTACATAGGTACAGAAATAAGTGGGGCTGTTTAACTAGACAGAGCCTGGAGGCTGCCTGTCTGCACAAGACTCCTGCTAACACTTTTTAACTCCCAAAACAATGCCACAAAGCTGACCAGGGAATATCTCCCTCCCCCCCGCACCATTATCCCACCCCAGTTGGGCCCAATCACGTCCCTTATAAAGAGAGCTGGTCAGGAATTTTTCAACAAAGTGCTTTTTTGTTGAAAAATCAAGATCTCTCAAAACCAAAATTTTTTGTGAGGAAGAGTCAGCTCTGACAAATTCCTCAACTGGAAAAATTTTGAAAAAGGGTTTGAAGCGATCAAAATGTCTTGTTGTGACATTTTTCAAGAAAAAAAAAGTTGGTTTCCTGTAACTGTTTCCCACCCCCCAATTTTAGCTAATTATAGCAGTGGTCTCAACTAAGGGTATGCAGGTCTTCCAGGGGCACATCTAGTTTTACAGCAGGCTGCATACAAAGCATTAGTGAAGTTAGTGCAAACTAAAATTTCAGAGAGACAATGACTTGTTTATACACCTCTATATACTACACAGTGAAAAATAAGTACAATATTTATATTCCAGTTGATTTATTTTATAATTATATGGTAAAAATGAGAAAGTGAGCAATTTTTCAGTAACAGTGAGCATGACACTTTTGTATTTTTATGTCTGATTTTGTAAGCAAGTAATTTTTAAGTGAGGTGAAACTTGGGGTACACAAGACAAATCAGACTTCTGAAAGGGATAAAGTAGTCTGGAAAGGTTGAGAGCCACTGAATTATAGCACAACTATTAAATAATGATCAAAATCAACATAAAACATTTTAGCTGACCTGAACAAAAAATTGTGTCAGATGAGGAATATTTTCAAAATTTTGATTTTTCAGCCCATTCAGGATGGGAAAAAATTCCAAAATCTAAAAAAATTGTTTATGGAATGGGAAAGCCATTTTCCACCTATCGCTGCTTATAAGCCAGGGCCCAGCTGTCCTTCCAGTTCTCCTGGCTCATTTCTTCTTAGATGGCTCCTCACAACATGGCCAGACAGTTGCACCAACTATTGTTAACCGCTATCCAACAGCATAACAGCAATGACACACTGCAAGCGGCATCAATTCAGGGCCACTATTGCACTTGGGCAGCTGAAATTGTCTAGCCTTCAGCTTTTGTACCTGATGGCTCTAGTGGATTGAATAGCGGATTGGAATCCAAAGGAACCTGAGTTCTTGGCTTGGCTCGGCTCTTCCACTGACTCACAGGATAAGTCACTTACCTGCTCTCTGCCTCAGTTTCCACATGCACATAATTGGGACAATTATACCTGCCTACCTGACAGGGTGGGGTGAGGATTAGTCAGTATTTGTTTGCATAGAAACCTGAACACACAGTGCTCTCACTATATACTAAGCATTGTGATTAGTTATTACTACGCCTTCTGTGTGATCATCGCCCATAAAATTGGGCTGAGCACAACAGGAGTGTCACACCTTGAGATTATGCACCAATGGGCATTCATTGCAGCCATACAGGAAAAGAGGTGACTGTAACTCTTAGGAAAACCTTTCTTGAACACAAAGTAGCAATAGGTAGTCTCTAGCCATAACCATCCAGTCTGGAATGCACCTCAACAATCATGGGTGAAGCGTGTTGGCTAATGATGTCCACACATGCTACAGGCAGAGATACTAACATCTAATTTCCTAAGTGCAGGTAAATTCCAGGCTGACTTTTGTCCCCTGCTAACACCCCATCCCTGATTGTGGCACTTTCCTTCAGCGTAAGCTCTTGGGGGCAGCTCCTGCTTCCATTTAAATCAATGGCAAGACTCCCAGACTAGATAGTGCCACACTTGCTGTAGTTAAAGTCTCTGTTTTATTGCAGATGGAATACACTTAGGCTCCTGAGCTCCATACACATCAAAGGTGTCTTGGGTAGGCCAAGTCATTGGGGCAACCCATTACTAGATCCATTGCACACCCAGGAGGGTTCTTGCTATTGCTGACCTACCTTTGTTGTTTTGGCAAGAAAGGATAGTCTAGTCTAGTTATTAAAGCATTGAGCTGGGGCCCTGGAGAACTACGGTCAGTTCATCTCTGCCACAGACTCCCTGTGTGACCCTTGGCAAGTCACTTAATCACAGTATCATCAGCTTCCGATTTGTGTACGGGGATAGTAGTATTTCCCTACCTGACAGGGATGTTAAAGTAAAATAATTATCTGAGAGCTGCTCAGACTGTGACAATAGGGGCCAGATACATAAATAGATTTGTGTGTGTGCTGAAGAAAACTACTTTTTTCCAACAGCAAATTTCAAAAGCCTGCAAGAAGTGCTCATCACTTGGTCCAATGGAAAACATTACATTGATTAATGTAATAATGCAGCATGTTGGGTGTAACTGCTCACTGCAAAAAAGAACTGAAAACATGCACAGAGATAGGGGACTGTTCTAAAGCCAGAAGAGTCTATTATGATCACCTCTGAGTCCGACCTCCTGCACAGAACTGGCCAGGGATTTCACCCAGTGATTGCTGCCGTCAACCCAACAATGTGTGGTTTGACTACAGCATCCTTAAAACAAAACAAGACAGACATCCAACCATGAATTAAAGAATCCAAGTGATGGAGAATTAACCACATCCCTTGGTAATTTGTTCCAGTGAATAATTACACTCACAGTTAAAAATGTGCACCTTAAATTAACCCTCTTGAAAGGGCTGATAGTTCAACACAACATTTGCTGAGAAGGGAAACTTTTTGTTCTGGTGACACATTAGATTTTCTTCTAGGTTTTGACAAGCAACAGCTCAGTGGATTTTTGAAAGTAACACACTATGGGGAGGTTTTATTTTAGTTATCACAAAAAATATCAGTTATTCCTCTCTCACTTTCATCCCGTCATCAAAATGACATTAGAAGTGATTTCAGAGAGAATTTTCTCGCTTATCAAATGAGCAGCTCTAATGACACAGCTTTGCTCCATGAAGTTTCCTATAAGGACTCTATAACTAACACTTGCTGCAATCCATTTGGATTCTAAAGAAACCCAATATTGAACAGGAACACAGTGTATTTCTTTCTTAGAATTTAGAAGTTGGAATGTACATACTTGGTCATGACTCGTTTGATGAATCAGGCTCAGGTTCATTACAGAGTTAATGAAAACAAACAGTTCTTTATTAAAAATTATAATAATGATGAGATTTGCCCCTCCTAGAACGCTTTACAAACATTCACTGATTAGTTCTGACAACATCCCTCTGAGGTATTGTTCTTATTTTACAGATGGGGAAACAGAGGCAGAGAGATTAAGTGGCTGGGCCCATGCTACAGGGTTATTAGTGTCAGTATGGGAATTAGGACTCAGGCATTCCTAGCACCCAGTCCTGTGCTCTGAACATACAACCTCGCCTGTTTTGTCACTACATAGGCTCCAAAATTCCTTTAAAATTAAGAGTGTATTGTCTCCATTATCATCAAATATAATGGGAGTTTAGTAGAGTTTCTCATATAAAGAAGCTATCATCTTAAGGACACTAGTTTTTATCTTAATGCAGGTTCAAAGGGCCAGGACTGTGAATTCTGGGAGCAGGCTTACCATGGAAAGTCCTTAACTGAGCACTGTGGGCTGACTGTTACTTGTGGTTGAATTTTCCTTTGTGCTACCATTTCTAGGCAAACTGGAGAGATGCCTTGCGAGAAGAGAGAGATAATGATTCCTATGACCGTGCTTGAAATGAACCCAGTGCCCTGTGCACCAAAAGGTAGGTGGGCTTGGTTGTGCAAGTTTCAGAAAGTGTTCTTGATGGCTAATGCTGTAAGTGCTAATGGACGGCTCCCAATGTAGAATGAACCTAGCTCACAAAAGGCCTAATTCTGGGATGTCCTGGGTGTTAGGAGGTGCCCATGCTCATTATATCAAATCCAGTGTCTTCTCTGGATTGTAACATGATGTGCCACTCGACTGAGCTTTTCTCGACATCTCCTGCTGCCCAGAGTTCCCTGTCTTAGATTAGCAGTTTTGCTGCTGGATTTTATACCTGGGAATAATACACCCTCAGTGCTGACTCAGAGAGAAGGCATTCACCCTTGAAGTGCTGGCTTTTCAATGCAACGGTTGTCAGGAGAGGTCAGTAGCAAAGGGAATGAGGATTAACTGGAGACCCCCCCAGGGGCTTCAGTACTGTGTCCTGGTGTGGCATCTTCCCAACAAACTGGGCACCTATCATAAGAACATAGACGTATGGGATGTTGTGTATCCCATAGGCCTCTGCACATTGGAGCATAATACATAGGGTCCTGAGTTGGGGCAGGAGCAGAGAAGGCTGGAAGGCCACAAAACAATTGGCCAGACAGGGACGTTAATAACAGACATTACTGTGCAGCAAGCTAGTGCACTGTAGATTCACACCTTGTCTTCCTGCACAGTAAGGTCCTGTGCAGGCAAGCCCTAAGTCTCCTGCTCAGCTGTCGGTATACGTAGAGGGAGTGGTGAGGGAGATGGATAGATCAGGTTTGGTTTTATTCAGAAGACAGTTTACTGAAGCTCCCTTCTACTTTTCTGTCCCCTCCATAGCTGGAGTGTGCTTCATGCTTTCCTCCAGCACATTGTGCTTACCAACGAAGCCAAAAACCCTTTAGGTCATATCCTTATTCTCCTGGTCTAGTCACTGTTATGGCGCGATCGGCATAGGCACAGCTCACTACAGAACTGATAGCCCCTGTAAGTTCTTCCCACAGCTCAATGCCATTCCGCCAGTCAGGGACTTGAACTCCCCTCCCACATGAGGATATGGAGGATTCTGGCAGTAGGTTCAGAGACATTTCCTAGCATCATTCCTATCATCAAAGCGTGGGCTGTCGAGTGGCTGATTCAGCGCCAGGTGGCCACAGGACGGGTGCAGGACACTTACAGGAAAATTGAATCACTACCTTAGACTAGTCGGGCTTTGCCCCAAATTCTATGCTGCAGCTGCTTTATGCCGCCCCATAAACAGAGAGTGGCCCTAGAGCTGGCATATCTGGCTTCAGTAGGATAATCTCAGTGTGGAGGAATCTTTCCAGTGGCATAGAAGAAACACGGTGGCTCCTGTCCCGACCACTGGGGAGCAGCCCAGCACATAGCTGGCCCAGGACCAGGGAAATGTGAAGGTAAGCTTTGAACACCTTTGCATTCCCCATCCTGAACTGTGCTATTTGCTTCTCAGCTGCAGCCCAGGCGTAGCCATGTGTCCTTGTGCTAGATGGTGTTTGCAAACACTGTGCTCTTTCTACCCCTCCTTCTCTCCCTCTCCCCAGTACTGCTGTTTGGTATTGTGGCAGGCTAGTTCCTGGAAGGCTAATGCTTGTTGGCCAGAATAGGACCTTGCTCCTTGAGCAGGACCAGTGCAGTCAATGGGCCGGCTAGGGATCAGAGAGCCACAAGGTATAGACAGACTATGCCTGTGGACCTACATACCTTACCTGTGGGAAGTGTTGGAAACAAGAAGTAACACCGGGACAGTAGCCGTCCCTTGTTGTACTTGTCGTAGGAAGGCTGGCCAGTATTTGGTCCAAAAAATCATCAGTTAAACTGGGCCAGCAAACCTACAGACGGAGAGTCCAATTGCTTTGTGCTCTTGTATGGTTTTGAATGCTAGGTCTGCTGAGGCCGAGTTCTCCTCAAACAGGCCATGATCTGATCATGACCTACAAGTACTTACCTGCGGGAGAGATTTCTAATCGTAGGCAGCTCTTTAATGCAGCAGAAAAAGGCACAACAAGGTCCAATGGTTGAAAGCTGAAGCAAGCCAAATTCTGACTAGGAATGAGACACACACTTTTGAAGCAGGACAGGTGATTAACCCCTGGAACAACTTAGCTCGGGGTATGGTGGGTTTTTCATCACTTGAAGTCTTTAAATCACGACTGGATGCCTTTCTAAAAGCTAGGCTATAGCTCAAACAGAAGCGATAGTGAAATCGCTGGGGGAGGTTCTCTGGCTTATGCTTTGCTGCCAGAGGTCAGACTAGATACAATGGCCCCTTCTGGCCTTACAATCTATTCATCAAACCAGTCCCGGGTGGCTTCACTCAGGGTGTAACTGGTTCCATATCTTGCATTACATTCTAGCCATGATAGGACTCTTGTGAGCCACAGAAGGGCCACACCTCTCCAAGCAGCTACTGTTCAAGATTCCTCTTAAACACCCATTTATATGGTTTTATTCAATTTTTCTTATTACAGAGGATGGTTGTTGCCCTTCTGCCCCGCCGTGTTCATGCCACGAATCAGCAAACCCTGCTGGTAAGTACCGGGAATGCTTGTTCCTGAAGGTGCCCAGAGCTCCGACATACAAACCCAAGCCTTCAGAACAAGTACTGTAGATTTTACAATGGGAGAGGGGGACTTTGATCCAGATGGGTCTAGGAGGATACAAACTCGTCTCCTAAAAGTTACGGGGAAACCCTACATGACTCTGTCCCTGTCACTCCTTTTCCACACGAGCCACTCTCCTGAGCAAACCCCACTCTCCTCAGGCAGACAGTTATGGTCACGCTCCTACTAGAAAGGAATCTGAGATGCCGCCAGTGCACTGACTTCCAAACCTTCTCAAATGGGGTTGCCATTGGCCTCTCATTAGGGAAATCAGGTGAATCAATTAACAACTCTAATAAGACTGTAGTAATATTCAGTGTCCTTGTAGGTCATTCTAGGACATTGCCTTAATTAAAGAGAACATGAACAGTAATATTAGGAAAGATTTTATTTTAAAATCCAGGATGTAAACCCTCATGCTTCAAAGCACAAGCCAATCACCCATTGTTACGTGGAAGGAAGAAACACTTTCTTTGGGGAATTTATTCCATGAACATCCGCAGTAGGTCACCTTGCACCCTTCCCAGTTTGACACTTAGCACTGCCCAGTACGAGATCGCTTACTGGACTAGATTGATCACCCATCTGATTTCAAAGAGTATGGCTTAAAGCAGCCAATATTTGTAAAGTCTAAACCACACATGTTAGAAACATACCATGTGACCCACTCCCATACCAGCTGAGTGTAACTTCTAGATGTAGATTTCTAGTGCAAATACTTCTGATTACCAATCCAGCGTGCTTTTCATTAATATTCTGCAGCAATTTCAGACAATCCCCTTTGCAGACATAGTTGCCAGCAAATTTCTTCACTAGAATATTTACAGAAAAACACAAACAGGGACAGACACAGGCCAAAGGAATTCATCTGGAAATTTGAATTCATATTTGCAAACATTTTTTCCACTATTCTGCCAGCCCAACTAGAAAGACACTTATCAAGTCAAGCCTAAGTTTGCAATGCTGCTTCAATACACAAGAAAGCATAGGGGGCAGCGGCATAGCTATTCAGAACTTGGTGGTTTCACTGCAAAGTGCAATGATTATTTTGTTTCCATTATGACAGGTTTCAGAGTAGCAGCCGTGTTAGTCTGTATTCGCAAAAAGAAAAGGAGTACTTGTGGCACCTTAGAGACTAACCAATTTGAGCATAAGCTTTCGTGAGCTACAGGTACATGTACTCCTTTTCTTTTTGTTTCCATTCACATGGATTCACACCTCTCCATGTGTCACTCTGAGCAAGAAGATGCCACGCAAACTTCTGTTGGTTTGGAGTCAACCAAGGTTAAACTTTTGAGTTTAACAGATTTTGAATAAAACAGGCAGATGAGGTTGGTCTTATTCATATGCAACTATAGAAATGAACGGGGGGGAAGTGGCAAGGGAAAACATCAGTGAAGCATAATGGTGTGGTTCTGATTCTCATTTTACTTCTCATTTCTTCCTCGAAACAGCCTGTGTAGTGTCTCAGCCTCCAATCATAGTAGCAGGAATCTTTACAAGCAAGCCAGCAGGAACAATATGTCCATGCTGTCACCAACCCATTACCACAAAGGTTGTCTACAGAATGGGTAGACTGGCTTTCCTCCTAAGCGCTGCCATGTGTTGTATTGGGTGAGCATTGAGTTTATTTTGGAGATTCTTTATAGCACAATTGTTTAATAGGTTATTTCCACCCCCAATATATAGTTATAGCAGGAGCTAAGCCGCTAATGGTTGCATAGCTAAGTCCCTCTCTTCCTAGATTGGTACAGACTCCCTGGTGACCAAACAGTGTCAGTGTAGTCCCATATACACTGTATGATCTTAAGGATGTACTCAGTGTGGTTGTGTGGGATGCAAGTCATAGCTGAATTTAAATTATGTCATTACCTCCTCATTAGTCAGTCAAACAAACAGAATTCATACAGCCCTGTCCACCTTCCTGCCAACATTTCTGAACCACATAATATCTCAGCATGTTCTCATGCAGCTCCCAGAATAGTGGGTAATCTCTCCAAGCTTGCTTGAGGTCACATGATAACTCCTGTAGGCATTTAAGCAAGGGCCATGTAACTTCTACCGCAACAGTAAACACTGCACCCACTTTAAGCCTCTTTCATGTTGAGCTGTACCCATTATCACAGGCCAGGCCAACCTGCATCATGCCAACTAGACTATTTCCTGGTGGAATGCTTCTAAACCACATTCTGCCGGGTGCGTTCCTCAAACTGCAGAGAGAATATTCTCTGCAAAGTGTTTTACATCCATACCTCTGGAACAAAAATGCTTTTTGTACTGATTGAAGAGCCAGAATAGAAGTGCACGATGAAGTTATCAAAACTGAAACACTCATGCTGAAAGTAGATAGTGACCTGAAGTCATCAGCAAGATGAGAAATAAGCCCTAACATGTTGGTTAACACCTTTATGTACATTTCTTATATTCCATTCTGCTCTAGGTGCAATATAGGATGCTGCTTCATCCCTTTCTTCATAAAAAGGTTCAAGGACGTAGACCATTATTGCCCATGCTGCCACTTTCATATCTACAGATACAATAGGCTATAGAAAGCCAAACCAAGTCACAGAGACTTTCAAGGCCAATTCACTTTGTTTTGCTGTTGATGTAAGAACTCATAGATGAAGCTCTTTCTGTGAAATATGCAAAGATAGGCCCCAATCCTGCAACGAAGTCCTCAGATATCTCAGCATCAGGACATTAAATTGTTGCACTGAATTTTGAAAACACCTTTAGAAATAGTTTCATGTCAATGTGCCGCACAAGTGTTATTTCTTCTTTTGGATATTATTGCCTTAAGCTGTGATCTGACCGGTGCATAATTATTTTGGTGCTATTGTACCTATTTTTAAATCACCAGATGGAACATGAGTGGGATGTAACTTCTCCCATCCTCTCTTGTGCTTCTAAACCCTCAACTTATTAGAAAGTTTAGAAATACACATTTTAGATCAGAGTTTAATCTCTGACCCATCAAGACCTATTGGCCTCTGCTTTGTTAGGCTTAAAGCTGGGGTCAACCTAGCGACATCACTCACGGCTGTGAAAAACTTCCCGTGCTGCGTGACGTAGTTAAGTTTACCCACTGTATATGCAGCTAGGTCCAAAGAAGAGGTGGATTAACTAATCAACAGAAAACCTCCTTCCACCGCTGCAGGAAACATCTACACTACAGCAGGTCAGCTGCAGCACCGTAGCCACTGTAGTGCAGACAGTCTTGTTCTAAGCTCTTTGGGGCAAGAAATGTCTTATGTTTGTACAACACCCAGCACTCGGATGCCCCAGTCTGGGCTGGGGATTCTGGGTTGTACTGTACTGTAACTGTGTATTATTCACGTGGGCAATTATGAATTATGAAACTGAGGTTTCAGACCATATTATTTATGGGGCAGAAATAAACCTTCTATTTGTTTAACAATTCCCTTTTCTTTCTTGGTTCTGTGATCTACATTGTGTCCTGGGCAGCCCGACACTCCATCTGCCACCTCGTTTACACTACAGCATCACCCCAAAACCAGTAACACCAAACCACTGGGGGGGAGGGAGAAGGGGAGGGGAAATCACATGTATAGGTAACAAACAGACAAAAAGTATTAACCGTCCCTTTAGACACTTCCTCTCAACACCTTACGCTTTCCATTCCAAGCCACCTCCCAACGAAGATTGACCCCCCCCCCCACCCTCGCCCCGGTAACTATTTATTATGCCTCCTTTGCTCACCAGAGGTTTGTAACATAAAGAAAGGGCCAGTTTACCATCCCACCATGCTCCCAATTCAATGTAGTGAAGAAAAGTTAAAGGCAGCAGATTTAAAGGCAATACAAAGGAAATATACCACATACGCAGAACTGAGCTTGAGCCTGTGTCCCCTTTCCACACAACAGCTCCTTCAAGGCCCCTGAATTTAACCTTAGTGTATTGATGACACTGATTATTGTCAGTGATTGCTGAAAGCTATCCGCGGTGTTGTAGCTATTACATTGCCTGGTTTTTCCTTGTGTGCAATTAACCTTGTATCAGATTTGTTTCAGACTCTAGTTATATTAACATTTACCCTGCAGCCCCCATCAATGTTTTGTAAATTCAAACATTGAGGATGCTTATGGTACAACTACTTGCACTAACTGCATAAAGGGACCATGCAGCCTCTGCTGTCCAAGAGAAGCAGCAAATCTTTATTCTTATCCAAAGAGGTAAACTTTGAGGAGATTTTATTTTTCAGACCTTTAACATTAAACTGTTTCTATGCTACTGTAACAGGGTCAGCTGCCTCTGAAGTGCCCCCTTGTGGCCTGGTGTGGCTCTGTGGCCCCCTGCCTCATCTTTCTCTTCACTCAGGCCCGTCAGTAACTCCACAAAGGCTTGCATCTAATAGCAATGCCCCCAATAACGTCTGGTTTATTAACATAAAATAACTCAAAATACAGTCTCCTCTGCCCCAGTCTCACAGTGGGCACAGCCCCTCCTCACTCCGTCTTCAAGTTCCCAAGGTGAGCACAGCTTTTCAGTGCTTCCCAGGCTCTGTGCGTCTCTGCCCTCAGCACACCCTGGGCTCCTTTAAACACTCCTGTCTCTCTTCTGAGCAGCCACTCTCAGGCCTGCGTACCTGGAGACATACCTTGCACTTTCTCTCTGCAGAAACTCCTAGGTATTTCTACCTGCAGTTTTTCCACATACTCACAGGCCCCAGCCCCTCCCTTTGGCCAAGGATCTCCTGCAGGAACCTCCTGCACTCTGCAGCCTTTGCCACAGCTTCCTCTGCCTGTTTGCCCTCTTTTCATAGTGACCAGCTGTCCTCTATCAGGCCCCACTGGGAGGGTGTTAATGAGGCACAGGTGGGCTGGACCAGTTCCCTCCTAAAAATGCCAGTCCATCCTGTGACAGCTACAGAATCATTACAGTTGGTAGACATGTGGAGAATGGGTACCTCCAATGGCCCTTTGCTTGTCTTCTCCACAACAGAGGGGGTCAAACCCTGTCAGTTACAGTCTCGTAGAGTCTCCTTCTTGCATGCAGTTTGGGCTGGCTGCTCTAAAAGAATCCCTTCAGCTACTCAGCATGTGTTTCAGAACTTTCCGTACATCATACTTAGCTAGTTCAGTTGGTTTGACTGAGTAGCTAAAACAATGTACCTTTTGTTAAGCGCCTAAACAGTATATTACATCCGATTGCATAAACAAGGCTAATATGATTTCATAAATGTTTTGGTTGTTCTTAAATCCTCAAGATCTATAAACTTCCCAGATTTGCTTTAGCAGAAATGTACAAACTTTATCTAATAATTATTAGAATTACAGTGGTGGCCAGAAGCCCCAACAGCGATGAGGGCTGCATTGTGCAAGGTGCTGTATAAACACACACAGTAGAACCGTCCTCCCCTCAAAAACCATCTTTGCTAAACAGACAAGAGAGACAAAGGAAGGATTATCCCCATTGCACTGAGGAGGAACTGAGGCAGAGAAAGACTAAGTGACTTCTCCAAGGTCACACAGGGAGCCAGTCCTAAAGCCAGGAATAGAATCCACATGTCAAGTTCCAGTCTAGTAAACTGCATAAAATGTCACTAGATTAAAGTAAACAGAACACCAGCCAAGGGGCCCCCTTAACAGTTTGCCTGCCAGAGCCAAAAAATAGAGCTGTGACATTGAGCAGGCAGGCAGGCAGCTCTGAGTGATGTTTGCAGGTTTAATGTAGCACAGCCATCTTGCTGCATTCGATTCCTCCCAGGCTGGCAGAGCTGCCCATTCAGTTGCCTGCAGGCAGATAGTGGGTGCCAAGTGAAGTCATAATGAGCACTTAGCATTTGTTCAGCACTTTGAACGTGTAAGTAAATGTCACCATCCTTTGGAAGTAGGCAGGCAGATTTAGCCACATTACTAATGGGGAAACTAGCACTGGTGAGTTAATCTATCCATGTGTGGGCAGGTATTAGGAATGGAGATGGGCCAAGAAGCTCATTTCAGAACAAGAACTTCAGGGTTTTGATCTGGGGTTTTGGTTCTGGCTCAGTTCTAGCCGATACCCCGATTTGGGAAGTGCTAGAAGGCCTCTCAACCATTTAAAGTTCCTTTTGGATTAAGTACCTGCCTACAATTCACTTCTGGTACAGAATGAGACTCCAGGCTGAGAGCTACGTGCTAGAGAGTCTGTGTGGGTAGAGCACTGGACTGGGACTCAGAAGAGCTGGGGTCTAGTCTTGGCTCTGCCACTGATCTGCTGTGTGAGCCCAGGCAAGACACTTCCCCTCTCTGTGCCTCCGTTTACCCATCTGTAAAATGGGGATAATGACACTGACCTCCTTTGTAAAGGACTTTGAGATCTACTGATGCAAAAGTGCTATGTAAGAGCTGGGTATTATTACAGCCTGGGGGCAGAGAGAGGAAAGGAACTAGCTTCCTGAAGGACCTGGCACATAGAGTAACTTTCCTCCCTGTACTCTTCTGCACATCTCTCTGCCTCAGAAATACTTGAGGAACACAAGATCGGCCATAGTTGGTCAGACCAAAGGTCCATCTAGCCCAGTATCCTGTCTTCCGACAGTGGCCAATACCAGGTGGCCCAGATGGAATGTACAGAACAGGTAATCATCAAGTGATCCATCCCCTGTTGCCCATTCCCAGCTTCTGGCAAACAGAGGCTAGGGACAACATCCTTGCCCATCCTGGCTAATAGCCATTGATGGATCTATCCTCCATGAACATATCTAGTTCTTTTTTGAACCCTGTTATAGACTTGGCCTTCTCAACATCCTCTGGCAAAGAGTTCCACAGGTTGACTGTGCATTGTTTGAAGAAATACTTCCTTTTGTTTGTTTTAAATCTGCTGCCTATTAATTTCCTTTGATGACCCCTAGTTCTTGTGTTACAACCCCTAAACACAAAGAACTAGGGGTCACTAAATGAACTTAAGTGTTTTTCTAACCTGAATTTCATTCCCTGTCAAAGCTTTCACTACCATACATAAACACTCGAGAACCACCAGCTGCTCTCCCCCTCAGCTAGCTGGATTTCATGAATGCTCTGAGAATTATAGAAAGGTGTAATTCTGAGTGTAATTTTTAAATTGCTTCTAAATGTGTTTTTAACTGTAAACTCCAACTCCTTACTCAAGCATCTTTCCCCACACCTGACTTCTAATGATTTTACATTGGAGTGTGCTAAAAACGTTTGCCCAACAGGCTTGCAGGCAAGGCAGTGAAAATGTCCCCTAGAACTTGTGCTCTTTCCACCCCATAAGCTAAAATGGAAGTTTGAAAAGATTTCAAGCCATGTTTGAGGTCAGGGGCTCTTTATCCCGATAGGAGACAACATAGCAAGGGGATGTGGCAGTAAGGGGTCTATATGGGAAGGGGCAAAGATCAATTGATGCCCTGTGTCAGTGCTCCCCACACTGGAGAGGTCAGGTTTTATGACCAGCCAGTTCAAGAAGTGGGCTAATAAAGCCCCAGCCCTTGAGAAACAAAGAAAGAGCCTCCCAAAGAAATGTGTAGCAAGCCTCAGTCAAACCCACACTATCAGGGTTACTCATTCCAGCAACATTTCCTACGGTTAATCCTTTCAAAGACACACATGGCTTATTTGCACCACTTCCTGGCTCCTTATCACACGGAAATACATGGCTCACCTCTGCCAACTCCAAGAAATAAAACAAAGTAACAGCAATTGCTCCTACCAGCTGTCCTGTTTTCAGGCCCAGAGTCCTGTAGTGTTTGCCTTCTCTTCGCACTGCTCCTTTTCTTTCCTCTTTCCCCACACCTGCTTGATCACCAAGAGTATAGAGAAGGGAGCCAGACCTTTGATCCCCCACAGCTGTTTCTACTCTCTCCTGAATTTGTCTACAGTGAGCACAGACAGCTGTGGCTCTTCTAAGGGAAAGGGAGTTAACTATTTCCCTGCCAGTCCGGCAATGGGGTCTGTACACCCCATCATAGAGGTGTTTCTCATTACATATACGGTTTCTTGCTTGCTCTGTCATAAAAGTATGGTAAGGCATTAGATGGGCATGTGTGAAAGACAAGGTCAGTTCCAGGTTCTTGGTCCCCAGTTCAGCATCAAAACCATCTGAGGTGTCCTCATCCTGTCCTTCAGCAGACAGGAGGCTGGGGCTCAGGAGACGTGGATTCAATTCCCCGCTTTGCCACAGACTTCCTGTGTGACCTTGGGATAGTCACCTAGTATTGCTGGCTCAGAACCTCAAAGGTAATTAGGCACCTACTTCCATTCATTTCAATGGGAGTTAGGCACATAAATACCTTTGAGGGTTTGGAACTCTGGGCCTTAGTTCCCCATCTGTAAAATGGGCACAATAAGGGTGTTGTAAAAATAACTACATTGAAGACTGTGACGTGTTCACAGGTACCGTGAGTAGGACAAGGGGTATAACATTAATGACATGATGACCCTGGCCCTTGAACCCTAAGGCCCCACCCACCTGTCATCATAAGACCCCACCCCCTGGGGTATCTGTTCCAGGGCCAAGATGGACACACGACTGGAAGCCAGGGGTGGTATGTGACTTCTTTGAGAACTCCTCCCATCACCCTCTATCAGTTAGAGCCAGTTTCAGCCCTATAGGACTGCCCCAAGAAGGGATTTAACCCAACAGGGCAAGTGCCAGGGCAGAGTGACCTGGCCATGAAAGGGTTGTGTGACCCCTCGAAGAATTCCCTTCACAGCCCTTTACCAATCGGCAAAGGTTTCGCCCCCTTAGGCCATCCCAGAAGGGAAATGTGTACCAATCAGAATAGGTATAGTAGAAGGGTCTAGACCAGAACCCCACGATCTCTGGAGCTCAACAGCTGGCCAGCCAGCAGCACTGCCCTGGAAGTCCCAACGCTGCATGGAAGAGTCCATCTCATTTCAAGAACACATTTTTCAGGAAATAATGAAAACACAGAGGAAACGTGGACTCCTTCACCACCACCACAAGAACTTCAGGGGTGGTCAACCTGGCACGAGCCCTGTTTGGTCAAATCCTCTCTTGGGGCAGTCCTATGGGGCTGAAACCTTCGCCGATTGGTAGAGGGTGGTGGGAGGAGTTCTCAGATGGGTCACCCTGCCTCAGAACTTCCTGTTTGGCTGAATCCGCCCTTGGGATCATGTCACATGCCACCCCTTGCAGCCAATCATGTGTCCATCTTGGCCCTAGAAGTAATACTCCAGGGGGGCGGGCCCTTAAGGGTCAAGGGACAGCATCATCATGTGATTGACGTTGTACCCCTTATATTACTACGTGGTGATAGGGACCATGTGAGCATCTACAATTGAAGGATGGCAGTCTCTTTTTGTGTCCCTCCAACAACTCTGCAACCCCAGAAATACTCCATTATTTGATATTCTTTTCCCAAGTTCTAGCACAGCCTTTCTGTTGGGTCCCAGGGTGCTACTGCATTTAAATTTCACATCCAAGTTTAAGGAAGAGTTCCTCACGGAGTAAATACACCTGATGAATAATTGGCAAATGCAGAAGGGACCTGGATCTGTTATGGTCATGAAATGCTAAATGAGTTCTTCCAGACATGTCCATTGGGCAGAAACCATGACAACCGCTTCCTACCGGAAAGATGCCAACCAGGTAAGGAGAGACTGCCAACATCATGGCAATATTTCCTTGCTATCTGTGTGTTTTAAAGGTCACTGTTAAGATGTTGATCAAATCTACTGCAATATTTTCCTGACTAAAATAGGAGGTTGACAATGCAACAAGTGGCTAATCTCAGCATTTTACTGACATCTAGTGACAAGTATCCACACCTCCTTTCTGCAAAGGAGATTTAAAAAAAAAAAAAAAGCGCTCTCTCATACTTAACAGTCAACATTACCTGCCCTCACAATGCACATCCCTTTGGATAAAGAGCCTGACTAAACACCCTCAAATGTTAACAATGTGTGACATAAGGAGTCTCCTCCAGCTGGAAGCTGGAGAGTGAATAAGGATACTGGGGAGAGGAAAGGAACAAAGATACACGGTTAGGATGTGGTGGGGTTCCCCGAGGAATGTAATAAGGGTGCGACACATAGGACTTCTGACAATAGACATCTTTTATTTCCTGGCTGCAGTCACAGATCATGAGTCAAAGTTAGAATAATTCATTTCTAGTAGGATTAGGAAGGACTTTCAAAGAAAGAGAGAGAGAGAGAGAGACTTTCCCATAGCCCACAGTGGCTTTCCACGTGAGTGGGCCCTACATAACCCACTGCAGCCCGCGGACACTGTTCTCTCAACTTATCTGCAACACAGTTCTGCAGGTACAACCCATCCTTCTGCAGCTGCACAATTCCAAGGCCAAGAACTAGGAGAAGAATTAGGAGGCAGAAGTATCTGCTCTAGGGACTGCAGTGGACCCAGCACACTTACCTTGTAGTGCTGTACAAAGATCTCTTCTGCTCCAGCCTAGATCATTTCAAATCTATGATTTTCCAGGTGGGCCAAAAGGATCTTTTCATTTCCAGACCAACCCTAGGAGGTACTAAAGTTGTGATATCTGTGGGCCCTCAGAAATACCTAGGTAGCTCTATACTAACGGCTTGTACTTTCAAAGCTACTATTGATCAGAAGATGTCAAGTTGCTCTGTAAAGCTGCATTACGCAAGCCTCACAACAACTCTCTGATGTAAAGGAGGACTCACGTCTCTATTTTGCTAGAGGATAAAGTGAAAATGATGATACACAATATTTGGCCCTTATGGCATCTTGCAGCCAAGGATCTTGGTTACGAACATTGTTAGCTTTGCTCCATATCTGTTGCATGAGGATGAAACAGGCAGAGAACTGGTCATAACACAAACCAGTAGCAAAACTGGGGCTGTGTGTACACTAAATTGATGCAAGTTACGCTGGCGTAATGCCATCACAGGTATTATATCACTGGTACATGTGAACACTTGGTTGCTGGCATCAGCAATTTGCATACGCACCACGAGTACTTGTGTTGATGCAAAGTGTGGCACACCATGGGTAGGTATCCCAGCATGTCATGCACCACTCTCTGGGGCAATACCTTTTGGAGGATTTTTGCAATGTGTATGGAGTAGAAATGAGTCATGCTGGGAACTCTGGGAGATAGGGGTCAATTTCCCATCATTTTCTTCACCCGATAATGTCATCCGTAGCCCATAATTTTTTCCCTTTGAACCATCTCCCCCCGGCACTTGTCAGTGTCAGCCATCTCTGACCAAGGAAAGGAACCCACACAGCTCTGCGCTACTGTCATGAAAGTTGCAGAGGATGAGCACTCCTCTGGTATTTGCAAAGCCTCAGGAAGTACCGCAACACTGGGCACATGATTTCTTTCAGGACAGACTGCGAAGGGACACTCTGAAAACCAATTCAAGGCTGTTGGGGGCATTCATGGAGCAGCTCCAGGCGGTGGAGTGCCACCTCTGGGCCTGAGAAGCAAGCCCTGACTGGTGGGATTGCATCACAAAGCAGGTTAGGGACGATGATCAGTGGCTGCACAACTTCCAGATGCAAAAGGCAACATTCCTGGATCTGTGCGCTCAGCCCAGCCCTTCAGCACATGGACACCAGAATGAGAGCTGCATTGAGAGCTGAGAAGCGAGTGGCAATTGCACTGTGGAAGCTTGCAATGCTGAGTTGCTATTGGTCAGTGGGGAATCATTTTGCAGTTGGAAAATCCAGTGGAGGCTGTTGTCATGCAAGTGGGTAGGGCCATTAATCGTACCCAGCTACACAGAAGTGTGACTCCTAGCAACATCAGGACATCATGGATGGATTTTCAGCTATGGGGTTCCCAAACTGCAGTGGGGTGACAGACAGCATGCACATCCTTATTTTGGCCCCAGCCCACCTTGCCACAGATGACACCCACAGAAAGGGCTATATTTTGATGCTTATGCAAGCACTGATGGGTCACTGCTGACGGTGGGCTGGTCAGAGGTGCATGATGCTCAGACACAGGCGTGTTCAGGAAGTTTCAAGCCAGGACATTCCCCCCTAACTGGCAGATTGCCATTGGTGATGTTGAAATGCCAATAGTGATGCTTGGAGAACCAGCCTACCTTTTGCTGCCCTGGCTCACGAAGCCACACACTGGCCAGCTCTACAGCTCCAAGATAAAATTCAGCTACCAGCTCCGAAGGTATAGAATGACAATTGAATGTGCTTTTGGTACACTGAAGGGATGGTGGTGGCATTTACCCACTAGATCAGATCTCGGTGAGAAAAATATCTCGGTGGTAATAGCTCCTTGTTGGGTCCTGCACCATATTTCTGAGACAAAGTGGGAAAAGCTGCTGCTGGGGTGGTCGTGCGGAGCGGGAGCGGCTGTCTGCTGACTTTGAACAGCCAGACACAACAGCCATTAGAATTGCTCAATGTGAAGCTATGCAGCAGAGGGAGGCCTCGAAAGAGCACTTTTAACAGACAGTCATGGTAATGCGCTGTGCTGGACAGCATGGTACCTGGCCCTGAAGTTTTGTGCCGCGCTTGGTGTACATTTGTGACTATCACAGAGTCTTTCAATGAACCTGTGAATTATGCAGTGCTTACTGCACATTTATAAATATTACATGTTTTGCACTCAACCTACGAGTTCTGTGGTCCTGTTCAATTCTAACTCCTGTGCGCTTTAGACAGTGCTCGGCATTCATTCATGTATGTCATGAAGTAATAAAAATGAATTTATCTCAAAAAAATTATTGCGTAACAAAAAAGTGCAAAGAATGTGCAGGAAAAATAAAACAGTGAAAAACAAAACAGAATATAAAATTAGAATGCTAGAAAAACGTGGCCACTTCAGCCAAACATACACCAGGTGTGGCTATCACAGCTCAGCATAGGTGAAGCTATGGTGGTCCTCACGGTCCCCCACAGTGAAGTGGTAGGATAGGAATGCAACCCGTGATGCCACATGGAATGTTGGGAGGGAGGGATGCAGGGGACTGCTGAAATGTGATTCTCCATTGACTGCAAAGGGAGGCACGCATGTGACTGCTGGATGGGTAGGTCAACGAGAGCCTGGAGCATTTACGTTTGCAGCCTGACAAGCCCCATTATGCCAATCTACCAATCTTTTACCTGCTGGAAAACCTGGATCTCTCTCCTAATCACTCTTCCCTTCTCCAGGCTGTCTGCTATATTCACCCTCCAGGCTCTCCATTCAAGGTCCGATGAAGCACTGGTTTGCAGGATCTCATTGAACAGGTCCTCCCTAATCCACTTTTTTCTCCTCCACTGCCTTAAGGTCAGGTGTTCCCTGGATGTGGTGCAGGCACCCCTCAAGGCCACAACGGTGGCAGCTATAGATAAAACAGACAGATGCGTCATTGAATTTATAGTGGAAAGCAAAAGATAAATTTCAGTACTCCCATCCCTTATTCCCATAAGAGTTTTAAATAAGACAAGCTTATTGACACTTCAGCTTCTTCAGCCTCTGCACACCACCATTGTCCAGCTACAGCCATGATGAGTACAGCCTGCTGGGGTCGGGGGGGGCGGGGGGGGGGGAAGGGAATTGTTTGGGTGAAACAAACAAAAAAAAGTTGGCCCCTATTTCCTTGGGCATGAGTACAGGGCCAGGGCACCGAGTAATGGCCCTACTTTCCAAAGGCCCTGGTGATTTGAGTGGATCTCTCACTTCTGAGGGTGACAAAGGCACAGAGATCACAGCTGCTGCTGGCACCCCGAAGCGGCCCAGGCCCAGAAGCTATCATCCCATTTACTGCAGTGGTGTCTGCCAAAGTCACAGGGGAGTGGGATGGGAAAGCGTCCTACCGCAGACACAGGAATTAAGGCAGCAAGCTGTAGAAACCTTAGGGAGAGGATTGCAGAGTATTTCCATGAAAGTTTCATTGAGATCTCTCAAGAGGATACATGGGATATCCCATAGTACATAAGCAAACTGCTTCACATGGCTCTCCACTAATCCTATAGGGGAAAGAAAAGCAGACACCTATCCCTAAGTTAGTTGTACCTCTACCTCTTCTTGTTTGAGTAAAACAATGAAAAGCAGATACCTATGTCCTGCTAATTTGGGGTTGGGCTGGGAGCCATCTTCACATTTATCGGAGGATGCATGCACACACTTATCCGAAGTTCCTTCCCCTGGATCAGGCTTTTCCGTACTCAGCTGGCGGGACTGGCTAGACTGTGGTTCACAGCTCAGTGCGACCCCTCCACTGCATGGCCTTCCTCCTGCTCCTCCTCGTTGTTCATAGCAAGGGTCTCTATCTTAGGGTCCATCAAGGCATCCATGGCAGTCTGTGGGATGCTGGTGACTCCACCACATATAGCATTCAGCTGTGTGTAAAAGCAGCAGGTCTGCAGCTTGGCACCAGATCGACTATTGAACTCACTGGCCTTGCGGTATGTCTGCCACATTTCCTTCACTTTCATAGGGTACTGCTCCTGATCCCGGTCACACCCCTTCACCTGTATCCTCTGGGAAGTCTCTGTCATTGTCCACACTTCTATGACTAATCTGTAGCGGTACCTGCAGTCTCTTCTCCCCAGAGGCTCGGGAGGTCCAATACTCCATCTAATCCAGGAAGGACCTCATCTGGCCAGCATGGCTGGTGGGGCAGTTGCACACTACAATGCTTGCCAAGCTGGGCAATTAGCAAAAGGCGTCTCAAAAATATTCCCTTAAATTCTTCCATTTCATCTAGTTGAAATTCATTACTCAGACAGCACTGAGAGTATTGGAGCCCCTCATTTCTGAAGCCTGACCATTATTACCAATACTTTTATATAAGGCCATCAATTGACCCAAAAGGGAAATACCCCCATTTAAATGGAATGGAGATTACACTTGCAGGGTAAGCTGCAGTATTTATCTAATCATTCAATATTATTTTGAGGAAAAAAAAGGGGGGGAAGATTCAAACAATGGTGCTATGATTTCTTCTCTCTTCTAAACTACTCCAGACCCAGAAATTTTACATTCCAGGTGGGTAACAAAGTAAATTCTGACTCTGAAGAGACTTTAAAAAAAAAAAAAAAAAGCAGCTTCCGAAGGACTCCCTATTTTGTCTGGCAGTTACACCATGGGAAGGTGGTGCAGTTTACAGCTAGGAGGCTATTTATCTCTAACCAGCAACCCTGCAAACTCAACCTGAAAATTGAGCAGAGTTCTGTTCTTCTCATGCCTGGTCACTAGCGAATGACCTTGGGTCCATTTATTTATTTATAGTTTTACAAACAATGATAAAGCATGTCCATCCAGTGCAATGGCCGCTGTGAGAAACGCACGAATTATGTCCTCCATACCCCCATGGCACTATCACTGTCCCCGAGCCGTGCCTTCAGTCGTACCTGTGGAAGCTAACCAAAGACTAATAGGTTAGCACAGATTTTATTGAGGACATGTTTCCCTATAGGATACATTTAATCTCATTAATAAATATCCGTTCACACTCAAACCTGAACAGTGTTCTTGGTCTTTCAGCTGGCTAGACTTTTATAATTGAGGGTGCAATCTTGAGAAAATGACCGTGCATGGAGGTTTAATTCTACTGCTTTTGGGAACATGCTACAAGTAGGATAGGGAAGTTCCATCAGTGAAGTTCCTGAGAGCTTGTAATTTTTTTGATGACTTAGAGCTGATCTATTTGACATCAGATTAACTAATGGTGTGTTTTAAAACTGTTTCAGTAAAATGGGTGTAGGTTTGCGCATACAGATAAGAACAGCTATAAGACCAAAAGGTCCATCTAGCCGACAGTGGCAAATACCAGATGCCCCCGAGGGAATGAACAGAACAGGTAATCATCAAGTGATCCATCCCCCGTCACTCATTCCCAGCTTCTGCCAAACAGAGGCTAGGGACCCCACCCTGGCTATTAACCATTGATGGACCTATCCTCCATGAATTTATCTAGTTCTTTTTTGAACCATTATAGGTTTGATTTGTTTAGCTTACTACTTAAAAAACCCCCAATACTCTATTCTTCCACCAAAAGAAGATTGTCTATATACAAACTTAAACCAGTTTAACTAAAATCTTAAAAAACGTACCTTCAGTTAAACCTGTGCCAGTTTGTAGGTATATAAGGCTTATTTATATTATAGCAGTCCTAGGGACCCAAATTGAGATCAGGTGCTGTACAAACTGAGTAAAACAATTCGGTATCCCCAAGATCCTACAATGTTTAAGGTCTTAAAGCCAATCCCCTCCTGAATAAAATTAAATAAAATAAATAAAATAAAGTAAAATGAGCAGACAGGTGACAGAATTCTAGTCTTTTGCCGCAAGGTAGAGGAAAAATCTAAGTTTCTATCATTTTTAGCACAGTAGAAATGACTTCAGAGGAAGCGCCATGAGATTCTAGTTCATCTGTCATTGTGCAGGCCTTTGAGTTTCGAGATCCTAGGTCTAAAGGTGAAAGGGGATCTTCAAGACCAGATTAGCTAAGTTAAAAGCATGAGACACTTTATTAAAGTTCCTGAATCATGATTTCTGGGACCACTCTGGCAATACAAGCAGGCAGGGTAGCCTCTTTCCCATTGGACCTTCCTCAGGACTTCAAGGAATGAGGGGAAATGTGACAAAAAGGCCTCGTTACTTAGCCCCTTGTGCTATAGAACTTAACGGCTCGAAGAGAGGATTCTTTTTTGGCATGATCAACATCAAAGGTAGCGGTAGTGTTAAAGCACCTGGAAACAAAATACCCACTCTACCTGGCTGAACTATCTTCATATCCTATAGTCCTCTCTGCTCATGCAGATAAACTATAATCAAAAACTGAAAAAAAGTCTGTTATTAGAACTAAATTATTATTGTGATTTGAGAACTAAAGGAGCCCTGAGCAGTTCAGGCTAGTTATGCACCTCTCTTACCCTCGTCCTAGATCATCTGTCATGATCCAAGTGAATATTCTATCACGTCAGGGAAGTGTCTCATGATAAAACTTCTCTCTCCTCCCCCTTTCTTTTGTAGACTTAACGGGAGATAATTTTGACTGATTCTGGTATTTTAAGTTCTTCAGAGCTAGACTGTTTGCTTCAAACTTCTTGAGCTGCTGAGCATGACATCAGGGAATGCAAGTGAACACAAGCTCATTTAACTAGGTGGTTCTATGTAAATAGAACTTAAGGACTCTTACCACATCTAACTTGTGCCAAAGCACAGGATTTAGGAGATGGGCAAAAACTCGGTAGGGCAATTTCCAAGTGATAGATGACTTGAACACCAGGCACTGAATCCTCATGGAAGATCTGAAATGGTTCCTCTTAACAGGTGAGAGTAGCTCTTTCTCTCAACTTATATGTGGAAATAATCATGCTGAGAACGGCAACAGCAGCCAGGGATGGACAGGACCTGAGGGGGACCATGAAGTAGAGCTTTGATTTGAGGAGAGCTATATCCAAATATGTTTGATAGGTGGGAGGGTCCCCCCTACCCCAATTCCACTTTCCTGCAAACTGCTGAGTTTAAAAACTTTTCTATGAAGGGTGATAGCTGACAACCCAAAATTCAGCTGTGCTTGAAGAGCTCTGAGATCTAAGGGATTGGGGATGTTGTGGGTGAAAAGTTTCTGTCCACAGCAGTAAGTTGCCTATACGTTACTAGAGACTGGAAGAGACTAGATTGCTACAGGACATTAAGGGTATGCCTACACTGCAGCTGGGAGAAGCCTCCCAGCCTGGGCAGACAGACATGTTATCTCAGCTTGTGCTAACGTGCTAAAATACCTGTGGGGATGTTGCGAAACTGGCAGAGGCTAAGGCTAGTCACCAAAGCTCAAGTCCACCTGACACACTGGGTCCAAGCTCTCTCCATCAGTGCTGCAACATTCACACAGCTGTTTTTAGCATGCTAGCTTGAGCCTCTCTAGCACAACTCTCTACCCAGGCTGGGAGGCTTGCTTCCAGCTGCAGTGTAGGCATACCCATAAGGGCTTAATTACTAATTAATCAGATAGACCCATAGCCACTAGAGCCTGTGGCTCAGACTCTATCCAGGCTGCTAGAGAAAGATCTAGACTGGATTGGAGAAGAGATTCAGAAGGGCAATTTGTGGCTATGGGAAGAAGAGTGGAGTACCAACTTTTCTGAGAGTCCTGGGAAGAAATGGAATGGTTGTGTGTGCATGGAATATATTTTTCAGGATCCCTGCTCATCCTCTGGAAAAGCAGCTCTACAGAGAGAAAAACGTGGGTTGAAGTGAAAAGTCCCAAGAGCACCTTGTAAGCACAAGCAATAATTCTTGCTACAGAACTGCAAGGCAGATTTTTGTGAATAGATATACATCAGCTTGTATATAAGACAAAAAAGCGAGCTGCAGGAGAAATACAATTAACTGCTTTTTTCTTCCTCCTTGAATTTCTGGGCCAAAGTCACCTTTTCAGTCATAATTGCTTTGGAAGCATAAGATGAGTTTCTAGCATCAGTAGGAGTTCTCATAACACCTGAGACTTGTATCCATCTTCCTGTGACTACGCTGTTTCGACCACAAAATGTTTCAGGGGAAAGGAAATAGGAAGCTGCTGAGGCCAGTTTTAGGTAAAGATACCCAGTCTAAAAAGCTTGATTTAAGCCAACTACATCTTATGACCATCTTTAGGTGCATCTCTGCTAGAATGTGCTCATTTTCCAGCAGTTGCACTTGTGCTAGCAATGGAACAACTGTTAATGCAGACAGGGCTCCGTGGCTTTTACCACCATGTCATGCAAAGATGCTCAGAGCAGCTGGTAAAAATGCTTAAGCCCTGTCTACACTAGTGTTTATGCTATTGATAGAATGTAGGTACAGCATTTTCTATTGCAGACAAAGCCTTTAAAAATGCAGTGTATTTAAGTTTGGGATGCTCAGATGCTAGGTCATGGTCAGAATACTCTTATGGGCTGGGGACTGTTTTTCTTATCTCCCCGTCCATTGGAAGAATGATCTAGGTGGAACAGGGTGGTACCCAGACCTTCAAATTTTGCCCATAGGAAATAAAATACCAACAAGAGTCTATTTTTAGAAATGGATGCATCAGATTGAAACAGGTGCACTTACCCCCTCTGCAGAGATGAGTGAGAGGGAGGTGTATAGCTATCCAGCCTCAGAAGATCCAGTGTACAGAGAATTTGGCCCCAAGGGAAATAGTCACCACAATGTTGATTATATCACCATGGAACTGCAGGATGGATGATTGTTCTTCCCTTCCTCTTGTTTCTACGGTATCATTTTGCCTGAAAATCACCTTAAATCCTGAACTGAAAAATTTGCTTTGCAGAAGAAAAACACAGACCCTCCCTTTGCTTAATAGGTAAGCTAGAATGAGGGTGCTTCTAAACAGCCCAATTTGTTTACTTGTGACAGAGCAAGTGGCAGAGCAGTCCAGCTGCCTGAATTGAAGTCATGGGGTTGTACAGAAATACTTTCATGACTAGGTAACATTAAACGGCACTTATTGAATATGATCTTATGGGCTCAACAGGAATTGAAGTGTCCTGAAAAACTTGCAGCTGTGAGCTCATTTTCTGCAGATGGACTATCCTAAAATTTTACTTCTGGGCTGAGAACAAAGCACGAGAAATTTCAGATCCAAAGGCGGTGGTGATGTTTTCCATCTTTTTTGGGGGGCAAAAGTGTAGGCACTGCAAAATAGCAGGCAAGTGCTCACAACCTCAATTTAGATAAAACATTGAAAATGGCATTTAAAACATTTTTACTCCTATTCATTGAGCTGGCACTGCTTAATCTTTGTCTCTGTTGCATGGGTTCTTCAGAATTACACAGATCACACTGTAGCCAGAGCAGTTTCTTATGGAACCAGCAGTCAAATGAATGGGAAGTTCAGACATGCCAGCTGTTTTCAGCAGCACTGCACAAGCTTTGTGCAATATATTCTATGTAAGTCACCTGGTAGGTCATACACATTTAGAGTGCGGCACTCATTCTGTTTTCATTTTGAGACCATCTTTGAAGTCTCACTCATGAAAAGGATTTTACAGTATCTTTCACTAAGACATTTAAAATGGGATTCTTAATTGGTCTCCTTTACAAAATCCTGTTGTGAAATAGGAAACAGTTTTTGCTTTCAAAAGGTTATAGTTCAGTTTCGAAGCTACTCTCTTTCCTAGCAGGAAGCTCTGTAAAATGGGGAGAAAAACAAGAAGTTTCTCACATCTGATTTTAGACTCATAATAGCCATTTTCCAGAGCTAGTTGGAACATTTGCACCAAAGTGAAACTTGGCTGAAATACGATGATGCAAAGCAGACGCATTTCATGGAGATTTATCTATTTAGACAAACTTTTTATTGGGAAGTTTTTTTGACAAAGAGATTCACGCTATAGCCAGATGGTTAGGGCACTGGGATGTGGGAGATGCAAGTTCAAGTCCCTTGCATCGGGCATAGAAAGGATCTGGGACTCCTATGCCAGGCCAGTGCTCTGACCTCCAGAACAGACATACACACCCCTCCTTCCAAATCACAGAGCTAGTTTCCACCCAAAATATGAATGTTGACAAGTCTATGTTTGAGAACGTTTGAAAGGCTTTGGTTTTGTTCCCATGTGGAAAAAAAATATATTTCAAAACCTCAAAAGTTGCTGTGAAAAGGAATTGTCTGTCCTCTGGCCAGCACTACCTTTTGTATCATGAAGACCATTTTTGATAGAAAAACACTTCAAGAAATGCTTAGACTTTCCAAGGGATTGTGATGCATTCTGAAAAATCCAAGTCTACTATCAAGACCAAGTTGTCATGACTTCTGAGCAGTTCAGTAGCTTTTGATTCAAGGTCATTAAATTTCTAACAGAAAAGCAAATGAGTGGACACAGACACAGGTTCAGTGTTATCCTAGTTATTTTATTTACAATATGTACAGTTCCTACAGAATATGGTTTCTATCAGGATACTAGATAGCAAAAACACAGCACAGCTTAGATCTACATACTGACAACCACAGCCAGCACGAAACCCAGAGGACACACTGACTAGTCCAAGCCTCAGGTCTGAGACACTTAAAGACTCTCTGGAACTACAGGTTCACAGCCCAGTAGCGTCAACTCAGAAGGGTGAAGGGCTGAGGTAGATATAGTATGCTGAGTTCCATGTAGTTTACTATGCATGTGTGTCAACGCAAACCCTACCTGATTTGTACCAGTAGGGGGTTTGGCTGGTGGGGCCGGCCAAACCCCTCCTCACCACTGTTAAGTGTGCTCACTGCTTGCCACACCAAACTCCAGATGTGATGCTATCAGTGGTGCTGTATGTATAGAACTGGTAAAGCACTTTGGGATCCTTTGGAATGAAAAGCACTATATAAATATCAGTAACATTTTTTTCTATTTTTATAGAAGGAATTTAGGTTACCCATTGTAATAAATATGTGATCCTGCGTAACAGTGCTTGACTTATCTTCTTGTTTTACCACTGTAATTTAATGCAGTCTGTGTCTACTACTCATCTATGATCCAAAATACAAACTCAAAATTGAAATCATCCTTATTTTGAAGATTAAAGAATTGTAAATTCTTAAAAAGAATTAAACAAGGAGAATGCATCTGAGATAATACCCTACCATACTCTGCTCTTCATAGTGTTAGGTACTTCAAACATTCACACCTTCAACAAAGTCTCTAAACCTTTCCCTCCTCAAATAGCAAGTTACTGTGCTCCAAATCTTCTCAGAAAACCTGAATGACAGAAAAAGTTGGAAGGAACAAAATGCTTTACATATGTGGGGCCCTTTCAAAACTGGTGCACTAGTGCTACCAATAAGTACATGACAGTGAAGCAAGTAAAACTACAGATCTGACATTAAAAGGCACCCAAGAACTTACTAGTACAAAAGTGAAATGGATGTTCTCTTCTGAAGTATAAAAAGCAGTTATGATTACTTGAGATATCTTCTAAAACAGGCCACAGTCCGTGTTACTACTTTGTGCGACTCTGAAGGCTCAATGATTTTCAAGAGCAAGGTGGATTCTGTACTAGGCTATCCTAACATTTACATCCAAAAAATGTAGAGCGCGCCCATTGCTTCTGGATGGCACAACTAAAGAACATCTAAAGTACAATCTGAGCTTTCTGTAAGCACCAGTTGCTCTGGATTATAGCACAACCCTCACCAGTTAACACACACATGAAGCAAAGGAAATCTTTACTTCCTCAAGGCATGCTATTTAAACCACTTTTATCCACCTGAAATGGATAAAATGGAGGACAAAACTAATATAAACTTGGGTTTACCTTGATTGGAAATAAACATAATTAAAAGCAACACAACATACAATTACAAAAAAAAAAACAAAAAAATCTCCCACTACACGGATAGTTAAAACCAGAAGCAGGAAATTAAATTCATTTTAAAACTGAAATGGGGGGGCACTATAGATTTAGTTAAAAAACAAAACACTCCTGCTGTTTTTGACAACAACCATATTCAATTTCAGAAAAAATTATAAAGGCCATCACGTATATAACCCCTATTAAATGTTTATTGACAGGTCTAATGAAAGTAAGCTTCTAAGAATGTTTTTGATTATGAATACAAGGAACACATTACAGCAATAATCTATAAATCTATTGAGAGCTTACCTTTAGAGACTCCAGATTTTACTTTACACCATTTATAATATTAGATTTGAGATTCTGGACAACAAAAGTTTTGTACAAGGCAGGCAGAGTCAAGTCTACTACAAAGACTCTACTACAGCTTTACAAACAAACTAGTAAAATAATTTTTCATTCATCTTATTTGTACATGGTTCCCTCCTGGAAAACCTTTTATTTCCTAAGCTCGAATGTGACTAGTTAGAGGCAAAACACCAACAAAAGAAACAGAATCAAAAAAATTCACAAAACAAAACAATCCCTCCCAGACCGCTCCGAAACCCAAAAACCAACCAAATCCAGGGATATACATTGGCAATACTGGGAAAAAAAAATACATCTCAGTAAAACCTTATTATAAATGAAAACTGTACTTCCAGGGAGAGTAGAAATCTTCTTCAACCTCCACGTCATCACTCATCGAAGTAAAATTTTATAGAAAATTTTATTCAACATACAACATTTTCCAGCAAAAAAGGCAATATACAGGAAGAGTTGTTGTACACTGCGGCTACAGAAACAAAATAAAGTACTGGAAAAGAATGTAAAATTAAAAGTGTGAATTGCTGATTCTATTTGTACTGCACTCAAAACTAGACACTCAGCTGGCATTAGCTCCAAAATAAAAGGAAGCAGTCTGGGGACTGAAATAAAACTACACACAATGAATATCAACATCAGTGAAATTCACTTGCAGACTCACCCAACAAAATTAACCTCCAAGTGTTAAATTGTACATGTTCATTAAATATACAATTTATTTTTGTTTTTTGGTTTTTTTTTGTTTTGTTTTTTTGTTTTTATTTATTTTTTTTACAAAGTCAACAGCTTACTAAAACACTAGTGAGCATGCCCTCTGTGCTGAAAGGCTATTTCTTGTGTTTTTTCCCATCTCTTCCCATGTTAACTAAATTAATTATATTTATAATCCTGCTTTTGCCAACTTTGAGTGTCATTCTATTTGTCAAAAGGCAGCATAGTAATTCTCAATGGTATTCGTCAATGTTTTTAAATTGAATAAAAATGCCCAAATATCTTTTAGGACCCAGAGCATCCACTTGGCAAAATGGGATGCAAGTAGCGACTGAACAACATAGGAACTAGTTTATTAAAAAAGGATCCTATGAAGCTGGAGGAGACAAAAATCCCAAATAAGTGCCAACAATGTACACAATGAAGTAGAGATTGCTATTTATTGATGATGTGAGGTTTTTTGCATTTACAAATGCACAAAAATGTCATTTAAAGTATAACTGAAGGAAATAAATCTGATGTGAGTCTAAACATAAGACTTACTAGCTGCAGTGATGGGGAATACCACACCAGGAAGGGCAGCCAGACAGCTTATGCCATCTATAAACGTACTACAGACAAATATTTTGCCAATGTCAACTGTTCTACTAACTCTTCCCTCATTATGCTGACAATTGCCTTGCATTACGTTTACCATAAAATAACTCTCATTGGCATCCAAGCTTTATAAAAACACCTTCATTTTGCTCAAAAAGGGCAGTCAATAGATACAGAGAAGCCAAACTGAACAGCCTCAACAAAATAAAATTAACATCAGCAGCAAATCCTCTTGCTGAAGACTTCAGATATAGTGCACGTGTACCAAAGTTCTACTGTTGTTAAAAAGGTGCACACACACACTGACATTTGTCCCTTGCCTTGAACAAACTGGTTGGGTAAGTCAGTTATGGATTTTAATAGCTTTTTCAAGGTAAGTGTAGCGACTTCTCTTTGGGGCTTTATTGAAATGGTCAAGCCCTAGCCATGGCCTTGGATGAGACATGTTGCCTAGAAGAGGAAAAAAAAACCAAATAAGCTTTTAAGACACAGTAGGAACCTTACATTTGCACAAAATATTTGCATGCCTTACACGGAACAGCCTGACTCTTACAGTACTGAAGCACTCCAGAAGTCTGTAGAATGTTTTCATAGCAACCACTGCATTTCCACTAATACCCTAAACTGTGTCCTTGGATCTACTGGATACATACACACTACTTAGCTGTTGTTACCACAGTTTTACAGACAATATGCTAAAAGTGAATAATTGCTGTACTACTTTATGCCCAAAGACATGAGTGTGAATGCATCAGCTTTCATAGTTCTCTGAATAAAAGAAAAGTTGAGCCTCTTCTGAAGAGGAAAATACCATTTAGAAATACCAAGTATTGGAGGCTGTACTTTATTACTACCATATTTTAGGTTACTCTTGCCATGTGATTTAGTTGGGGCTTGTCTACATGACTGCTAACTTACGTTGCTCAGGGATATGAAAAAGCCACCTGCCAAGTAACGCAAGTTACATCGACTTAGAGCAGTGTTCATACCGTGCTATATAAGCAAGGAAATGCTCTCCCGTTGATGTAGTGCATCTTTACCAGACACGCTGCAGTGGTGCTGATGTAGCACAGTAGTGAAGACAAGCCCTTAGACTTAATAGCATTAAAATACACTCATGTTAATTAACTTTAGTTGGAGTTTTTGAAGAAATCATGCAATTGAGCCCCTGATTTTAGTCATCCAAAAAAGTTTACAAACATTTTGAAAGCATTAAAAATACAGGAATTTTGTCAGCTGTCCAATTCAATATTTTGTGTTGCCAATAGTTAGTTTTCATTATGCACTGTAATATTTTTAGAATGCTGTCTATATATTTCTTACAAACGGAAGAGAGCTCCCTTTAAGGTGTCCAAAATGCATCAAATGTTCTTTGGAGTGAAATGAAGAAGACAGTAGCTTAAAAACCCTATAGCAACAAGGATCTGACACTGGATTAAAATCAGCCAACTGTGATGACTGAAGTGTGAAATACTTGACCTTTTTCCTCTAGAAGGTTTGTGTGCGCGCACTTCGGATACATGTTCCCCATTGAAAAAGTAAATTCTTTTTCATCTTGGCATAATGGACAGTGCATTATAAAAACATATGTAATCAATGCCTTTTAAAGAGATACCATCGCACACCATAACACTACTCACCACTGATTAATGACAGGAAACTAGTATTCTTTTTTAGGTCTTGTCTAGAGTAGGATTTAAAGGCGTGGTATAAGAATGCTAGCTAACATGTTTCAAAAGCCTACTTAATCGCTGTGCCTTGTCTACACATGTGCAAAACTGGTCCGATTAAAGTCTAGGACACAGGTTTAACATGACCTGTTTAGCATGTGTAAAAGTCTACACACTGGCTACATCTTAGGCCAGATCTACACTATAAACTTACATTGGTTTAACTACATCGATCAGGGGTGTTAAAAATTCACATCCTTCAGTAATGCAAGTACACTGATCTAACCCTGGTGTAGACAGCGCTAGGTCAATGGGAGGGCTTCCCCCGTCATCACAGCTGCCACCTCTTGTGGCAGTGGATTAACTATGCCAACAGGAGAAGCTCTCTCGCTGTGCAGTAGCATCTTCACTGAGAGAGAAGAGAGGGTCCCTAAAAATGGGTAGCAAGGCCAGGGAACACATTCATTGATTCACCACAACTTACAATGGAGCTTCAATTGTAAATTCAAAGCTACCCTTTCCTAGTGGGACCCCTAAGAGAAGGCTGTGGTACAAACACGGCTTGCTTTCCCCTGGGTAAAAAGCCCACAGAGTGTATTGGCTGTGCTTCTCTCTGCAAACATGGTGAATGGAGCTCTAAGCATTAGTCAAGTAAAGAACATGGCGAACAGGGTACACAGACAAATACAGATTAGGTTACATTTCAGTACAGTACTCATCTCTTAAAGTATATCTATACAACATCCCTAGTTAACGTTCTGTTCCTGTTTGATTCCACCTTCACTGAACCCTTATTATGGTCTCTCTTTACAACAAATGGGTGAGAAGAATTTGAGTTCAACCACCTTTGGGGGAGTCTTAAAATTAAGAAGCTGATAAGAATGGAGCTTTGTACTATATAGCAATACTACATATGTATGTTATTCCAATAAAAATGAGGAAATCGAATATTTATATGAACTAGAGTAAGATGTGCAATATAGCAAAGCTTTTAGCTTACATTGCAGGTTTCTTCTCTTGTACAATATGTTGTGTGTGTGCATGTGTGTGTTCACCAGTACTCAGCCACTTAGGCGCACATGCTTTATTTGACTCATGGGGGAACAAGTGGTTCTGTAAGTGTGAAAGTACACATATTTGCATTCTTAATGTATATTCTCCCATGCTAACTAATCTACACACAACACAGTGTACGTATACATTTTATATTTATATACAGATACATGAGTGAACTACATAAAGCATATTCAGTGTGTGGACACTAATGTACCTTTTTATTTCCTGAGTCAGGGATGACTGCATAACTAACAAATAGCAGAGCAACTGCTGCAATTTAAAACAATAGTGTCAAATTAACCAGCTACTCACCAGGTTGGGGCTCAAAATCTTTCAAGTTCACTTCATACTCATCTTCATTTAGGTATTGGTGTCGACCCATCATTACAATGGCAAACTTAAACTTCAAAAGGAACAAACTGTTAAGAGTCTGGATGGAAATAAAACTCTACAGTCTTTTCAGCTACCTATATTTGGTATAGTAATGCAGAAAGAGTATTAATCTGAAGTGACACATATTGCAAACAAAGGAAGGGGAAACCCTATAAAATATTATTTCCAACGTTCCCACATGGCACCTTCTTCCCATCCCATATCCCATAATCTGATGAAAACGCAACAGTATTTGATCTAAACTGAGTCTCTTATGGTAAAACAGCTGCTCTATAATCCTTAAGTACACTGTATTAGAGCTTTTTTTATTTTGAACTCAGGATCAATAAATTGAAATATGAACTCTCCCCAACATGATGTTACCTTTTCAAATTCTTTTTCTTGGATGTCCAGCATTGTTTGAATCCGCTTCATCACCTCTCTGAAGTGTTCACCCTAATAATTTTTTAACAGTAGATATCAAAAAATATCATTTAAATCATCATTATAAAGAGAAATTTGTTTAGTGACTGTTGTGATTTTCCTGCCAAATCCTGCACTGCAGTACAATTACATAAATTATCCAGTTATTTTCAGAAACTATTACAAAAATTTCAGTACCACCTACTATGACATGGTAGTAAGTGAAATCTACATTTTCAATTCACACTGGGTCATCATTGGCTTGTATGCAAATTGTTCCTAATTTGATCGATGTGTTTGCACAACTAAGGCCAAGATACAAAGTAAGAAGTATTGCAACCAGAAGAAAAACAGTGTTATAAAAAAATAGAAATATCTTCTCTAGCACCTTGTCATTTTAAATTCCTATAACCTGTGAATTTTTTCCCTCAGCTAGCATTATCTTTGAAATTAAGTAACTCTGCCTTGTATTATTTTATAAACCCACAAAAGATGACGTACTGGAAAACACAAAAAAGAAAAGGATCAATCAAAAGTCAGCCATCAAGAACAGGAACACCACAAAACAAAACAGCCTCCCTTATAAATAGTACTAAAGGTTTATTTGGCACTGATCACAAATATGAATACACACAACTAGTCTCTCTGAATTCTGTGACAATACACACATTTCTGGGTCCAAGAATCTTACAGAATTAGATAATATTTATATGAACTGGCAGATGAGAAGAACAACAGAAAAAGATGCTAACTTTCAAAATTCTAACCCAATTGTTTTCAATCTTGCAGGGTTCATTGTCCTTGAAGATAAAGTGTATGCTAAGTGTTAAAAACAAGCCCTTTGACGTAAGAGCTATGAAGGTATGTTGGAATGAGGCTTGTAGAAAGTTAAAAGTATTCATTTTTCACAGCCATCACTAAAAAAAGAGAGCCAATTTTCTTCATATTAGCCACAAAATTAACCTTTTGGCAAACACTAATCATGAGAAATTTTAAGCCACAAGGAATATTTTAATTACAATTGTGCCTCGAAGTCCCAACTGATATCAGGGTCTCAATATGTTTGGCACTGTACATACACACAGAAATACAGTCACCACCTCAGAGATACTGCAATCTAAACAGAGGTGTGGCAATATTATAAATATTGTATATTAAATTTAAATATACGATATTAAAATAACCACACGCAAGAGAGGAAGTTTCTCAATTTTTACAAATGGGGAACTGAGGCACATAGATATTAAATGACCTGACCAGGGTCACACAGGGAGTCTGTGGAAAACGCAGGAACTGCTGAATCCCAGTTCATTGACTTAGTCACAAGATCACCATTCTGCTTGAATTTTCTTCCGTAAGTCAGAACGGATGGAAAACAAATGTCAGAATAGAATAGCTCCGAGAAGCATTTCTATAGAGGTGATGCTCTAATACATACATTGACACCTATCACACATTTGTTTGTATAGGAAATTAAAGAAATGTTATCTAAATACCACCACAGGGGAACAACAGAAATATGCTGTACCTGGTGTATCCTCAGCAAGAATGGAATTCCAAATGTCCCAAAAACCTCTTTGTGGAAATGTGCTACTGTGATTAGCATCTCATTTTCCTTATCTATATCTACCTGGTCCAGAGGGATTTCCTATATTAAGATATAAAAATGGTGATCATGATAAGTTAAAACTGCCACAATAAACATTAACTTGAAATATCAGAAAGCAAAACTGACTAATGGTCTTTACATAAGTAACAATTTGACCAACAACATACTTAAAAAGCTAAATGGAGTTTCCCATTTGACAAAACATCATTTAGAAAAGTCTTCTCTGTCGGGGTGTGGAGGGTGAGGGGAGAACTTCCCACCCCAGAGAGGCTTTCCATACCCCATACAATTCCTTCTATGGCTTGTCTGGCAGGGACCTAGAATTGTAGGGCCTCTGTAGCAAGATACTTCACATTTAGCTTGAAGTTCTGTAAGAGGTCAAATGTTGTCTTTTCTTTTTACCATTCCTTCTGAAAATAGCTTTTGTTTGATGTGATATGGAAGTGGCCCTATTTCTAATGGACTTCAGTTATTTGCCATTTTTCTTTAACTGACAGCAGAAGCCGGGAGTCCTCAGGAGCATTGATTTACTCATGAACTGCTCATGATTTGCTGCCAGAGTAATAACACAGTGCTCTCTTTCCTGCTTTCTTGCAATACAAATTTGCATTGACAGCTTAATTTCATTTTCTACTTATGAGTTCTGATGTAAGTGAAGTTCTGAATGCTTAAATTATTTAAAGTAACAAAAAAAAAAAAAGGATTAGCGGCATTTAATGCAAATCTTGAGAAAAGTCACACCCAACCTATCTAATTTGACTTAAAAATCTAACCTTAATTAAGAAGGAAAGGAATAAAGTATGCAGGCACAAACAGGCTTATAACTTGGGAAATAGGGCCTAAGCATAAAAATATACAGTATGAGTCCCCATGTCAATCTTGGAATTACTGATGAAGAGGCAATTTCCTCACGGATAGCTCCTTGCAAAGCTTTCATTTCCTGTTAACATTTTATGCTCAAATGTTATTGTAAGAATGGAACTGTTACAAGATCAAGAACTTCAAGGTATTCTGAAGTGAAAGAGTAACTAGGTTCTACCATTTTTTGAGGGGTTCTCTTGAAGAAAAAAAAAATCATGTCAATTAGCTAGTTCATTCAAATGGCCACAATACTTGAATATCAGAATCTAAGGATGGATAATGTAGCCCTCTCAAAAACAAGTGCCTCATATTTCTTTAATGAACAAAAAACAAACGATAAAACATTTACCTCTATTCGAAACGTTCGACTTGTGGCTGGTGATAAACACTCTAACAGCTCATCTTCCTGATGGACACCAATTATTTTGTAGCTTACAATTTCTAGAAGCCTTAAAACCAAAATGAACAGGAAAAGAATTAAAAAACAATGCAACATGTATCTACTAAATCTTTAGCATATTACTATATCCAGAATTAAATGTTAATACAGGTTATTTTAAAAATGTATTCCTACTTTGGAATAATTAAGCAGTAAACTCAGTCCTGAAGAGTGAGTGTATCTGCAGCATAAGCCAACAGATGTTTATTTAAATTATCTTCTGAAGTCTCTCCCGTTATATGACCGTCTTTATTTTGGAAAATTAATAGCATGAAAATGCAGTAAATCGTTGTAATTTGTTTGAATTTGCAGTTGAAATCTATGAATGTTAAGTGTCGCTAGGATTTAATTCTAGGAAGTGGCATAATCATTTTTTTAAATGAATTTAGCTCATATTAAGAGCTCTAAAGCCCTTAACAGTTTTTAAGCCCACAGTGACAGACTATGTTAACTTGCATTTGATTTTTCACTGTATTTTGAAGCACAACATTGTTCATTTAGGTGAAATCCACAGTGTCATATCCATTGATCTATACTTTAAAATAACTGTGTTTTTTAGCTACCTTTTTTACTTACCTTAGTTTTCCTGAACCTTTCTCACAGAGTTCTACTGCTTTTTTACATTCTTCTAACAGGTCCCGTACACACCCATGTTTATCTGGATATAGTGTTATTTCCTTTACAACACAATAATTAAAATGAGACAATCAATGATTAGAGAAACTGAAATCAAAGCACAGAAAACACTGAAATCTGACTTATTGCTAGACCTTGCTCAACAGATAATGATCACTAATGTGTACACAAAACCCGCGTTTTTTTTAATTCTTTTTCCTAGAAACAGTATTATGGAAGCCACATAACATTTTCAGGGCACTGCTCAGAAAGCAATGGATGGATGCAACTCTTCTTCTTAAAGAAAATTTCAAAGAGGAACAATTACTAAATACATAACAAATCTTATGTTTTTGGTTTAGTCCTTAAAAGTCAATATTATATAAGATGCCACATGGTTATCACAATACTATCCAAAGGCTTATGAGAAAAGAAATTACAATGAATCCAGGGTGGTAGCTAAAATTGTACTAACCTCTTCCCTAAACTGGCTATTTAGCCATATGCACTTAAAACTTCTCCTGTTTTCAAAGTCAGTAATTTTCATTTTAAGCTAGAAAAAAGGAGATAAACTTCAGACATACTTGAAAGGCAACAAAAGCACAAAAGCACAGTGGTATAAATAAGGACTCATACCTGCTGATAATAAAGTTTTTTAGGTTGTCTAGGTTTGAAGAACTGCAGGAGATCTCTTAAAGTACCTTCATAATTATGTCTAAGAGGATTACCTGGGCCATCCCTATAACTATACAAGAAAACAAATATAAATATCACTTCATAATCCATTGCCATGAAGTAAAATCTGTTGAGAATGCAAAATAAATTTAACTTCCAGTACGCAAATTTACAAAATTTCACTTTGGTATGAAACTCGCATGCCCAACCTATGCAGCACTATAGTCACAGTGATTTAAGGGGAGATTTTCAAACACACATAAGAGATTGAGAAAGTTCTTGGAAAGAAATATTTGGTGATGTTAGCTGAAATAAAATTTAACTAGGCAAAGAATTTTGTGGCAATGTGGAAAAAGTTATTAAATGATTAAATGACAACCTAATTCTAATTTGTTAGTTTTAAATTATTTAAAATTAGTTTAAAGATATTTTGCAAACAATGACAAAGCTAAACTAGAAAGTTATGTTTATAGGAACTCATCTTACCCTTGGGACTTGAAAAACTGTAGTAGCATTGGGTCTGTATTAAGTCTTTGTGCAACAGTCTTCGCAACCTGTGGAAATAAAAGTTTTTTAAAACTTCTAAATGACAAACCATTTATGACACTGCTTTGTCTAGGGTTATGCATAATACTACCTTCATATTAGGTTCCAATAATCCAGTCACAGACATATAATACACACTACCTACATGAACGGTGACAGAGTCCAAGAGCAGATGTATTTGGTATATTAAGTGGGTGGCCACCACCAGTTCTTGAAGATTCTAGGCCCATTAACACCTTGTAGGAAAATTAGGTTGCATTAGGTATACATGAGGGCATAATTTGGCTGAATCTCTATTTCTGGTGATGATACAAAAGAATCAGAAAACACAGCAGACTTTCAGATCCCAACGTTGATGGGCAAAACAATCTAAAAACAAAACATCTTTTTACTTGTAAGTGAGCAAATTTTATTTGGAAGTCATTCTCAGAATGTAAGCAATCCTACTATGTCATTTTTAGAAAGTCACTTGTCAAAGCAGAATAGCATTTTAAAGAAGAAAGTTCTTGGTTTTATACAACCAGCCGCTATTAGTAATAAAAAAGACAACACTCTGGAAGGGAAACAACTGAAATCGTGTTAACATAGGCAGAATTTATCTAAATATATTTAAGATTTTCTGTGAGCAGTAAGTGGCTCTTTAAGGAAAACTTTAAAAAGGCAAGGTAGAAAGTATGAAAAGGAGACTGGAATTATTTATTTCTAATGGAACACACAATGTGCTAGGTGAAAAAACAGAAGTGAAAGCACAGCCCAGGCCCTGAAGAACTTCATCTAAGAATATTTCATCCAAAGAGCGGTGTCTTGACCTACTAATTAATCTGAACCTCATTATGTAACACCCCCCACATGGCTGTGAATGGGAAAACAAAAGGAGAGGAAACAAAGTAGAGTGGAATACATACCTGAAAGTAATTCATTCTATTGGACAAAGTAACAACAAATCCGGGATCATTGGGGATAGTCTTATCACAGAAAATGACATCAACACGGTGGTAAAGGTCTCTGAAGTATTCTTTTGCTGTTGGCAATTCACTGTTATCATTTTCTGGGTCGTCCCTACAAAAGCAGACAAATTGTACCATCTACATTATACAAGTAGTTAGGGAGTGTTAAATATGTTCTACAGTAAATCAGAAATATTACTGAGAAATACAGAAATGAAGTCAGGAAACCGTTAAAGAGCCACCCTTTGTATACACCAGGACTGTAATTGTCAGCCGTGATTCATACCTTTTGAATATATACGTACTGTGCAAGAACTTCTAACACATTTGCACGCTATGCGTACTTATTCGGCAGCATGCTGACTCCATTTGTTTCAGAGACATGTTCTAATGGCACTCGTTCCCCCTTCCCTCCCCTGGTATGCTACCACATACCTTTACTACATTGCTGAAAACATCTTACATTCTCATGAAAGGCTTTTATTAGTCACTTTGCACAATGGCCGGATGTACAGTAGCATCCCTTGAACCACAGGTGTGAAATGCGTATAGACATTAGTATGGGTCACTACTGACTGGTACCCCTATCTTCAATAGCACCAGTGTACAAGCTGTGCACTTACCCAGAAGTCAGCAGCCAGCCAAAGGTGCATAACACCAACTGGGTCAACAGGGAATGCGAGTTCCAAGGCATGACATGAGAAATACATTCATCTCACATCATCTGGGGTAAGAGTGCTGAAGATAGACTAGCTGGCTTCCACCCACTGTCAGCCCATGGAGAGAAACAGAGCAACACAGTTGGGTGTGACCATCAGGAGTAAGAGCACAGAAATGCTGATTTATAGTCCTGACAAACTTAAGTAAGATCCCTTTACTGGATATAAGCTGCAGGAGTTCTCCCTTTGCCTTGGAGAAACCTCCAATAAGCACCAACATCCCTATTATTTGAACATGTGCTCAGTTAAGTCAGAAGCATGTCACCACTGTAGGCCAATGTGTGACTAGTGAGGAAGCACGAGTAAGAGGAAGACAGCTTAGTTCTAGGTGGAAGTTATAGCAGTTATAACACAGAGACTTAGATTAGAATTACAGCTAGGCTCTGTTGTATAGTATTTCAGTTACGGTGGCTCCAAGGGCAAAGCTGCAGAATTCAGACTGCCTGCTGAACACAGATCTTAACATTATCTGTGAAGAACTATGTCAGTATTTATTGGTCTTCTAATTCAAGGTGAGGAGGTTTTTTTTTAAATCTTACAAGTGACAGTTTAATATTCTGAATAGTTTAATTCCCCCGCCCCTCCAAACCAGTAAGTTGATATTGCTGACTATGTCTGTCAGTAAGTAACTATGCTTCTGAATATTTGAAAATCATTGTTAAAACTGCTAAATAGAAAATCTTTCTCCACTTAAATTTAAGGAACCAGGTGATGTAACCATGACTATAATCATCCCTTCAAAACACATACTTCTGAAACACTATGATGTCACCATCCATGAGTTCATCAAGAGCCTTATCAAGAGATACATCATAGTCTTGAATTCTCTCTGTTAAATTCGGTTTAACTTCCTGCAGTAAAAACAAAAGGGAAAACAATCAGAAGAAATAAATGACAAAATAGGAAACTCTCACCGCTGAAAAAATATTGCAATGGAAGATGACTCATTTTCTTTTTCAATCAAAATTTAAATGAATGGGGGAAGGGGGGTGAATTTTGATGATTTTTTAATTCACATATTTCATTTACAAACTTCACTGCTCACAGTAGAGTTGGCTATTTCTACTTTACCCATGAAATTTGCACTAGATTCTCTTTTAGTTAAATTGAATCCATTTTAAAATGTTTTACACCGTCCATCACACCTTCTCAATAGCCAGCCCCAATTCAAAATTCTCCAGTGCTCGAAGACTTATTTTTCAAATCACGCAACTTTCAAAATAGTAGTAGAACGCAATTAATACTAGTTTGTTTTTGGCAAGGTGCAACGGATTCACTATAATAGGCTGCCTCTCCTTTTCAAAAGGAGTGGAAAGCCCCATGAGTATTAAATACACACTATTTTAATAACTATAATACACATATATTGTGAGTTGTTTACTGGAACATAAATATCTTTGTTTAAAGGAACAGGTGGCAGAAACTTTTGTGGTCCTCACCCGTATTATTTGAAAGAAGGAACTTTTATAAGTTTAATGTAAATTTGGAAGTGACTGTATATATGGGAGTTCCCTGGTAGCAGTTCTGCCTGTTAGTATGGAACTCTGCAATGCCCAAGGAAAGACCAGTGAGAGCAGTGTAGCTGCTAGCAAAGCAGGCATTAAGAGCTCCTAGTCCTACTGTAGCAAGGGCCTCACTGCAGATTCAAATCCCACTAGAGCAATTTAAAGTGGTTATAAACATGTATTACTCCTACACTTTGGTGAAAGAGTGTGGGAGCTCTCACTTGTTGCCTGCTGCCTCATACAGTGTGGTGGAGGCAGGAGAGGATGCAGCATTCCCTCCCCACAGCTGGAAACAGGTCACTGCAGATTCATGTGCAGAGGGTCAGGCACTGACAGCACGTAGGCCAGCCCTGCTAGCAGCAGCAGCAGCTGTGCTATCATGGTGACTCGGGGAACATGCATGGATTTAGTGCTAACAGCACAGAGTGTGGCTCACACAGGACTTCCATGCAGATAAATGTATCTTTTAGAGTTTAAAAGTTTCCCTTACCTCAGACTTTGCAAGCAGAAGTTTTAAAGGGTAAGACTTTTTAGTCACAAATTACTAGTGGTGTTTTTGATTGCTGATTTCAAAGCTAGGATTCCAATGATATTCTCTTGTGCCCAAGTATTCAAAAACTTCAGAGCCATAGCTTTTGGGGTACAGCAGATTAACCAAACATTGCTGTGCACAACATCTTTAACAGTGAAAGCTCTGTTCGTTAACTGTAGGATGCACAAGCTGTAAAGTTTGTTACTTTAAAATATGTGCTAGAATATGTAGCCAAATCAAAACTAACAGTCAGTCCTGGAGGAAAAGGAATGCTAACAACCTTGAGAGAGTTTAACAGAGTTTTGTGGCTAAATTATTAGTCACGCTGATGCAAAAAACAACAAAATCTTATAAAGGATTTTGGCTTTTAATGTTTCAGAGCAAGTGTTCAGAATATAAGTTTCTGTGAATTCAGCCCCTAGATTAAATGAAACGGTTATGATTTTTTGAATAGCACAGAGAGCTACATAAGTATTTATTAAAATAAATATACATAATCAGATGCATTTTATAAATTAATTTTCAATAGTTCAGGAACACTGATCACTCTGAGTATTTCCATTCAGTGAATGGCACCATTTTATCTCAGTGAAACTTGTCTCTTGGTGACACAGCATTGTACCTAATCAACAAGAGGAGGCTAACATCATTTGGCTGAGTAGACTTCACTGTTAAACCATCACTGTTTGTTATCAAAGCTAGCTATTAAATTTTTTTTTTAATTATAAAATTAACCTTACAAGCACTTTGAAACTGACTGATTTTCAGAGTTTCCAATGGGACTGAAGCCTCAGTTGGCTTTATGTGTGGTTATGGTTTCTTATGTTTCTAAATGTAATATCTAAAACTATTTTATTTCTCACTTAAAATGTTATTTTAGTGACATGTTCTTTGTATTTATATGTAGTAGTTAAAATCTTTATAAACATTACAGTTTTTCCTTAGAGGAAAACTTGCTAATGGACACACAAACCTAGATTTATTGTAGGAATAATAATCAATCCAAACCTCATAGAGGATAAGGTTAGTTTCTTGGGGAAATCCTGCTCTCTCACACATAACTGGAAGCAAGTCACCTATTGGAAAAGAAAAGAAGCGTGAAGTATGTTATAGCTTTCACTAGTAGCGAAAGCTATGATTAAAGTTGCAAAAAGGTTCCATTATAACCCCCCAAATTTTCAGATGTCCAACTTTATGACAAATTTCTCCTTTAAATTGAAACTTCCCATCCTTAGGTTTAGCCCAAAAGGGGATTTTTTATTTTAATTTGAGGAAATTTTGCACAGCCATCTGAATTCTGCTAGCATAAAATAATGCCATAGTTTTAACCACACACACAAAATAAACAGAGCTAGAGCAAAACCAAAAAGTTTTACGCATAACATTTTGAATGTAAGTTACTGTTAATGTAGAGCAACATTTGCTTTGCTTATGGGCAGAGACGTTATTAACAATAAGAAATCCGAGTATCACTTCTGAACAGGTTCAGTCCACATCCGCTAAGGTTTTTCAGTGGAGCTTAATGAAGCTCCACCCTCTTTATGATGTCACATAGGAGTGAGGCACATTAGAACTTTACACACACAGTCTAACCAGACATGCATAGGGGCTGCAGCTGCTGGTGGGACAGTTTTCCTGAAGTCATTTTACAAAATGTTGCAGCAGAACACTTGGCAAGAACACTATAAAACTGCAACATTCAGGAATAAGAACATTTGCCGTAGTCACCAACACACTGTAAATCCTAAATTTTTAAATAAAATTAGAAAGATACAGCCAGCCCAATACAAAAATCCATAGACTGCTGCCCCATTAACCCAGTGTTGCAGATAACTGTCTGCAGCTAAATCTCAGCAGCAAAGATGGAACTCACAATTCCCCCACCCCATTCATTTCAATGGCATGTGAACTTCAAAGCCTTGCTGGGGACATTTAAATTCTACAGTTATTGAGCAAAAACAATTCTCTCTCTTAAAAAAAAAAAAGGGGGGGGGGGCTATTAAGCTATATTAATGAACCATTAAGGCTTCCCAGTTAAATTTAAGTTAGGAAATAGAAATGTTGCAGACATGCAGACATGTTGCAAACCTTGCATATTTCATGCCATACTTCTAACAATATACCAAATTATATGTTTATCACAAACACAGGAATAGAAAATATTATGCATGTCTAACAGACAGGTTAATGCTGCTGTAGAAGCCTTCATTTTTGTAATTCTTGAATTTTGCTTTCAACAGTATAACATTAAATGCAAAAATGTTATATTTATATATTTGATCATATTATATTACAACTCAATAAGAGTTGAAAGACTTACGTATTTTACAGGATATAGGTGTGTAGATATGTCCACAGTAATTCAAACTCCGAGTCTTTGGATCATACATCTTCAGAAACAACATTACATCATCTACAAGTTAAGAAATAAAAAATAATCTGAAGTAAAGCCATAATTTGAGCACATCTGAAGATCACCTAACCGTAAATTCCATTTTCATGCTCAAGGCCACAGTAGTCACAAAACAATGTCTTTAATTAATGAGCAAACATGTAACCTGGTAACAAGATAATTTCCTTAAAATACTTTTTAAATACTGAACCCAAATAACACACACACAGCTGATTAAATTAATTTCATTCATTCTAGAACGTCTGAAACCCCAGTCTCTCTCCATCTTGGAAGAGGACAACACAAAATGAGGTCAGCTGATCGAAGTGCACTGAGAGCCACAGTCTGACAGACATCTTGTACATCAGGCAGACTGAGTGCCAAAGAAGGAGCACTCACTCATTTTCAGGCACACAGAGAATGAGAGATTTTGTATTTCTGAAATTTTAGCATATATACTTACGATCTTTATCAAACTTGGGCAATGTTGCTCCAGTAGCTGCCATCTCTGGATCTACTGTTTCTAGGAATATTGTCCATGGATTTTCATTGTCACTGAGCTCAATCATCTGTTTGTTAGGAAGCAGAACACACAAAATGAGCAAAAAAATGACTTTAGATGAGTTTCATATAGGCAGAAAACTTAGTGGAGTGGTCAAACTGCATGATTTAAATTAAAACAAAACAAGAAATTAAAAGGAATCTTACACTGTTGGGAAAAGTCCCTCATTTTTAGCTATGTTGGTGAGAGTTAAAGATCATATGCAATCCTTCACCATCTTGCTAAAGTAAGCAAAACAATATCAAATATTGCTTTGATGTGTGTTTTTTAAAAAGTTACATAAGTTTTAAACTGCACAGAATTTTTCCTTAAAATGGGCTCTCTTGTATGTTTAAAAATATTTTATTTCCATCCATGTCAATTACAGTAGCAAGAACAAAAATTAAGGATAAATTTAACACAGGGGTTAGTACAACTTTTCGTATCCCTAATTTTATTAATATTTATATGCAACACTTGCTATTTTATGAAGTTTCTAAAGCATTCATGGAACTCATATTTGCCCTTACATCTGATATTACGAGTAGTAAAATTTAAACAAGTTAGTGTCAGTGACAGATGACTAATGATTGTGTCTCCTTTCATTACAGTAAAAAGATCTAGATCTGCCAAATCTCAAAATCAATCCACCAAATCTCAAATCTACTCTAAATCAAGGGCTACTGTACACTGGTTCTAGATTTCACAAGTTTTTCTATGTCCCCTGAAACACCATAGGTTAGTTTCCAACACTTAAGATTTTGATGTCCTCAGGCCACAACTTTACTGTTGGAACTGTAAATGAGACAGACTTAGAATTAACTTTTCCCCTATTAGTGAATATTTACAGTTTTATTGCCATCTGCTTCATTATCTAACATCGCTGGTCGTTTAGTTCCATTACTTCTAGCTTGCATCGGCCACAACCGTATTTGATCCTGTGGAAATCCCTAAGTTAAAAGAAAGTTAAAAGAAGAAAATACAAATAGATTAAAATACTTTAATAAAACCAGTCAAAACTAGTCAGTGTACAAGCACTCAAACTATGACAGAAAGAAGTTACTCACCTTGTGCAGTAACTGTGTGTGTCACTATGGGTGCTGCACTGCTGATCGGAGAACTTCAGTAACGGTGTCCATTAGACCCGCACATGTGCTCTCTCTCCTCATGCTGCATCACAAGGCTAGACAGTGACGCGGGCTAACCCCCCTCAGTTCCTTCTCTACCGCAGTGTCATTCACAAGAACTCCGAAGTAGAGGGGAGGAGGGTGGGTTATGGAACACCCACAGGGACACACATCTCAAAAAACCATTGTTACTGTACAAGGTGAGTACTACTACTTCGTGTCGTGTCCCTATGGTGCTCCACTGTAGGTGATTCCTGAGCAGCATCCCTTCTGGAGGGCTGAGACTTCTTTAACTGACCCAACTCCAATGACAGCACAGTGGAGCCGAAGATGGCATCAGTGGCAGAGTCCCCAGTGATCCCATAACGTTCCACAAAAGTGTGGACTGACACCCATCTTGCCACTCTACAGATCTCTGATAGAGACATTCTTGAATAAGGCAATGGATGAGGAGATCGACCTTGTAGAGTGTGTACAAATAGTATGTGGAAGGGTTATCCTGAGAACCTGGTAACACTGTCTGATGCAGTTCAAGAAACACTTGGAGAGCCTCCTATATTCCTGAACCCTTGGATCTTTCCGCAATAGAGAGGAAAAGCCTGGGGGACTTTCTGAAAGTCTTTGTCCTGTGCAGGCAAAAGGCAGATTATCTCCTGATACAGATTATCTCCTGACACCTAGAATGTGCAATATAGCTTCTTTCTCGCCTCTGTGAGGCTTGGGATAGAAGGTTGGAAGATTAATCAATTAGTTCACGTGAAACAGTGACGGTTACCTTGGGAATGAATTCTGGATGTGGCCTAAGCATAACTTTGCCCTGAAAGAATACTGGTGGGGAGGGGAGGGAGGGAAGGTGCCATGAGAGCTACTATTTCTTCTGTTCTCCTGGCTGAAGTAATCGCTATCAAGAAAGCTGTTTTCATTGAGAAACAGGTGGCTACGGGTTTGAAGGGAGGCCTAGTCAGTTCTTTCAGCACCAGGTTTAAGTCCCATGTGGGAGGAGGAAGTTGAGGTTGTGGGAAGAGGCTTACTATACTCCTAAGGAGCCCTTTGGTGACTGGGTGTGACTGCACTGAGTAAACCTTTACTGGAGGTGGAAGGCTGTTACAGCAGATAGGTGGACTCAGAGAGCTTACAGACAGACCCAATCTTTTTAGGGCCAGAGCAAAGTCTAAGATGTTGAAGAGAGTCGTGGATGTCAGGGAGATCTGTTGGGAGATGCACCAAATCCGAAACCTGGACCATTTTTGCACGTAAGTATGCTGTGTGGAGGACTTTCTACTGTATAATAATGCCTCTTGCATGTCTTTTGAACAGGAGCTTTCTAGTTGTTTGAACCAAGAAGGAGCCATTCTCTGAGGCAGAGAACCCCCAAGTTGGGATGTAGATTGTCCTGGGACAGCAGGTAGGGAGTGACTGGGAGAGGGATTGGCAGGCATGTTGCAAGCTGTGACAGGTAAAGGAACCACGTCTATCTCGGTCAAATAGGAGCGATCAGAATGATGTGTGCTCAGACTATTTTTAAATTTTCAGCAGGACCTTCAGTAGTAGGGGAAAAGGAGAAAAGGCGTAAAGAAGGTCCCCATCCCAGGGGAGGACGGCATCACCTAGGGAGCACTGTCTTATCCGTGCTCTGGAGCAGTAGCGGGAACATTTCTTGTTCAAGTAAGTAGCGAAAAAATCTGTGGTTGGTGTCCCCTATTGCCTGAATAGATTGTAAAGTACTACTGGGTCCAGCTCTCACTTGTGGTCATGTGGGAATTAGTGACTGAGACTATCCGCTATCAAGTTGTGTGCCTCAGGGAGGTAGTCTGCTGACAGTGTGACATTGTGGGAGACACACCAGTTCCATAATCTCATTACCTCTATGCAGAGGGAAGGTGATTGGGCTCTCCCTTGTTGATTTATGTAGTACATGCAGGCTATGTTGTCTGTTAGGACTCTTGTGTGTGATCCTTTGATCAGCAGGAGGAAGTGGGTGCAGGCATTCCTGACTGCCCTTAGGTTGAGGAGGCTGATGTGAAGAGATATCTTTGTGGGTGACCATTTGCCTTGGGTATTATGGCCATTTAGATGTGCACCCCACCCTATGAGCGATGTGTCAGTGATTAGAAGCAATGGTTGGGGGGATCTGCAAGAAGGGGAACCCTTTGAAAATGTTGGTTGGGTCTTTCCACCAATCTAAGGAGATTTTGACCTTGGTGGGTAGCGAAAGGGGTTTATCTTGTCTGTCCCTGTTTGGGCTGTAAACAACATCTGGAGGCACCACATATGAAGCTTTGGCATGTGGTATTACCGTTGTGCCCACTGCTATGTGCCCCAAGTCGTAGGCAGCGTCTGGCTGATATTTGTAGGCTGTTTTGAATGGTCTGTATGAGTGTGGCTAAACAGAAGAATCTGTTTGAGCAAGGGGAGCTCTAGTCTGTAGAGTCGAAGCCAGCGCCTATGAATTCCAGGTGCTGCACTGGAGTGAGGGTTGATTTCTAGGCATTGATCTGCAAACCCACTTCTGTAAACAAGTGTATTGCAGCTTTGGTGACTCGGTGAGCCTCTTGTAGAGACTGGGCTCTGAGGAGGCAATCGTCCAGATACAGGTAAATCATGATCCCGTAGGAGTGTAAGTGGGCGGCCACTACAGAGAGAACCTTGGAAAATACTCTTGGGTCAATGAGCACCCTGTATTGGTAGTGGTCTTATCCTAGAGAGGATCTGAGAAATTGTCTGAGAGTCGGTAAGATTGAGATATGAAAGTAGGCGAGGGCTGAAAACCAGTCTCCCTGTTCCAGCGCTGGAATGACTGTTGCTAAAGTGACCATCTTGACTTTTAAGCCTTGACAAACTTGTTCAGAGCTTTGAGGTCTAGTATGGGTCTCCAACCTCCCTTCCTTTTGGGTATTAAGAAATAACAGGAGTAGAACCCTTTGCCTTGTAAATGTTGAGGTACTGGTTCTATGGCTCCTAACTGGAGGAGATGATCGACCTCTTGTCCCAGTATGGCCACTGGGGTGGTGGCATAGAGATTGTTGTTGGTGCCCATGCCAAGATGGTGGTGGTGGGACCATCTGAGGATATCCTTGAGGCTTTGCTGATATTGGGCACCGTAAGGAGCCTTTGAGAAGTACTGAGATGCCACCTCCTCAGGTTCACTGTCTGAGCCCGCACTGGAGAGCAGGGGAGCATGGCAGAGCAATGGGAAAGACTCCCGTGCCAAGCGAAGACTTGGTGCGGAGGTCCCAGCACTGAGAAGAGGAGATCCCGATGCATGGAGTGCAGGAATTCCAGTGATGCTGTCCGACTCAGTGCTGTTGGCAGTACTGTGGGGGATGGGGATCTTGCCCATACCACTTGCTCTGGTGCCAAATGAGGTGTCGAGGATGGTACTGATAAGGAATCACATACTAATGTTTTCTTAGGAGGAGTGCTTACTCCTGTCTTTGTCCCTAGGTACCGTTGACTCAGTGCCTGTGCCCATCGGCTGTAGGTTTGTCAACAGTATCTGCCACTGAGGACTTCCATGAGCCACACCAGACTGAGAAGGTCTCTGTGCTGGTGGTATCGAGGATACCAAGTGTGCCGGAGAACGTTTACGGCTATGTTGGGGCTCACTGTGGGGACTTCTGCTCTTTTATTGATGATTTGTGAGTGGGGTCAGCACCTTGTTTCTTTGACTCACAACTTTTAGATGTTATGGACTATGGGGAAGACTCACGTCTGAAAGGTGACTCATGGCATAGGTCTGGAGATGGATGAAGAGCTGCCTCCATGAAGATAATCTTCTGCCTGAGTTCTCTACCTCTACGAGACTGGGGCCTGAGCTGTTTGCAAAGACCATACTTTTGTTGAATGTGGCCTTCCCCGAGGCAGCAAATGCACCGAGAGTGCTTGTCTGCAATAAGGATCGCCTCTTTGCAAGAGAGGCACTTCTTGAAGCAAGGGAGCTGGGCATACCCCATTGGGGGAAGGTCCCCAACGAGGAGAGAAGTGGGAAAAGAAAGTTTTTTTTTTTTTAAAGGGGAAAAATAAAGAGAAAGAAAAAAAATGACAAATAGAACTACAACTAAGAACTAGGAGGCTAACTAACTATAGAAAAGCAAATAGCTCCGTTTCTAGCTGGGGTGGCCGAGAAGGAACTGAGGGGGGTTAGCCTGAGTGCGCCGACTAGCCTCATGAAGCAGCATGAGGAGAAAGGGTGCACGTGCAGGCCTAACAGATACTGCTACCAAAGTTCTAAAATCAGCAGCACAGGGACGCACGCACACCTACAGTGGAAAACTCACAGGGACACTACACAAAGAAGCAGTCACATATACCAAGAGAATGCTAAGATTATAAAGTGAACAAAATATAATAACAAAAACATGTATAGTGAGATACTGTGCTACAGAAAAAGCTTACCATTGTTTGAGAGAGGTTTTGAACAAATTCTGCAAGTGTGGAGTTTTTTAATACTTTGAACACAGTATATTTCACTTTTTCTTCATCATACATATCATTGCCTTGGTGGCCACAAAACTGGTCCTCTGTCACTATCTGAAATATTTTATAAACATTACTTATATATAGTTTACAGCTGAAGAATCAAAAACACTGTTGATGTAAGCTTTGCCTCTGAATTTAACTGTTTATTGGTGTCAGTGTTCACACTTAAATCATTTTGTGTTAATAAGTTTTCAAATATATAAGCTATCTCTGAAACAAGACAAACTATGCTACTCAAAACCATGTTTAAAAATTCACAAATATTCTGACAAAACATAGCACAAAGCCATTAACATTTAGGCCCAAATCTTGCAAACACTTACGCACAATAATAATTTTAGCATTAGAGAAGTGCCCCTGCATTCAAAAGGAATATTCACCAACGTGTTTCCCAGAATGGGGCCTAAAACATTATGGACCAGTTTCTGATCAGTATACCAATTCTACTGGGTGTGTTGTTCCTGTACTCCCCTGCAGATATTGCCACTGTGGAAAAGCCCTGGTTTAAGTGGAATTTCATTCTGGTGTAGGGCCAGCACTGCCTTTATTAGCAGTACATAATGGGGTAGACGGAGGGAGGGAGGAGGTGCTCTGCCTATTTGGTGCTGCTGGGTGGCTCCATAGGAAGCCATAGCAGTACAGTATATCGGACAGCAGCCCCAAGGCCATCTAAAAATGTGAGAGATGCAAAGGTAATAGTTCTCCTCCACTCCTACATGGTGAACTCAGCACAGCTGCAGTCCAGAATTGGGCGCTATAGCTAGCTATATTCCAATTTCAGAAAGTTATTTATGGGAGATATCCTGAGTTACCCTAACACTGCACTGTAAGAGTTCAGCCCTTTTCCTCTAATACAATAATTTAACACTCTCTAAAAAGCCATGAAAAGTTATATTCTTGTATAAGTACAACAAACAGTGGACCAACAGAAATGCCCATGAATATACTGTTACTTCCCCCTGAGTACTATTAATTTCATCAGGATTCAAGGTGACATTTGCAGGTGTAAGAAATGGTAACTTTCTGTAACTGCGGTTCTTTGAGATGACACAAAGACGTGTATTCCACTTAGATGTGTGTGCACCCAACTCACTGGAGCTGGAGAATTTTCCCTATCAGTACCTGTAGAGAGGCGGCACTCATACCTGCTGGCCTTAGCGCCTCCCAGGACTACGTGAGGCAACACCGCCACGACCCTTCTCATTTTCTTTGCACCAAACGCCCAGACACTAGACTCTGATGCAGAGGGGACGGAAGCTTGGTCATGGAATACACTTCTGCATCATATCTTGAAAACCACAATCACAGTAAGTCACCGTTTCTTCTTCGTCAAGTAGATGCAGCTGAGTACTCCACTCAGGTGACTCTCAAGCAGTACCCATCCCAGGACACAGGGCTTGGAGTCCACCTAAACAAGGATTTCAGGGCCACCTTACAAAAACTTGCATCCACCCTTGAAGATGCAATAATGGTGTAATGGTTCGTAAACATATATATATGGACAACCACAGAGCAGCGCTGCGAATAGGCAATATTGAGACATCACTGACGAATGCCTTTAACTATGGCTGTGCTCTCGCAGAATGAGCTCTCACCTGTTAGGAGGCGTAGCTGAACCTATTTCATATGCAGTCTTTGTTTTACATTTAGAGAATGTAAAAGAGACTGCTTGACCGTTCATGTGATCAGTATATGAGACAGGTGAGGTGAACCACAGAATGGCTTAGTCCTACCCAGATAGAAGGCTAGACATCATCTGACGTCTAACGTATGGAGAGGCTGCTCCTCAGGAGATGAATGCAGCTTAGGAAAGAACACAGGTAAATATATCACCTGGTTCAAATGAAACAGAGAACAATTTAGACAACAATTTTGGGTGTGGTCATAAAGTCACTTTGTTCTTATCAGAATTGTGTATAAGGAGGTTCTGCCATCAGAACATGCAGCTCTCAGACTCTTCTTGTGGACGTTATTGCTACCAGGAATGCAGTTTTCTGACACAAAAGCGGAAAAGAACAAGATGCCAGAGGCTCAAATGGGGGTCCCATTAAAACTGCTAAGACCGTATTAAGGTCCCACAGAGAAGCCAGCGCTCAGGCCAGATGAAGAAGCCCTTTTAAGAATCTTGCTACCATAGTATTGGAGAAAACTGATCTTCTCTGAAAGGGGGGATGAAATGCTGATATTGCTGCCAGATGCACTTCCAATGAGCTACGCTCAAGTCCTGACAACTGAAGGCACAGCAGGCACTCCAAGATGTCCTGGATAGAAACCAGCATCAGCTGAATTCCAAGGGCCAGGGATCACAACGAAAACTGCTTCCACTTAGCTGAATAGGCCATTCTGAGGGAAGGCTTTCTACAGTTGAGTAGAACCTGTTGAACAGCTGCTGAAAACTGTTCTTCCTCCTCATTTAGCCACAAAACATCCATGCTGTAAGATGCTGGGAGCTGAGCATGGGATGCTATGTGTGACTGATTCTCCGTGAGTAGGTCAGAATGGAGAGGAAGGAGTATGGGAAACTGAACTGACAGCATGAGATCAGAGACCCAGCACTGCCTCGGCCATGCTGGGACAATGAGAATGAGTTTGGTGTGATCCACTTTCAGCTTAAGGATGATATGTGGGATGATCAGGATCTGGGGAAATATGTACATGAGAGCTGATCGCTAGCTGACATGGAAAGTGTTGGAAAGGGAGCCTGGACTCAGGCCCCCTTGAGAGAAGAAAGGTGACATTTCCCGTTGTCCCTTGTAGTAAGCAGGTCAATTGTCACAATGCTCCAAGCTGTGAAGATGACCTGGACAACACTTGTCTTCAGAGTCCACTCATGACTCAGTGAAAAATTCCTGCTGAGATGGTCCGCAAGATGATTCTGGACCCCAGGCAAGTGGTCGACTCTCCTCTATGAAGAACTGCCACAAACTGATTGCCTCTTGGCAAAGTGTCATGGAATGTGGTCCCCCTTGTTTGTTCAAATAATATATCATGGTAGCGTTTTCAGTAAGTATGTGAACCACTGAGCCACTGACAGTCCAGAAAAGCATGACCTGCATTGCACATGGCCGATAGCTCCAGCAAGTTGATATCCTGTGAGGACTCCTGTTCCGACCACATATCTTGAACTTTCAGTGACCCAGGTGTGCTCTCAAACTCATCAAAGAGATGTCAGTGACAATAGCCCTGGCTGGCAAGGGCTGGACAAAGGAAACACCTTAGCATATGTTCTCTGGACACATCTACCACTGCAAGGAGTCCAAGACCTGTTGAGGAAGACCAAACGTTCTATAGGGGTTAAGAGTTGGATAGTAAACCACCCTGAGCCAAATGCAGAGGTAGTGAAGGTGCAACTTTGAGAAGTGGGCCACCTGCGTGGAAGTGGGCGGATATGTAGCCAAGAGCCTCAGGAACATCTGAACTGTCATGGAAGTCTGAGACAGCAGACTGAGGCAAAAGGTAGTAAATTGCCTTAAAACGGTTGGTCGGCAGAAAAGCTCTCAAACTTTTAGAGTCTACTAGGGCCCCACTTAACTTTATTTTCAAAGTGGGAACCAAAGTTGACTTCCCAGTGTCAGAATGAGACCCAGATGATCGAGTAAGCACAGCATAATGTCGATGTGAGCAAGTATTTTCTTTCTGAACCTGCCCCTCAATAACCAGTCATCCAGATACTGGAAGATGTGGATTCCTTTCTTCCCGAGATATGTCGTCACGACAACCACACATTTAGTAAAAACACAAAGGACAGAATAGAAGCCGAATGGAAGCACCATATACTGAACATGGTGCTCTGCTATGACAAATCAAAGGAATTTCCTGTGACCAGGCAAAATCACCACATAAAAGTAGGCATCAAGAAGGTCTAGATCAGCAAACCAGTCTTTCTGAGACAATGTGGGGAGGATAGCTGACAGAGTGATCTTTTGGAACCTCATGTATCTGACATATTTGTTGACGCCACAAAGGTAGAAAATGGATCTTATCCCTCTCTTGGATTTGGGCACCAGAAAGTACCAGGAACAGAAATCGAGACCTCAGTGTTCCGGAAGAATCTCCTCTGCGGCTCCCCTACCCAGTAGAGAGCAAAACTGCTCGCAGAGCAGCATCTTGTGGTCCCTGAAGAAGAGAGGTCCCTGAAGAAGGATGGGGATGGATGAAATAGCCCGATCTGAGAGTGTCCCAGATGTCAGTGGTTATCAAGCCCCAGCATCATGAAAGCAGGCCACCCGGCCCTCAAACGGCAGGGATAAGGAGAAAGGAGCAAAAACTAGAAAACTGCTCTGCACCAAGGAGTCAAAATGGGTGCTTGGAGGGTGACAGGGAAGGGCATCTGAACTGACCAAATTCCGGACCCAAATGCCTCCTCCTCATGTATGGGGATCACTCCCCTACATGACAGACAATGTTTAAGCCCTGGTGAGGATATCACCCAGGAAATACTTAAACTCAGGGGGGTCAGGAGTGGTGCCACCTTATATAATCGGGGAGGGGCTATGGCCACAAGCGCCACCTCTCTACGGGTTACTGGTACAGTATCTCCTCACTTAAAGTTGTCCCGGTTAACGTTACATGGCTGATCAACTAGGGAACATGCTTGTTTAGTCGCGCAAAGCTCCCTTGTAACATCCTTTGGCAGCCGCCTGCTTTGTCCAGTGCTTGCAGGAAGAGCAGCTCGTTGCAGCTAGCTGATTGGGGCTTGGCACCAGGGCGGACCAGCAGCCCCCCATCAACTCCCCTAAGTTCCCCATGCGGCAGCCTCCCAGCAGGCTATTAACTGCCAGCAGTTCAGCTGTCCCTCCCACCATTGCCATGTGTGCTCCTGCCCTCTGCCTTGGAGCTGCTCCCGGGAGCCTCCTGCTTGCTGTGTGCGGGGGGGAGAGAGAAAAGAGGGGCGCTAATGTCAGGGTGTCCCCCTCCCCTCCCCGCTCCTGCCCCCCACTTACCCCTTCTCCATATAGAGCAGGGTGGGGACCCAACAGGGCTCAGGACGGAGGGAGCTTGCTGGCCGCAGCTGCTGTCTCAACTTCCCGATCTACTTAAAAAGGCAATGTACTTAGAGTGGTGTCAGCATACTTAAAGCGGCAATGTGCATCTCTCTCTCTCTCTAACACAGGGTGTGTCTTTCTGTCTGCCATGCTGTCTCCCCTCCCTCCATTCGTGCTGCCTTGTAGAGCGTGAGGCTACATTAATAACGTGTTAACCCTTGAGGGCTCAGCCAAATGCTAGTTCATCATTTAGCAGTAAGACATTCCCTGGGAAATATCCCACCCTCTTCCACCCTCTAACTCAGGGGTGGGCAAACTTTTTGGCCTGAGGGCTGCATCGGTTTTCGAAAATTGTATGGAGGGCTGGTTAGGGGAGGCTGTGCCTCCCCAAACAGCCAGGCGTGGCCCGGCCCCCACCTCCTATCCCTCCCCTGAGACTCCTGCCCCATCCAACCCCCACTGTTCCCTGATGCCCCCCCCCCCCCGGGAACCCAGCCCCACCCACCTCCACCCTGCTCCCTGTCTGCCCCCGGAACCCTCACCCCTGACTGCCCCACGCTGCCCCATCCAACCCCTCATCTCATTCCTGACTGCCCCATCCAACCCCCCCATTTCCTGATTGCCCCTCCCCGTTCCTCGCCCTCTGACCACCCCGACCCCTATCCACATCCCCGCCCCCTGACCACCACCCCTGAACTCCTCTATCCAACCCCCCCGGCTCCCTGCCCCCTTACCGCGCTGCCTGGAGCACCGGTGGCTGGTGGCACTACATCCGCACCACTCGGCTGGAGCCAGCCATGCCACTGCACAGGACAGAGCACCGGGTCAGGCCAGGCTCTGCAGCTGCGCTGCCCCAGGAGCTCGCAGCCCCACCGCCCAGAGCATTGCGCCGACGGTGCAGTGAGCTGAGGCTGCGGGGGGGGGGGGCGGGGGGGCGGGGGCTATATCTGTAAAAAATAGTTTTTTGTCTGGTGAAAAAAAATTTCCTGCAATCTTACCCCCCCAGTTTACATTAATTCTTATGGGGACATTGAATTTGCTTAACATTGTTTCACTTAAAGTCGCATTTTTCAGGAACATAACTACAATGTTAAGAGAGGAGTTACTGTAGGCAAAATTCTCTGGCTCCAGTGTGCTGGGCATGCACACGCGTAAGTGGAATACATAGCCGCATCTACTCGAAGAAGAACTGTTGTTGGATCAAGCCCTAAGCTGGTGGTTCACACCAAACAATAAGTAAACAACTAGAGAACCCAAATTTTGATTTGGGTGGTTTAACATTAGAAATATTGAATTAAAGAAGATGGACATGTCTGTTTTCTAGAATTCTGACTACTATTAAGCCAATATTACTATCTTCAAATTTCAAAGCAGAAGTTCGTTTTAAGTGACTCTGTTTGAAAGCTGACCTGCACTTGCATGTAGAGGTGAGCTTCCTGCCTCTCCTTCCTCTTTTGAGCCTCTACTCTCTTTTCTTCTTGTAGCCGTTCTACTAATTGTTGAGGAATATCATGGTCTGTGACAGGTTGCAAAACTTCACCTAAAAAGAAAGTGGGTTTGTGATGTCATATTACAATAATTTATATCTAACAGGGCTTTCATACACACTCATGACTATTCCTGGGGCAATGGGGACACAACTATTTCTGATAATAAGCTAAGGAAAGCTTTTACACACCTTTAAAACCACTGTTTATCTGATATAGCATCATTACATTTTGGAACAGGATGAACTTTCTACTCTAGGCTAGACTACGCCATTTTCATGATTTATATCTTATCCTTATGAAGGATTCAATTAAATGTCAGATTTTTAGGATTATAAATCTTTACTGACACGCAAATGTACATATATCAAGCCAGATCTAGTTCTCGTCACTAAGGTTCAGTTACATTAAAATAATGGTACTCCATTCCTGCTGTTCAAAATACAATCAAGGCTACTACACAATTACTGTGAAGAGAAAGTGAAGTACTGTAGTGTACACTTATGACACCACTATGTCAGCTAAAGACATTTTTGATTTTGAAGCTGCAATAAAGACTGGTCAAACACTAACATTTTCCAAGGTTAACTGCAGCTTTCTGAAGCTTCACCATATGGTGAAAGATGACAATAATTTAGGATTCAAAGATAACCACAAACCTCTGCATTTAAATATCTGGGTTTAATCAACATTCACACACAAAAAGACACACAAATATATACATACTTAATTTTGATTCCCTGATGTAAACCAACATGTAAGCATTAGTACAGTGCCGAACGGATAAGTCGTCGTCATGACCTCCATAATTGTGTTCAATTGCTTCTTCCTTTGTACATCTCGATACAACATCATCATCAAATTTACACCACTGGGGAAAAAAGTGAATTATTTAAAGATACAAAAAAATTATTCTTGACTCAAATTAACTCACACCTTAACTGACTGAAATTACATGCAAGAAATGGGAAGTCAGGTTTTTTTGCTCTTTAAAGTGACTGAAATATAAAACGCTTTTCCTCCAAGCAACAGAATAATTTTTTAACAATATCCCACTGATTCAACATAAGTTGTGCAACCTTCTGTTCTTACAAAAAGTAAAGAGGGCCTTACATTTCTGATGTTTTATTAATTAAATATTTGAGCCTGTTTTATGTAAAACAGCAATCTTTAGCCAAACTATTCAAATTATTATTTACCTTAACAGAATCTGATCTGTTATCCAAATATATTTCATTACTACCATGAAGTTCAGATAGCTGATGCTGATTTATTGTTGTAGAATGAAATATAAAGCAAGTGGTGCACAAAAGTATCCAAATTTTAAAACTTGTAAATTTTAAACATACTGTGGCAAATATGAAATAAAACATCCCAAAACTTCATCCTTATCTGTAAAATATCTGTTGTGAAAATTAAAGGGGAAATATGAAAAACAGTAAATTTACATTGAATCTTTCTCCTCTTAAACATAAACAATTTAATTGCTCAAAAACATCTTATGGGGCACATAATGCAAATATCTCAAAGAAAGATGTACCTGACCTATAAACTTCCAGTTATATCAAGTCATCAGAGTGTTGAATCAGCGATGTTAGAAACAGTTCCCTAACCTTTTCCTGGATTTAAATATATGTATTACAGACAGTAAAGACAGAAGTCAGGCTGGGCAGTCTCCTGCTGCACACACTGATGTGTGTGACTGGAAGGATTCCCCTAGCTCAGGGGTGGCCAACCTGTGCTTGAGAAGGAGCCAAATTTACCAATGTACATTGCCAAAGAGACATAGTAATACGTCAGCAGCCCGCATTAGCTCTGCACTGCACCTGCCGGCAGTCCCACTGATCAGCACCTCCCCCTCCCTCCCCGTGCCTCCCACAGTGTGCAGGAGGTTGTGAGGGGGAGTGGGAGGAGCAAGGGTGTGGCAGGCTCAGGGGAGGGAAGGGACAGGGCCTTGGAGGAAGGGGTGAAGCGGGGGCAGGACCTGTGGCAGAGCCAGGGGTTGAGCAGTGAGCACCCACCCCTGGCACACTGGAAGGTTGGTGCCTGTAGCTCCAGCCCCGGAGTCGGTGCCTATACAAGGAGTTGCATATTAACTTTTGAAGAGTCACATGCAGCTCCGGATGCACAGGTTGGCCACCCCTGCCCTAGCTAAATTTTTTAGCCACAAGCCAACCAACAGCAGGCAAGCATGAGGCTGCTCCTCCCTAAGTGGGCGAGAGGCCCCGAATGCCTCGAACTGTTAGTACCTTCACTAAAACAGAAAAAGATAAAGATTTTTTGTACAAATTAAGTTTCCTTAAGTCTGTGGGACTAGAAGCTGAGTGAGACAGAAACAGTTTAATAAACTCTTCCGAGAACAAGCACTGTATGGGAGAAAATGAACTTAGTTTCAAAGACAAGTATTCTAGTAGTCCCCACTCCTGGAAACCAAAAGGTTCCTAGGGTGACACTAAACAGCAATGGGAATCTTAATTGCAGGTTTCTGAGTTACTCCATGACAGAAGCTTCAACTGCCTCAAAAGACAGAATAAGACACCTCTACAAACAAACAAAATAGTTTGGTTGCTTTTTCAATACTTACTTTGCCATCCCCTTTAGGATTTAAGTAAACAACATAATGTCCGCCATGGTTATCTCCACTGTGTACTAGTACTGCATGAAGGATGTAATTTGCAGCATCTTTGGGGTCTGTTTTTTGTAAAAATTCATCAAGTGGCAACTGCTCAGGAAATTCAAACCTAATTTTAAAAAAGTGAGGTATTTTTACTTGTAGTTAAAAGAATAATACTCTTATGCTGAAATGTATTTACACTTATAAACTTCACTAAAGAAAGTTACAGTACATAATTGAACAAGTCAAATTACAACATCATTTTTATCTGAGATTAACTGCAATGACTGGGTAAAGCAGCATATTTTACATTGTTAATATGGGATATAAATAATCTTTGTTTCCACAAGGGATTAGATTCTGCTCTCAGTTACAAAGCAGTGTAAGTTCAGAATAACTCAGCTGAAGTCAAAAAGTTACTCTGGATTTACCACAAATGTAAATGAGAACAGAATCTAGCTCAACAACCCATTCCTTGCAGGTGCTGCAAGAATGCAACTGTTAAATTAGGTACCTTTTGACTGGAACATTATTGTTATTTTGCACCAGACCATACTACATAACATTCTCCAATTATTCTAACGTATGGATTTCCTCAATTTCTTTTTTTGCTGGAAAATAGTAAATTAATTTGCAAACAATTTTGCAAGTGTCTAGAACTCATTTCATAGAGGTGTACCTGGCTGGTACAAAATCCACATAATAGAAATTACAGGTTTTTTCAAACAGTACATCTACTTGTGTTAAGAACATCTTGAACTAGAGCGCGTGTGGTGGAGGTAAAAGAAAAAGGTGACATGAGTGGGGAAGACCCAGTAATTCTGTTTATCCTTGCAGCAGGAATTTGGTATGTATTAAAAACAGTGGCATACTACACTACTGCAACTTCTCTTACTTTTTTGATACCCATATGATGTAAACAAGGTTCTATATAAAACTGCATCATTTAAAAAAAACTAAACAACTTGTTACTTATTTCACATCCAGTAAATGGTTAACAATATTTAATAAACAGCTGAATTTGTCAATCAGAACACTAAACATTCGTAAGTCAACAATGCATGTAATCAGAACTATTTCTTGGGAGCTTTCTTCAGCATATGTCTTCATGTACCTCTCCCTGCTGGTATCAACTGAAAACCCAAAAGCCAGACTTTGGGCAAAATAGTTTCCATTTTGTATTTCAACAAGTTCAAACTTTATCATGGCAAAAGAGTTACCTATCATTTATCTTGATGTTTTGGTCAGTTTGAGGGTCATACATAAATCTCATGAGTTGAAGATGTAACACCGGTGGCAATGTTAGGAACTTCACACCTTTCTCTGCTTCCTGTATGTTTGAAAAAGAATGCAAGGTTCAGACTCTAACTTTGTCTTCTTAAGCTACTCAAGCAAAATAATTTTTTACCCATAAATTTCATTTCTCAGATTAGTTTGTACGATATGGGCTTTCATCTACACCACACAATATACAGATGGGGCAACAAGGATATTTCATAACTTTTTGGTACTTTCGTACCCTCTTGAGCTTCCCAGGTGCTACTGCAGTAGCACTTAGAACAAAATAGTTAATTATGTAAAACAAGAGCAATAAGTAAGGCAAATGCATTGTAACATCGCAATGAACTACTAAGAATCAATTAACAAAAGTTGCCTATGAATAAAAAAATGTATATAGATGCAATATAGCACCAGTGAAACTTCTAAGTTCAAGGAGGTTGATCCAGCTAGTGCTGGAAGATTGCTGAGTGAAAGGTCCTCCCATTATAGCTAGCTTGTCTTTTTACTTCTTGCTACTGCAGTCTTGGGAGAACTCAGGTAAAACTTGTGACTTCAGAGAGGCCTTACTAAACAGGGAAGACAGAAGAGTCAAGATGTAGATCATACAGTGGATCGCCAAAGACACTGTTTTCGGACATAACGTAACAAGCGTAAGAAGAGGGCAGTGAACAAGTCAGACATTGTTAGGCTGCAACACCTTACCACAAGAAGAGCATTTACATATTTTTTGTTTTTCCAATTTATTTTTAACTATTATTGACAAGAGTTATGCTTGTTGTAAAAAAAAAAAAAAAAAAAAATCAGCTTAACCAAACCAGTTTTAGACAAGGACTTCTGCTTTTCACACTGTGGTAGGCAAAGTGAAACTGAAAAGCCAGAGAGAGATGGACTGGTGTAAAGAGATGAATGGCAAAAAATATTCTGCAACTTCAGTTGGTGCTCCTTCCTGTTTGTTGGTGACATATAGATACGCATGCAAATACGGACTAACTTTACTGAAGTAGTTGAATGGATTGTCACCTCGAAATCAAATATCAGTTGAAAAATAGAATCTAAATTTAAATGCAAGTTATAATTTCTTCTTTGGGAAAAAAAAATTATAACAAAATCATAGGGGAAAGCAAATTGCATTGCTGAAGCCTTCATTTCAAAGTAACTTAACAAGAATTAACAAAATATACACAAGCTTGCTTCGAAGGAAGCCACCACAATCAGTTAATGCAAGTTTGCATGAATTTCATAACACTTTTGATCAATGTAGTTCAATAGCTAGCTCTCATTGGAAACTCTTTATCAAGGATCTGGAAAGAAAACTCGGTAATTCCTCTTGAATTTTATACCTGTAAGCCATGTTCTCCTGCATCGTATTTGTTATCACCATCCAGCTGTTCTACTGCAACATAATCAATGAAGGACTCAAATACTAAGTGAGAAACAGAAGGAAAAAACAGAAGTTTACTAAAACAATGTGCAGACTCAATGGAAAAACCAGGGCTTTGGAGCTGTGCTCCGGGGCTCTACTCCAGCCCCAGGCAAAAACCTGCAGCTCCGCTGTTCCGTGCTCCAGTTCTGAGCTCTGCTTCAAAGCCCTGGCAAAAAACATTTAAAAAAGAGCAAAATAATTTGCAAAATTTGCTCAAGTCTAATTGAAAATTTCTGTCTTTGTACAGTGAAAAAATATGTTATATTGCTTAAGAATTTCAAACAATAGATTGAGACTTATTTGGAATTAGAGGGAACAAATATAGATTTTAAAATGTATTTTAAAATGACAGATTTAAAAATCAGGTCGTTAAATGATCCACTAGCTTTCTACACTCACTTCACTTTGTGAGTGACAGACAGTTACTTACCCGTGCTGTAACTGTTCTTCGAGATGGGGTGCAGATGTGTATTCCACTCAGGTGTGCAAATACCTAGTGCACTGAAACCGGAGAATTTTGCTCAGCAGTACCCAGGAGGGTGATGCTCGCATCCTCTGGCCCTTGTAGCCCATCTTATCACTATATAAAGGCAGCACCTTTAAACTCAACCCCCCATTCAGTCCTGGAATCTAGGACTGGAGACTCATAAGCACAAGGGATGGAGGGGTAGGTCGTGGAATACATGCCTACACCCACATCTCAACAGTTACTGCACAGATAAGTAACGGTCTTTTCTTTGAGTGGTTGCTGACATGTATTCCGCTAAGGTAACTCACAAACAGTACCGGTAGGAGTTGGGGCTTGGAGTTTATTTAAAGAAAGACTACATAACTGCCTTCCCAAAGTTTGCATTTGATCTAGATACCAAGGTAACAGCATGTTTGGTAAAAATACGTATAAAGACTGGGTAGTAGCCCTACAAATGTCAAATACTGAAAAATTACTGCGAAATGCAATCAATGTTGCTCACTTGGGCTCTCACTGAATGAGTCCTAATTTCTTTGGGGGTGTGGTCTGAGCTACTCCAAAAGCTGTGGAAATGCAGGAAGTTATCCACCTGGAAACAGTCTGCGCAAAGACTGGCTGACCTTTGTTCTCACCCTCATAAAATACAAAAAGTCGAGATAATGAACAAAATGTTTTGGCCCTTTCCAGATAGAATGCAAGGCACCACCTGACACTTAACATATGAAGACACTATTCATCTGCATTTGAGTGGCGCTTAGGAAAGAATACAGGTAAGAAAATAACCTAGTCAAACTGTAAAACGACTTTGGACAAAAACCTTTGGATGTGATCTCAAGGAAACTGTCTTTGAGGAACTATTTATATGGAAGCCCTACCATTAGGGCCTGCATTTTGCTGACTCTTCTTGTAGATTTTATAGTAACAAGAAAGTCTGTCTTCCGGAGAGGAGAGAGAACAGACAAGTTGCTAGCAGCTCAAATGGAGGACACATGAGGACAGGCAGTACTGTACTAAAGTCCAACAATGGGACCATTTCCTTTCCAGGTGGAAACAGGTGGACTATACCTTTCAGAAATTTCACTACCATGGAGTTTGACTTCCCTGGGATTGGAAGATGGAATGCCAAGATCGCCACAAAATGAACCCTCAACAAGTTAAGAAACCTGAAGGTTCAAATGTAACAAGTAATCCTAAATGTCCTAAACACCGGCTAACATTGGTTGAATTCTGTCACCAAAAACCTCTTCCACTTGGCCAAATATGTAGTCCTAGTAGATAGTTTTCTACTACTAAGACAGACACACCAAACTGCTTCTGAATATTGCCCTTCTTCCTCATCTTACACATACCATCCATGCTGTGAAGTATAGATCGCTCAGTACCAGATATGCAACTTGGCTGTGGTGTCCGGTCAGTAGTTCGGGAAGGAGAGGAAGAGATCTGTGAGGTTGAACAAACAGACTCAGAAGGTTGGAGAAGCACTGTCTTGGCCAAGTCAGTGGAATAAGAATCAGTTTAGCACGGTCCAACTTCAGTTTGAGGACAAACTAAAAGATTAGAGGAATGTGGGAAAGGCATGCATCAGGGCCACACCTCAATTCAACTGGAAGGCATCGGTTAAAGACCTTGGGCTGAGTCCTGCTTGAGAACAAAACTGATGGCATTTTTTTGTTATCCTTTGTTGTACAGATTGACCGATGGGATGTCCCATTCCCTGAAGATGGACCTCACCACATTGCTCTTCAGAGACCACTTGTGGTTCTCAGAGAAAGTTCAGCTGAGATGATCAGACAACTGGTTTCAAGAACCCGATAAATGTGTGGCGGTGGGCATGTCATCCTGGATGCAAAAGTGCCAAAACTTTATTGCTTCTTGACAAAGCTGGTTGAAGCAGGCTCCTCCTTTTATCCATACTACATTATAGTGGTATCATTGATAAGTATGTGACTGCTTGCCAGCCGCAGGACGAGCTGGCTGGTTAAAATTGGAACCAGAGGGCATTCTTCTGAGATACTTGTGTCTTCTCTTAGAGAAGTCCAGTTGCTTTGCAGAATAAGAAGGTTGTCTGAAATACTGTTGGGAGTACCAATGGAACTGCTGTTGTTGTTGCTGATCCCCATAATGACAACTTTTAATTGCCGGGGTATAAATCCCTAAGACCTATAACATAGTCCTGGCACCCTTAAAAGAACGTAATGCCTCATCTGTCTTTTCAGATAACAAAAACCATCCATCAAACAGTAAGTCTTCTATGATTTGCTGCATGTCTGGAGCAATGCCTGAGTTCTGCTTCCAAGGAACCCTTCACAGCTGAGGACATAATCTTAGATGAGGTGTCCGCCACACTGAATGCTGACTGTAGCAACATCTTAGCCACTATGAGGCCCTCTGCCAGGGAAAAACTGTGAGAAGGGACTGATGGGGGTCAGAGCAGTCTCACCCTTACATAAGCCATGGGAAGGGTTATAAGGTCCTGAGGGCTCAAACACCTCCCCAAAGGGTACTGTTAAGCAAAGTTCTCTGGCTTTGGGGTGCATGTGCACACGAGTGGAATACATGTCTGGAACCCAGTGAACCATCTGCTTGGTTTACTGAAGTCTTAGGTGGCTCTATATTTCTTGCCTTGCATGCCAATGACTTGCTTGTGTAATTAACAATTAGCAACTGCTACAGTGCTTGACTCAGTTAGCTGTTCTCTTGGTTTTTATTAACATGACTGTCTTTATGTAAAAATGGTCTGTGTTACTTAAAAGTTCATCTTCTCCTACTGATCATGCCTATAATACTCCTGGGGGAATTCTGTGCCACTGCATGTGTGCAGAATTCATGGCTCCTGCAGATTTCTTCGCTTCCCCGAGACAAATGACTCTCTCACAGGGACACAAAGGGAAGCTGCAAGAGCAGTCATGCACTACTCCCCAGCTGTGCAGGTACATTGTTTCAGGCACCCGGAGCAGCTGGTGGAGAGGGCTAGGGAAACCTCAGCCAGTTGCTCCTACACAGAGCCAGGATCAACTGCTAGTCCCGGCTGGGCTGGAGAGGACTACTTCTTCCCCTGCAAGGAGTAACTGGGGCTGTGTCAGACCCACCCCTAGAAACCTCCCCCAGCTGCAGGAAGCTCAGCACCCTCCCCTGCTTCCTGCCCCCATCGCTCCTCAGCTGCAGGGGGAGGAGTCACTGTATGGGAGCTGCTTCCCCATCTGCCCAACCCCCATGCATCTGGACCTCCCATACCCAGAACCCCCGCCAAGCCTCACCCCATACACCCAGAACCCCCCTAACCCTCCAGACCTGAGCCCCACCCCACTGAAACTCAACCCCTGCATCTGGAGCCCGCCTGCCTCCAGACTGCCACCCCTGCACCAGACCACGCCTCAGAGCTCCCTGCACTCAAATTCCCATCCTGATGAGCCCAAGTCCCCACCTGCACCAACTTGAGCTCCCACATCCAGACCCCATGCCACTGACCCCTAACTAGCTGCACTCAGACCCCCACTGCCCCACAGTACCATCACTCAGACCCCCCTGCTGAGCCCACCACACCCAGACCCCTCCGCTGAGCCCCAACCACTTTCCCCTAGAAGCCCCTGCAGAGTCCCATTGCCCCGGCACCTGGAACCCTCCCTCCTCCTACCCCCTCCCCAGGTCTCTGTGCATCTAGATCCTCCGCACACCTAGACCCCCCATTGCACCAGACTGTCCCACACAGAACCCTCTCACCCCACACCTGGATCCCCCCACACTTGGATCCTGCCTGGTTGAGCCTGCCTACCCCACACCCAGTGTGCCTGGTGCAGAGGGGGAGAGCCCCATTGTGTTTCTGGGGCAGGCCCAGGCCTTGTGCTATGTCAAGGTCAGGTGCAGCCTCACCACTGAGTCTGTGTCCCAGGGGCAGGCAGGCTGCAGGGTGATCTTCCACCTTCATGCAGACAGTGGCCTGTGCTCCCCCCCTGCCATGCTGGAGCCTCTGCATTTATTTATTGACAAATAAAACTTGCAGAATTTTAAAATATTGTGCATAGAATTTTTTTTACTTTTTGGCACAGAATTTTTAATTTTTTGGTGCAGAATGCCCTCAGGAGTACTATACTTAAATCATAATCCACTGTGGCATTATTTCTATTGCAGAAGCAACGAATTGAGGGTATTACAAAATATTATGACATCAGAAGAGGAGTACTGTATATACTCGTTCATAAGCGGAATATTTTTGGTAAAAAAGTGACGCATCAAAGAACGGGGGTCAGCTTATAAACTGGTCTACACCAAAATTTGATGATTTTAAACTCTATGAAATCATTGAATTGAACATCTAATACATTGTCGTTTTGTTTACCTGGAGCGTCTGCAGGCATGGAGCCCGCCCCTCAGTTCCCTGTGGCCGCAGTTCGCCGTTCCCAGCCAATGGGAGCTGCGGGAAGTGGCCATTGGCTGGGAACGGCGAACCGCAGCCACAGGGAGCTGAGGGGCTCCGTGCCCGTGAACTCTCCAGGTAAACAAAACGTTCCGACCCGCCAGCAGCTTACCCTGATGGGCCGGGAGCCAAACTTTGCCAACCCCTGAAATATAGGGTCGGCTTATGAAATGGTCATACAGTTTTTACTATTTTTACCTATCCATCTTGGGGGGTCGGCTTATAAACAAATGGGCTAATGAACAAGTACATACGGTAAGTAGGAAAAAATAGACGAACTCTTAAAATACAAGACGACCCTAACAAGAAATGAGGGGAAAGGAAAAAAGAAAAAATGGCCAATGCAAGCAGGAGATCTCTAAATCTGGGGTTCTCAAACTGGGGGTCATGACCCCTCAGGGGGCCGCGAGGTTATTTACATGGGGGCGTCACGAGCTGTCAGCCTCCACCCCAAACCCTTCTTCACCTCCAGCATTTATAATAGTGTTAAATATACAAAAAAGTGTTTTTAATTTGTGGGGGGGGGGGGGGGGGCACACAGAGGCTTGCTGTGTGAAAGAGTCACCAGTACAAAAGTTTGAGAACCACTGTTCTAAATAGAAAAATCTGTGAGGTATCTTCATGCTAAGACACCTACTTATGAGATCAAGGTGATGAGCCCTTGTAAATATATTTGAAGTCAGTAAGGTAGGTGGGTGCGAAGCATTTCTGAAAATCAGCCCCAAAATTTAATTTGTGCATACAGAATACATATCACTTACTATTTTTCTTTCCCTTTATACTTAGCTGGATGTCATAATAATCCTCTATTCGTTCAGACCGATAGTCTACATGTTTGCACTGAATGTAAGACTGCAAACAAAAACAAAGATAGGATTTCAATATGTATAAATAACAGAATTATTTGTAAAAAATTGTTAACTGACTAAATACATACCACCATCTTTCCTCTGAATAATTTAGGGATAGTGCCCTCTACACACGTGCCTTTCATTTTATTTTCCACATTATCAAGCAACTGAAAGAAATTAGATTTGCACTGTTATACAGACTGAACTACCTTTTTCTGAATTTGTTTACTTAAAGTATATAATTTTAATTTAATGATGAAACTTTGGGGACTTCACTTTTTCTTGTGCTACTCATGTGATCATGAAATATTAATCACTTGACATTGGCTTCTCCTTTCTGTTAATCCTTTAAGTCCTCCTTTCCCCCCAAATCCTTCCAGGGCTAGCCCCATGCCATTTCCCCATAGATTTGAAAAGCTTTGCAAAAGTCTGTGGTGGTCTAGAACAGCAGGATAAACTCCACAAGCAGAGTAGCTTCAAACTCTTCCTGGAAGGTGGAAAATGACTATATCACTGGCAATGCATGCAATCTCCAACTGCTTATGGAACAGAAACGGATCTTCCTTCTCAGTAAACAAAAAAGTAACAAAACAAAAAAGAGCAGTCATAATGAGGCTACCGTAAAGGTGACCTGCAAAAGATTTTTTTTTAAACTGGGCTTGTGCCTTTTAGAAATATTAGGAATGTAAAGTCTGGACTTCCCTGGTTTTGTTAGAGGACCCCTGTGAACATTTTTCATTTAATTGAAGGAGCAAAGATGCTGAATCTTAACAGATTTCTATCCACAATGTTAGTCATTGAAGTTGTATAGCTTTCCCCAAATGCAAACATAAAACAGAGTTTTAAATAGGCTACAAATACCTTTCCCCTCATAAGTAAACTAATTTGTTTAGCTCTTGTGTTGTCACCATTTAACTAACTCTGCAGTCAGTCTTTCAACCCAGAAAGAACCTGAATTTCTAATTTAAAACAAGGGGAGAGAGAAACTATTCAAAAAAGCACCAAATTCACTCCCACCATCTTTATTCATCAAAGAAACAAGGGCGTAAATCCAGTTGTTACATTCCTTTCCAAGCCACCTTTAAATGGCAATTCTCCAATGCGACCTTACAAGGAGAGTCAGCACATTTGAAAAGTTTTCTATATTTTGTTTCTAAACTTTGCTTTCCCCTACAAATTGTGTCCCCCTATCCCCCGGTCCATAAATATAAAGGGCCACATAAAGCTCATGCTATATTTAGAAAGGAAGATACCATGTAAAATGGAACTCTCTAAGCCTTGGTTTACTCTAATATAAAGAATTAATTTCAGTATTAATAGGAATACCTGCCAGCAGGCAACACCATGTATATATGCAGATATCAACAAGAGATGCTGGAAACTTACCACTCGACATAATTCCTGAACATCATGTTGCATGAAACTGTCTAAAGTTTCCCACCTTTATAAGACAAACAAGTAATAACATCACTATATTATTAAAGTGCAGAAATCCAGCATTTAAAAAAAATATTCTGATAAATCAATTTTAGAATAAGAGTTTAAATAAACAATCAGATAAAGGAAGATCTGAAACTGGCATCCTGAATAATTCCACTTTCAAAACCAGATAGACTGGAAAAATGCTCCCTTTTTGTTACAAAAATACTCCATCGGGTATTTCACTCAAGTGTCTTCTACAAAGGTAAACATCTGCTGTTCCTGTCTTAAAATTACCAGCGCTCTTAGCACTTAATATCTACATCTTATTCTACTTTCTCTTGTTTTAAGATTGGTGAGGGTCTGGACATAAGAGGATATTTGTAAAAAATTCACTGACAGTGAATTACTTTTTCTCTGAAAAGAAGTCACTTTTAGAGATTCTTTTGCAGACCGCACATCTAGACATATATCAAAGGACAGACATTAAGACTGGAATTTTGAAAGTACTCTGTGTTGGCCTAACTCTGCTCCCATTGACACCAAACATAAAACAGATGGAAGCAGAGTTAAGTCAAAACTGTGCACTTTTGAAAATCCACCTTAAAATATCACAACTTCTTTACTAGTTTTACTTTAAAGTAGAGGAAACATGGAACAACTTGTAGTTTTAACAATTTCAGAATAATATACCGCTGTATACTTCTATACCCCTCTACCCAAATATCTCAAAGAACTTTACAAAGATTAAATTAAAGATGAAGTTAACTGAGATACAAAGAGGTTAAGTGACTTGCCCAAGGCCATATGGGAAATATGTTGCATACTTAAGACCTGAAAACAGATTTCTTGCCTTCAAGTTCTGGGCTTTAGCCACTAGTCAAATTAAAGGCAAGTGAAATAGAAAAGGATTAATTACATCTCTCTATATATCTGATTACTGTGTAACATTAAAATGAATAATGCAACACAAATAGATGTTACAAATTAAGAACTAATGGGCAGTACTGGCTTCTCAGGTCAAAGACAACACTTGCTACAGTGGAAAGTCAAACCTAGATTCTGCAGAATTACCACACCGCACCTTAAAGTGGGTGGAAGAGAGGGAAAAGTGCCTTATGGACAGGAGTGGGAGTGAGGCTCAGAAGCTGCTGCAAAAAGGGGGAGTGGAGTCAGCAAGGCTGACTCATTCCCAGGGACCCCCCCAAGAAGGTGGAGAGAGAAAAGTGAGTGGCTCTAATACATGCTTTGCCTGTCCCCAAATACTTCAGAGTCCCCTCTGCTTCACGTGCCCACACTGGAGCAGAGCTTCTAGACTTCAGAAGTGGAGGGTTAGGTAGCAAGTACTCTCCAGGTCAGAATTCCCTTTGAACTTGGTGGAAATCCACTACAAAGTCACAGTTGGCATAAAAAGCAAAAATTCCCTCTATTACATTGCCTTAAAGAGGAATGTTATAAACACCATACTAAACTTAATTGACCTTATAAGAAAGAAGCAAACCAAAGCTGATAGCTAGTGTTAGAAACAAAATGAGCCATATCTAAGTGCTTATGTTGCAGCCAACATCACAGTATTTGAGCGACCAAGTCTGTTACCAGAAGCAGTGACCCTCCAGATGGCAATTTTTCAAACTTAACCCCTGCGCCTCAGTAGCAGTGGCAGATTAATGCATGGTCCTACAGAGCCCATGCCAATTTGGGGGCCTCCCACAGAGCGCGAGAACCTGTGTAGAATTTTTTGTGGAGGGAGTCCACCAGCATTGTGGCCCCACCCCCTGCTCCTGGTCTTCCCCCCAAAGCCCTGCCCCCTCTGCTCCTCTCCCCCATCCCCACCCCTGGGCAGGCCAGAAGCTGGAGCTGGGCTGTGGTAAGAGCCACCCAGGGAGCCTGGGGCTGCTGTGGGGAGCCCTGGACCCTTCACCTGCCCTGGGCAGAGGGTCAGGGTGCCAGAGAACAGCCCCCCGGCCCATGACTCTATCCCCGGCATTTTGATTTATGTCACAAGAAACAGTGTGGTCAGGGACCTCAGTTTCCTTCAGTAATGTTGTTAAGTGATGAAAATGTGCTGTGGGCTACCATCAGAGATGCAGCTACCTGAAAAGATACTTTAATATCTGAACCTATTTTAAAAGCCACAGATGCTTCTATTTGAATGGGCAATCTAGAAAGCAATAAAGCAAGAAACTAGTTGGCTAATACAATGTAAAACAAGGAAAATTAATCTCAATTTCTTTATACCATAACTACAAATATGGTCCCAACACACTGAAAGAAGCCATAATTGTGACGTAAATGCACAAGCACAAAGCAGCAGACTAAAAGGTTTCTGCTGGATTTTGACCTCTAACTTCCATGTGTAGACAAATCTCTAATCTGGAATAAGGTAGGGTATGAATTTAAAGAAGATTATCTACTTCTGATCAACTCCATTTGTGGATGCTCTTATTCTGGAATAAGTGTGCGCCTAATTGTGAATTATTTTAATTCACTACCAAAGTGGATTTAGGGTAGATATATTTAGGATAATCTTAGATTTAAAATTATAATTTGTCAGAACATATTACAACATGGTACTAGACTGAAAAGACATTAGAAACTGTTTACTGAGGGGGACAAAAATCAAAGAGAAGGAACTAGAAAGGGGTGGATACAAATAAGGTAATTTGTATGATGTCGCACATCTACTCTGTGCCATAGAGATACATATTTCATGTTTTAAATCACAAAACAGGATATAGTGAGACGCGACAGAAATGGGATGTTGGTACTGCATGTGTGCTCTGTACATGTTAAAAACCTTATCTTGGTCACAAGTAAGTTTTACAATGGTCATCAATGCAGAGTCACTAAAGGTTTAGAAAGACATTATTATTATTTTTCATTATATGATATAGATTTGATAAAAAGGGTACCTGTCCAAGGCCCAATATGCCATTTACAATTTTAAGTACACAACTCCACTCTGTATTCTGTTTAGCCAAATGCATCATCCACTAGATAAATTATAAAACCAGATCTTTATTGCTGTAGATGCTGATGGTTACATACAAAGAAACATTTGATTTTCAGTTCAGCTGACCTCAGTGCTGTCAGTTAGAAAAATGTGATTTTTTGGTAAACTAAGAAATATTAATAAAAGTCATATTAGGAAAGAATAACCATGGAGCGCTATCAGATTATTTTCTATAACTCTCTAAGCTATCCTTAATTTATTTTTACACGAAGCGAAGTACTTTTTAGCAGAAATGTGGAAAATTTTTATTAAGAACTTTGCTACATTCTAAAAAATATTTTAAATTTCTGACACTTACCCAAAGGATTTTGTTAGCTTTTTAGTTCCTACTGGTTTGTCACTGTGCTGAAGTTCATAGAATACTCTCTGCAATGCTAAAGGAACACTTTTGGATGAGTCATCTCCTTCTGTGGGCATCATGTACACAGCCTACAAAATATTTAGTTCAATTAGTACTTAAGAAAATGTGTTTCCTGCTCATATTGTTCAAGTCATCACTTGTTCCTCAGATTTGTTTCGTAGACCTAATCAATTAACACAGCAGAATAATTTGACACAAATTTCCTACTGTGGTTTATTGTGAAGACTATTACTTACCTGTATTTGTGGTTCTCCAAAGCACAGTAGAAAAAGAAAATCAATTGATTATGCTCACTATAAACTCTTCTAATCATTTATAATTATTTTAAAAAGGAAATATGCTAAAGAGTTCAATAATTCCTTCAAACAATGACCATGCACTCTATGGGTATGCAATCATCACAGTAGGATTTGACATATACTGTACAATACTACAGCCTATTTGAAAAATGACTTTTTTTTCCAATTTGATTGTATACGTTTGAAAACTATGTGAAGGTAGAAAGGACAAAAATAAAAGCGTGTGTACAGTGGAGGCTTTGGGGATCAGTGCGAGATCCATTCTTATTTAACATCTTCATTAATCGTCTGGAAGAGGGTCTGAACAACATGCTAACTAATTTCACTGATTACTCAAAACTTGGAAGGGTCAAGGACAACAGAGAAATTATAAAAAGGAACCAAAAAGGATTAGGAAATATGGGCAGGCAATGCAATTCAGTTTAGAAAAATGTAAAGTACTCAGGGAAAGATAACTCCCAAATGCAGATATTTAACGGGGGAAACAAACTTAAGAAGCATTAATGTTAACAGAGAATAGTGGCAATAGCAGAGAGCAAATTAAACAAGAGCTTGTAATAGGTTAGGGACACAAAAAAAGCAATTTTGGGCAGAAAAATGAAGAAACATCACCTCAAGAAGCAGGTAGATGATGTACTGCCCAGAAGTGAATGCAGTCTAATAAAAAGATGTAGGGTCTTGTGATTAAGGCACTGAACCAGGACTGAGAAAATCTGGTTCAATTCCTGGTTCTGCCACAGACTTCCTGAGAGACCTCGGGCAAGCCACTTAATCTATCCTGTGTCTCAGCTCTGCATATGTAAAATGGGGCTAATAATATTTCCATATATAACTAAAGAGTTGGCAAGGCAAATTCATTAATATTTGTGATGCGCTCAGATACAGTGGTGAGGGGATCCAGACTAAAAAAATTTTATAGATTTGATTGATACAGACAAAATAAGGAAGTCTAGAAAAGAGCAACAAAAATTGTTTAAGAGTTGAGGGACCAATTAAAAAGATTAGAAGATCTGAGGAGATAACAGCTACAGGGAGGAGCCCAACAACAGTCTTCAAATATACATAAAAAGGTAAATGTTTAGCGGGACCAGGAATTTAACATGGTACAATGAGGAGAGTAGCAGTAGAATAACTAAAGTAATGGGATAAAAATAATACAGGAAAATATTCCTGAATTCTGGAAAACTTCTGGACAGTGAATCTATTAGACTTTGGAATAGTCTCCACAAGAAAGTGAAAGTCCTACCATACTGGATACAAGAAATGATATTACGGATAAAAATTACGGACAAGTAGGCAACAGTATAAATATGCATCATGATTCCACACTATCATGTCCCTCTTCCAGTTCTGATTTACACGATCTGAGTGTATGGAAGGTGACAACTCACTAATTAAACTCCGTATCATAAGGCAACTAGATGTAAAACAGCATTCTGATGGTAAAGAGGGACTATTGGCACCTTTGTACGGTAAACACAAAATTACTTAGCTACTTCAAACAAGATGACTAGTTATTCTGCTTTCCTTTTTCTTAACTGATTTCTCAAATTTGAATTAGCTTTCCCAAATGAAGAAAATATTCTTTCCAAACCTGCTGCTGAAGACAAAAAATCAAGAATAGTAGTTCAAAACATTTTGCATCCAGTTACTTCCACCAATTCAGTAGTTCAATCTTCTTTATAAAACTCTGAGAATGAAACATGTATTTTGGGAATAGCTGTGCTCCAAACTTGATAGTAATTAGCACTAGTATATGCCCAGCTCATAGCACCTAGAATTTTCTGGAAGAGTATCTATCTAGGTATTTATACTACACTTTTCATGTTGGTACCAGAGTGCCTCACAAAGTAATCCCAGAGAGAGAAGGTTCTGGGCAGCGTTTCTCTACACTCATCACTCAACCAAAAAGCCGTATTTTCTAGAAGCATTAACCCTGCTGTTCTGTCCAAATTCCAATTCAGATATCAGTAGCCAGAATTCTCCCTCCATTTTCAACTGCAGAAGATGTTTTTCAGTTTAATGCTGAGAGCAGAGAGAGCTCAGCACCTTGCAGGTTCAGTCCATATAATTTATGTCACCTTGTTATAAGTCAATCTACCCTGGGCTAAGGTAGTAAAAGAAACAGATCCAGGATCTTGAGTCTTACATATTACAGGCACATAATATTAGCAGTGATTCATGACACTTTTTTAATGTCTACGAAAACCTCCTTCTCACAAAGAACACATAGAAAACTGGTGGATTGACACCACTCACACTGTTTAACCAAAATAAAATGTCTATATAAAACACAATTTTATCAAATGCAGTGCACACAAATATAAGATAAATCACCAGAACTAGGTTATCAAAACATGTTTTGGGGAAAAAATATCAATATAAACACACACAATATTTAGACGGGCAGACAGTGTGTGTGTATATTTTCCCCCAAAAAAGTGCATACTAGGGATTCCACAACCTATCCCAGTACTTAAATATCCTTAGAGTTAAGAAAATCTTTCTAATATCTAACCTAAATCTCTCTTGCTGCAGATTAAGCCAATTACTTCTTGCCCTACCTTCAGTGGTCAAGGAGAACAATTTATCACCATCCGCTTTGTAACAATCCTGAACATATCTGAAGACTGCTATCAGGTCCAGTCTTTTCTCAAGACTAAATATGCCCAGGTTTTTTAAATCTTTCCTCACAGGTCAGGTTTTCTAAGACTTATCATTTTTGTTGCTCTCCTCTAGGCTCGCTCCAGTTTGTTCACATCTTTCTTGAAGTGTGGCGCCCAAAATTGGACATAATACTCCAGAGTAGGCCTCATCAGTGCCAAATAAACTGGGACAGTTACTTCCTGTGTCATACATACAACACGCCTGTTTACACCCCACAATGATACTCGCCCTTCTTACAACTGCATCATATTGTTTAATTGTATTCAATTTGCCATCCACTATAACCCTAGATCGTTTTCTGCAGTACTACTGCCTAGTTAGTTATTTGCTATTTTGTATTTGTGCTCTTGATTTTTTTCCTTCTTGGGTATAATATTTTGCATTTGTCTTTATTAAATTTCATTGTGTTGATTTCAAACCAATTCTCAAATGTGTCACGGTCCTTTTGAATTTTAATTCTGTCCTTCGAAGTCCTAGCAACCCCTCCCAGCTTAGCGTCATCCACAAAATTTATAAGCACATATTCCACTCCATTATCCAAGTCATTAAGGAAATTATTGACTAGTAAGGACCCAGGACAGACCATTGCAGGACACTACTAGGTAAAGCCTCTGAGCTTGACAGTGAATAATTGATAACTATACTTTAAGAATGGTTTTTGGGTTTTTTCCAATCAATTGTGGAGCCATCTTCCAGAAATTTCATCTAGACCACATTTCCCTAGTTTGCTTATGAAAACGTTATGTGGGACTGTGCCAGACAACTTACTAAAATTAAGATACATCATGTCTACTATTTCCCCCTATCCATCGGCCAATAACCCTCTCAAAGAAGAAAACTAAGTTGGTTGGGCACGATTTGTTCTTGACAAACCCATGTTGACTAATACATACCCCCCTATTATCCTCTAGATGCTTACAAATTTATTGTTTAATAATTTGTTCCAGTATCTTTTCAATAACTTAAGTTAGACTGGTCTAATTCTCTGTGTCCTCTTTGTTTCTCTTTTTAAAAGATAGGTACTATGTTTACCTTTCTCCAGTCCTCAAGGACCACACCTGTCTTCCATGTTTTTGAAGATGATTGCTTCAGCTAGTTCCTTAAGTACCCTAAGGTGAATCTTAGGCCCTGCTGACTTGAATACATCTAACTTACCTAAATATTCTTTAACCTGTTCTTTCCCTATTCTGGTTTGTTTTCCTTCTTCCTTGTTGTTAATATTAATTGTATTAAGTATGTAGTCACAATTCACCTTTTTAGTGAAGACTGAAGCTATTATTTCTATCCTTCATTCACATCAGGATAGTTTCCTGTTGTACCTTTAATATTGCCTCTGAGAAACTGCCAGCCCTCCTATACTCCTTTTTCCTTGGGACCTTACCAGTCAGTTTTCTGAGTTTGTTAAAATTTGCTTTTCTGAAGTCCATCATCCTCATTCTGCTGCTCACTCCTTCCATTCCTTAGAATCCTGAAATCTATTACTTCATTATCACTTTTGCCCAACTTGCCCTCTACCTTCAGATTCGCAACCAATTCCTTTCTGTTAGTCAAAATCAAGTCTAATACATATATATATATATATACACACACACATACTTTTACTATATATAAATACAAACACAGGTATGAAAATATCAGACTTACGCATGAAAATTTCCATCTCCCTGATAAGTCAAAATTATCAACAATAGGCTTCAAAGCAAAAGACGATTGTCCTGATTTTCAATAGTGCTGAGTACCCCAAAATCAATAGGAACTGTGTGCTCAGCCCTTGTGAAAAATCAAGCTCTGTATATTTATTTCACATTCCATTTTCAGAGGCATCTATGCAAAGCAATTAGTTCCTTTTTATATATCCAATCATTATACTGATTGATAAATTTGAAATAAACTCAAATAGCCATTGACTAAATACATTAGTATATACACCGTTAAATGCTAAATGTTTCTATTAGACACACAAAGTGGGTGAGATAATATCTTATTTGATCAACTTCTGTTCGTGAAAAAGACAAGCCGCCCACAGAGCTCTTCTTTAGCTACACAAATCTGACTTGACGAGCAGCGCTGTGTAGCTTGAAAGGTTGTCTCTTTCACCAAACAAAGCTGGACCTCATCCCCCTTGTCTCTTTAATGTTCTGAGACCAACACAGCCACACCACCACTGCAAACAACAAATGTTTCTATTGTATGTTATCACAAAGTGATATTTAATTTATATGCTTCCCTTGCTTTTCCCCCCTGCTTGTGTAATTTAGTGTAAATCAGCCAATTACTCAAAGTTCAGTCTGAATTTCCAACCAAGATAAACAATTTATATAATATCTTCCCTTGTAAACCATCTCACTGAAATGTCCAGTCCACCCAAAACTGAAAAACTTGTCTCAAGATCAAGACATAAAGCAATTAAATACATTTGGCAAAACAACAATCTCAAATTAACACCTGAGATGTTCCCCCTCTGGGGATGAATGCAAGAGAATAGTAAAGACATGTGGGGACAAAGTCTGAAAAGAAGAGGCACATAATCAGGCACTATGCAGAACACACACAAAGAGGAACAAGATAAACTTGTACAAGCAAGACAGTGTTAAAGGAAAGTTTAAATCCATTGCTTAACAGAGGAATAGCAAACACCATGACAAGAAGGGGGAGGAAATACTTCACCCTTTTTTGTGAAATCTCAGGCAAAGTAACTACTGAGTAACAGAATACACTGGATGATGACAAGGAAAGGGAGAGGTCAAAGCAGAGCCAGATCAGGAAGGAACAAACCTAAATAACTTTACATGAAATTACAAACATCTGTCTAAGGCCCTAAGGCGTGATCAAGAGAATTAGCACAAAGCTTGAAAAAATTACCATATACGCTCTAGCTGGAGGACTAAACCTACTAGCTAGAAGCAGAGATGGAACACTGGGGTGGAGAGGCTCCAACCAAGGGGCAAAGCCCTTGTGAGAAGCTCTGTCCCTAGGCCTTGTTTAGATTTAATCAGACACCTCCCAGCCACAGGCCAATACAAAAGCTTAAAGTTCTTCTCCTTCTAATTGCTATAGGAGAGGAAGTGCCTTGGTTCCTTCCCACACCTTCTTAACCTCATGGCTGCTGTATGGGGGGGGGGGGGGAGAAAGGGTCTCTGCCATTTTAGACTGCTGTTGGGAGGAGAGAAGAAAAGGGAAGAAAAGGTCTTTTCTCCATTAGCCCTCCCCCAGACTCCATTTTCGTGTCTGATTCTCCACAAGTAACTCAAGTGCTTGGCTTTCCTAATGCTCACTGCTTTTCCAGTTGGATTACTGAGACAATTTTATTTTGTTCACAGGATTCTGAACAGCATCAGTAAAAACAAATAAAGTTCTGTTAATTTTGCCTTGCTCAGAACACTACATTGGTTTTTACTCAGTGTACATAAAAAGCTCGAAACAAATTTGCTTAGAAAATAAAAACTTGAATTCTGTAGAAATTGATTGGCTAGGTCTCCAGACTAAGAATTTGTTCTGTTCAACAATGGTAGGAAGAAGACTAGAAGAAATACAAATCTGTACCATTCACAACTATTTCAGGTTGGTTAAGCGATCTTACTCTACAGTGGGTTGAAGTCAGGACCTAAAGGAAAGAGAAGTGTCCAAGAGATTCCAAGGCCATTGTGGATAGTGGCCACTAAGTAGCAGGCCAAGAGCCCCTATACTTCTCTTCCTGCTACAGGTGATCTCTGAGTCCTGCCAAGGAACGTCAACATGCTATGACACTTATGATAGCTGAGAAGCTGGTACTGTCCCCAGTGCAGACATAGGCCTCCTGGCTTGCTCCATCAGGTTCTGCTTGCATCTTAAATCCCTTGCCACCTGTGTCATGTTCTTAGAGATGGAACCCCTGTCCTTAATATACCCCTCTCCAAGGCACAATAAACACTGCATGCAGGGATCACTATTCAGTATAGCCCCTCCACATGACAGGCAATGTTCAAATCCTGGTGAAGGCATTCCACCAGAAAACTACAGCTAAATAACCGAACTAACCAACCTAAGGTACCACTAATAAACACCTTAGTGAACTATTTGCAAGAAGGTCTCAATGACAGAGGGAAAAGGGGCAGTGTGAAGAAACACCACCTAGAGTGATCCGACTCTAGCCAAGGGCTGTGAGAAGTAACGGATGGGGCTTGGGGCAGAGCTGCCCTTCTGGAGCTAGGGCAGGGGCTATAAAGCAAAGGGTGTGAGTGCCATCTCTGCAGGTACTGCTAGGCAAATTTCTCTGGCTCTGATGCGCACACACGCCTTAGTGGAACACCTATCTGCAGCCACTCAAAGATGATAAATTAACAGGTGTATCATGCAAAAACAATCCAGGTATTTAGAGGCATGTGTTCTATTTTTGGTACTATGTTTCAGAACAAGCAGCACAGTGCAGAAATAAAGGAGAGAGAAACAAAACCACAGAAAGCATAGTGGGGTCCTGGTCCATCACTAGGGCTCCTGGGCACTATGGTAATACTAATATTAATAGCAATTAAAAGACTGGAAAATAGGCCATACCATAAAGGAAAAACTGAGCTGCCAAGAGAGAATATGGAATCTCCCATCATTGGAGATATTCGAAGTTAGAGCAGACACTTTTTTGTGGATTGTTGAAGAATAATAATTTTAAAAATAAAATAAAATAAAAAAAAAATCATGCCCTCGAGTGGTAGGATATACTAAAATCAATGGAGACCTTCCCTGGATCAAATGATTTTGAAAGTCAAGATTTCTTAATGCAAATGCCCTCTTCTGACTAGCAGGGGTTTAACACGAATTTATTTAGCAAGTAAAAAAAAAAAAGTAAGGTGTTGTTATCCCAGGCACTATTTCACTATACTAGGATTACATGCTACATAGCATTTCCATGTTGCTTTCTTGAGATATTTATAAGAACAAATATTTTGCTAGCAAGAGCTAGTTTTCTTTTGATAAGACATTTTAGAATATACAAGGAGACATGCAAAAAGAAAATAAAGCATGTAAGCAAAAATAATGCACTGAAGTCAAAATTAAATTATGTTTAAACCACCCAAAATACAAGTCAATACTGCTTTAGTACCACCATTACGTAAGGGAAGATACTGGCTGTAACTACCAATAATTTTACTGCACTATATATAAAAAAACAGGAAGCATAAATGAACACACAAGCAACACTGGAAAATAAATATGTGTAACTTGTGAAGCAAAACAGAAAAGATGACTATAAACTGTTTTAAATGGCCAAGTCATTGACAGATATATAGACTTTACAAGGTGTGCATCTCTATCTATCGGTAGATAGCCAACAGATTGAAAATTAAGAGTTGAAAATTATTCCTTTACCTTGCCTGCTGCAAAGGGCTAAATTAAAGTATCCTTTTCCCGAAACAATTTTTGGCATCACTAACAAACCAAGCAGTGCAGCAACAGACCCTTAACTCAGGCTTTGGCATGTACAAAGGTATTTAGCTTATTTTTCAAAAAACAAAAAAACAATAAACCCATGTATAACACACCTAAGTATTAAGACAAGTTCTCAGATCTGGTCTGATACAAGGTGTACATCATGGCATAAGCCATGTAGTCCACTAAAACTGGATTTCTATTACCAGAAGTTAATTAAATTGCAATTTATCAGGTTTTGAGTACACTAACTACACTGATGTTGTAACTACCTTTTCTAGCTACTTGACAGAGCCATTTGTTTACTGAGTTAAAGAAAAAGGAGCTAACAGAGAGATTGAGAACCACTTTGAAAAAGCAGAATAATGACCAAATTGGGTTATTGTGCTCTGAAGTTTTACAGAATGAAGGGGAATTTTTTGAAAAGGAGGAAACAAAGAATGGTGGGGTGTGTGTGGGAAAATAGAATGGAAAGCTATTTAAAACAAAAGCTATTTTGAAATATATCATTTTTGCTATTTAAATATTTGAAATGAAATTACAATGCTATGTCTTACCTTTCGTAGTTGATTTGTGAAAAATAAAGTCTGTAACAAACTGTTCATGTAACAGGTTGCTCCCTGGTTCTTTAACCCAACATATCCCGTGTGCTTCTTTGAATCCCACCTGGAAAGCAGTTAATGGTTAAAACTACATTTGATTATACATATAAAACTTAACTATAATACAGATATATTTCTATAGAACATTTGTTTTAGGCCAGTGGTTCTCAGACTGTGGGTCGCAACCCCAAAGTGGGTCGCGATCCCTTTTTAATAGGGTCGCCACGGTTGGCTTAGATTTGCTGGGGCACAGGGTCAAAGCCCGAGTCTCACTGCCCATGCAAAGCAGTGGGGCTCAGGCTTTGGCCTCCCCATCCAGGGCGGCGGGACTAGGGTGGGCTCAGGCCCTGGGGTCGTGTAATAATTTTTGTTGTCAGTAGGGGGTCGCAGTGCAATTAAGTTTGAGAACTCCTGTTCTAGGCTAACCAGTTCTATTAACAGAAGCTTTGTGCTCCTTAGTATTACATTCTGTCTAAATAAAACAGATTACACATCACAACTGCCTGTCACCACATACTCTTAGGATTCCAATACTTCTATAAACAAAAGGGCTGTTCTTTTGTTAAACTTCCTTTTTACGATTTTCTGAAGGCTCCCAGAGTGACAAGCACTTCATTAGTTATCTGTATTTAAAATTCAATTTTTAAATTAAAATTTGCAGTTCATAGCAGACATCTTGCTGAAAAGTGGCACCCAGTAGTATAAGAACTCAGCATCAGGTAAGGCAGTTTTAAAACTTAAACAGTAAAGCAGGATTAAAACTAGGTGTTCAAACCACTGATGATGGCAACCATTCTGCATGACCGTGACATTAACACCAAGAGTGTCAAGACCACAATGGCAAAGACTGTAGGTCATTTTAAACTGAAAAATAAAATTAGTTTATACATACTGAAAAGCGTTTTGCACTAAGTGAAGTTACAGACGGTTGCATTGAGCAACATAGGTGGAGAAGCTACTGGCACAAAAATCTCTGCAGCTTTCGAAACATGGGTATATTCCCCTTGAGATGCTTCATCAATTCATTCTGAAAAAGTGCTTTGAGATCTTCTCCTGAACAGTACCATACATTACTAATAAAATTAGATACTTCAACTGAAACTCAAATGAATGTTCTAAAGGTTGACTTTTCCGTACACTTGTTTGCTATGTATTTCTGCTCAAGAGAGGTGTTTTTTTTGTTTTGTTTTTGTTTTAAGAGATACTTACGCCACTCCATGTGGAGCATCTGCTTGAACATAGACTTCAAAAGTAACCTTGTCATCCTCTATAAATCCTTTTTCAGGATCAGTAACTTCCTATAAAACAGAAATAAGAATATGCAATTTGCTGCAAAACTATCTTCTGAATCCTACAATGGGAAATGTAGTGAAAAATCCAGGCTGGATATTGCTCAGAATCTGCACATTTAAGTAAGCAACCATCTATGCAGTTCTTTTACTCAATAAGCTAAAAAATTATTGAAGGATACCAATTAATCTCTAGGACCCTGAGCTCAATATATAGATAATTTTAAAAATGTCTCAATGTAAAATCTTGTTTCTGGCTTTTATAGTTTTTGCAACAGTATTTCAACTCCCTGTGGATAACAGAATCAGTAATCAAAAGCTTTGTTTTGACTTAAAGCAGTACATTTAGACAACTATTCCAAGCAAAAGAGAAGAATTAAGGCCCCAGACTTCCATAATGCTTAAAAAGCTGTCTCAATTTAAGATGAACATTAAAAGTAGTATTAATTTAAAATGTCTGTACACATGCAGAGAACATGGGAAATGAGCAAGAAAACCTAGGCTGCTCTTAAATGACAGTGATTGTGACCAACAAGATTTAAAAGAAACTTGGTGGAACAATCTTTATTAAGTGAAATATCAGTAAAGATGGGTCAATGGAGGAATGATGGAATATTTATATGGGTTATTAAGTCCAGGTAAAATAGCTAAAAGGAATCTGCACTAGGATGCGCAATACATTAGCACTTAAAGGTATCTTCAGTATGAAACCTACTGATACCACACGCATCATTCAGACACTAAAACAACACTTGTAGGAAGAAATTTATAAATAAAGGTATCTAAGGCAGTATTAGAAGATCAAGTGCATATACTGGACTGACCTCCCAACCCAGTAATAGCCCATTATTATAAAACTAATATATTGTTACTTACACTCCATGCCATAAAGTTGGAAAAGCCCCAGTCATTCTCCTTATGAAAGAACAAGTGACTAATACGACGACTGAATGATTTTTCATCGTCCTTGTAATTTATTATCTTGAGAACTGCCTGTGCATGGCAAGACCATGACCTATAAAATTAAAAGATAACACTTGAAACAAATTTCAATTTTGTTTTCTTCAGTAATAAACACACACTTTTACAAATTTTACTTGATACACCAAGTCCGTATTTGTACACAGATGTCTAGTTCACCTTTGTTCCTCACTAGATTCTAAGGCTTGTTTAACTGCTGTGAGGAGCATTGGTAAGAACTAAATCTCCAGTTTTTGGGAGCCGCACTGTACAAAGTAATGGTTGTTAAAGAGGCCATACTTTTTTCAGGAATGTGGTTTCAGATTATGTCCCTCTCTGAGAGCAACTGCTATACACAGTCTTAACTGATTCCTCCTAGGATTTTTTTTTTAAGGATGACAGTGATTTCTCATGAGCAAGGTCAGAAGTCTTTTCAGAAAGTGTTCATTAATATTGCTAAGAAATAACAGCCAAGAGAAAAATCACTGTCTCCTGAAGTTTCTTGTCAGAAATCACTTTGGCTAACTATTCACATCAAGCATGGTATACCATACTTATGTAGGGTATGAGAGATGAAATACACTACTACTTCAAGAGAAAACGAAAACCAAGAAAACAATGTGGAAGAGTAACTGCCATCACTCAGATTGAACCAGAAGTGGTGTGTGATATCATGCAAGAATGAACCCATTGCACTTGACAGGAAACTTGCTCCTCCACAAAGCAGCATGTATCTATGCAGTCTCAGGAGACCACCCAGCAAAGAGGCAATGCTTTCACTGATTTCCCCCCCCACCCCCACGCTGCCCCTCACCCTCACCGCACACACTCTCCCTATGTCAGAAACTCAAACTCTATAAGGGGAGGTGCAACTCTCTACAAAGTTTCCCCAATAAACTGGTGGGCCTGCTACTTACAAAATCAAATATTTTGTCCAGCAACTGCCAAAAGCTGGGGAACGTTGTCTCTCTCAACACAGAGAGTATCCTGTCTTTACAAATGCAGACTTCCTTTATTAGAGTTGCAGATGAGTCGGTTTAATGTGCTTTGCCACAAATTATCTATGGGATCCTTCCCTTGGGGTGTGAGCCACTGCTTGCTGTGCCTGACAGAGGGTGATCAAACTGCCATGGCTGGTATGGATAAAACCACATATTTATGATGCCTACTCTGGAAATGACTGGGTTTCCTCTTCAGGAAGCCATTACTTTTCTTGCAGGACAGGTTCACTTTTCTTGCATGGTTCTTCCCTCCTTCTGTTCAGACTTGGGGCAGCACTGAAGGTCTGAATTCTCATGTACAGCTATATTCTGACAGGCAAAATTTATGAATATAAAAAATGCCATAGTCAATCAGACCAGTGATCCTTCTATTCTGGTATCCTGCCACTGACCGTGCGAAGCACCAGATGTTTCAGAGAAAGATGAAGGAAACGCGTGTAATGTACAATTATGAAATAACCTGCCCACATGGAAAGTTTCTTTCTAATCCCATAGGACTGTGGAAGGGCAGAAAGCCACTGTTTTAAAATATACTAGCAACAAATGCTCTTCCTGCCTAGTTTACCTAGCAACTGCTGTATCACAGAGATGGATTTATAGCTCAGATTGGTTATGGGGATATTTAGTAGTATTTTAGCATAAAATTGGGACAAATCTTCCTTTCCCAGGCCAGCAGGGTGGCAACGTTGTTGAGGCAGTGTGCTCCATCCTGACTGAGGGCTCCTCTCATTGCTCTGAGCAATCCAAGAGAAGAATGGATGAGTTCCATCAGGGATTTTTGGCCAAGTAGGCCTAAATGAAGGATCAGTGTTGGGATATGGGGATTTGAAGGTGGGAAGCAAAGAGTATATGAGAAGCAGAAAGATCTTCAGAGACCAAAAAGCTTGTAAACCTCCTCTCCTCTGTAGAAAAAACTAGATTAAATAATTTTACCAGATCTTGGTCTTGCAATACAATTAAATAATGCCATATATGAGTTTGTATATTAATTATTTAAAGGGTCTTACGTGGAATCAGATTCAGCATTGCACTGAAGAAAGAATCCTACACTTTTTTGGTGTGGTCTGTCTGGGTACAGTCGTGGCATCACCATAATCTTCCATGGCAAATTCCGTACAAAGCAAGGAGGACTGAGCACTGACTCACTGAGCCTGTTGAAACGCTCAACTGTAAACTGAAACGTTGCTTCTGATCGCCAACTTGTGTCTGTAAAACAAAAATATAAGACAACTAAAATGAAAGTTAATAATGTGAAGATATTCTTCACCCCACAATACACATTTCAAAAATACAGAACAAGGCGTGCATAAAGAAAAGTTTAACAAATCAATAAAAATGTGTAACATTTTAAATAGTCACAAAGACTGTATTGTTAAATAACCTGGTCCCCGGCAGCACCTGCATATAAACTCTATCGTTCCCAAGTGTGTAAGTGATCTTAAAGTACCTGTTCTTATATTACATTTCTTCGAATAATTCCTACATCTTGATGACTTTTCCTCTGGACAGAAAGGCTTTTCCTTTCACTAGGATGGCATATAACAGTTGAATCAAACTGTTGCTAACCCATTGATCCTCAGAGAAACTATAGTAGAACCTCAGAGTTACGAACTGACCAGTCAACCACACAACTCTTTTGGAACCAGAAGTACGCAATCAGGCAGTAGCAGAAAATCAAAATAGCAAATACAGTACAGTACTGTGTTAAATGTAAACTACTAAAAATTATAGGAAAGTTTTAATTTTTTTTTTTTTAAAACAAAGTAAGGTCACAGTTTCTGTGCTTGTTTCATTTAAATTAAGGTGGTTAAAAGCAGCATTTTTCTTCTGCATAGTAAAGTTACAAACCTGTTGTAAGTCAATGTTCACTTGTAAACTTTTCAAAGAACCACCATAACATTTGGTTCAGAGTTATGAACATTGAGTTACAAATAGAATAACCTCTATTCCCAAAGTGTTTGTAACTCTGAGGTTCTACTGTAAGACATTACTAATGACCTCTTTGGCTAACTGATATTAATAGATCATCTAGTATATGAAAGTAACACACATTCCTGGGATTTTCAGTCTCACCAGTGTCTTTGAGAATGCTGCAGAAAGTCTAAACAACAGAGTCCTGAAATAAAACTCTTTTTGGTAGATGAGTCACATATTTTCTGTGTAGCTCTTATTCTAGAATGTGTAAAAGAATGCCTCTCAGCTTGGTCAATATCATGTAATGCCCCTGATTTATGAGAGCAGGACAGAGCTTTTGTATCATGAAGCTAGTTTTCCCTCACACATTTATTCTGTCCTTTCAAGTCCAGGACAACACTTACTTCACACACTTTTTATTAGTAGAAAATAAGAGTAAAATCTTCTTGAAGAAGTCTACATCTCTACACCTGAGGTGTTTGAGAAGAATCAGCTGCATTGCCCATGTTTTATTATACCCAGTAATTAATGCAGGTGAGGGAGACTGATAACAAAAGACAGAGATTTTATTAGGAAATATCCTTAATGTACAAACTGCTGGCATTTATTTTATTTGTTGCATTTGTCCATGCTTATAGTTAAAAGATTATTCTTCCCTGCCTTCAGAACTGTTTCCTATAGCATTCACGCAAATTTAAAGCTATTCTAACTGAAGAGGAAGTAGTTTATCTAAGTATCGGCCTTCCTTATCAGCCATGGTCACAATTAGCCTCTTTTAAACCTGACTCTCATATGTACATAGCAGAATAAATCAAGCAAAAGAAAGGTATAATTTTATATAAACTTTTTGAATCCCTTTTGTGCTATTTGGCTAAAGAACAAGAATATTTATTCCCCTCTGTCTGCAGCCTGTGCTACCATTTTCTCTAAGGCAATACTAAATAACCCTTTACTACCACTGGTAACAGTCATTTGACATAACTACCAGCCAGTTATGGTTTCAGCCAAAATGCTCTCTCTTCTTGCCACCACACAGAGCACAACTCTTTAATGTGGTCAGTATCCAAACCATTAAAGGTTTTATAAGTCAAAACAAAATCTTGAATTGCACTCAGATGAATCAGAAATCAAGCAGAGAATGCATGTAATATGCACCCAAAAGGAAATACCTCTAAATAAGCCGACAGTTGCATTTTGCACTAGCCGAAGTTCCCAACTAGTTCCCGCAAACAGAACATTTGATGTTATAAAGGTTTGGATCACCAGAATGAGGTCCACTTCCAAGTAGTGTCACCACTGTGTAAAACTTATAAAAGTTGTCTAAAGCTGCTACTTGACTACTTAGCAAAACACCTGGGGATCCCAATGTACACTCTACTGGAAATGCCTGCTGGGACAGCTGCAAGTACAGTGTAAAGTAATTTAATGCACTGTATTTCTCATAATAAGTGGTGCATGATACATTTTAAAGATCATGCATAATACCACTCTCTGGAAAGATTTAAAATGAACAGGCATTTACAACATGCCTATTTTTAATGCGGATAGTTTTTGGGATCCCCACTCTTGAAGAATGACTACTCTAAAAGGGAATTCCCATACAGAAATTTAGATATTGTTTTATTTTCTCCATGGAGAAGCAATAACCCTTTACCTGAAATAACATCATTATTAGAATTTTTTTTACATCAGTTTTACTAGAGCAGCACCCAGATGCCCTAATCATGATCATGGTACCACTGTGCTGGGCACTCTACAAATATAAAATAAACGACAAGTTCTGTTGCCAATGATACTTTCATGTCATATTTACTTACCATCTTCCATGTCTTCTTCTGTGTTGTTGTGTCCATCGGCCATAGCTACATTCCCATTGATGACAGGATTTTGAGTAATTCTTGGTGGATCATCTGTATCTCCAGCTAATAAGAAAAAAAAAATTATCAGTGACTTAATGCTTGTTTACATGGGAAAATTTCAAAATGACAAACATTTTCTGGTATAAAGAATACCAGAAAAAGGCACTCTTATTCCGTATTCTTACTCCTGAATAAGTGTGTCCACACACACAGTCATAGCTATAATTATACCACTATAATTCTGCTGGTAAATTTCCTTGTGTAGGCAAACCCTTACTGGTTAAGTGTCATACTAATGCAGAACAGACTTAAAATTATAATTTCATTCCTAACAGATATATGTACTTTCCTATCTTGCATTAGTAGTCCAGACTGAGAGTTTTATTAAATACAATACATATATATTTAACAATTTCTAAATGACTATTCTTAGGTCCTTTCAAACTGCATACAGTTAGAACTGAAGTAATACTGATTAATCGATTAACAGACAAATTAATTTAGTCTAAGACTGGCTGAATAAGCAGTCTTACTGATTGCCTTTTAAAGGAAAAGCAAGAACTATAGCACATGTAAGAGCAAAAACTTAGGACATTTCATTAACAAATATTTAAAACTATCCCTTTGCCAACTTTCTCATTACCATTGCTAACTTGTGCTAATATAGCTGTTTGAACATATACAGAGAATTTATGCACCTAAAAAATAAGGTTCATGACGTATAAGAAGTTTGACTTGAAAAATGCATGCCTTCTGATAAGATATACCAACACACGCTCACAACACTGTTTTCACTCCTTTCCCTCCATAACATCTCCCCAACTCCCATATGGATCACTCACACATGCTAACAGTTCACACAGAAAACATTAACCTTCTCTCTCTCAGACATGAACCATGAAAATCAGATCCAAGCGAGCAGATCCTTTTGCCTATAGGGAGGCCCACTAACTTCAGTAAGACACTAGGCAGGCATAAGTCTCTCTTTTGGGCAGATCTATTGCAGGATCAAGCCTACAGAGTGGCTCTAAAAGACAATGCCACACACGTGCTACAGAACAGAAATGGGGATATCAGACTTCGTATCTGAAGCTGATGATTAAGATATACATTCATATAAGTTTATTAAGTTTAGGATTATACATTTAGCTCAGTTGAGTACTAGTCCAATTAATATTTCTCTTATTATGCTGAAACATAGTTCTCAGGTCACATTTTAAAAGTTGTACAATGTATCACTATCAGAACATGGACGTTAATTAGTAGGATACATTGGAGACAGGGACTACCTATTTACAATGAAGGGTATTATTTTTATTTAATAAGCTAATTTATAATTTTAAAACTGCATTTTAAAAACATCCTTGTACAGGGATACAAAGGAATAGAGGTGCATCTTGCAGGGGGTAGCCCATCGTGAGGAAACATAGGAGTTGAACTGAATATTACAGAATAAGACGCCATGAACCAACAGCATCCAGGAGAAGGAAAACTGATTTCAAATCCAAATAGTCTGAGCTCATTAGCCTTGGAAGGCAAATAAACCAAGGTGGATCCACTGATACCTGTTCCTTGCTGGCCAGCAGGCGATGACATGGCATTCCCAAGAGCTGGTTAGGCTGTATTGATCTAACAAGCCATAAGTACATCTAAAACTCACTTGTTACAGAAACAGTACAGTAAACCAAACAGATTTAAAAAAACTAGGCCAAGCATTTATCATCAGTATATCAACAAATATTTGTGTTGCAGCTCTCACACCCATCATTATTCAGCCATTTTCCTTTGTACATGCCAGACACTGCCAATTAACATACTTAGCAAGCAGCACTATGAAATCAACAAGTCATCCTCCCTAATAAATACTGCAGAGTCCTAGCTTTAAAGAATTCAAAGAAATGCAAATGATTCAATATACATAAATGACAAAAGTTAAATATTCTAGTACTGTTTCTCTCTTGCTCAGATAGCTGTTTGTTATAGCTGCTAGAAATGGAGCAGGAAATGAAAGTCACCACATTGTTTCTTGAATAACCACCAACATGGATTTCAAAATTCCCAACCCAATTAACAAAGTATAGTGCACACTTGGCAAGCTGGTCAATTGACTGCCTGTTACCTGACCGTTGTCAAATATTCCAGGAAGAATGCCCTGATATAGGCAGCAGCCCACCTTTTTCATTGTTTCATGGTGCTATCTATAAGCAAGCCTAATTAAATGTCTTGATTACCCACTTCTCTACATTCTAATACCACCTGTTGGTGAAAAAAGTGAGCTATTTAAAGCTGAACATCTTGATTGGCTTCAATCTTCTAGAACCGTGGTTTTTAAAATTTTGTACTGGTGACCCCTTTCACATAGCAAGCCTCTGAGTGCGACCCCTTTATCAATTAAAAACATATTTTTATATATTTAACACCATTATAAATGCTGGATGTAAAGCGACCCACCATGTAATAACCTCCTGACCCCTAGTTTGAGAACCCATTCTAGAACAAACATTGTAGGTAGGTATGTCTTTGTTTGTATAACAGGACATCAATGTATGTGGGGTTTACAAAGCACATTAAGCAAATTAAAGCACACAGTCCCTGCCCCAAAGAGCTTACCATCCAAGCTTACTGATTTACCATAAAAAGTCTTAGGCCGGGTCTACACTACACAGTTAGGTCAATGTAAGGCAGCTTATGTCAACTTAATTATGTCAGCGTACACAATACAGCCATGTCCTGCTGATGTTAATGCCACCCTACACCAACATCGTAACTCCAATTCCACGAGCGGCGTAGCACTTATATCAGTGTAGTTAGGGCAATGTAGTGTCCCTGTCGGTTGTTAACTATCTTGTCAATTTCAAGGAAATTGATAAGAAAGCCAGGCAGGTAGAGTTGGGCTGCCCCCAGCTCCCCACTCCCAGCCAGGCTGCTGCCTGGAGGCTCCCTGCTCAGAGAACAGAGAAGTCCAGATGGCTGCTGCCCGTTCCCAGCCAGAAGCTGAGAGCCCAGGGGGGCAGCCGGGCTCCCAACACGGAGCTGCACGGAGCTGAGAGCCCTGGCTCTCAGCCCCCCATGCTGCCCCTTTTCAGTCGGTGGAAGAGCTCCTGGTGAGGACATGCACCACCGACAGAAGGAAGGTAGTGTGGACAACTAAGAAAGGTTGACTTTTGGCTGTAGTGTAGACATGCCATTACTCTTTTTCTATACTGTTGTTACTGCTATAATAAATCAGTGCTTTAAAATATTAGACCATTTTTAACCAATATCTGACCAATTATTTTTTGACCAGTCAAATGCACAACTCTAGTATAGCAGCCATATTGCTGAACTACATCTTCATTTTTGTCCATTCAAAAGCATTTTGAGCCTGGTTGCAAGCCAGTATCATAAGACGCAGTCAGCCATTGAATAAGTACTGAAATCATCTATACTGTTGGAAAAAAATCAACCTTTTTTACTGAAAAAATTAAGTAGCACACAAGTCTTACTGTCCAACAAATAATCAATACATTTTATTTTTCAAAAATGAAAATGATATACACAGATTGATGATCAATTTATGTTTTCTAGAATTAATAGTGTCAGACTGACACCTGGCTTGCAACATTTATCTAAGGATAAACAAAATACTGAAGATCAATACTAAATCTGTTCTTTTTATGTATTTGTTTATAAGTTTCACCTTCATGCACACATTTAATGAGAGAACTCTTGGGACTTTAAAAGCTTATCTCAAAAGGATACAGCTACCTGCATTTGTCTTTACTTTTTATATCTGTTTTAATTTTTATTATACTTTTAACAGTGGATATATTATAATGGCTAAACACACAGTTTCCATATGAAAACAATTAACACATTCAAGACATGGACCATTTGGTGGCTATGGATATCAGGTATACAGTCTTAAGTAAGAGGAACCTTTCCCTTATAACACACTTCTGTTTATACTAAAGCTAATCTCCCACAGTTCACAAGCATGTCTATTACCTTCAAAGGCTATTCAGCACCCTGGACAGAGTCAAAAATGTTTTTCAAAAGAAGCAGAATCCAAAATTACCAGGGGTCTAGACCCAGGTGCACAATGACTTCCTCCCCTAAAAGGATGAACACTTCTATATGGATAGAATTCCTCTTATAAAAAGAAATTACAGCAATATCTGAGGCCTTTCACTTGATAAGATGACTTTTTCAGAGATGTTAAATGAAGCAATGTGCAACATTCATGGTATGTACTTCATCATACAGAGGCTAGAGCAGTGGTTCTCAACCTATTTACCATTGTGGGCCACTGTGTTATGTGGGCTGCATCCAATACTATCTGTATGGCTCTGAGGATGTCACATGGGCCACAGCTCTGTGCTGACTGGGCTGCCAGCAGCCCACAGGCCGCAGGTTGAGAACCACCGGGCCAGAGTCTCAGATGCTCACTGGACACAACTCATCCATTACCCCCATCAAATATTAACTTAAATCCTCTGTTCAGTTATGTTCCCTAGTCAAGCAGGAAGTTCTCCAAAACCAAACAAAACCACCTTAAATTAATTAGAATGGGGTTGAGATTTTAAGTTCATACAAGTCAGGAAATGAAAACAATACACCATGATGTTGCATTATCATTAATCTGCATTTAAATATTCTTGCTTTTTATAAAAAATGGGAAACTAGATGGTGCTAAATACACATTTGGAATGTATGACTGAAAGATTATGCACCAGATCTTGACCTCCACAACAGTGGTGCAAACAGGCCAAGAAGCTACCCCATCAGGTTTCCCTTGATATGGGGGGATCCTTGGCTAGTGTATAGCTGATATAGTCAACTTAATGCCAGCCCATTTCTTCCTCTTCCACCCCTCAAAGTGTAGGGAGCATGAATATGGACTGAGACAATTTATGGGGTGGGGCTAGAAGACAGCTTGCACTGCTACTACTGTACTTGCTCTGTGGGCGAATAGAGGATTTCAGTAGGCAGGGCTCTCAGTACAGCACCTTTCACAAAGAATAAATTCACTAAACTTTTAGAAAATAATTTAAGAAGAGAAGACAAGCATTTAGAGCTTCTGTTACACAGGCAGTAGGGCCTAGTGGATAAGGCAGTGGCACTGAAATCCAGAGACTTAGGTTCTATTCCTGGCTCTGCCAGAGGCCTACTAGGTGACCTTGGGCAAGTCACTTCAGCTCTGTGCCTCAGTTTTACCATCTGTAAAATAGAAGTAATCACACCATACTTTTATAAACGACTGAGATCTACAGATGTTATGACAACTAGATATTTTATTGTTATTTATGAAGCCAATGGAATAATCAAATCAGAATCACCCTAATGGAGGATCTGAGCCTCCTTGAAAGGTATACTGGATTACCATAAACCTATTTTGGATTCCATTAAATTGGTGTGCATGCAACTATCTCAGGTGGAACCATTATCTCATCATACACATTCATAAGTGCATTCCACGAAGTAACTTTTATTCATGCAGTGCTTGTGTATGCCTTTGTGAATTTCTCATTAAAGAGACAATGTAAGAACAAATTTGGTCCATAATTCAGGCTTTACCATAAAAAATTTTGCAAAGTGGAAGGAAAGTAGAAATAGCCCCGTGTTCATCTGTTTATTAAATTCCAGTACAAACTGTTTTCAAACAAACATTCCATGGCAGTGTTTGGAACGCAAATGTTCCAGAGAGTACAAGAATCAAAAGTTAAAGGTGAGAAACCGACTCAACAGCTAAAATGAAACTGACCAATCAACTAATTTTCAATTTTGATTGCTGAAAGAAATGGCAAAAATAGACAAATAGAATAGCAAAAAGTAAATTATATCACTATAACTCTTTCTAAAATTCTTTCCGTTTTCACATATTAAGACAGAGGTTCTCAAACTTTTTCAAAAAGTGTGGCCCACATCTTAGTAGGGAGATTGTCCTTGCAGTCACTTCTCCTATTTGCCACCACAGAGCATCTCTATAACAATCAGAGCAACTGCTTATTTGTTCTGAATGCTATTTTAACCTGATAGCATCTCTTATTCTTATAGAAAAAGCATTAAATAAGTTAGGGGAAGCTCACTACAAGATATTGCTGCCCATTCTGAGAGACCCTATGATTAAACTGAGGAGAGATAAATGGAATATAGATTAAGAAAAGTGTTGGCAGCTTCTAAATCAGTGGTTCTCAAACTTTTCTACCAGTGACCCCTTTTACACAGCAAGCCTCTGAGTGTGACCCCCTTTATAAATTAAAAACACTATTTTTATATTTAACATTATTATAAATGCTGGAGGCAAAGCGCGGTTTGGGGGTGGAGTCTGACCGCTCAGGACTGCCCATGCAATAACCTTGCGACCCCCTGAGGGGTCATGACCCCCAGTTCGAGACCCCCAGTTCTAAATGATCATATTTGGTGACAGAGGTAAAAAAAAGCCTGAAATATGACTAAAGGAACAAGTAACAATGACATACATCTGCATATGGACTATATGAAGATTTGATCTTTGGAAATATACTATCTCAAAACATTAGACTAGTACACAGAGTTTTCTGGACCTGTCTTTGGATATTATGTTACAAGAAAGTCTTATGGAATAGCTAGCTTTCAGAATAGTGATCCAGGAAGCAAGACTTAGGCTTGGTCCACACTACAGATTTACGTCAGTATAACCATGTTGTACGCTCCTGAGCAATGCAGTTATACTGACTTAACCCCCAATGTAGACAGCGGTAGGTCAACAGGAGGGCTTCTCTTGTGACATAGCTACTGCCTCTCGGGGAAGTAAAGTACCTACAAAGCTCTCCTGTTGGTGTAAACAGCATCTTCACTAAACACTACAGCGGCACAGCCGCATCAGTGCAGCTACGCCACTGCAGCTCTGTATGTGTAGACAAGCCCTTACTCTGTTCAGCAGTAAAGTAATGCAGATAACTATATCTGGATTGAAGCCATGGAGCCTGACATGAGTATATTCACAGCAGTTTAAGAATTATGACACAGGAGAAAATTCCTACTAGTTCAAGAGTAGTGGTAATGAGTTGCACCTGCCAGGAATATGGGTAATTTGCAGGTTGCTTGTTTGTTACATATATCACATCTAAGATCACCAGGCATAAGGAGCTAAAAATCAGAGTTCGAACCAGTTTCTTTACAGAGAGGAGGAAACCCCAAAAGTAAAAAGAATGTGGCAGGAATTCATGAACTGAGGTTGTTAACTGGACCAGAACTACAGAGCCTTATGAAATCAAGACATGTCAGAAGGAGTTGCTTCTCAAGATGGAAGTTAGCAGTGAAAGACTTTATGGTGTTGCTGTAAAGATTACGAGTGAATATAGATCACTTGCTGTTGGTTTCAGTAGACATCCCATGTCCACAGATGAGAACGTGGAAAATAATTGGCTGTTGTAGTAACTGTACTGGGCCCCATCACATACAGCAGTGGTTCTCAAAGCTGTGGCACGTGGGTGTCTTGTGGCCCATTCAGCCCAGAGCTGCGGCCCGTGTGACATCCTCAGGGCCACAAACGTAGCATTAGATGCGGCCCACAATGGTAAATAGGTTGAGAACCACTGTTATACAGCATGCAGATAGGGAAGAAGAAAGGTGAAGAATGTACCAAAAGCATGCAGGAATGTAAATACTTAATGTGCCCATTTCCACTCAGGCACATCTCTGCCTTTGGGTGCAGGGAGACCTGAAGACAAAGCAAGATTTGCTACCTCAGATGCTGGACGGAATAGCTTGTCTAGAGGAGCATGAGAGATTTTCTAGTGTCTGCAGTTCCATAAAGCTTTGATTTTATTTTTTATTTTTTTTTAAATTGGAGAGTGAAGACTGATGGGAAACAGAGGGGCTCAATTCTTGTTCACTGTCCTAGATAGACAGTTGAAACCTGAAGGTTCCATAGCAGTTAGGCAGGATCCTAGGAGCTGCATTTTTTTTTTTTAAACCTAGAAAAATGTTTTTTACAGCTGAATAAAACTTTCAGTAAACATTGCCTACTAAAGAAAGTAAGTTAAGTAACCCAGTAACAACCCAAGACAGCAAAGACCAGAAGCAGTGGGGCAGGAGAGAACACAGAAAGGCTGAGGAAATATTACTAGAGACTGAAATACGTTTTTTAAAGGCTAGTCTTCTACAGTATCAGTGTGTACCAGCAGGTTACCTGAACACCTGCAAAATATGTAATCCAGGTCTAGCTTTCTACCTGAGAGTCTAGATTTTGCTGGACCATTTGAAAAGAAACTCATATTGCTCTTATGTCCTTCTTAAGCAGCCTGAAGGAACCAACAGGTAATGCTGCTTAAGGTATTTAATACTTTTTTTTTTTTTTAGTTTGGAAGATAAATTTAATTTCACAGACACTATATTTGTTGAAATTTTACAAAGCTACCGTGTTTAGAGAACACTTGTACATGCTTGTTTTTACTTCTTAAAGCTATCATTTGCTAACCCAGATTGACATTTATAACAGACTTAAGCCAAAATCCCAAATGCTTGTGGAGATATGAGCACTAAAATCAGTATCTGGTAATTTCAAGAATTGTTCTACTTTCCATCTTTCCTCCTCCCACCAAAAAACCTCCCATTAGGGGAGCTGGTTATGAGTATGACCAAAATACGGAATTTAAGAAAGATTTTACAGTTGAATATACTCTTTGCAAAGTAACTACTAAAGCCCTTACAAAAACCTCTAAAATGAGACTCTGACTTCCTGATCAAACAAAAGCAAATGGGAAACCCAGAACTGGGAGCCCCAGACTTGAATCAATTCCTGTGCCCCTAAACAGAGCGAAAGAGAGAGACCCATTACTCCCTCAGAAGGTAAGAAATAATTCGCTCAATTCCTAAAGGGAGAAAAAAAAAACAACTATGCCCTAAATTCAGTCAGTTTACAACAGAGTATGTAAGAGATTTTTAAGCAACTAAAAACAGATCAAAACAAAGCTTAGAAGGATGTCCACCTGCTGAAGATAGGAATTGGACTGGCAGAATTTCCCTAACGTCACACAGTGGTTGATTTCTTGTTCCTATTTGCTGTTAGAATAGCAGCTCAATTCATAATTAAGCAATGGGACACAGGAAAAAGGGATTTAAAAATCTACACCACTATTCGAGTGAAAATTATGTTCTATTATTTTATTCTCCAAGAGAATGATAGCAGAAAAAAATGAAAAAGGAATACTGGAACAATTTTTGTAATCTTCAGAGGTTACCACAGAGACAATGTAATACTCCTAACACATTTATTAAGGAAAATAGAAGTACAAAATAAAAGAAGGAAACAAAGATGGGGTGGGTGAGAAAAGGAGTATGTGAACATGCAGGTGCCAAGATAGCTGTAAATCTGTGTCTGGACGTAGACTTATGGGTAAAATTATTGGGCTAGATTACATCCATGATTTATAAAATCTATGTAGTCTGCACACACAATAAAAAGTGTTTTTTCTTTTATTACCAACGTATAGGCCAATTTGCTTTTGTTTCATTTACATATATTTTATTCCTTTGTGACTCCACAGCTCCTTCTGATTCCATGACAAGCAGCAGAATTTGAAGGCTAATCTATTCCTCTAAACAGGAAAGCTACAAGAGAGGATGACTAAGATTCCAGGTGAGTATGCTCAGAGAAAAATTACAAGGCAAGAGGCAGCTCTCAGATGAAGGAAAAGAGGTGTCAAGAATGTGGTAAAAGGGAATCATTTTCTAGTTACGGAAATACACAGCCAGGTAGTTCTTCCATCAGATACACATGCTGGTCAATGATGTAGTGTATGATCATCAGGGAAACTAAAAACTCTGTGAGTAATTATTTTTCCAAGAGAATTTTCATAGTGAAGCAAACTTGTGGGATGGGGTGTGTGGGGGGAGCGTTTATAACGGAAAAATGCAGCTGGCCAATATATTAGTTTGTACAATGTTATCAAAAAAATCCTTTGTATATAGATTTCATACAGTCAGAGATATGTAGGCTGGAAGGGGCCTCAAGAGGTCATTTGGTCCATACTAAATGAGGCAGGATTAAGTATACCTACACCATCCCTGACAGATGTTTGTCTAATCTGTTGTAAAGAAACCCTGCAGTGACAGGGATTCCACAATGTTCCTAGGTATCCAATACTTAGTTGGAAAGTTTTTCTTAATGTTTAACCTAAATATCCACAGCATCAAACTAAGCAGATTTCTTCTTGTCCTATCTGCAGTGGACATGGAGAACAACTGACAACCTTTTACATATCTGAAGTCTTATATGTCCCACCTAAGTCTTCTCTTCCTTGGACTAAAAACGTACTCAATTCTTTCAACCTTTCCTCATAGGTCATGTTTTCCAAACCTCTTATTTTTGTTGCTTTCCTCTGGACTCTCTCTAATTTGTCTACATCTTTCATAAAGTGAGGTACTCAAAACTGGACATTACTACAGCTGAGGCCTCAGTATTGTTGAGTAGAGCAGAACAATAACCTCTCATTTCTTATATCCTACACTCCTGTTAATGCATCCCAGAATGATATTTGTCTTTTTTGATGAAGCATATTGTTGACTCATTCAATCTGAAACCCACTCTAACTCCCAGATCCTCTTCTGCAGCACCACTGCTTAGCAAGCTATTCCTCATTTTGTATTTAATTTTTCCTTCCTGAGTGTAGTATTTTCTACTTGTCTTTATTAAATTTCTAAGTATTGACTTCAGACCAATCCTCCAATTTAACAAGGTACTTTTGAATTCTCATTCCGTCCTCCAAAGTACTTGAAAACCCTCCCAGCCAGGTGTCATCTGTGAATTTTATAAGCATGCTCTCCACTCCATTATCCTGAAGTCATTAAAAAAATACTGAATAGTACTTGTCATAAATATAAAGGGAAGGGTAAACCCCTTTGAAATCCCTCCTGGCCAGGGGAAAGCTCCTCTCACCTGTAAAGGGTTAAGAAGCTAAAGGTAACCTCGCTGGCACCTGACCAAAATGACCAATGAGGAGACAAGATACTTTCAAAAGCTGGGAGGAGGGAGAGAAACAAAGGGTCTGTGTCTGTCTATATGCTGGTCTTTGTCAGGGATAGACCAGGAATGGAGTCTTAGAACTTTTAGTAAGTAATCTAGCTAGGTATGTGTTAGATTATGATTTCTTTAAATGGCTGAGAAAAGAATTGTGCTGAATAGAATAACTATTTCTGTCTGTGTATCTTTTTTGTAACTTAAGGTTTTGCCTAGAGGGGTTCTCTATATTTTTGAATCTAATTACCCTGTAAGATATCTACCATCCTGATTTTACAGGGGGGATTTCTTCATTTCTATTTACTTCTATTTTTATTAAAAGTCTTCTTGTAAGAAACTGAATGCTTTTTTCATTGTTCTCAGATCTGTGGTCACCTATGTAAATTGGTGAGGCTTTTTATCCAACATTTCCCAGGAAAGGGGGGGTGCAAGTGTTGGGAGGATTGTTCATTGTTCTTAAGATCCAAGGGTCTGGGTCTGTAGTCACCTAGGCAAATTGGTGAGGCTTTTTACCAAACCTTGTCCAGGAAGTGGGGTGCAAGGTTTTGGGAAGTATTTTGGGGGGAAGGACGTGTCCAAACAGCTCTTCCCCAGTAACCAGTATTAGTTTGGTGGTGGTAGCGGCCAGTCCAAGGACAACGGGGGGAATATTTTGTACCTTGGGGAAGTTTTGACCTAAGCTGGTAAAGATAAGCTTAGGAGGTTTTTCATGCAGGTCCCCACATCTGTACCCTAGAGTTCAGAGTGGGGGAGGAACCTTGACAGTACTGCACCTAGGACAGACCCCTAGAGAACCCCACTTGATACGTCCTCCCAGTGTGACAGCAAACTATTGATAACTACTCTTTGAACATATGGTTTTTCAATCACCTTAAAGTAATTTCAGGTAGACCATATTTCCCTAGTTTGCTTATGAGAGTGTCATGTAAGATTGTATTAAATGTCTGACTAAAGTTGAGATATCTACTACTTCCCTGCATTCCCTACAGGTTACCTAGTCAAAGAAGGAAATTAGATGGCTCTGTAAAGAACCAATCATGCCAAACCAATGCCAGCTATTACTTATCACCTAATTATCCTCTATGTGCTTACAAACTGATTAATAATGTGTTCCAGTGTTCTTCCAGGTATTAAAGTTTGGTTGACTGATGTATAAATACCCTGGTTCCTGCTTTTTTCCCTTCTTAAAGGCTGGTAGTGTGTTTGCCCGTCTCCATCTCTATGGGACCTCACTCAATCTCCAAGTTTCAGAGTGGTAGCCATGTTTATGCCCAAATAAATCTGTTAGTCTCTAAGGTGCCACAAGTACTCCTCGTTCTTTCAACCTCCAAAAGATCTTGAAGACAATTGCTAATGGTTCAGAGATTGCTTCAGCAAGTTCCTTATGTACCCTAGGATGAATTTCATCAGGCCTTGATGAATTGACTATATGTAACTCATCTAAATATTAATTAATTGTTCTTTCCCTATCCTGGCCTCTCTCTCTCTCTCTCTCTCTCTTTTTTTTTGATTTAATAAAAAAAATTATTATTGCTTCACTGATTGTAGTTTATAAGCACTTCAGGACAAGGACTAACAGTGTAAAAGACTAAATGGAAAATGAGATCATCATTAACACATGACAAATAACTCTCTGCAGGATCAGACTTGCTATCTATAACTTCTGCCATACCTGCAAAATGACCAGACAGGCAATATGCCATAGTCATCACTGCTTATTACACTAATCACAATCATCCCACTGTTACCTTGTGCTTCCTGCCTCTGTTGTATCCACTTGTTGTCTCTCACATTTAGACTGTAAGCTCTTTGGGGCAGGGACCATATTTTCACACTGTGTGTGAACACTGCCTAGTACAATAGGATCTGTAGGCACTAGTGCAATATAAATAAAGAATGAAGTCACACATCCAGCATTGTGACTACATTACCAGATGTAACAGACTCAGGAGTAAGCCCTTATTTAACTCAAGTCTCTGATATTTAAACAATATAGAAGAAAAAAGTTTACTTTTCACATACTTAAGTTTTAGTCCATGTATCTGAGAGTTTCTCCCACTCTGAGAGTTATCTTTATTTGAAATTAAAAAGGAAGCAAACCAGATACTAAGAACTTCTGGTTAACAGCAACATTTTGCTGGGAATCAATCCCGTCCCATTGAAGTTAACGTTAATGGAATTCGGATATTGGCAATGGCATGGCATCTTAACTTTTTTTGGAAGAAAGGACCCAGGCAAGTTTGTGAGGCTGCAGGCAGGAAAGGAAGCACCGGGACATGCCTTCCATGGCTGCAGTCCTGCAAGGCCCATCCTAGCACTTTGTTCTGTGGCTGCAGCCCAGCACACTTGCCTGAATCAAGGACCAAACAGGAAGTAAGGGGCTGTGGAGTGAAGGGAAGACTGCAGGCTGAACTATTGCGGGGAGGGCTCCTCTCCCTGTGCTCTCTGGGCTGCACTCTGCTGGGACACTGCACCCAAGAAAGGAAGCACTAGGACATGCTGAGTCCTGACCCATGGAGAGGGCAAGGAGAGATATTGTGCACACAGGGCCTCAGCACCTTCACTCTCCATAGACTGCAACCCACCCTCCTAGCTGCTGCCCTCCCTGCAGCGCAGCCGTCAGGGAAAGCACATCCCAGCATTCCTCCCCAGGTATAGCCCTGCATCCTTGCCTTCCAGTTACTAGAAGCTGCCAGATAACAGCAACTTCTTGCTGGCTATCAAGGGTCTAATAAGCAAAATCTACTGTCCTTTTATTGAACTCTATGGGTGAAAAGCTCTATACAAAAGCTAGATGCTACTTATGTCATTTTTTGTATTTAAAATGTGCCTCATACTTGTTGTAGAAGCACATAAAACATTTAATTCAAAATTCACACAATTACTCAGTGGACCAATGGCCACCATTAAAGTCCCTACCCTCCAAATATGTTAATTAAACTTTGGCCAAACTATTACCAATTTTCTACAGATTTAACTCATTGTATGATTGATAATTAGGCTTTATATAAATGAAATGTTTATCTGAAACACTTTGGTATGAACACCGAACATGGACATTTTTTAATTTGTCATTTGCAGTTTTATAGTTTTGCTGAGGCAGTCTCTGGATATACTGACAACTTCATTTTAACCAAGTTTTGTACAATCTTAATATGATTTGTAAACTGTAGATGAAACTAAAAGTCTTATGTCTTATTTACAAGACAACAGAATTTGTGTGCATTTTTCTTTAACATAAGGTTTTATTAGATGCACCAACTCATCTAGCTGGCTCAACTACACATCAGAACTTTTCCTCAGTGGATATCAACATCTTTTACTTTAATTTGCAGAAATAAATAGTTTGTCTTAGTCACGCTTTCAGAAATGGTAATGAAAAATTGTTTTGTCCACTCTACACCAGCACCTAAGCCGTTTTCAATACTAGTCAGAGAAGCCCACTGCTGAGGATCATTCACTAGTTTACGGTCTAGTGCAGACTTGGCTCATGTGGCTAATTACATGAAATTGACAGCCCTTGGAAGAACCCAAAGTGAAAAATAAAATTGTTGACCAATTATTTTCTTACATAGTGATAATAGAGAAGTTGTCCCCAACTTTTCCTGTCATGCTCCCCCCCACCAGTAATGGAATCTGTCTGTGCCCCATCACCATTACTGCACAACCAAGGCTTCCTCGGCTGAGGAACTTGGACTGAAGGTGAAACTGGGGGCAGAACTAGGATGGGGAAGGAGCTGGGGCTAAAGGCGGAGCTGGTTGCGGGGAGAGAGAGGGAATGAGGGCGGAGCTGGGCTGGCTGTGGAGCAAGGGGTGGAGTGGAGGTGCAGCTGGGGCCGGAAGTGGAGCTGATCTCGGGGCAGAGTGGGGCTAGGTGGAGCTCCCACCCCACCTTCTGTGGTGGCTGGACCGGGCCCCGCAATGCATCTCCCCCCAAATGTTCCTCAGTGCCCCCCCTTAGGGTTGCACGCCACAATTCAGGGACCACTGTGATAGAAGCTGAAATACCATGCTTGGACTAACCATCTAAAAACACACAAAAAAGCCTTGTGACCTACATGGCAACTATTAGGTTTGCACTAATGTCTCTTCTCAGATATAGCTATAAAAGCAGCAAGGCTATTGGAGAGGTTTAACTACTCGTAAGTCTTGCCTGTGAACATTCCAAAGATGATAATGATATTATACCTTAGTTGAAGGCAAGGCACTTAGTCCCAGCCTACAGACAACACCCTAAGTGATGTGTTTTACAGTACCACATCCCTCCTTATGTTCTCTCTGCTTTACTAGATAATTGACCTACCTCTGCAACAGCAAAACCCAGGCTCTGCCCAACAACCATTGCTAGGTAGAGCAAACTACCATTATCCAGTTTGGCAAAGTTCTAGAGCAAGTGCAGGTTACTTAAGGGGAAGAGCGAACCCTTCTGATACAGGGAGAAACAGACTGATACCACCCAGGAGCAAGGCTACTATAATTGTGACAAGATATGCAGTGACTCTCTCTCCCTTCCAAGTCAACCCTACTGTTATATTTTATTTGATTACATAGCCATATAAGAACCAAAGAGAGTCAGTGAAAGCTATTTAATAAGTAATACTGACTTGCTGCTGATAAGATATTACTGAAAACCACTAAACCCCATCAAGCTGCACCATTTCCCCCACTGTTTTAAAATTTAAAAAGGACAGCATACATCTTGATTATCTGAATCAGCAGAATTCCTTGTAATCAGAGATTCAGCTATTTGAGCGTTCAGTCATCTGTTTCCTTCTTATGTCATGTCAAATGGACTGTCAAGTTGACACAGGTAACCCCAAAACATTAATAAGCATAATACCTGGATATTTGCTATGAGTATAAGCAGGGGAGGGTTTGCACTTAAATAGTAATAGCAATACTTATATTAAATAATTTCAGTTCATAGAATCACAGAATATCAGGGTTGCAAGGGACCTCAGGAGGTCATCTTAGTCCAACCCCCCCCTCAAAGAAGGACCAATCCTCAATTTTTTCCCCAGTCCTTAAATGGCCCCCTCAAGGATTGAACTCACAACCCTGGGTTTAGCAGGCCAATGCTCAAACCACTGAGCTAACCCTCCCCCTAAATGTCATCATATTAATGAGGTAAGAAATTCACATTTAAGATTTGTACATACTAGTTTTAAAACTAAATGAGTTCTGGATGTGGTTTCAAAACTCAGTGAAACAGGTTTCAAAAGATATTTAGCACATCCACATAACACTGCTTTGAGAACTACTTAATTTATGGAACGGTAATTTGTCAGTGTAGTCAAAATGGTCTTTGAGGTTACTTATCCCAGAGATTTTGTAATTGTTGTAGCATGGTTTCATACTTGGAGAACCATACGTACAAACTGTATTACTCACTTTTAAACCCATCTTACAGTATAAGCTGTTAAGCCTTGTTCATACTAGGAAAGTGTACCATAAGAGTGGCATAGTGGACATTTAAGATCCTTTTTTACTCAAGTCCCAATCACAAATTTTGCAACTTTGCTGGAAAACGGTCTTGTACACACTAGCACTTAAACACCAAATACCGCCCACAGACCGTTAGCAACAGATCAATTTCATAACACACAAAACTCAAGAACAACAATGTATGTTTCAAAGGCCAATATCTGAAGTTAGAAAACTCTAAAATTAGTTTTGTAACGTTTGACAACCTAGAGATAATAGAAAGATTTTCAGGAAAACCCTAAATCTCTGAAGTCTGTTTTTTAACACTCATTGTACAGATGATGTTCAGGCATTTATTTCAATCCTGAGTCTGCATTACTTCAAAAAAAACAAAAACAAAAACAAACAAAAAAAAACAGAGTTGCTGCAGAATTTCTGTTTCTGGAACAGACAACTGTAATAAGAGATGTAAAAAGGTATTTGATATCAAAAAGCCCCAATTTTTGGAAGGTGGAATTTTACATTAACAGTTGGATTTTATCAAAGTCAAGTCCAAATTTACCCTCAGTTACATGACCACAATTCCCACTGTTGACTTTACTGGATGTTAAATCTACGTATCTGAGGGCAGACTTGGGCTCTAAATGTACATAAGGGTCTTTTTTTCTTTTCCCAGATGAGATCTATTTCTTTCAAAGACAATACATTTGTCCAAAACAAGAGTAAATGTTTAGTCAAATCAGTGATCATCTTCTGCACCAGTACAAGTTGTGGCCACGTTGTTAAATAGTGTTTCTCAAATTTCTGGAAACTTACACCTGCTTCAGCAGGGGTTCTCAAACTGTGGGTCGGGACCCCTCAGGGGGCGGTCGCAAGCTGTCACGCTCCACCCCAAACCCCGCTTCACCTTCAGCATTTATAATAGTGTTAAATATAAAAAAAGTGTTCTTAATTTATAAGGGGGTCATACTCAGAGACTTGCTGTGTGAAAGGGGTCACCAGTACAAAAGTTTGAGAGCCACTGTGCTTCAGGAATATAAAACCAATCACACACACACACACAACCCTCCCATCATCTCACCTTGATGTTCAGGAAGGACTGTCCAATGGTTAGGTCACTAATCTGGAACTTGGGACACCCAGACTCAACTCCCTGCTCTGCTACTGATTTTCTGTGTTATATGGGGCAAGTCACTTTAGCCTCCATGCCTCAGTTCACCATATGTCCAACAGGGATAATAGTACTTTCCCCACCTTGCGGGGTGCTGTGAAGTGAAATACATTAAAGATTGCGTGGCACTCAGACACTGTGGTAATGGTGATAGAATATATATCTATATATATCTCCAAGATCTTAATCTATAGCCACGCCACTAAAAGGTGTGCAGTATAGCAGCTCTTTGTCAGCAGGAGAGAGCTCTCCCGCTGACAAAAATAAATCCACCCCCAACGAGAGGTGGTAACTTTGACAGTAGGAGAGCTCAACTGCCCACAAAGCACTGTCCACACCAGCGCTTTTCATTTTTGGTGAGGGGTTTAGGGGAGGGGGTAACACCCCTCAACAACAAAAGTTTTACCAATAAAAGTGCAGTGTAGACAAAGTCTAACCTTTTGCCCTTTGAAAACTGCTAGTGTGGAGCTCCATAATATTGTATTCCCCTCTTTTTTATGCCATGGTTTGATGAATAGTGAAATAGTTCACATTTAAAGGGTCATCACTGGCACTGAAGTGAACAGGGTTGTTCACAACTCAGGACTACAGCTCTCTCCAAACTCAGGCAGATTTCTCTGGATCAGTTACATCTGCTTCACACTTTGAAAGTTTTCTTTGCAACTGTAACAGCTAAAGGCTTTTTTTGTTTTAGTAAATGAAAGCTGAGAGTCTGGAATATAACTGAGAGGTCTATCATCCATCCAGTTAGCCTGGAGCATACATCCCACATTTTGAAAGACACTGGGTTAAAGACATTTACTTCTCTTAGGACACTTTATAAACATGTTTAAAACAAATTTTCTTGGCCCAATAACAATAGATGCAAAATGACTCCTGGTAGTGTAACTATACCAATTATTGACAACCAATTTTAGAGCACAGCTGACATGATTATGAAGAAAGGAATGGTGAGTTGAGTCATCTTATAAACTAGTGCTGTAATCCTGAACTGAATGCTGCAGCTTCATAGATGTAGCATAGACACTCACTACAGCGACAGAAGGGGTTTTCCCCCTCATGATAGTAAATCCATCCCTGATTGGCAGTAGCTAGGTTGCCAGAAGAATTCTTCTATTGACCTAGCTGTATCTACAATGAGGATTTGGTAAACCTACATATGGCTCAGGGCATGAAATTTTTCACAGCCCTGAATGAATCAGTTAGGTTGACCGACGTTTGAGGTGTAAACCAGGCCTTACTCTTACATACATTGTATGCGAAGGCCTTTCAACAACCTATTAATATAGGTATCCAGGGGAACTGCTCTTTTTGAAGTAAGTTACTGCTTTCTTGTAACTCCTAGTTAATGACCAAGTCCTAATTAATACAATATACTGAATACCTGAAAACCATTATTATGGAAGGCAGAATCAGATTGATTAATCATTTTTATATGGAAATATTATAGACTACACTCTGCAACCTGACCTGGCATCCTGACACAACTAACTAATAAACACAGATACATATGTATCAGTGTCTGCACAGGAGTCTTTTGGTAAACAGACTAAAAACTTAATGGACATGCAGGAAAGAGGCAAAAAAGCAGGATTCCTGGTTTTAAACAGAATTGGACTTCCTATAAATCCTATAATATAAAGGACGCTAACAATGAAATAAAATTCCTCTTACTCTTATGTTTAACACTTTATACTCAAACTAATAGAGAATCAGAATCTATGTAGCTACATTAATTTCCCTCCCACATCAAGAAAAAATTCCTACTGAGAAGCATCTATGATGTATGGAACGTATTTGCAGCCAGTGTCATCAGCCTCAGGCTCCCACATCTAGTGCTACTCCCAACCACAAGATTTGTGTGTTTCACCCTTCCATCTTCTGCCCTTCTGACAATTTTCTTCCAGTTGAGAACCCAACTAAAATCAAAAGCGCTTTGTCACAGATTAGGCCAGTAACAGTGAAATAGCAGGCAATGCTAAAACTACAAACAGATATATCTGTTAACTAATCCTGATATAGGATCTGAGCCAATTTTTACAAACTTTGCTTCCAAGGTTAGTAATCTTGAAGTTATCTTTGTCCTTGGATTGCAAGGAAAAGATCATTTGAACTCTGAGTTTTGTAACGATACAGGCAAACTTAGAATGTAAAGTCCACTTTAAAGTCCTTTTCAAAGAACCAGCTACATGTGTGCAAAGTAAAATCCAGTAAGTTGATGTCTAAAAGAACTGTGTGTTCCTGAAGCATTTTCCTCTGTAAGGATCCCTGTACCTAGGGATTGTTCGAGTTAAGTACCATGTATTAAGTGACACACCAATTGCTAAATAATAGCAATGCCTACACTGTATTAACTATGTTAAAGTTATATACTGCTTTAGAAGGAATCCTTCTGCAATGCCCCCCTGAACAACCACAATCAACATTTACAAAATACAGTGCATGTACATGCTCAAATGTACAAAAACTTAATACATTTTAAGATTAAATAGACCAATGAATCTTGCAAGAGGATTTTGTTGGACATCTAAGGTTTTTTTGGTATAGTAAAGATAACATAGCAACAGGCATACTGCACAAAATTAAAGAGTACAAAAACCCAGAACAAGAAAGGGGTTTGTCTTTTTCTAACCTCCAGGTGAGGAGCAGGAATTTAAAGGAAAAACACACTTAAAAAAAAAAAGAGCATTCATTCTAAGTGAAATGCTTTAATTGGGGGAAAGAAAAAAAAAGTTCTACACCTTGATCTGAACACTAAACAAGCTTGGCTCAAACAGATCTCTACTGACAAATCCCACTGCCAACAATACTGTTTCCCAGTTTTCATTAGTCAGAATGTCAGCCTATACAGCTTCATCATCTCTGTGGAGCACTGTCATCTTAGGAAGGAGGCAGGCAAGCACAGGGAATCACAGACAGTAAAGCCTTCTCTGAGGTATCTAGGTCCTAGTTCATTTAAGTACCCTGTAGATTAAGATATGGATTTCAAGCTCTGCTCCAAAATAAATGGGGAATCAGAGCAGTTCATGAAATACATGTGTGATGTGTTGTATATATCAGACTTCGTTGTTAACGAAGCATGTGCCATAAGGGTTTAAGCCTTTTTGCAGTGGTTACATTCAATTCAAGGCAGTATGAGTTACAACTAACCAATCTGAGGAGGACAAAACTGAGAATTCCAAGTCATGGCGATCCACCTCTGAGAGGAATAGGTAAAGCATCCTGGACAAGCAAAAGGAGGCATTTTTCACCAGTGTGTCAAAATGCATGTTAATGATACTGTGATGGTTAAGAGAAGATAAATAAAACATGGCACTGAGTGATTAAATAATCTGTTTATCCAAAAAAGATTAAAATGTACATAAATACCATATAAACATAATATCCACTGAGAATAACTTTTGATAATAGCCATCACTTGGCAAATAATTTTTAATCAAGTGATTGTTTTTAATGGGAACCAAATGTTTTCAAACTTCTGATTATAATATTGAATTAAAAATTTTAACCTATGCCACAGAGACAAGTTACTGGATTTACACGCCCCCTCAAAAATATAATTTATGAACAGGATATAAAAAAAAAATCAAAGCTTTCTTATGCATCCCCAAAAAACAGCTTAAAATATTTAAGTGGCAGCTAATTTTCCATAACAAATGCATCTCGATGGTATAAATTAATTCAACAACTGGATCTGTTCTTAAAACTTTTCTTATATAAAGATTAATTATAACTGACACATCAAAGAACACAAACGTATATCTACTTTCAACATATATCTTCATACAGTTAGGGATATTTCCGCTGTGGACCAGTCCTTTGCTTTGCTGGTTAATGTAGCTGACACATATTAATATCCATTCTTAGGTTTGCTAAAAGGAGGAATCATAATTAATAGCTATAAGGTCAAATAATCTCTGGCTAATATTTACATCAAGCCACAATAACTGAATGATCTGCTTACTTGCTATTTGCACCTTATGAAAGTACTGAGCCAATTTTCAATTCCACCATCTGGTCTCAGAACATGATACTAACAGTTTTAAAAGTGGACTTTATGGTGCCTTTTTTTTTTTTTTAAAGACATGTTGAGATTTCTCACACACCTATAAATCTTCCAGTGTGCCAGGGCTGAATGTAATTTAAAGTTAACCTGTTTCATCAATAGCCTCAGACACTGTGTGTGGTCCAAGATATTTCATAAACCAGTGGATCTTTTTTTAAACTAGAATCTATTAAGCTAGCCAGATGGCCTAGCTGACAGAATAAAGTTCTAGCATGCAACAGAATCAAGTTTGAAAGTGACCTTGGGATTTTACTCACTATGCCTGTGAAGACTGAGAATATCAAAAAAGAAGCTAGCTTGGACACCCAGATGGAAAAGAAGGGAATATCTAGATTAGAATTAGGGATAATGACTCCAGATTAAAATATTTACATAAAAACAAACCGAAGTACCTACGCTTAATATGTGTGAGTGAGTCTTCACAGTATAAAAAGAAAAGGCTATATTTGGATACTGCAAAGTCCTGCTGCAAAAAGGAATTGAAATGGGAAATAAAGATTTCAAGAGGCTGATCTGTTCCAGCATTTGTTTTACAGAAATGGTGTGCATTCAAACAGCATTAAATTATATATATTTTTTAACGTTAGGACAGTTTCACTGATTCAACATGTAGCTGAAATTGTGTTAGATAGCCGTTTTCTAATGTGTTTCTTGGAACTAGGTCAACAGGACCATAAGTACACTTTTTTGCTAGACATACTTCCTAAAATTCAAAGTTCTACTCCTTTCCTAAGATGCTGTAGTGTCTCTCTATTTTATTTATTCTTTCAGTTTGTAACACATATTTAGCAAAAATGCCATGGGTTCATATATTAATTACAGGAAAAAGATTCATAATACGAACAAAACAGGGCCACTTACACAAGACTGTCTACCCGTGCCAGGGACCGCATTCATGTTAATACCTCATGGTTCATGGTACCAAAGGCCAGGTTGACACTATAAACTTACACTGGCATAACTACATCGCTCATGGGTGTGAAAAATCCACACCCCTGAATGACGCAGTATATTGACCTAAGCCACAGTGTAGACCAGTGGTCTCCAAACTAGGGTGCGCGAGATGATCCCACGGGGTGCGCGGCAGCAGGAGCGCCACCAGACGGCATTCCGCCATTTTTTTTCTTCGGCGGCAGCTCCGCATGTCCACGGCTGGTGTTCCCCTCCAGCGGCCCGCTTGCGGCAGGTCTTCCGGTATTCTTCCATCGGCGGCGCGTCTGCGGCAGGTCTTCCAGTCTTCACCCTGGGGTTCGCGAGCCAAAAAGTTTGGAGACCACTGGTGTAGACAGTGTTACGTTGAGAGGTACGGTATACTGTAGACAGTGCTATGTCGAGAGGTGGGCTTCTTCACAGCTACTTCCTCTGATGGAGGTGGATTAACTATGCGATGGGGAAAAAATCTCCCATCGGCATAGCAGCGTCTTCACTGAAGTGCTACAGCGGCACCACTTCAGTGTTTTAAGTTTAGACCTGCCCAAAGGCTGCTTGAGTTTCTTGAGGAAATGGTTTCTTCAGCATGGGTCTAACATCTGTTCATTAGCGGAAGGCCAAAACTTTGTCCTCTCTTAAGGGAGGCACTGATAGTCTCTACCAATGGGGGGGTGGGTGAAGTAATATCTTCTATTGGACCAACCTTTATCAGTGAGAGAGACAATCTTTCAAGCTTACACAGAGCTTTTCTTCAGGTGCATACACTTTGTCTACACCATGCACCTTTTAGCGACATGGCTGTGCTGCTACAGCCGTGCTGCTAAAAGGCGTGCAACCTAGCTGCTGTTTGTCAGCAGGAGAGAGCTCTCCTGCCGACAAAAAACTTCCATCCCACACGAGCGGCAGCAGCTTTGTTGGGAGGAGAGGGCTCCTGCCAACAAAGCACCGTTCACACTGGTGCTTTTTGTCGGTAAAACTTTTGTCGCTCGGAGGTGGGGGTTTTTTTTGTTTGTTTGTTTGTTTTTTAACACCCCTGAATGACAAAAAAGTTTTGCTAATAAAGTTCCAGTGTAGACAAAGCCATAGTCAGAAAGTTGTAGCTAAATACAAAGTGGAAAGGTTGTTGAGCATAAGTAGTTAACGCATATTTCAAGGAACCATTCAAAGTGAAATGACCAGTTAACAATTCACCCTGAATGGTGTTTTGAAATATGTGTTAACTACATGTGCTAAACAAATCTGTTCTACCTTGTATTTAGTTGTGGCACTCTGACTACATTTCCCAGACCCCAAGAAGAACTCTGCGTAAACTCGAAAGCTTCTCTCTCACTGACAGAAGTTAGTGCAATAAAAGATATCATCTCATCCACCCTGACCCTCTAAAATCTTGAGATCAACACAGCTAGAACACCACTGCATATAGTCTCTGTCAAGAACAAATCCCATGTCTCTCCACTAAGCTTCAAAAATAAGGAGGTCATGACCAACTCATGGATTGCAAACCAAAGCCCAATAATCTCCGAAGTCTGGATGAGTAAAATGGGTTGAAACATTAATAGAATAGACAACTGGTTTAAAAAGACACCAGGTAAATGCATAACATTCAAATCTGATGACAATCTTTCAAAAGTAAACAAGGCAACATTTGTGGTGGTGAGGGGAATATCTTCACATTTATAACTTACTGAGGCTGTAAATTTGAAAATGTACAAATTTTACCAAATATCCTATATTGACTTGTTTTTATTTTTAGAACATGCTTCTGCATCAAATAGTTCCAGTTTTTGGCTTTGTACAGATTAGTTCATCTGTCCTTTCCCATTTTTAATTCCCAGTTACCATGTTTTTAAAAAATATCTCCTTATAATTACTACCTGCCTGGGAATATATGTTCTTGCTATTTGTCCTTCATTTACTTGGCCAGACATTGTTCTAGTTTGTTTTTGGGACCAAGGATGGAAATCCAAGAAGTTGAAAGCCAGAATGAAGCGTGAATGTGAGGAACAATAACCAAGCTGGGAAGAGGAGAGGCCTGAACAAGGAGAAACAGAAGACTAAACAGTGAAATATCATTTATTCCAATTTTCAGAGTAACAGCCGTGTTAGTCTGTATTCGCAAAAAGAAAAGGAGTACTTGTGGCACCTTAGAGACTAACCAATTTATTTGAGCATAAGCTTTCATGAGCTACAGCTCACTTCATCAGATGCATGCAGTGGAAAATACAGTGGGGAGATTTTATATACACGGAGAACATGAAACAATGGGTGTTACCATACACACTGTAACAAGAGGAATCAGGTAAGGTGAGCTATCACCAGCAGGAGAGCAGGGGTGGCGGTGGGGGGGTGGGGAGAAACGATTTTTGTAGTGATAATCAAGGTGGGCCATTTCCAGCAGTTGACAGAACGTGTGAGGAATGGGGGGGGGGGGGGAGAATAAACATGGAGAAATAGTTTTACTTTGTGTAATGACACATCCACTCTCAGTCTTTATTCAAGCCTAAGTTAATTGTTTCCAGTTTGCAAATTAATTCCAAGTCAGCAGTCTCTCGTTGGAGTCTGTTTTTGAAGTTTTTTGTTGAAGAATTGCCACTTTTAGGTCTGTAATCGAGTGAGGGGGAGGGATAGCTCAGTGGTTTGAGCATTGGCCTGCTAAACCCAGGGTTGTGAGTTCAGTCCTCAAGGGGGCCATTTAGGGATCTGGGGCAAACATTGGGGACTGGTCCTGCTTTGAGCAGGGGGTTGGACTAGATGATCTCCTGAGGTCCCTTCCAATCTTGATATTCTATGATTCATCCCGAGACCAAAGAGACTGAAGTGTTCTCCGACTGGTTTTTGAATGTTATAATTCTTGATGTTTGATTTGTGTCCATTGATTCTTTTACGTAGAGACTGTCCAGTTTGACCAATGTACATGGCAGAGGGGCATTGCTGGCACATGATGGTATAGATCACATTGGTAGATGTGCAGGTGAGCGAGCCTCTGATAGTGTGGCTGATGTGATTAGGCCCTATGATGGTGTCCCCTGAATAGATATGTGGACACAGTTGGCAATGGGCTTTGTTGCAAGGATATGTTCCTGGGTTAGTAGTTCTCTTGTGTGGTGTGTGGTTGCTGGTGAGTATTTGCTTCAGGTTGGGGGGCTGTCTGTAAGCAAGGACTGGCCTGTCTCCCAAGATCTGTGAGAGTGATGGGCCGTCCTTCAGGATAGGTTGTAGATCCTTGATGATGCGTTGGAGAGGTTTTAGTTGGGGGCTGAAGGTGATGGCTAGTGGCATTCTGTTATTTTCTTTGTTGGGCCTGTCCTGTAGTAGGTGACTTCTGGGTACTCTTCTGGCTCTGTCAATCTGTTTCTTCACTGCAGCAGGTGGGTATTGTAGTTGTAAGAACACTTGATAGAGATGTTGTAGGGGTTTGTCTCTGTCTGAGGGGTTGGAGCAAATGCGGTTGTCTACAGCCAAGCTCTATGATACAATGGATCGTCTGGTGTGGTCTGGATGAAAGCTGGAGGCATGTAGGTTTGTTAGTCTCTAAGGTGCCATAAGTACTCCTTTTCTTTTTGCAGATACAGACGAACACGGCTGCTACTCTGAAACCTTGACTAAAACACCAGTTCATGTGGCATCTGATGCTTCACAGAAATATGAAGATACCTCATAATGTCACTAATCAATTATACAATATTGTGCACAATAAATGGAACAAGAGGTGAAAAATCCATCCCAATCTCTGAAGGGAATTAGCTTACACCTTGAAGCACAATATCTGACTACTCTTATCTCAGTTTGCAGATGAACAAACAGCATCTCATGCAGCAGCTAAATCGCCATACAATTGCTTCTTCTGGTGCGCAATTATGCTTCAGAATCTAAGATTTCATGAAAAAAACCCTCTAGATCTTATGATTGCTTTCAAAATGTGAAACAAATGTAAATCTGATGTCTCCCTAAGAGCTTGGCTACACTTGCGAGTTAGAGCACATTAAAGGAGCCCCAGACGCATTAGCTCACTACCCATCCACACTGGCAAGGCACGTAGAGCACTCTGACTCCGCGGCTAGAGCGCTCCTGGTACTCCACTTCGGTGAGTGGAATAACGTTTGCTGCACCCCCACTGGAGCGCAGCGGTGCCAGTGTGGATGCACTGGTCTGTTAGTGCACTCTGATCGGCCTCCAGAAGTGTCCCACAATGCCTGTTCTAGCCACTCTGGTCATCACTTTGAACTCTACTGCCCTGCCCTCAGGTGACCAACCACCCTTTGAATTCTCCGAGTGGGTCTGATGAAAATCCCCTTCCTGTTTGCTCAGCCAGGCGTGGAGTGCTCTCAGCGAATCTTTCCAGGTGACCATGCCTCCACGCGCCAGGCGATCCCCAGGATGGAGCAATGGCAAGATGCTGGATCTCATCAGCGTTTGGGGGGAGGAAGCTGTCCAGTCCCAGCTGTGCTCCAGCCATAGGAATTACAATACCTTTGGGCAGATATCAAGGGACATGATGGAAAGGGGCCATGACCGGGACGCACTGCAGTGCAGGATTAAAGTGAAGGAGCTGCAGAATGCCTACCGCAAAACCTGCAAGGCAAACAACTGCTCCAGTCCTGCCCCGGCGACCTGCCGTTTTTACGAAGAGCTGGACGCAATACTTGGGGGGGCGACCCCACCTTCCGAAAACCACCATGGACACTTCAGGGCTCAGTGCAACAAGGCAGGAGGAGCAGCAGCAAAGCGGGAGCGAGGGTGATGAGGCGGAGGACACCCTAGATGCATGCAGCCAGGAGGAAGGTAGCCAGTCGCAGCAGCCGGTACTTGGGGAGGACGAACACCAGAAGAGGTTCCCGGTAAGCGGCTTTTATTTTGGGAAGGAAGTTATTTGGTGCAGGCTCTTGGGGTGAGGAGGGTTAGGGCTTCATGCATGCCTACATGTGGAATAGGGCATTGATTTGCTCTTGCACATCGCTGTAATCGGCCTCAGTGATGTCTTCAAAGGTCTCATCCAGAACTTGGGTAATGTGCTTGCACAGGTTTCTCCGGAGAGCCACTGTGGTCCTTGTCCCAGTCAGGCTAACTTGTCTGGGCCACTGTGCCATGAGGGGCAGGGGGACCATTGCTGCACATAGGCAAGCTGCATACTGGCCAGGGCGGAAGCCGCACTGCAGTAGAAGACCCTCCCTTGCTTCCCAGGTCACCCTCAGCAGCGAGATATCTTCCAGGATGAACTCCTGTGGAAAATGTGGGGAGAGTGTTCAGTATAAGGACCCCCTGCCGCTGTTGGTTCTTCCCAAGGCACAGAAACCCAGAGAACAGTACAGCCGTGAAACAATCAGTCACACTTGACCCTGTGCTTACTCACCGTTTTGGGGCTCCCGTGGGTTATGTGCACTCGCTTTGGGATGGGCAAATTATGCTATTGTGTAGACTGTGCTTGCCCTTAAGTATGGGGGAATCATTGCTCTGTCTGGTGTGAACAATGCTGCGTCTGTTCAATGTTGCATTTTGCCTTTACAGGTACAACTTTGAGATCTCAGCCATCCGTGTTATCACCGGCCGAAAGACTCCGAAGAATCAGGAAGAGGCCATGTAAAAGCAAGGGACACATGTTGCATGAAGTAATGCAGCATTCAAGTAATGAAAATCGAAAAGTGCAGGAGTGGCGGGATAGGGAAAGGAGGATCCGCCAGCAGAACGAGGAGCGCCGGCACAAAAGCGCGGTGCTCCAGCAGCAAAGCACGGATCGGCTGATCAGCATCATGGAGCACCAAGCGGACTCGATCCAGGCACTCGTAGCCATGCAGGTGAAGCACTACCGCACCCACTCCCCACCCCCGCGCAGCCCTTGTCCCAAAACTCTTTCCCTTGTGCCCCCATGTCACCTCCAACCCACTTTCCCCAACATCCGGGTTCTTACTGCCACCAGCTGCCTCCAACACCTGTAGCTTCACCACCCAGCCCTGAAAACTACGACCCTTACCCACTGCTCTCAACCCCCATCATCATGCAGTTTCGCAGTCCTGAAGTGCAGCACTCATTGCACAGCACTCCAGACAGGAAGGCTGAGTATGAGAACAGGACATACGCGAATCTGTGATTGTACCGTTCCCCACTCCACCCCCTTGCCCTTTCTGTTTCCCAAGCAGTTGTGTTTCTTTTCAATAAAAGAATTTTTTGGCTTTGAAAACATTCTTTATTTTTGCATAAAGTAAAAGATACCTTAGTCCAGGAAAGAAACAGGCACTGCAAGTCAGCGTAGCAAACACTACTAACATTGGAACCACTGCACTTCACTCCCATGCAGGGCACCAAACATTACTGGTGGCTTTCAGCCTCAAATTGCTCTCTCAAGGCATCCCTAATCCTTGCAGCCCCGCGCTGGGCCCCTCTAATAGCCCTGCTCTCTGGCTGTTCAAATTCAGCCTCCAGGTGTTGAACCTCCGAGTTCTATGCCTGAGTGAATTGTTCACCCTTCCCTTCACAAATGTAATGGAGGGTACAGCACGCAGATATAACCGTGGGGATGCCATCATCGGCCAGGTCCAGCTTCCCATACAGAGAGTGCTATCGGCCCTTTAAACGGCCAAAAGCAAACTCCATGGTCATTCTGCACCGGCTCAGCCTGTTGTTGAACCGCTCCTTGCTGCTGTCAAAGCTCCCTGGGTAGGGTTTCATGAGCCATGGCAGTAAAGGGTAAGCGGGGTCTCCAAGGATCACAAAGGGCATTTCAACTTCCCCTACTGTGATCTTCTGGTCTGGGAAAAAAGTCCCGGCTTGCAGCTTCCTGAACAGGCCAGTGTTCCGAAAGATGCGTGCATCGTGCACCTTTCCGGGCCAGCCTGCATTAATATCAATGAAACGCCCATGGTGATCCACAAGTGCCTGGAGAACCATAGAGAAATACCCTTTCCGATTAATATACTCGGAGGCTAGGTGGGCTGGTGCCAGAATTGGAATATGCGTGCCATCTATCGCCCCTCCACTCTTAGGGAAACCCGTTTGTGCAAAGCCATCCACAATGTCATGCACAATACTCAGAGTCATGGTTCTTCTGAGCAGGATGAGATTAATGACCCTGCAAACTTGCATCAACACGATTACAACCGTCGACTTTCCCACTCCAAACTGGCTAGCGACTGATTGGTAGCTGTCTGGAGTTGTCAGCTTCCAGACTGCAATAGCCACCCGCGTCTCCACCGTCAGGGCAGCTCTCAATCTCATGTCCTTGCAAAGCAGGGTAGGGGCGAGCTCATCACACAGTCCCATGAAAGTGGCTTTTTTCATTCGAAAGTTCTGCAGCCACTGCTCATCTTCCTCGACTTGCATGATGATGTGATCCCACCACTCAATGCTTGTTTCCCGAGCCCAAAAGTGGCATTCCACAGTGATGAGAATGTCAGTGAATGCCACAAGCAAACTCGTTTCATTTGTGTTACTCGAGTCGATATAATCGTCGGAGTACTCGCTGTCACTTTGGATCATAAGGAATAACTCGACTGCCAAATGTGACGTGCTGGCAAAACTCGTCAGCATACTCCTCAGCAGTTCAGGCTCCATTCCAGCAGACCGAAAGGGAAGACAGACTGTGCAGTACAAAAAACTTTGAAAGATGGCACCAAATGTGAACGGAAGTACAGGGATTGCTGGGATGCGAACCGATGCATCAGAGCGCGTTGGGACAGGACCCAGAATGCCCTGCAGCCCTGCCCCCTTCCCACAAGCCACAGCACCACAATGGGAAGAGGTGCTCTGTGGGATAGCTGCCCATAATGCACCACTCCCAATGCTGCTGCAAGTGCCGCAGATGTGGCCACGCCAATGCACTTCCAGCTGTCAGTGTGGACAGACTACAGCGCTTTCCCGCCTGTGCTCTCCGAAGGGGGGGTTAACTCAAAGCGCTCTACATCTGCAAGCGTAGCCATGCCCTGAGTCTACAGACAGCTTGAATTAATAACTGAGAGGTATGAATTGCCCATTTATTATTATGGGATTTTTAAGAGATGCTGACAATATAAGTTGTACTTGTGTCTGAAATACGTTAATGTTACAAGCAATACTAAGATTATAGTAACAAAAATTGGGGGGGAGGGATTTTCATTTTAGTTTCTTTACTTCAGTCAGGACCTCTTGCCATTTCTGTTCTACAATAAGAAAATAATTTGTGCATCTGAAAACATTGTATATAGCCAGTTTCACTGTTTGCCTTGTACAACTGGTACTAGTTTCCCCTGCCAGTGTGAGATTTCCAAACAGCAACAACTCAAAAACAGGAAAATGTGTTTTACAAAAGCAAAAAAATTGGTACGGGAATTGAAAAGTAGGTGTAGTAGCTGAAACTGCTTTTGACTTATCTTTTGAAATTTCAACTACATTTCAAGCCAACAGTATCGCTAACTCATAAGTGTACCAAGAACACTCATGCTATTAACTATTTTATTGCTGACAATTTAGCAAAAATATCAACTAAATTAATTAATTACTTCATTGTTGCTGGATGAAGTGTCAGATATTAGCATGGGCTGTATTGGGCCCATCAGTTATCAAGATTTTGAAGTATCAGGGGATAGCCGTGTTAGTCTGTATCCACAAAAACAAAAAGGAGTCCGGTGGCACCTTAAAGACTAACAGATATATTTGGGCATAAGCTTTCGTGGGTAAAAAAAAAAGGTGCAACCTGAAGAAGTGTTTTTTTACCCACAAAAGCATATTTTTTACCCATGAAAGATTTAAAGTTACCTCTATTCCCAACAAAAATGGGAAAGAGTGCAACATCCTTTCCCCAGTAACAAAATCCTCAAATGCCTCTTGGCTGCTATAAACAGAATGCCTTTCTAGGTTAACAAAATAACTGTTCTCCACCTGAATCTCAAAACCTTCCCCTCTTTTGTAACCATCATGCACTGTGGTACAAAAGTCTGCAACAGATTAAAGATGAAATATTTAGGGTTAATGTAAAATAGAATTAAATTTAAAAAACGAAGGGATATTTTCCTAATTGTACAGGAGCAAAGAGCAGCCAAGGAAGACAGTTTGCAGAGGTCAGTGTCCCATAACCTAGGTGTACAGTGTGGCATAAGATACAGGACCAGACTATGAATACTACTGTGTCATAAAAATTATTGAGTCCTTCTAAAATTCAGCCATAGTCTTTTTTTAGGAGTGAGTTTTATAAACAACTTCTGCACTAATTTCATAGAATAAACCATTGGTCTTTTATTATAGAACAGTTAAAAAAAGGAAAGAATCACTTTTCCCTTTACCTTTCATAATTCTGTAAACATCTGTCAATACCTCTTACCTCACTTCCTTGCTACACTGACTAAACTATTAATATACTTAGCACTCGTGTTTTGGGGCACTCCACTATGAAGCCCTCTTTAATCCAAGGAGCAATCACAATATGATTTTGTTTCCTAACACTTGGGCGAGATCCAAAACCTGTTTAAATTAAGTGTACAATTCCCATTGACTTTAATGAACTTTGGATCAGATAAATTCAGAAGTTTTCCCCCCAAAACCCACTGTTTTGCAGTGAGTTTTGATCTTGCAGAATCACTATTATGAGATCAAACTTAATTGTACAGCAATCAGAGTTATCAATGAAACATATACACTGACCTTCTACATTAGCCCTTGTCTATTTTCCTTTTCTTCTTAATGCTTCCTATGGTGTAGTGGTGCAGAAAGAACTCTATATTAGTTTATTTGATCCCCTAATTTAAGAAAAATCCAGTTTTGTCATGGAGAACCCTGCTCTTTTACAACCTTTATTTCCCCTCATTTCTCCCTCCTACAACTAACTCATCACAGAAAATAAAGTGCAGAGAAACAAACTAGTTATCATTGTAACAAGTAATAAATGATTGCTTCTTATAGGATGTTAATATCTTTTGTAGTATTTCTGAAGACCATGTAAAACTTTGGCTAATGCAAAATGTGTCAGCTCACTCGCAAGGGTGTATTGCACAAAGAGCACATTACTGTGATGTGCACGGCCTACAGTTTATTTCTGGGCACAACTCAATGTGTTGGTTTTAATGTACAAACTCCTAAGTGATTTGGGACGTAGCTTCTTGAAAGACTGCCTCTTTCATTCTTTATGACAGTAGCAGGAATCAGCTGAAGTGCTTGAATTCAGTCCCCTGGTTTAAACAGGAGGCTGAGGGCAACACTCTGCGGGGCCCTCCACTATGGAACTCATTTTGCCCCTTAGTCTGACAGAGTCCAAGACTTCAGACTTTCAAAGACACTGGAAGTCCTGTTTTCTTAGATGTCAGAGAACAGTTAGAGTATTAAGTGTGATTTTGTTTGTTTTCGTTTAATCCTCCATGATTAAACTTGTGAGGAATAATTTCTTAATAATCTTTGCATTTCTAATTTACATATGCCTAGAGTAACCATTAGGTGAATCTTTCAAAAGTCAATTAAATACACAAATTAAGGTATGCTACACTGAGTACATACAGATCCAATATAAAAATTTAAGAATATTTACTTATATATTCTAATTAGCCTTGAATTGGTTTGGTTTTGAAGTAGTTTTTGTGCAGGTGGTCCCAAACATTTACATTTTGTTTTATACAATCTGCAGCCATAGCATACATATGTTTATGTTTATGTATAGAACCTATAAAACAGTCTTTAAAAGAAATTTGATATGAAGACCATTTTTAAAAGTGCTTTTATATTCTGAAAAACAACCAACACTTTTGCAGACACTGTATGATCAAAGTAATTGGAGAAACTGCCTTCCCCAGGCCTCAATATTCTCTTGCAATGTGTTTACAGAGTCCTAAAGTTTGTTACTTGTTTTGAAGCTGAACTTTTTCCAGTTCACCAAAGCAGCTTTCTAAATAGGTATGGCAATTTCAAATAGAAAAATGGCACAGATTCACTTCACGCTCAACATTCTTCCTTAAGCTTGCAACTCATTCAGAACAGTCAATTTCCTCAAAGCTTCTGAAGTTGCATTGCTTGTTTTCTATACAAATTAGTTAATATAAAGGAATTTAGATGCAATACATAAGGGTTAAAGCTAAGCCTATTACAACAATGTACCAACAGTTGTATATTCTGTTGCAATAACTCCAACTTGCAAAACTACTTTATACATTTACTTATTAATACACTGGCTACTAGTAACACATTCAAACTACTGAAACAATTTCACCATTATATAAACCACATAAGTAACCAGCAAAAAAGTTTTAAAAGCAAGCATATCTATTTAATAGCTTGACTTACTGTTCAACATGCCCTGCCCCCTGCTCTCGTCCAAACCAACTTCCGGGGAAACAAACCCACCTCACTATAGAAGTTTATCAGTAACAGGATAATCTAGATCTAGTGCAGACTGAAACTTTGGAAAAAAATATTTTTGAAAGAAACAAGTTTTCTAAGGGTTATTAATTTTGCATCCTGCAAATCATCAAGTACATTTTCAGCAGTACACAAATATGTCAATAATAATTCTCAACTAAACAATTAGGTAACAATAATTCTAACCCAAAGGAGTTTTAAAGTTATCAGCATTTTCTTCATCCATATATAGAAAACAATACTTAAAAGTAAAGAAGGATTAAAAAATGGGCAACACACATAAGGAAATATGACAAGTCACAAGCTCTAAACCCTGTATTTCCCTCATACACACCCCGAATCACTTACAAATATCCTATGATGTCATGCAACATGTACTGGCTTCTGGCTAAACTGGTTTACCTGCTGCAGTTTGGATGCACTACATAGATTTACTTTGTGATAAGTTTTCTGTAGCTATGAAACTGATTTAGTGAAGCCAGACTCAAAGACTATCTCAGTTTCAAATATATACAAGGTTACAGTGCTTTTACACAGATGATTTTAGTTATGTTAGGATAGTTCCCTAGTAATGATAGGGAGTAGATTTTATTCCTATTCTGGATATGGTGGATCCACACACACTTAACTGGGAAGAGGGGATGAAAAAGGTAAATCTGAGTTTTTGAAAATGTCCTCCTTCACCCTTTAAAATTAAGCTGTTCACTTCTCTTAGTCTTTCATCTGCCTCCCCAGATTTTGCACATTTTATTTCTCAGCCCACAATGTCTTAGTTTTTTCCCTTTTTCCTTCCCTGGAGGATTCCTGAATCCAACTCTATCCCATTTTACTGCCCAGATGTTGAGGTCCTATATCCATCCTCTGGGAAAAGACCTTGGATATACTTCCCTCAGCCAGCATGAAGTGGTCATCTGAGAGTGACACAACACACATACTCCTTTCCTGGAGCCAAGTAGGTTGCCTCAAGAAGGGCCCTAAATGTTGCTGTTGAGGGGGAACAATAGACTAAGCTGTGTTCTTTACTGGATACACTGCCATTAAGCCTCCAGACTAATTTCACTTTATAGTCATCTAGTCATGTATATCCCATCTTATTCAACCATCCCCCATCTCAGAGAAAAATGTCAAAAGGGAGGGGCGGGAGGAGGATATGTAAGATATGAGAAACTTGGATATGTAAGATACCCATGTTCACAAGCTAAATTTAATGTCCATAAACTCAGAGACGTAGATCAAGCTTATAACCTGAGTTTATCACTACCAAGTTGGGAGTAGTACAAGAGATAGAGGGGGAGGGGACACAAAAAGAGGGGAGTCTTGAACTGGCTCTTTTAAATTAATTAAAGGGCAGAGCTGACCAGCCTCAGAAACAGTTCCACTCAGTCCTCTCCATCTATAAAAATAAGGTTATTATGTAGGATTCCAAAAGAAATTATTCTTTGGCTTCAACAGAGACAAGGACCACCACACAGACAAAAAGAGAATTCCATGACATTTTCACTATCATCTGTATTTCACAAAGTATATTTTCTGATGTCGAATGAACACTACATTAAGTATCTATGTAGATATTATATTGTGAGGAGTTGAGAACACTCATGAGGTCAAAAAAGTTAAAGGGAGGTAAATATTAGAAAAATAGGTAAAAAATAAAATGTGATATAACTTTGAAAAAAGCAAGCTAAACCATGAGAAAAAACATAAGAAACACAGTTTATAAAACAAACCTAAGAAATACTGCAGAAATCAAGGTATGATAGTTACCAGAAAGTTAGACATGAACTTGCAATGGGATAATACTGCAAAAAGTGCAATTTTAGGTTTCATATGCAGATGCAACTTTTCACAGTAAATTTTTCCCTCCCTGCTCTTTGTTAATGACTCTGGTGTGAACTCACATGGAATACCAGATTCAGTTTTGGGCACTTCAAAACAGACAGATATGAAAAAGTTCTGAGAAAAGCAACAAAAAATGACCAGAAAGTTAGAGAAATTGACATATTAGGAAAAATTAAAAGTGGTCAATTGGAATTGACTAAACAGAATTAAGGAGGGTACCATAATCGAGATAAATGTACTTTCTATGACATGCAGGAGTATAACTAAGGGTAATGGGCAGAAATTAATAAAAGGAAATGTAAACTACATCAGGAACACCTTCTAGATCAATTAGGCTGTGAAATAGTCTCTTAAGGGAAGTGGTAAAAGCACTATATGGATTATATATAAGCATCAAGTGCTTTGAATATGCCTAGATCTTAATACAATTTACCTTGGAAGCAAGTTATATAGGAGTCACATCAGGACCCCAGATTTTCCTTTGTTATATGATTTTACGAAACTTTCCTAGAATTTAGTACAGCAAGTCTCATTTGGAGTGCAACTGAAAAGCACTGTTTTTTTTAAATGACAAGCCAAGCTGCATATACTACACAAACACTATTTGCTGACCTTACAATAAGTACACAGAAAAGGTCAGCATTTACTGAATAGCATTATTTTTACCTTTCCATATAAATCCTATATTTAAAATGTAAACTCAGCAAGGAACTATATTGTATCACAATAAATAGGGTTAAAAATGTCAACCACCATATGCGTCAAGAACGTGTATAATGAAGCCAACTCATAATACTACATTATTCTGTTCAATATAACATGGCAAATAGGGTAGATTGCACAGCATACGGCCCCATAAATACCTACTCCTTTTCAAACCCTGTTGCTGCCACTTCCATACCTGCTGACTAAATTACACCTCTTTTCTAACTAAAATGTAAAAAAGTCTTTTCTTAGTATTTCTTTTTACAATCTGATCTTCCTGGATGTCTACTGTTTCTGATATTTACACTTTATGGGCTACAAGATGTTCAAGGAAGAGAACAGAGTCAACTGGATCACAAAAGCAAAAGAAAGAAACAGGGACAGGTATCCACAAAGTGTCACATTCAAACTGGCAGAACGTAATTCCACTGATTCAATAGTTTTGTTTGTAATTCTGCTCATTTGAAACTGTCCAGTGTAGCTGCACAGCAAATAAGTGAGACGGCTTCACAAAATTCAAAAGTCAAGATGTGCATTCAGTTTTCCATCATACATTCTTCACATACCTCCTAAATCTAATCTGATCTCTCAATGGAGAATGGCATTTAACATGCATAAAATAGGGTCAGATTTGAGAGCTAAGTTTTATTAAATAATTTATCAATTTCCAAAGACAATTTATCTCTTCTCAGGAAAGTATCTACATCCATACATTAGAAAGTTGAACACAGTTCTCTACAGTAAAATAAGGGAATACATATAAGCAATTACATGTCTTTCAGTAGAAAGGGAACAAGAGTCTAGATTAAATGATCTAGTGCACCTAAACTAATTTCTCATGAAAATCAAACACTCCAAAAAGGTATAGAATCTAAACTCTGTTAAGCTTTCCATTAGTGCAAACAAATTCTCAAACAGATTAATATGTCCATATGATCATTTTGAACCATTCGTGTGAATTTTACCAGCCTATGAGGGCTTGAATAGATTTCTGGAATTGAGCATTGAGATTTCAAAATTGGGATACATCCATACAATTTTTAAGTGGGAATGCTTAATGTAAAATTGTTGGGATCACCAAGAGGCTTAGGCTTACCTATAAAGAGTTGTGTTCTCTCTGCTTATAGAACTCAACTCTGCAACAACGTTAACATTCACTGACTTTAATGGGATTTGAAAGTGCTCAGCACCCCACAGAGTGCCCAGTGCTTTACAGGATCAAGCCCATAAAAATCTGAGAACCATTAAACACTGTCAATACTCTAAAGGACTAGAAATAAATATTGAAAGCAAGGCTGATAGCTGGAGGCTATGGCACATTCTGCTGGAAAACTCATTATACACAAGACATTATGTTTATGCATACATACAAATAGGAGTGAACAGGTATTTTTTTAAACCAATTCACCTCATACATGTGTCTCTTGAGGTTACAATGAAAAAAATCTAATCCATATATAGCAATTTGGGGACAGGTTTTGGGGTTCTTTTTAAACAATGCCAGTCACTGAAAAAGCACACATGTGCTTCATCTATCATATTGTGCACTAAAGTCTTAGGTTTTAAAAAAGAAGGGTTTCACGGAATGCCCTTCTCATCATTAAACATAGTGAGTAGTGACTACGACCAACTTTCAGTAAAATGGCTTTATTAATCATAGTACAAACCCATGATTGGTTGTAGAAGATTCTAAATTTGCTACAATTGTTGCATATTTCATAACTAAATAGGCCTTTGATGGTCATTGTTCTTGTTGATTTGAATACCTGCATTCATAATGATTGACACCTTTTAATACTGAGGTGAATTCATATTTTTGATCAGCAAGACAAAAATCCATTAATATAAACAATACAAATAGTGGAGGGTAGTTACAGCTGGAATTCATTATTTGTTTCTGATAATGTATTTACACACTTTCTACTGTAGAAACAAGTCAAATTAAAAGCTTCATACCTTAGATAAAAAAAAAAAACACGATTAATAAAAAAGTACAACTGACTTTATCCCAAACAAGACCATTGGAGGTACTGGTCTGGGGTAAAGAGCAAGACTGGAAACGTAGTAACCTCCCCCTCCAAAACACTCTCCTGGGCAATGGCATGACGGTGCAGGATCAGGGTCCCATGAATACGTAAGTGCTACACAATGCCACAGAACCCCGTGCTAGGCCCCGTCCTGATGCATTTTTTGTAAATAAACCTCAGATCAGTGCCCCAATTAAAAATGGCGAGCATCTCGCGTGGCAGGCTGTGTGCAGATACAATGGAAGGGCTGCAAGGCAAAACCCTGCCGCGCGGCTCTCAGAGTCAACAACACAGAAGAGGGGGGCGGGCAGGCGGCTGCAGAAATACAGGAGCCGGATCCACTCGGGGGAAAACAGAGCTGGGAGAGGCATTACTAAGGTCTACCCTGAGAAAGCAACCCGTAAAACCATCCATAGCTAGGCCCCATGACCCACCGTTCATCGCTCACCTACGGGGAAAATAATCAACCGAGAGAAAAACAAACCTTCCCATCACCTGCCTCCATGCCTGCTCCAGCAGCACATTCAGGAGTCATAGCTGCAACGCTACTAGGAACTCCTCCCTCGCCTACCCATACCCTTGAATCAGCACCCCCCCCCCTTAAAAATAATCCTTCTCCTAGTCCTAGGAGGAAAGCTTCCACTTTAGGGTCACGCACCTCCGGGAGCACAGCCCCCTTTCCAGCCGAATCCCCAGCCCCTCCTTTACCTACAGCGAACCCCACTGTCTACACTGGATGAGTCCTAACTCAGCCGAGGTTTTACTGGCGAGTCCACCCCCCCTATTGACTGGGCCCTTGGACCGCCACATGCTCCCATCCACACAGGATGAGAGTGCTAAACATCCCTCCTCACCAAAAAAAAAAAAAAAAAAAAAAAAAAGACATCCTCCCACCATTAAACCCCATTTCCAGAGCACAGACCAGCCCGAGTGTCACGGCAGCCCACCAAAGCAAACCCTGCACTACAGCCAGGAATACCCGGCCCTCCGAAGAATGCACCCCCTTTTCGGGAGGCCCCGGGCCCCACCCTCAGCCATACGTCAGCTATGAACCCCAATCTCTCCTCCCTGAATTAAGATATTCGTTTAAGGGTCGCACCCTAAAATCTGACCCCCCCTGGTGTATCTCAGCCCCAGGCACACAGACGCTGGAGGCTCTTCAGCCATACTTTCCAAACCCTAAACTTTCCCCCATTCTCCCTTTCACTCGAGAAGTGCAGGTAACACCCCCACCCCGCCCCGGGGGGCATTTCCAGGTCTCTCCCCGGCCCGAGGCCAGGCCATCAGCACTGCTCCATTCCCCGCAGCGGCTCCGGGAAGAGGGGTGGGTTGTGGGGTAGAAGAGGGGACCGGAGACGGGTAAGGGGGCGTGTTAGGTAGGGAAGAAGCCTGGAGCGGATTCCTGGGAACCAGAGAGTTTGGAGCTGGGGCGCGGGGGACAGTGAGTAAAGGGAATGGGGGGCGAGCCAGGGTCTCCGGGCGCCTTCAGCGGAGCCGGGGCCGCCTGCGTCGCCTGCTCCAGCCGCTCTTTACCTTCCATCTCCATGTCCTCGGGCTCGCTCAGCTGCTGCTCCCCGGGCTTCTGGTGCTGCTGCTGGTGGTGGTTCATGTCGGGCTGGGGCTGTGGCTCCGCGGCGGCGGCCTGGGCCTTTCCTGCAGGGGGCTGTAGGCCTGTGTTGGGAGGGCAGGGGGCGGAGGGGCGGCGGGGCCTGGGCAGCGGCGGGGCCTGGGCACCAGCCTCGGGGGGCTCCGGCTGGGCTCCGGCGGGCAGGGAGCGGGCGGCCGGAGGAGGCAGCGAGACGCGCACGTATTTGCTCGCTATTCGCCCAATCTCGGCGGCGGCACCCGGTCGGGGGAAGGGGTGGGGAGGAGGGAACCGGCCGGGGGCGGCGGCTTCCTCGGGGGCCGGGAGATCCGGAGTTAGGGCCCGGCGCTTCCCCCTCCCCGGCCGGGTATCCCTGCTGCGGTGAGAGTCGGGGAGGCGCCGCGGGCCCCCGGCTCCCCAGGAAGCCGCTCGCTCGAGGCTGGGGCCCTGCTCCCGGCCTGCAGGCCTCCCTGCTGCCTGCGCCCGGCTCGCTGCTGCTGCTCAGCCGCTGCTGCCGCCGCCGCCTCTATGGGGAGCGTAGCAGGCGCCAGGGCTTCTCTCTGCCTCTCTCTGTCTCTCTCAAAATGGCGGCCGCGGTAGCGCCGTGAAATGTCACATCCGCATGGGGGGCAGCGGCGCTCAGCCAGCCGGGGAGGGGGAACAGCGCCGGGCCGCCGCCGCCGCCACAGGAGGCTGGAGCGGAGAGGAGAGGAGGAGTTACAAGGGCTCCATCCGGATGGACGCGCTGCACCGCCCGCTTCCTCTGCCCGGGAGAGGCTGCTCTCAGCGGAGCCCTTTGCTAGGGACCCATCTGCCGGTGAGAGGCCCCTCTCTTCCCAGCAGCTACTGCCCCGCAGAGTCTGGCGCCCGCAGGAGCGGCCCCTGCGCCTCCATCAGCCTGCTGGCCTCTGCCCGGGATCCTTCTCCCAGCCAGGGCCTGCCTTGGGAGAGACCCCGCTTCCGCCCAGAGCCTCTGCGGAGGCGTCCCCCTTGCCTTGTAGGAGAGACCAGTAGCTTGTGCCAGGGGTCCCGCCACAAGAAGGAATGCCCCTCCTTGACAGGACCTCATCTGGGATTGCCCTGGGGATAGGCGGCTCCCTCCAGCGCCTCTGCAAGGAGCCCCTTTGCTCCACGGGCCTTCTCAGAGAGACCACCTCCCTGGCAGACAGGGCCCTCACTCTGGCATGGGGGGGACAGGGCTCAACCCAAAAAAACTGCTCTATTAGATAGGAACAAATCTGGCTCTCCTCCCCCCTTTTGACTTTACCTTCTAGAGAGAGAGATTGCTGAGCAATTGTCCACCTCTCCTGCCAAGCCCTAGCCAGCCCAGCTCTGGGGTACGGTGTAATAAGGGGGTAGTTCATTGTCTACATAACTCTGGAAATGTCCATGTGTTTTCCAAGTGTTCAAAAACATCCATAAGAGGCTGGTAAAAGGGGGTATGACTAGGAGTAACTGGTGGTATTAAAGAGGCAAAGCTTCGGGATGGTGAGATGGGAATTCTACAGTCTACCCTAAGGAAAGCACTTAAGCCACCTAAAGCTATGTTTCCCAAAGAGCTAGAAAATCTACTGTAGGGAACAATCTAGTACTGGCAGGGAGTGGTCTGTTCCACTTCTAATATCTATTGTTTATTGTTCCAATTTATAAAATTATAAGTGAATCTAAACTATCTTTTGGGGGCAAATCCAACTCCTTTATCTGTGCTGTGGAGGGCCCCTTCTCAGAAGAACTGGAGTTTGCTGGCTGTGAGTCGTGATTTGGATTTAGGAGACTGTGAGTTGTTGTCCACCCATGGAGCCCTGTCCTGTGCAGGAGCACTGCAGGGGTAGCAAAAGGAAGGACGTGTGTGGGCTGGGTGTGAGAGGACCAGGAATGGGGCCGGAAGAACTGCTTTTATTCATATCCTTTCTTTCAGAGCAGAGAGGAGGTGTCTGAGGGCCCACAGAAACTACTCTAGCCATTGAGCTGTACTAGCCTCTGTGGAGCAGCTCAACAACCATAAAATAGCTTGGAATAAGCGAAGGGGTCCTCCCCACCCCCACCAAGCCCAGTACATCTACTTTTTTAAGTACATGAGAAACAGGAAGCCTGCCAAATAATCAGTGGGGCCACTGGATGATCAAGGTGCTAAAAGAGCTCTCAAGGAAGACAAGGCAGTTGCAGAGAAGCTAAATGAATTTTTTGTATTAGTCTGCACTGCAGAGGATGTGAGGGAGATTCCCCACCTGAGCCATTCTTTTTAGGTGACATATCTCAGTTACTGTCCCAGATTGAGGTCTCCATAGAGGTGGTTTTGGGAAAAAATGATAAACAGTAATACGTTACCAGGACCAGATGGTATTCATCCAAGAACTCCGATATGAAATTGCAAAACTACTAACTGTGGCATATAACTTATCTCTTAAATCAGCCTCTGTGTCTGATGACTGGAGGGTAGCTAATGTATTGATGATTTTTAAAAAAGACTCCAGAGGTGATCAGAGCAATTACAGGCCAATAAGCCTACCTTCAGTATCAGGAAAATTGGTTGAAACTATAGGAAAGAACAGAATTATCAGACATATAGATGAATATGATATGTTGGGGAAGAGTCAACTCAACATTTGTAAAGGGAAATCATGCCTCACTAATTTATTACAATTCTTTGAGAGTCAGCAAGCATGTAGACAAGGGTGATCTAGTTGATTTAGTATACGTGGACTTACAGAAAGCCTTTGTCATGGTCCTACACCAAGGGCTCTTAAGCAAAGTAAGTCATGGGATAAGAGGGAAGATCCTCTCATGGATCAGTAACTGGTTAAAAGATAGGAGACAAAGGGTAGGAATAAATGGTTAGTTGTCACCATGGAGAAAATAGGGGAGTTCCCATAAGGATCTGTACTAGGACCAGTGCTGTTCAACATATTCATAAATGATCTGGAAAAGGAGGTGAACAGTGAGGTGGCAAAATTTGAAGATGATGGAAAATTACTCAAAATAGTTAAGTCCAAAGCTGATTGTGAAAAGTTATAAAGAGATGTCACAAAACTGGCTGACTGGGCAACAAAATGACAGATGAAATACAATGTTGATAAATGCAGAGGAATGCACATTGGAAAACTTAATCCCAACTATGCACACAAAATGATGGGGTCTAACTTTTCTGTTATCACTCAAGAAACAGATTTTGGAGCTGTGGATAATTCTCTGAAAACATCCACTCAGTGTGCAGCAATAGTAAAAAAAAAAAAAAAAAAGCTAACCAAATGTTGGGAATCATTAGAAAAGGGATAGATAGTGAGACCGAAAATATCATAATGTCACTATATAAATCCATGGTATGCCCACCATTTGAACAGTGAAAGCAGTTCTGGTTGCCCCATCTCAAAAAAGATGTATTAGAATTGGAAAAGATACAGAGATGGGAAACACAAATGATTAGAGGTATGGAACAGCTTCCATATGAGGAGAGATTAAAAAGACTGGGACTGTTCATTTTAGAAAATAGATGACTAACGGGGGATATGATAGCAGTCTATAAAATCTTCAATACTGTGGAAAAAGTGAACAGGGAAGTGTTATTTACCCCTTCATATCACGCAAGAACCAGGAGTCACCCAATGAAATAGACAGCGGGTTTAAAACAAACAAAAGGAAGTACTTCTTCACACAATGCACAGTCAACCTGTGGATGTTGTGAAGGCCAAAAGTATAACTGAATTAAAAAAATAAGTGGATAGGTTCATGGAGGATAAGTCCATTTATGGCTATTGGCTATGACGGTCAGGGATGCAACCCATGCTCTGGGTGTCCCTAACCTCTGACTGCCAGAAGCTGGGACTGGATGACGGCATGGATCACTTGATAATTGCCCTATTCTGTTCATTCTTGTTGAAAGACAGGATACTGGGCTAGACTTACCATTGGTCTGATCCAGTATGGCCATTCTTACTCAACACCCAGCTTTGCTCCTCTAGCTGGACTTGAGTTCAAGATTTGAGATTTAGTGCTTCATATAGTTTTAAAAACAATAGTTAAACTATTTGCCAGTTGGCTTTATCCAGAAATAGATTCCAGCTCTCCTTGTCACCCCTCCCACTCACCCCCAAACATCAATTTAGAGAAAAAATATTCTCAGATTTATCCCAATATCTACTCGGGTGAAAGCATAGCCTGAAGGTCTACAAATTTGCACTCGAGCTCACAGGAAGGAGTTCTAGGTGGGAGCCCCTTTATCGATCCTTAGTGTTTTAATCTGTCCCCAACTTTAATAGCTTACAGAAAGTCCTTCCTTACTGCCACCCTTTCCCATCCCCACCTCTGCTCCCGAGAAACCAAAGATAACCCTTCTCAATGACTTCCAGTCCCACCTACCAAATCTTTCACTAGCACAGGTTTTTGACACCTTCATTCCTCCATCAGTGATTCCCAATTCAAGACACACAATTTTCTTACACTCCTGTGGTTGGATGCCTATCTGTTACTACCTAATTCCTCAGTCACTGAGATCAGGGTAGTAGGCAAGGTCCAAACGAAAGGAAAAACAACCCACCATAATAAAAAGACAATCAACTTCTCATAATGTCAACTCTCAGTCCCATACTAAGAAGAATACAGGTATTAAAAAATATCCAATCACATATGTTAGCTTTTCTGGATTTGAGCTGTTTTAAGGTAACCACTGTTCTCAGAAGCTAAGCACTGGAACCAAAATTCCTTTGCTCGTCCTCCTGCAGAGAAGTCTGGAGTGGATACCCACTTAATTTCTGAAAGTCTTAGATGAAAAGGGGAGAGCTCAGAAAGGTGACATTTTACTGTGACACTTTGCATTTTCATTAGATGTTACCATCTCCCACTGTTCTACAAAAGCAGAAGAAATGCAAAATTGACCTATAGAAAACCTTGTGGGAGATATGGGGCAACAGTCAGGAATTTTCCTGTTAAATGGGAAGTGGCTACCCTATATCACTAGTTTAATAAGATGGAATATCACAGTTAAGTGCCATCCACCCATGGAGACTCATCTTAATTTAAAATGAGTTGGTTCTTTAGAGAATTATGGTTTACAGATTCAAAATGCAATGTACACTAAAACATACTACACTCTTTTGAAAAATCTAAGTGAAAACAGGCCCTTTATATTTTATAAATATATCTATGGACAGCCAATCTATACGAAAGAAATTTTAATACTGATGTCTAGAAGGAGGTAAATTCAAAGGAATTGTATTTAATCATCTCAGATGCTTTTATGAAATAATTACACAGCAAGGATTTTTTTGGTACCATTTCATAATACCCAGTGATTACAGTGTTTGACTTTTTTCTACACAAGGAGTACAAATCATAATAAATTGACCAGGCTAACCTGAAGTCCACAGTTCAACATATACAAATCCATCTTGTCTACCTCAGATCCATTCAAAACAATACTGCCCACAGTTCAACATATACAAATCCATCTTGTCCACCTCAGGTCCATTCAAAACAATACTGCCAAGATAAGTCTTCCTAAGTCATTGTTCTGACCATGCCAACCCCGTAAGAGTCCCTCCACTGGTTCCCCCTTCTTCAACACATCAAATAAAAGCTCTCATCTTTACTTTTAACAACATTCACAACACAGCCCATTCTTATTTGGCTATCCTTACATTTTATTGTCTATCTCACCTGACATTCTGCTCCACATTTTTCTCACCAGTGATGCTAGCCTGGATTGCCTGTTTCTCCATTTCTCCTGCAAGCACCTTTGCGCTTTCTTCCACACTGCCACAACTTCATGGAATACCCTCCCCAAACTAACTCATAAGGCCACTACCTTGTACTCCTGCAAATCCCTCCTCAAGACTCTCTTCTACTGTGATACCTGTGGTAAATTGCTTACTGAATGTGGTTAGGCAAGCAGCCACCAGATATTTCTGATATTACCAAAAAAAAAAAAAAAAGTAAAAATCTGTAATTGGGAAATTGTGCACCTAGTTAGTCTATGTAACCATATGTTCCTATCGCTGCTATCCTTGTCTTTCCTCCTTCACTCCTTTCTTTTGTTTATTATACTCACTTACTGCAACTTGTTGTGACTTAGGACCCTATCTTGCAAGTTGATCAACTCTTGCAGGCCCTTATGCCCATACAAATCATCACTGAAATCAGTGGGGTTCATCTTCCTGAATCAGTTGGCAGGACCAGGACCTTAGATTGTTAGTGCTTTAGGGCCAGGAATGTCTTTTACTGTGTGTTTGTGTAGGATAATAGGGCTCTTGTCCCAACTGAGGCCTCTCAGCACTACCATAATACAAAATAATACCTGATCTTAAAGGAACACTGTCAACTTGAAATTAGTCAATTTCAAAGGAAGTAACTTCATTCTGGTGAGGTGACCTGCCCCTGAGACTCTGAAATTATATTTAAAATTGTTTTTCTCACTCACTGTATAAATGATCCTCACAAACAGAAGAGTATGACTGTGCATAGGAAGGGAGACAGCTAAAAGTAAAAGCCAGTCCAAGCTGTACAGTCAGCCTGACCCTGGCTTCTATAGAAGAGCCTGGCACAGATCCCCACTTCCTTTTGTATTCCTAGCCCAATATCTTGTTCCTGCAGACAGAGCAGGGGATGAAGATGCCAACTACACTCCTAGCTCCTGCTCCATCCATCTCCACTCCTAGCACCTCCTCCATCTAGCTTCCACAGAGTAATCTAGGTCAGGAACAAGGATACCCTATTCTCACTGAGGGGCAGAGTTTACCACTGACCTTCTGGCCCACATTCCTGTCTGGTGCCTGTAGTAGGATCCCCATTGCCGTCCAGGCCTGGCTCGTGTTGGCTCCCACAGTGGAAGCTGAAATAGAAGCAGGAGAAGCTGCTGCTGCTTGCCTGGCCCAACTCCTGCAAAGGATGCAAATTGCTTCCCAGCCTGCTCCACTCACTGACCTAGCTCCAGCAGGGGATCCCTTCCAGCCACCTGCTGCCTTGTATAAGGCTGCTGTTCTCTCCTTATCCTGCAAGAGAGAGCTGAGTCCTGTATGTGGCCATGTCTATACTGATGGAATGTACGTTGGTGTAATTACATCAAGGTAGTTATGCCAGCACAAACTGCTAATGGACATGCTCTGCACCAGGAAAAGCAGGACCTACCCTGTTGCAGTTTACTTCTTTGTGTTGCTGGATTAAGGTGCACTAGTGTAAGCCCCTTTAAGAGGTTTGCACTGGTGTAACTATATCAATGTAATTACATCAGTACATATTTCCTTAATATAGGCAGAGCCTGAGTGGGTGGGAAGTGGCCTTCCTGTCTCAGGCCAGCTGCTCCTGACCTTTTGCAGCTCTGTTTTTTCCTCCCTAACTAGCTCTTGTCTCTTGGCTTCTCCCTGGACACTGCAGGGTGCCAATCACCCAGCCAGGTGCTTTTTCTTTCACTTGCTCCTGGATGCTTCCGGGGGGCATAGATTTGCAACACCTCTTCCTGCTGCTGGCAGATACTCCCCCGTCTCATTTTGGGGTTCATGGTATGATAAAGATGTTTCCCTGCATGCTCTACTAGATCTCTGCTGCTCCCTGTCTTGCAGTTGGGTCTAGGGAATGAAGGAGAATTCTCTTAGCCCCCTGCCAAGCATCTGGTACTCCAGTGACCCATACAGGTGGTTGGGGAGCAAAGAAGGAGGCTTTTGCACTAGGCTCTTATTGTATCCTGGGTTTTGTGCAGACACCAGGGGAAGAGGAGACACCTTTTCTGCCCTGAAAAGTGAAATAACACAAGCTTTGCTCTTACTGGTGAAAAACCTCTTGTAGGGCCCGGGGAAGCATGTGCACGTGCTTCATGAGAATGATGTCATGCCATCACAAGAAAGAGAAAATGCAATTAGCCATACTGTGCCATGAAACATACAAACATGGGAACAGCCATATTGGGTCAGACCAATTGTGCATGTAGCCCAGTATCCTGTCTTCTAGCAGTGGCCACTGCCAGATGCTTCAGGGGAATGAACAGAACAGGAAAATTATCAAGTGATCCATCCCTTGTCATCCAGTTCCAGCATCTGGCAGTCAGAGGCTAGGGACACCCTGAGCATGGGATTGCATCCCTGACCATCTTGGCTAATAGCTATTGATGGCACAAATAAAAGTAAAAAATTAGAGAAATATTTGTCTGCTAACTTCCTTCAGTTGTAGTAATATTAGGCGTTAATTGTAAAAAAAACAAAACCCTGTAAGTTCAACATTTTCAGGGAACGGTTATTTCAAATTGATGGTGTCCCTTTATGGCAACATTTTTTTAAAGAGCTATATGAAGCACTATCCATTAATATTGCTACATGGTGGCTCTATTATATCTAAACGTTGCTAACAATTTAAAGATTTGGTTTATATGATTTCAAGTATATTTTCTCCAAAGCCACAATTATAACACATCTTTCACATGACTTTCAAAGAAAGTCAAGATAAGACACTTATCTCCTTGGCTGGGATTTGTTTTTCCCTGCACAGAGTTGATCCACTTTAATTTTCCAGTAAAAAACAGTCTCTTTTGCTAAAAATTGTATGTTTACATTTAAACTGCTCAGTGATGATCCAGTTTGTTGTTTGCCATCTTTGAAAAGTAAAATGATTTTTTCCTCATCAAGTTTTGCTGCAAACAGTAAATTGTGAAGTCAAAGAGTTACAATGATATATACCCAAAGTAAAAAAGGAATGGAAGGAATGGTTCATCTTGTCTATACAACTCTGATTGATCAGCTATGTTTAGTTGTGATAGGAGTAGCTTTCGCCAAGTGTAAAAGAGAAGGTAAAGTTGAAAAGTATCTAACAAATTAGATATATTAGGAATTGTCCTGTTTAAAGTGAATTTATTGTTAGTGAAAGATGCAAACTGCCAGCACTGGAAATGGATCCCTCCTATCAACATGACACACATGGCCCTGCCAAAATGCTTCAACCTGCCAATCTAATAATAACTAGATAAGCACTATGTATTAATAACTTCATTCAGAGACTCTCAAAGCCCTGGTCTACACTAGGACTTTAGGTCGAATTTAGCAGCATTAAATCGATGTAAACCTGCACCCGTCCACACGATGAAGCCCTTTATTTCAACTTAAAGGGCTCTTAAAATCGATTTCCTTACTCCACCCCTGACAGGTGGATTAGCGCTTAAATCGGCCTTGCTGGCTCGAATTTGGGGTACTGTGGACACAATTCGACGGTATTGGCCTCCAGGAGCTATCCCAGAGTGCTCCATTGTGACCACTCTGGACAGCACTCTCAACTCAGATGCACTGGCCAGGTAGACAGGAAAAGAACCGCAAACTTTTGAATCACATTTCCTGTTTGGCCAGCGTGGCAAGCTGCAGGTGACCATGCAGAGCTCATCAGCAGAGGTGACCATGATGGAGTCCCAGAATCGCAAAAGAGCTCCAGCATGGACCGAACGGGAGGTACGGGATCTGATCGCTGTTTGGGGAGAGGAATCCGTGCTATCAGAACTCCATTCCAGTTTTCGAAATGCCAAAACCTTTGTCAAAATCTCCCAGGCCATGAAGGACAGAGGCCATAACAGGGACCCGAAGCAGTGCCACGTGAAACTGAAGGAGCTGAGGCAAGCCTACCAGAAAACCAGAGAGGCGAACGGCCGCTCCGGGTCAGAGCCCCAAACATGCCGGTTCTATGATGAGCTGCATGCCATTTTAGGGGGTTCAGCCACCACTACCCCAGCCGTGTTGTTTGACTCCTTTAATGGAGATGGAGGCAATACGGAAGCAGGTTTTGGGGACAAAGAAGATGATGATGATGATGAGGTTGTAGATAGCTCACAGCAAGCAAGCGGAGAAACCGGTTTTCCCGACAGCCAGGAACTGTTTCTCACCCTGGACCTGGAGCCAGTACCCCCCGAACCCACCCAAGGCTGCCTCTTGGACCCAGCAGGCGGAGAAGGGACCTCCGGTGAGTGTACCTTTTAAAATACTATACATGGTTTAAAAGCAAGCATGTGAAAGGATTACTTTGCCATGGCATTCGCGGCTCTCCTGGATGTACTCCCAAAGCCTTTGCAAAAGGTTTCTGGGGAGGGCAGCCTTATTGCGTCCTTCATGGTAGGACACTTTACCACTCCAGGCCAGTAACACGTACTCGGGAATCATTGTACAACAAAGCATTGCAGTGTATGTTTGCTGGCGTTCAAACAACATCCGTTCTTTATCTCTCTGTGTTATCCTCAGGAGAGTGAGATATAATTCATGGTCACCTGGTTGAAATAGAGTGCTTTTCTTCAGGGGACACTCAGAGGAGCCCATTCCTGCTGGGCAGTTTGCCTGTGGCTAAACAGAAATGTTCCCCGCTGTTAGCCGCGGGGAGGGTTGAGGGGGTAGCCACTCGGTTGGGGGAGGCAAAATGCAACCTTGTAACGAAAGCACATGTGCTATGTATGTAATTTTAACAGCAAGGTTTACGCTGAAAGAGTGTAGCCACTGTTTTATAAAGTGTGTCTTTTTAAATACCGCTGTCCCTTTTTTTTTCTCCACCAGCTGCATGTGTTTCAATGATCACAGTAGCTTCTCCTTCCCAGAGGCTAGTGAAGCTTAGAAAGAAAAAAAAACACACTCAAGATGAAATGTTCTCCGAGCTCATGCTGTCCTCCCATACTGACAGAGCACAGACGAATGCGTGGAGGCAAATAATGTCAGAGTGCAGGAAAGCACAAAATGACCGGGAGGAGAGGTGGCGGGCTGAAGAGAGTAAGTGGCGGGCTGAAGAGAGGGCTGAAGCTCAAATGTGGCGGCAGCGTGATGAGAGGAGGCAGGATTCAATGCTGAGGCTGCTGGAGGACCAAACCAGTATGCTCCAGTGTGTGGCTGAGCTGCAGCAAAGGCAGCTGGAGCACAGACTGCCACTACAGCCCCTGTGTAACCAACCGCCCTCCTCCCCAAGTTCCATAGCCTCCACACCCAGATGCCCAAGAACGCGGTGGGGGGGCCAGCGGCCAACCAGCCACTCCGCCACAGAGGATTGCCCAAAAAAAAGAAGGCTGGCATTCAATAAATTTTAAAGTTGTAAACTTTTAAAGTGCTGTGTGGCATTTTCCTTCCCTCCTCCACCACCCCTCCTGGGCTACCTTGGTAGTCATCCCCCTATTTGTGTGATGAATGAATAAAGAATGCATGAATGTGAAGCAACAATGACTTTATTGCCTCTGCAAGCGGTGATCGAAGGGAGGCGGGGAGGGGCGGGTGGTTAGCTTACAGGGAAGTAGAGTGAACCAAGGGGCGGGGGGTTTCATCAAGGAGAAACAAACAGAACTTTCACACCGTAGCCTGGCCAGTCATGAAACTGGTTTTCAAAGCTTCTCTGATGCGTACCGCGCCATCCTGTGCTCTTCTAACCGCCCTGGTGTCTGGCTGCGCGTAACCAGCAGCCAGGCGATTTGCCTCAACCTCCCACCCCGCCATAAACGTCTCCCCCTTACTCTCACAGATATTGTGGAGCACACAGCAAGCAGTAATAACAGTGGGAATATTGGTTTCGCTGAGGTCTAACCAAGTCAGTAAACTGCACCAACGCGCCTTTAAACGTCCAAATGCACATTCTACCACCATTCTGCACTTGCTCAGCCTGTAGTTGAACAGCTCCTGACTACTGTCCAGGCTGCCTGTGTACGGCTTCATGAGCCATGGCATTAAGGGGTAGGCTGGGTCCCCAAGGATACATATAGGCATTTCAGCATCCCCAACAGTTATTTTCTGGTCTGGGAATAAAGTCCCTTCCTGTAGCTTTTGAAACAGACCAGAGTTCCTGAAGATGCGAGCGTCATGAACCTTTCCCGGCCATCCCACGTTGATGTTGGTGAAACGTCCCTTGTGATCCACCAGAGCTTGCAGCACTATTGAAAAGTACCCCTTGCGGTTTATGTACTCGGCGGCTTGGTGCTCCGGTGCCAAGAATGGGATATGGGTTCCGTCTATGGCCCCACCACAGTTAGGGAATCCCATTGCAGCAAAGCCATCCACTATGACCTGCACATTTCCCAGGGTCACTACCCTTGGTATCAGCAGATCTTTGATTGCGTGGGCTACTTGCATCACAGCAGCCCCAACAGTAGATTTGCCCACTCCAAATTGATTCCCAACTGACCGGTAGCTGTCTGGCATTGCAAGCTTCCACAGGGCTATTGCCACTCGCTTCTCAACTGTGAGGGCTGCTCTCATCTTGGTATTCATGCGCCTCAGGGCAGGGGAAAGCAAGTCACAAAGTTCCATGAAAGTGCCCTTACGCATGCGAAAGTTTCGCAGCCACTGGGAATCGTCCCAGACCTGCACCACTGTGCGGTCCCACCAGTCTGTGCTTGTTTCCCGAGCCCAGAATTGGCGTTCCACAGCATGAACCTGCCCCATTAGCACCATGATGCATGCATTGGCAGGGCCCATGCTTTCAGAGAAATCTGTGTCCATGTCCTGATCACTCACGTGACTGCGCTGACGTCGCCTCCTCGCCCGGTATCGCTTTGCCAGGTTCTGGTGCTGCATATACTGCTGGATAATGCGTGTGGTGTTTAATGTGCTCCTAATTGCCAAAGTGAGCTGAGCGGCCTGTATCCTTGCCTTGGTATGGCGTCCGCACAGAAAAAAGGCGCGGAACGATTGTCTGCCGTTGCTCTGACAGGGGGAGGGGCGACTGAGGACACGGCTTACAGGGTTGGCTTCAGGGAGCTAAAATCAGCAAAGAGGGTGGCTTTACATCAAGGAGTATTTCAGGCAGGACTTCACGGAGGGTTCCAATAAGAAATGGTGCACCTAAGTTATTGTTCTTATTGGAACAAGGAGGTTAGCCTGGCCTCTGATTGATACATGGCTAGATTTACCTCACTGCACCTTCTCTGTGAGTGACTGCAGTGTGACCTAGAGGAATGAGTCCCCTAGACGGGGGAGGAGGCAAATGAGTACAAAACAAATCTGGTCTATTTCTTGTTTTGATCCACTCCATCTATCTTTTACATCTTTGGCTGGCAGCAGACGGTGCAGAAGGACTGCATGCCATCCACATCTCATGGCTGCTCAGCAGAAGATGGTGCAGTAGGACTGCTAGCCATCCTCATCTCTTGCCTGCCCAGCAGAAGATGATGCAATAGGACTGCTAGCAATCCGTATCGCCTGTCTGCTCACCATAAGACAGTTCAATAGGACTGACTGCAGGACTAAAGAGAATGACCTGGTCAAGTCACTCCAAATTTAGTCCCTGTGCCCATGTCTGCCCAGGCGCTCCCAGCCGACGTGGCCAGGAGCACCTCGGATATGACGAGGACGGCTACCAGTTGTACCGTCTGCTGCCACAAGGCAATGGGTTGCTGCTACTGTGTAGCAATGCCGTACCGCATCTGCCAGCACCCAGGAGACATACGGTGACGGTTACCTGAGCGGGCTCCATGCTTGCCGTGGTATGGCATCTGCACAGGTAACTCAGGAAAAAAGGCGAGAAATGATTGTCTGCCCTTGCTTTCACGGAGGGAGGGAGGGAAGGGGGGCCTGACGATATGTACCCAGAACCACCCGCGACAATGTTTTAGCCCCATCAGGCATTGGGATCTCAACCCAGAATTCCAATGGGCAGTGGAGACTGCGGGAACTGTGGGATAGCTATCCACAGTGCAACGCTCCGGAAGTCGACTCTAGCCTCGGTACTGTGGAAGCACTCCGCCGAGTTAATGCACTTAATGCACTTAGAGCATTTTCTGTGGGGACACACACACTCGAATATATAAAACCGATTTCTAAAAAACCGACTTCTATAAATTCGACCTTATTCCGTAGTGTAGACATACCCAAAGTGTTTGTATATTAGTTGATAATCTTCATAACTGCTCTGTAAGGGTAGTATTAAAATCTCCATTTTACCAGAGAGGTTAAGTGACTTGTCCAAGGTCACATACTGATCCATTGTCTGAACCAGGATTGCAAGCTAAGATCTGTTCTTTAATCAGTAGAAGCAACTGTCTTTATCTGTGTTAGTATATTTCAGTGGCCAGATTTATTGTGTGGCCTTGGGGAAGTCAACAGGGGGCTGATTGAATTGACTTCAATGGGCTTTGGATTGGACCTTGATCTCTCTGTTCCTCAGTTCTCTCTAAAAGGATGATATTACTGTCACTGTCATATCTATTTAGTGGCAAGGGATGAAGCCATGGAACAGGGGCTATCTGTCTCTTACCTTTTGTATGTACACTGCCTAGCCCAGTGGGGTCCTGATCTCGATTGGGGTCTTTAGGTGCTACTATAATATAAATAATAAGCACAAGCAACCAAGCTTAAGTGAAAATAAATCTGTGACACAATGTGACAAAAGCAGAGGGACTAAACATGCATGTTATTCATCCATCCTGAACACATCCACTTTTTGCCTGACTATGCAACACCTCCCCAAATTGATGTTTAGTCTAATTTTTTCTGTGTACAAAACAAATGACTACCCAAGCATAAATGTAAAACCTACAAGTACAGTCTCTCCCAGTCCTATTTCCTTCACCTCTTACTCCATCCCCACCCTCAGAAATAATCATAAGAACAACTTCTTCTCTACCAATCCCTTCATTCACTTATTCTCTCTCCATTCATTCCATGCTACTCATTCATTGTTACCTTTTCTCCACAAATGACACACACTCTCTCTGTTTTTCACTTACCCTCCAGATTAACCTCAAATTGCAAAAACAGGGCTGAGGGAGCATAATCATAGGTTGTATTATGGGCTCCACCAAACTATCTGTTGTATTAGTTTAATCTCTCAGACATTAATCAGTAGATTTTATTTATTTTAAACTAGGTATTTAGAATCTGTCAGTGTTCAGTACGATGTTAGGACCTGATCCCACAATCTGATCTGCACAGGGGAGCCTACTGAAGTCAAAGAGCAGGAGGGGAGTTGTCTGCCTGGATGGAGCAGATAGCAGAATCGGGGCCTTATTTTTGTAGACCAACACCATGTAGTTTTAGCCCCAAAGCCTTAATAGGGCTTGATAATACTAGTTAGTTGGAGAGTATTATAGCCTTCACTGGCAGTTAATGCTGAAGTTAACAGTGTTTCTGCTGGACGTGGCAGAGAAGAGCTACTGGATGATGAATAAGTTAAAACAAGTCAGAACAATTGCAGAAGGAGAGAAAATTGAAAGATTAATTTGGAGAAAATATGTTTGTGATCTTTTTATTTAATTTTGTGATGAATAGGAAAAAAAGGCCCGGAAGGCATGGGTTATTTTTCTCTTTCAAATAAAGGCCCCGATCCTGGAAGGAGATCTGTGCAGGCAGGCCCTTGCACCCACATGGAGTCCAAACTGAAGTCATGAGGCTCTGTATGGGCACTGAGGTCTGACTGCATGAAGGCCACTGAAGGCTTAGGACCAGCCTTTCTCCTCTTGTTTGTATTTTAGGACTATCAGAATTATGACCACTTGTTGCCCCTGTTTTTGCTGGAGGAGAGGACCAGACAACTGGAATGGGAATTTTCTTAGCCATCAGCTGACAAAGTGCACGTGTGGAGGATGTTGAATCTTTCACAAATAGAGTTTTTATAAAAAGTGTTTGTTAGGAGCTTGAGTTAAATAGGTGTTGGGAGAAACAACCTGACTAAAAATCTCTGCCTTCAGTTGTTCAGGTTTCAGGTTTCAGTTGTTCATTATACAAGTATAATGCTCTTGTAGCATTATACTCCCACTAGTTCTCTTGTTTCCATGTGTCTTCCAGTAAAATTAGAGAGGTCAAAATGGTTCTTTTGGAAAGGGAGAAAAAAAATCTAAACCTATATTTTAAAATGTCTTCAGCCCTTCTTTATAAACTGTAACAAAACAAGGCACAACCTTTTTCTTCTCTGGAGAATACCTTTTAGAGGTATATAAAAGTGAGGAAAGATTTCTCCAGATATCTGAAAATAGATGAAGAATGAATGCAAGATGCAGGAATGCTGCTCCAGGATGCAGGAACTGCAGAGCAGAAGATTCTCATACCACCAGTGCTAAGACTGTGCTATGGGCAGAGAGGAGGCAGTTACCAGATGAGCAGAAAAAGCTGGGAAGAGAGTAGAGAGATTAACATCTGAGTGGCAACCTTAGGCAAGTTTACTGAGGGGTTTAAAAATAATGGGAGTGATTTTTAACTGGGATTCTGAAATGAAACTGGAGCCAGTTGAGGTGTCTCAAGATGGGAGTGCTTTGTACATAGGAGAATCATTCTACACATGGTGGAGTCTGGAAAGCTGGGACTGGGGGAACCACTGAGAAAAGAGTTGCAATAGACAGGATGAGAGGAGATGAAAGCATGAATGAAATCTCAGCAGAGGGGAAGTCAAAAGTACACATTGCAACTTCACTGCACTTATTTATTTTCAGCATTTAATCATGAATATTATATTGAATGCAATTTATTGAGCATATAATTCATTTTTTTATTATTTGAGTAAGAATATTAAAAATCCAGTTATTGCTAATGGCACAGCTTAAAGCAAACTGCCAGAACCTTTATTTCAGAAAGTCTGCTTTCTAAGGGACCTAATCCTGCTTGAAATGAGTATCAAAGCTCCCACTGACTTTAGTGTAATATCGGTCTCCTTCAATCTTAAGAGGCTGGACTTTGGGCTGTATTTGCTTGTTTGTGCAGAGACTGAGCCACTAAGTTATTTTGGAAAATATGAACAAAAATCTGTATGCCCATATTTGAGATACTGTATCAAACAAACAAAAAGCAGGGTATGTGAAAGTGGGGGTGTTGCCAGCTCAGTTTTTCAGATGCCCCATATTTAGATCACTCAAAAATTGCTTATTCTCTAACGGCTGAGATTCTCAAAAATATTTAAGTATCTAAGTCCCACTGAAATCAATGGGAATTAGGTACCTAAATAGCTTTGAGAAGTCGGGCCTAAAGATACAATCAGTTCTGAATTCCCATTTCTAGATCTTAGTTTCTTATTGTAAGACAGGTGAAGCTCCATTAACTTTTAAGTTTTTGACCCTTGAGGGATGCAGTAGCAGGGGTGAATGTGAGGCAGGATTCCTCCTGGTCATTACTCATTGCCCCTGCCAAATATAAATGCCCTCTTCCTGATATCACAGTCAGTTCCTTCTTGTCTGCAATTGGCAAAGGAGCTTCCTGCAGGATGAGTACAGCTGTGCTAATATTTGAGGCTGTTGCCTTGAGCAATTCCTTGAATGTTGAAACCTGCTTTGATACTTGATTTTCCTAGTCTCTGTGGAGACCTCTTTAGAGCTTTGTCACAGATGAGCTGTTAGTGCTCACCACCCTTTTGTGCCTCAATGTTTTCAGCGCCTTGGTACTTACAAGGTGCTTTGCTTTGGTGTTTTGGTGCTCCAGCACCTGCAGGATGTTAGCCCTGCAGGATGGCCTCCCCACCCAAATGCCACACCGTGACCATCCAATCTGAGGGCTGTGCCAAAATGTTGGCTCTTTGACTCATTTGAATCCTCCTTTCAAGAGAGGGAAGTGAGGCTCTACTTCATGATAATGCTTTCATGTTGAGTGGCTTCAAAGGCTCTCAGTCCCCTTCTACAGAGGGCCTCAGCACCAGAAGCCAAAGGGGCATAAGCTGTCTTTCAACAAAAGACAAGAGGTTGTTGAAATGGTCCAATGCACTTCACCAGCCTGGCAGGACCTCTATATGAAAGGCAGAACCTTTTCCCCACTGCGTCCTGGTCACTTGGACACAAGACTGCTGAGCATCATTTGGCTGGGCTTCAAGTTTAAAAGGCCTTACAAGACCAAGTGGAAAGGGACTATGGCATGATGCAAGCAGCTCCAAGTAGGCCCCTTTACCTGAGCTGCACAAAACCTCCTTGACTATCTGTTTCACCTGTCTGAGACTAAAATATAAAGAGTAACTCCATCCAAGTACATTTGACAACCATTTTGACCTATCATGGATTAGTGTAAGATAGACCAGGGTCTCTGTACCACCATGTCAAGTTCATGTGGGGCTGGATGCTTTTGAAGTTTCCTACTGTGACACCCTGAACCCCATGTTCATCTTTATAAAATGATTGTGTGGTATCCAATGCAAAGTTTGTCATGTTGGATGTCTTTGGAAGGCTCATAATGCACTGAGCATGGTTGTTATAGTGATGTTATAGTAATTGTTACAGTAATGTTATAGTAAGGTTATAGGTTATTATTTCATGTATGTAGTTATGAGGCTGAAAATCATAGAATCATAGAATATCAGGGTTGGAAGGGACCTCAGGAGGTCATCTAGTCCAACCCCCTGCTCAAAGCAGGACCAATCCCCAGCTAAATCATCCCAGCCAGGGCTTTGTCAAGCCTGACCTTAAAAACCTCTAAGGAAGGAGATTCCACCACCTCTCTAGGTAACCCATTCCAGTGCTTCACCACTCTCCTAGTGAAAAAGTTTTTCCTAATATCCAACCTAAACCTCCCCAACTGCAACTTGAGACCATTACTCCTTGTTCTGTCATCTGGTACCACTGAGAACAGTCTAGTTCCATCCTCTTTGGAACCCCCTTTCAGGTAGTTGAAAGCATCTATCAAATCCCCCCTCATTCTTCTCTTCTGCAGACTAAATAACAGCCTCTCCTCATAAGTCATGTGTTCCAGCCCCCTAATCATTTTTGTTGCCCTCCGCTGGACTCTTTCCAGTTTTTCCACATCCTTCTTGTAGTGTGGGGCCCCAAACTGGACACAATACTCCAGATGAGGCCTCACCAATGCCGAATAGAGGGGAATGATCACATCCCTTAATCTGCTGACAGTGCTCCTACTTATACAGCCCAAAATGCAGTTAGCCTTCTTGGCAACAAGGGCACACTGTTGACTCATATCCAGCTTCTTGTCCACTGTAACCCCTAGGTCCTTTTCTGCAGAACTGCTGCCTAGCCACTTGGTCCCTAGTCTGTAGCAGTGCATGGGATTCTTCCGTTCTAAGTGCAGGACTCCGCACTTGTCCTTGTTGAACCTCATCAGATTTCTTTTGGCCCAATCCTCTTAATTTGTTTAGGTCCCTCTGTATCCTATCCCTACCCTCCAGCGTATCTACCACTCCTCCCAGTTTAGTGTCATCTGGGAACTTGCTGAGGATGCAATCCACACCATCCTCCAGATCATTACTGAAGATATTGAACAAAACTGGCCCCAGGACCAGTCCTTGGGGCACTCCGTTTGATACCGGCTGCCAACTAGATATGGAGCCATTGTTCACTACCTGTTGAACCCGATGATCTAGCCAGCTTTCTATCCACCTTATAGTCCATTCATCCAGCCCATACTTCTTTAACTTGCTGGCAAGAATACTGTGAATATGTATTCTCATGGCTTAAAACAAGCCCATGCAAAATCTCTCCAAGAACAGAGAGGCACTCCCACCTCATCAGGGCATGGATGGGACAAACCCAGCCCAGCCTCACAGGAACAATGGATACTGGCTTAGGCAGTAACAAAATAATCTGTTAGACGCTGGAAGGAGTCACCCCCTTCCTTTGGGCAGTTTAGGACTGCGATGAGGTAATGCTTACCTGACTCTGAAGGGGCGGAAGGGGGCAAAGCCAGGAGGAAAGAAAGGACATGATAAAAGGGAGAGACATTTTGCCATGCTCTCTCTCTCTTCCACCTACATCTAAAGACACCACCACCACCACCAAGCAACTGAATGGCTGATCAAAGGGGAGAGCCTGGCTGAAGAGCCAGCCTGTGGTGAGAAGCATCTAAGTTTGAAAGGACACTGAAACTGTTAAGATCAGCTTAGAATGCATTTTGCTTTTATTTCCTTTGACCAAATCTGACTTGTTATGCTTTGACTTATCATCACTTAAATCTAGCTTTATAGTTAATAAATCTGTTTGTTTATTCTACCTGAAGTAGTGCATTTAGTTTGCAGTGTGTCAGAGACTCCCTTGCGAGAACAAGCCTGGTACATACACATTTCTTTGTTAAGTTGATGAACTTATATAAGTTTGTAGCATCCAGCGGGCATTACTGGACACTGCAAGACGGAGGTTCCCAGGGGTGTGTCTGGGACTGGAGATATTGGCTAGTGTCATTCACTTGCAAGTAGCTGGGAGCAGCTTACATGCTAGAGGCTGTGCATGAACAACCCAGGAGCGGGGGTTCTCACAGCAGAGCAGGGTAAGGCTGGCTCCCAGAGTCAAGGATTGGAGTGGCCTAGCAGATCACTGGTCCAGACAACACCAGAGGGGAACATCACACCTACTAAAAAGCTCTGTGTCAAGAGATATTCCTGGGGCCTGAAGTTGATAAAAGCTCCTGTTGAACCATTCATTTCCTGTAAGCTTAAATTTCTTACTTGGTTGTTTTCCTGATGGTAGTGACTTCAGCTCACAGAGTGAGTTTCAGGCCTACTGACTGATCTACCTTCTACCGTCTTTACAATGACACAGTCGTGCTATGGATTCATCCTACATTCCATCCCAAGATGGAGTTGGAGTTACTCTTTAATGAGCCTAATATCCTACCATTTTTTCCTGCATACCCTTCCTAATAAGGCCTTTCTCCATGTGGTTGATGTTTAAAGATCCCTAGATTTTACTTGGAGCAGACTAAAGCCCTTGGGAAGTGCCTTCTACATTTTATTTCATATCTATTCACTGGACAACTTTCTTAACATATACCTTATTGCATTTCATACTGCTGTTACCTAGCTGACCTGAAGCTAGAAAGCCACGCCAAACTGCACTTGATCTGAGGCAAAGCAGCCTCAAAAAACCATTTGCGAGGCAGCCACCTGGGCCTTACACCAGGCATTTACAAAGAATTATGGTTTAGATTTGCCCTGTAGACAGGAGATCCTGTTTCAGTCTATGTTGTAGAACTGTTTCTAAGGTATGGGAGACCAAACTCACTAATCCACTCACTAGAGATTATTTTGGGATAACCCTTACTTAAGTTGGCCCAATTTTATTTGAAGGGTTTTTTTCCTTTAGTCTTTGCAATGAATCCTTCAAGGTACCAATGTTATAACTGGTTTCAGAGTAGCAGCCATGTTAGTCTGTATTCGCAAAAAGAAAAGGAGTACTTGTGGCACCTTAGAGACGAACAAATTTATTTGAGCATAAGCTTTCAAGAGCTACAGCTCACTTCATCGGATGCATTCAGTGGAAAATACAGTGGGGAGATTTATATACATAGAGAACATGAAACAATGGGTGTTACCATACACACTGTAACGAGAGTGATCACTTAAGGTGAGCTATTACCAGCAGGAGAGTGAGGGAGGAGGGGCGGGAAACAATGAAACCCTACACCCCCTTTCCTGGGGAAGGCTTGACAAAAATCCTCACCAGTTTGCATAGGTGAACACAGACGCAAATCCTTGGATCTTAAGAACAATGAAAAAGCAATCAGGTTCTTAAAAGAAGAATTTTAATTGAAGAAAAAGTAAAAGAATCACGTCTGTAAAACTCCACCATCAACCTCAGCCTGGATCAGTCCACACAAGAGATCCACTTCCTGGACACTATGGTGCTAATAAGCGATGGTCACATAAACACCACTCTATACCGGAAACCTACTGACCGCTATTCCTACCTACATGCCTCCAGCTTTCATCCAGACCACACCACACGATCCATTGTCTACAGCCAAGCTCTACGATACAACCGCATTTGCTCCAACCCCTCAGACAGAGACAAACACTACAAGATCTCTATCAAGCATTCTTACAACTACAGTACCTACCTGCTGAAGTGAAGAAACAGATTGACAGAGCCAGAAGAGTACCCAGAAGTTACCTACTACAGGACAGGCCCAACAAAGAAAATAACAGAACACCACTAGCCATCACCTTCGGCCCCCAACTAAAACCTCTCCAGCGCATCATCAAGGATCTACAACCTGTTCTGAAGGACGACCCATCACTCTCACAGATCTTGGGAGACAGGCCAGTCCTTGCTTACAGACAGCCCCCCAACCTGAAGCAAATACTCACCAGCAACCACACACCACACAACAGAACCACTAACCCAGGAACCTATCCTTGCAACAAAGCCCGTTGCCAACTGTGTCCACATATCTATTCAGGGGACACCATCATAGGGCCTAATCACATCAGCCACACTATCAGAGGCTCGTTCACCTACACATCTACCAATGTGATCTATGCCATCATATGCCAGCAATGCCCCTCTGCCATGTACATTGGTCAGACTGGACAGTCTCTACGCAAAAGAATAAATGGACACAAATCAGACATCAAGAATTATAACATTCAAAAACCAGTCGGAGAACACTTCAATCTCTTTGGTCACTCGATTACAGACCTAAAAGTTGCAACTCTTCAACAAAAAAAACTTCAAAAACAGACTCCAACGAGAGACTGCTGACTTGGAATTAATTTGCAAACTGGATACAATTAACTTAGGCTTGAATAGAGACTGGGAGTGGATGTGTCATTACACAAAGTAAAGCTATTTCCCCTTGTTTGTTCCCCACCCCCACTGTTCCTCACACATTCTTGTCAACTGCTGGAAATGGCCCACCTTGATTATCACTGCAAAAGGTTTCCCCTCCCCCCGCTCTCCTGCTGGTAATAGCTCACCTTACCTGATCACTCTCATTACAGGGTATGTCTACACTACAAAATTCGGTTTTGTAGAAAGCGTTTTTATACAGTCGATTGTGTGTGTCCCCACACAAACGCTCTAAGTGCATGTAGTCAGCGGAGTGTGTCCACAGTACCAAGGCAACCGTCTATTTCCGGAGCGTTGCACTGTGGGTAGCTATCCCACAGTTCCTGCAGTCTCCGCCGCCCATTTGAATTCTGGGTAGAAATCCCAGTGCCTGATGGGGCTAAAACATTGTCACGGGTGGTTCTGGGTACATATCGTCAGGCCCCCCTTCCCTCCCTCGTTCCGTGAAAGCAAGGGCAGACAATCGTTTTGCACCTTTTTTCTTGAGTTACCTGTGTAGACGCCATACCACGGCAAGCATGGAGCCCGCTCAGCTAACCGTCACCGTATGTCTCCTGGGTGCTGGCAGATGCGGTACTGCATTGCTACACAGCAGCAGTTTATTGCCTTTTGGAAGCAGACAGTGCAGTATGACTGGTAGCCATTGTCGACGTAGTCCTGGGTGCTCTTTTAACCGACCTCAATGAGGTCAGGGGCACCTGGGCAAACATGGGAGTGACTCAGCCAGGTCATTTCCCTTTTAAGTTTCGTCTCATGGCGATTGAGTCCTACCGGCAGTACACTGTCTTTTAATCAGCAGCCAGCAGAATACGATGGCCAGTAGTCATACTGCACCGTCTTCTGCCGAGCACCCAGGAGATGACGATGGCTAGCAGTCGTACTGCACAGTCTGCTGCCAGCAAGATGTATAAAGATAGATGAAGTGGCTCAAAACAAGAAATAGACCAGATTTGTTTTGTATTCATTTTCTCCTCCCTCCCTCCGTGAAATCAACAGCCTGCTAAACCCAGTTTTGAGTTCTATCCTTGAGGGGGCTATTCAGTTTCTAGCAAAGCCACCCCCTTTGTTGATTTTAATTCCTTGTAAGCCAACACTGTAAGCCATGTTGTCAGTCACCCTTCCCTCCATCAGGGCAACGGCAGACAATCGTTCCGCGCCTTTTTTCTGTGCAGACACCATACCACAGCAAGCATGGAGCCTGCTCAGATCATTTTGGCAATTAGGAGCACATTAAACACCACGCGCATTATCCAGCAGTATATGCAGCACCAGAACCTGCCAAAGCGAAACCGAGCGAGTAGGCGACGTCAGCGCGGTGATGAGAGTGATGAGGACATGGACACAGACTTGTCTCAAAGCACGGGCCCTGGCAATGTGGGCATCATCGTGCTAATGGGGCAGGTTCATGCGGTGGAACGCCGATTCTGGACCCGGGAAACAAGCACAGACTGGTGGGACCACATAGTGTTGCAGGTCTGGGACGATTCCCAGTGGCTGCGAAACTTTCGCATGCGTAAGGGCACTTTCATGGAACTTTGTGACTTGCTTTCCCCTGCCCTGAGGCGCATGAATACCAAGATGAGAGCAGCCCTCACAGTTGAGAAGCGAGTGGCAATAGCCCTGTGGAAGCTTGCAATGCCAGACAGCTACCGGTCAGTTGGGAATCAATTTGGAGTGGGCAAATCTACTGTAGGGGCTGCTGTGATGCAAATAGCCAACGCAATCAAAGATCTGCTGATATCAAGGGTAGTGACCCTGGGAAATGTGCAGGTCATAGTGGATGGCTTTGCTGCAATGGGATTCCCTAACTGTGGTGGGGCCATAGACGGAACCCATATCCCTATCTTGGCACCGGAGCACCGAGCCGGCGAGTACATAAACCGCACGGGGTACTTTTCAATAGTGCTGCAAGCACTGGTGGATCACAAGGGACGTTTCACCGACATCAACGTGGGATGGCCGGGAAAGGTTCATGACGCTCGCATCTTCAGGAACTCTGGTCTGTTTCAAAAGCTGCAGGAAGGGACTTTATTCCCAGACCAGGAAATAATTGTTGGGGATGTTGAAATGCCTATATGTATCCTTGGGGACCCAGCCTACCCCTTAATGCCATGGCTCATGAAGCCGTACACAGGCAGCCTGGACAGTAGTCAGGAGCTGTTCAACTACAGGCTGAGCAAGTGCAGAATGGTGGTAGAATGCGCATTTGGATGTTTAAAAGCACGCTGGTGCAGTTTACTGACTTGGTTAGACCTCAGCGAAACCAATATTCCCACTGTTATTACTGCTTGCTGTGCGCTCCACAATATCTGTGAGAGTAAGGGGGAGACGTTTATGGCGAGGTGGGAGGTTGAGGCAAATCGCCTGGCTGCTGGTTACACACAGCCAGACACCAGTGCGGTTAGAAGAGCACAGGAGGGTGTGGTGCGCATCAGAGAAGCTTTGAAAACCAGTTTCATGACTGGCCAGGCTACTGTGTGAAAGTTCTGTTTGTTTCTCCTTGATGAAACCCCCCGCCCCTTTTGGTTCACTCTACTTCCCTGTAAGCTAACCACCGTCCCCTCCTCCCTTTGATCACCACTTGCAGAGGCAATAAAGTCATTGTTGCTTCACATTCATGCATTCTTTATTCATTCATCACACAAATAGGGGGATAACTGCCAAGGTAGCCCAGGAGGGGTGGTAGAGGAGAGAAGCACCGGGAGGGGTGGTGGAGGAGGAAAGGACAAGGCCACACAGCACTTTAAAAGTTTAAAACTTATTGAATGCCAGCCTTTTGTTGCTTGGACAATCCTCTGGGGTGGAGTGGCTGGGTGGCCGGAGGCCCCCCCACCGCGTTCTTGGGTGAGGAGGCTATGGAACTTGCGGAGGAGGGCGGTTGGTTACACAGGGGCTGTAGCGGCGGTCTGTGCTCCTGCTGCCTTTCCTGCAGCTCAACCATGCACTGGAGCATATTAGTTTGATCCTCCAGCAGCCTCAGCATTGAATCCTGCCTCCTCTCATCATGCTGCCGCCACCTTTCAGCTTCAGCCCTCTCTTCAGCCCGCCAAATACTCTCTTCAGCCCGCCACCTCTCCTCCCAGTCATTTTGTGCTTTCTTGCACTCTGACATTGTCTGCCTCCATGCATTCCTCTGTGCTCTGTCAGTGTGGGAGGACAGCATGAGCTCAGAGAACATTTAATTGCGAGTGTGTTTTTTTCGCCTTCTAATCTTCGCTAGCCTCTGGGAAGGAGAAGCTCCTGTGATCCTTGAAACACATGCAGCTGGTGGAGGAAAAAAAAGGGACAGTGGTATTTAAAAAGACACATTTTATAGAACAGTGGGTACACTCTTTCACGGTAAACCTTGCTGTTAAAATTACATATATAGCACATGTGTTTTTGTTCCAAGGTCGCATTTTGCCCCCCCCAGCGCGTGGCTAGCCCCTCCACCCTCCCCGAGGCTAACAGCGGGGAACGTTTATGTTCAGCCACAGGTAAACAGCCCAGCAGGAACGGGCACCTCTGAATGTCCCCTTAAGAAAAGCACCCTATTTCAACTAGGTGACCATGAATGAGATCACTCTCCTGATAACACAGAGAGATAAAGAACGGATGTTGTTTCAACGCCAACAAACATACACTGCAATGCTTTGTTCTACAATGATTCCCCAGTATGTGCTACTGGCCTAGAGTGGTAAAGTGTCCTACCATGGTGAATGGAATAAGGCTGCCCTCCCCAGAAACCTTTTGCAAAGGCTTTGGGAGTACATCCAGGAGAGCCGCGAATGCCAGGGCAAATTAATCATTAAACAAGCTTGCTTTTAAACCATGTATAGTATTTTGAAAGGTACACTCACCAGAGGTCCCTTCTCCACCTGCTGGCAGGTCCGGGAGGCAGCCTTGGGTGGGTTCGGGGGGTACTGGCTCCAGGTCCAGGGTGAGAAACAGTTCCTGGCTGTCGGGAAAACAGGTTTCTCGGCTTGCTTGCTGTGAGCTATCTTCCTCATCCCCAAAACCTGCTTCCGTGTTGTCTCCATCTCCATCGAAGGACACGGCTGGGGTAGTGGTGGCTGAACCCCCAAAATGGCATGCAGCTCATCATAGAAGCAGCATGTTTTGGGCTCTGACCTGGAGCGGCCGTTCGCCTCTCTGGTTTTCTGGTAGGCTGCCTCAGCTCCTTAAGTTTCATGCGGCACTGCTTCAGGTCCCTGTTATGGCCTCTGTCCTTCATGGCCTGGGAGATTTTGACAAAGGTTTTGGCATTTCGAAAACTGGAACGTAGTTCTGATAGCACGGATTCCTCTCACCATACAGCGATCAGATCCCGTACCTCCCGTTCGGTCCATGCTGGAGCTCTTTTGCGATTCTGGGACTCCATCATGGTCACCTCTGCTGATGAGCTCTGCATGGTCACCTTCAGCTTGCCATGCTGGCCAAAGAGGAAATTGAAATTCAAAAGTTCGCGGGCCTTTTCCTGTCTACCTGGCCAGTACCTCTGAGTTGAGAGTGCTGTCCAGAGCGGTCACAATGGAGCACTCTGGGATAGCTCATGGAGGCCAAAACCGTCTAAATGTGTCCACAGTACCCCAAATTCAACCCAGCAAGGCCGATTTCAGCGCTAATCCCCTTGTCGGGGGTGGAGTAAGGAAATCGATTTTAAGAGCCCTTTAAGTCGGAAAAAAGGGCTTCATTGTGTGGACGGGTGCAGGGTTAAATCAATTTAACGCTGCTAAATTCTACCTCAACTCCTAATGTAGACCAGGGCTTAGTGTGTATGGTAACACCCATTGTTTCATGTTCTCTGTGTATATAAATCTCCCCACTGTATTTTCCACTGAATGCATCTGATGAAGTGAGCTGTAGCTCACGAAAGCTTATGCTCAAATAAATTTGTTAGTCTCTAAGGTGCCACAAGTACTCCTTTTCTTTTTGCGAACACAGACTAACATGGCTCAAAAAGGTGTCTTAAAACTGGTACACTATTTTTACAGACTCACTCTTCCACAAGGCTTAAGGACAACACATTTGCCCATTATATCCATATTTTCACATGCATCCGTGCTAGCAGTGGTCATTTCCAAAGAGGGAATGCCAGAGTAGAACAACTAATGGAATGGAAAATGGTCTATTTTTTAAACGCCTGCAAGTGTTTCCACAAGTGCTTAAAAAACCCATAGAATTGGCACTTATGATACAAATAGTGATTTTTACTAGTCCGGCAGCATGGAATAAGAGAGAGCCAGCCTCAGTAGTAGCATGGCTGAGAATCAAGGTGAACTGCAGTACTCTTGAAACTATTTTCTTCCACATACATAGTGGGATTAGATTTCAGAGTAACAGCCGTGTTAGTCTGTATTCGCAAAAAGAAAAGGAGTACTTAGATGTTTGTTTTTATACACACAAATCATGAAAAAATGGGTGTTTATCACTACAAAAGGTTTTCTCTCCCCCCACCCCACTCTCCTGCTGGTAATAGCTTATGCAAAGTGATCATTCTCTTTACAATGTGTATGATAATCAAGGTGGGCCATTTCCACAAGTGGGCCATTTTTTCATGATTTGCGTGTATAAAAACAAACGTCTTCTGTATTTTCCACAGTATGCATCCGATGAAGTGAGCTGTAGCTCACGAAAGCTTATGCTCAGATAAATTGGTTAGTCTCTAAGGTGCCACAAGTACTCCTTTTCTTATAATGGGATTAGTCATTTTAAAAAACTATATGAAGGAAATCTTATTTTTTATTTGTTTCCATAGCCTCATGGCATGTGACCCTTCCTACTTTATTTATAGGGAGATTTTGCCACAAAATTAGATCATGCACCAGCCAGTTAAACAGATATTGTAGTAATGGGAGCTTGTATACAGAGAAATTACTCTAAAAATGATATAAAATAAACTAATCTCAATTAAACAGAGTAAATCAGAATAATATCAGATAGGAAGTCTGCAGACCAGGGACGCCATATAGCTCTCTCTTCTCATTTTGAATTAGCAGTTGTAATCCATGCTGTTTTATTCAGAAAAGTATTTGGTGACATTTAAAAAATCTGTAATTTACTAGATGCTCCTGTATAGTAGCATTTCATAGATTAAACAGGGAGAAGAACTGATTATTTGTGGTTTATATTTGGTGCTACATGATCCTATTGTAGGAGAGGCAAGTGTGTGAAAGATCCGTAGACACAAGCCTCAGAAATTGAACTCATTTGCATTGTAGCTCACAATTAGCGCTTTGATGCCATTATGTCCCATTGCTCCTGCTGCTTTGGACACCTTAAGCCTTGCACCAGAAAAATGGTGAACTACTGTAGATCCCCTGGTCTTGTAGATCACCTGGAATTGCTCCTAAGAAATGAGAGACTTCAAATGTCAAAGGTTTGTTGTGTACGGAAATTTCCGTCTTTCCTTGCAGGCCTGGATAGCCTTAATGGCTGAATCCAGGAAGCAGAAAAATAGGTTAAATAGATGCAGGCAGTACCAAAGGATAAAAATAACAGGGAAAGCTTAGCTTGAACCAGAGGTTGAATCAAGAGCAATATTGTTATAGAGAAGTTGATAGAATATGTTGAAAACAAGTTGGAACTCAGAGTTTACAAAATCAGACTCCCTCACGTTAGGAAGACATCAGTTCCAACTGAATTTGCTGCACAGTTTATTGCTATCTTAGACCCAGGGGATCATCACTTTTAAAAAGTGACATAACTCCTACAGGAAGGGAGCTGGCAGTGAGGTAAAGGAGAACAGAGGTTCTGTGACTGTAACTCGTTGTAGAGAAGATTGGGACCACACTAAAATCTCTGGATCCAAAAAATACCTAGGATATGAAGAAGGTAACATTTTTTTTTCTATCAACTTAAGTCCCTTGCCTTATTTTGTACATATTATGGAAATACAACAGTTATGACTACACAAAGACAGCCTGTGTTATTTTCAACATCTTTCAAAATAAAGTGTCAGAGGTGATGGGGAGAGAGGTGTTTGCCAAATGAAGGTGCACAAAACAACAACAAATGTTTCAGGAGGGTGTTGCAAAATGAAAGAAAATAGAAAGAATTACTTGAAAGTATGCTCTTATTATCCCAGTCGTCTACGGACAGTGCAGTGTGGAGTAACTTCCCAAACATGAGCATGCATCAGTTTGTCTTCCAGGAACAAACTAGTCCTGCAAAGAGTAAATAAAACAACCACTGGATGAGTGAGTACTGCAGACTGCTGTCATTCATCACATCAACAGATTCTCTCGTCTTTTAGAACCACAGGTCAGTCCTTCACACACGTAACTACCAGCAGCAAACACAACATAATTTGGACATCATAAGATTTATGGGCTAAATCCCTAACTGGTATAAATTTGTGTTGTTCCAGTAAAATCAAGGTAGCTATGCCAATTTACACCACCTGAAGATTTGGCTATGTTTATGCAGAATGGAATACACCGTTTGCAAATCTCAGGTGTCATGACATGCCTACAGGAGAACAATGAAAAGTAAACAATGTGCCATAAAACACATTTGTATTAGGCTATCCAGAATCAGGGAAGCTTCCATCTAGGCTTTATGACAGCAATAAAACAGACCTGGCTTTCCAGATGGTGCTAAGTTCTCAAGTGAAATATATAATTTTTATTGCACAGCAATCTTTGGTCACCCTTAGTATTTTAATTATAATTTGCATGAAGGGATCATAGACTAACTGGCCTGTTTATTAAGGACTGTAGGCAGGGAAGTTCCACTAAAATTAATGAAGAGTCACCCTTGTTTGAAATATTTTAGTGACTTCAGGGCAAGTACGCTTAGACAATGAAAATGTTCTCCATCTGTGCACTGCTCATTGTAAACCTAATGGAATGCTGAGAATGAAGGCCTGCTTTCTACAGGTTACTGTACTGGGGCTGAACAGCTAGGAAAAGACGAGTGCTGTAAACAGAACCCTCTATCCATGGCAACAGGCATTTCCACTTGTAAATGCATAAAAGAAAGAACTGGTTTGATGTTTCTTTGCATTTTTAATATTTTCACAGTTTTATAACAGCAAGAATGACCTGTGGGTCAGGCATTTCCTGACCATTAATGATTGTCTGTGTTAAGGGGCCAAGGACTGAGTATGCCAGCCTGTTATTAGCAGCCAGGAAATGCCCTCTGTGTTGGTCATTGTTGCTTAAATAAATTAAGATCAGACTGCTTTATATGGGAAGTAGCCACATAAGGGAGCAGAAACTACCATTCTCCTTATGGATTTCCCTGCCATCATTCTCTAGTGAGAGCGTGGACTTGAGTCCCTCCTTCATGATAAAAAGGGGACTGGCCTCAAAACTAGTGAATCAAGAGAGGCCGGGGCATGCCCCCACATTAGGTCTCTGCTCCTAAATTTGCATGCTTGACTAAGGTGTGAAAATCCCTCACATAAACTGGGATTCCACAAATACACACACATTTATTACATATATACACAAATAACCCGACTTGCATATGTGCATGAGGGAGTTTGCACACTAAATGGGCCATGTAGGTGTGCATGTGTTGAACATGGGAGGCAAAATGGCTAAACAATCTCTTTCCAGCCTTCACTGTATCCGTATCTAAATACTATACCAGAAACACCAACTATTTCATAAACATGTTCCTTATGCCTAATCTGTTAGATTGTAACAATATTCATGTTCATTTCCCCTCATTTCTAGCTGGATTGACCTGCTGTGGACAAGCTAGGCAAAAGGCTTCTTCCACTCCTCCCACCCCACACCAGGGATCCATCAAGGGTCTCTCTCCACTCCACCCTGAAGCCTTAGATGGTCAGCATTGTGAAGGGGAAAAGCAAAAAGCTATCTCAGCCTTAAGGGTGTAGGTCTTTCTACCTCCACTGTGAAGCCTGATTAGCTGAGCTGGCAGTCCATAAAGTTGAAGCCAGTCAACCGTTCCCGATTTTGGGTTCAGGTCTAGAATGTTAATGACCCTGTCATTTCAGAGTGGCAAGTTTTGTTGTCTAATTCCTGCACTGGAGCAGCAAAAGCTGGCACTTCTTACAAACTTCTTGAAGTTCGCTCTCCTTTTAAGCAACTTCCTGTGGCCCCTATGCCTTTCTAAAGTTGCCATCACCATATCCCTATTGTCATAAATATAAAGGGAAGGGTAAACCCCTTTGAAATCCCTCCTGGCCAGGGGAAAGCTCCTCTCACCTGTAAAGGGTTAAGAAGCTAAAGGTAACCTCGCTGGCACCTGACCAAAATGACCAATGAGGAGACAAGATACTTTCAAAAGCTGGGAGGAGGGAGAGAAACAAAGGGTCTGGGTCTGTCTATATGCTGGTCTTTGTCAGGGATAGACCAGGAACGGAGTCTTAGAACTTTTAGTAAGTAATCTAGCTAGGTATGTGTTAGATTATGATTTCTTTAAATGGCAGAGAAAAGAATTGTGCTGAGTAGAATAACTATTTCTGTCTGTGTATCTTTTTTGTAACTTAAGGTTTTGCCTAGAGGGGTTCTCTATGTTTTTGAATCTAATTACCCTGTAAGATATCTACCATCCTGATTTTACAGGGGGGATTTCTTTATTTCTATTTACTTCTATTTTTATTAAAAGTCTTCTTGTAAGAAAACTGAATGCTTTTTCATTGTTCTCAGATCCAAGGGTTTGGGTCTGTGGTCACCTATGCAAATTGGTGAGGCTTTTTATCCAACATTTCCCAGGAAAGGGGGGGTGCAAGTGTTGGGAGGATTGTTCATTGTTCTTAAGATCCAAGGGTCTGGGTCTGTAGTCACCTAGGCAAATTGGTGAGGCTTTTTACCAAACCTTGTCCAGGAAGTGGGGTGCAAGGTTTTGGGAAGTATTTTGGGGGGAAAGACGCGTCCAAACAGCTCTTCCCCAGTAACCAGTATTAGTTTGGTGGTGGTAGCGGCCAATCCAAGGACAACGGGTGGAATATTTTGTACCTTGGGGAAGTTTTGACCTAAGCTGGTAAAGATAAGCTTAGGAGGTTTTTTCATGCAGGTCCCCACATCTGTACCCTAGAGTTCAGAGTGGGGGAGGAACTTTGACACCTATGCTGCTCCCTGAGTCTACTCTACTCTCACTCCTGTTTAGCTCCGTATATATCTGTAGGGTGCAAGTCATGTAGACTCCAAGGTGGGTAATGTTCCAGCTAAGTATTATACAATAAAGTTGATAGTTTTTTGGCAGAACAACATGAAAATATTTTTGCTTAAAGGGACTATCATGTTTAAATAGGGCTTTTGGCAGCTGTAATCTAGTCTTAAAAATAAAATATTAACATGGGAAAGGAAGGACGACATCTAGGTAGGTATTGGGGGCTCCAAGTATTTAAGGCATAGTTCTGCTATGAAACCATTTCTGTAAAAGTGGCACCTTTTTTACATACAGGGAACAGATATGTTAAGTTTTAAGAGTCATAGCTACTTATGTGAGCCACAGAAATGAGTTTTTTCTCCTACAGAGCCAACACAGCTCTGAACAAGTGAGCTGGATTACATTCTGGCTCATGCATTGTGAGCAGAAATGTTGCATAAATTCCAACTGTTGGACCAAATTCTGCCCCCTCTAACATCTGTACAATCCTGGCACAGCAGGCCTCTTGTGTGCTTTCTACACTCATGTGAATTTTGGCCCATGTGGGGAATGTTAGATTTCTGAAAAGTTACCTGCCTGGGTTTGTGTGCATTATTTTTCTGTTATGCAGGTTGGTGTTTTTAAAAGACATTCTGCATGAATAAATAAAAAATAGAAAAATAAATTTCTGCAGCACGTGGCTGAGGCATCTCAGTGATACTTTCAACAGCTCAGATCAGTCGAGCAATCAAAGGGCAAGACAGAGTAGGCATGCCTTTGCTTTGCCAGTTATAAAAAAATCAAACTCAGACTTTGCACCAAGCAGAGTTCTAAGTTATAAACAAGTTCTGTTGATATCATTATATTATAGAGAGCACTTTATCTAAGCTGCCTCTTGAAACCCATGATCGGGCCATTAGCTGTATCATATAAGAGTGTGTATAGTCTATTAATCCCACACTGTTTGAGTAGAACTTTCAATAAAAGCAGACCAGTTAATATCCAGGACCCTGCTAGTGCTAAACATTTCATTAATAAATTTCTGTGCAGTCTCTAAAATGCTTGTGGAAGAAGCACAGTAAAGTGAATAAGGACTGTATAGTCTCAGGCTTTGCAGATGCTGGATCCTTCTTAATGTAGATGCTGTATATCCAGTACCAGGAAGTTCAGCTCAGTGAACTGCAGTGGTGCCAAAAAATGAACTGTAATGTTGAATTAGCACGTGAGGAGCAACAACAGACTGTTTTTTCTATAGCGTAGTGGAAGAACTGTTTACAGTAACTGAAATCTAAGTCGTTTACAGGAAATCTTTTCAGAAGCCATTATCAGGGTTACTTTAAAAATACACCTGCGCTCTTTATAGCTAAAGTCTGTATATTCTTAAATATAAAGTGACCTAAAGAGCACAACTCTTCCAAACAGTCACATGATCAGCGTTTGCCCTCCTGCTCATTCCACAAGCCCTCCTGATGCTGCCAACTCCTCCTGTTCTTTTGTTTTGAGGGAGGCACTCCCTCTTTATTTGTTATGTAAAGAGCCATGCTTATCTATAGCTCTATAATTATCAAATGATACTAGTTCAAATGGCAGTGCACGTGACTGAAGTTACACATGATGACTGAAAATAGCAATAGATACTGGCTGCTTAGCGATGTCAAAAGTGACTAAGGAACAATTGTCCTCAAAATCAATTGCAAAATGTGCCACGCAACACCTGCATGATGAGAAAAGAATCAGAACTGTCCTAACCTTTATCAGTCAGGAGTTCCTGGTGTAGTGGATTCCCATGGTATTGAAAGCAGAGTCATCCGTAACAACGGGGGCTTTGTCCTGCACAATTACTACCAAAGTAGCCCTGAGACTTCCGTCAGACTGCTAGAAATATGTCTGGAGTGGGATGAATCTGGCAAAGCACTACTAAACTGCTGTATTGCCAGGCCCAGGACTCTTGGACAGCTGCACAGACTGACAATTTCAGTGCAGTGCTGAAAAAGGAAACTTTAAGGCTTCTAGAGGACTGAAATAGCTCTGCATAAATTCACCATACTACTGCGTAAAGATTCATGATTGTTCTACCCTCTAGAGGCAGCAAAGAGGATATAAGTGCTATTAATGATAGCTAATTGAGATTTTAAATCAGGACTGCTATTTCTTTGGGCCCAACTCTGCATCCCTCACATGCTCAAAACTCCCATTGAAATCAATGGGAATTTAGGTGAGCAAGGAATGCAAGATTAAGTTCTATATTACACTTCACTTTCTAATTTTCTGGAACAGCAGCTTAAGGTATAAGAACATTCACCATTACACCTAAGTGTGCATCATCTTATACAGTCTTTGTCATGACTATGACACCCTCTGACACCCCATTGTGAAACTCCTCCAGTTCTTTTGCTGCACTGAGGAACATCAGCTGACAACATGTATTTATGTGTAGGCTTAAGGGTGCCAATTTAAGACCTTCCTTTCTTGGAGATTGCCTGAACCTTCAAACATACTGGAGAGCTGGAACCTCAGCTACAGAAGCTGACATGAGGCTTGTGACTTTGGTGGCAGAGAAATCTATGGCCTTTTCAGTGTCCCAAGTACTGAAGAGTGCCCTAAAATTGGTCATAGAGGGCTCCTAAATGTGGACTGAGGCCCCTTCAGCACAAGGAACCATCCCCACAGATATGGATGATAGTAGGAATAAATCTGCTCTCCAGGATACAGCAAGGCTGCTAAAAAAGAATGATTTGTTGAGCTGACAAGATTGGCTCTGAAGGATGTCTACCTATCATTTCCCAAAACTGCTAAAGTACCCAGAGTTCTTATAAGACTAGTGTCCCTTTCAGTTTATCATTGATTCCATTCTACTTCACAAAGCTCCTAAGTTTACATAGCTTTGAGGATTAGGGGCATCGGAGAGATACTGGACCTAGATGGCATACTGATTGCCTCCCTGAAGATAGAGCCAGTACAGCAGGAGAAGGATTTAAGCAATCCACATCCTAGAAGGGTTTGGCATCCTTATGATAATGTAAAAATATTACACAGCCTTACAAGAAATAAGAACTCATGGTCTCCCAGAAAAGGAAATGTTCAAACTTCCCCTGTAAACAGAGGACTAAGGTGTCCTCTAAGGAAAACCTCCTCTCCCCTCAGGAATGTAGGCCTGTGTAAGTGCAGGCAGTCTTCCAGGGACCCATCTACTAGTGGAGCCTCCAGAGACTGAGGGCCTAAAACAATGACCAGATTACAGAGGTGAGACCAGATCAGCATACCTCTTGCTGGATCCAATACATAGAAGTCTGGAGCAAAGAAGCAGAGTTTGGCTTATTCTTGGACATGATCATAATATCAAATGCAAATCTATTTTACTGGTTAACAGGATGAGAGGAGATAGCCACTGGGGGCAAATGCTCATAAGAAGACAACAAATTCCATTTCAACTGCCTGCAACTCTTAAGTTGGCTTTTGATGAAAAGCGTGGCAAAGGAGAGATCACAAATACCAATGGAGACTGCTTTGGTTAGACAAGAATAATTGATCACATGTGGTACTAAAACAAACTGGTAAGTCAATGCTCTAAGATGCTGGTGTGGGTGGCCAAGAATTTGGGGGAGTACTGCCTAATATATCATCTGTCAACGTGAGCAGAATATACTCCAGACCTGTCAGATGCCAGAACAGATTGGAATTCCAGGGTACCTGAGAAACTTAAGGAATCTGGTGTCTAAAATGACAAGCATTTACATGCCCTGTCTATATATATTTCTCATATGTCTGTAGCTGTAGTATGTACATGCCCCTTACCCGAGACAGGAAACTTCAGTTCTGCCACAAATAGGCCAGAGTGGTAAAAGCGGCCAGAATCTAGTTGGGACACTGAGGCAAGCAGAGATTAAGTGACTTTTCCAAGATCATTTTTCCAAAGTAACAAGGCTAGGTACAGAACTTTTAGTTTCCAGTCCCTTGCTTTAGCCAAAAGACCATATTACTCTCTTAACTGCATAAATAAAAGACAGGAATAATCTCTGCCCTGAGGAACTTGCAGTCAGTCAAATTCAGACAGATGCAACACATAACTCAAACAGAATATAGTCATTGGGCAGTGATGGCACAGAGATCAATGTTGGAAGGCTTTACTAAAGAAGCAGATTTTAAAAAGAGTACTTGATGGAAGACAAGAAGTCTAAAGTTATTTCAGTCCCAGGGAGCAGCACGAACGAATTTGTAAAGCCATGATTGCAAATGTCATTTTTAAATACACACAATGATGTAAAACTGGCCTTTAATGTGAAATAGCATGATAAAATAAGGTAACTGTTGTTCAGCAAAGTAATGTTCAGGGTCTGACTGACACCCTAAAGAAAAAAAAATCCAAAATTCAGAGTTAAGGTACCAGGCAACAGTAATTTTACTTATACTTATTATGATAGGTTGTATTCAGTAAAGCCTTCCATTATATGGTGTCATAACACTATTGGGAAAATGTTCATTTTTTTATGGCATGGGTTATCCAAGTGGAAGGTACTTATTAAATATTTAAATTGTAAGAAATTTCTTTATCAGATTACACAGGCACTTTACTGCCCATCTACACCAATGTTCATCTAGCACCTTGAGACGGGAATTGATTTGACCATTTTTTGAGCAGGCACAATGATTTCCAAACAAATATGTGTAAGTCAGAATTGAAGAGACCAGAGGGCAAATTTATTCCTGCTTAATGGAGCTACTCTAGGGATTAATCTGGTCTAGTAAGTTCAAGCGTGTTTGAAGGCAGTGTTGCCAGCAAAGAATTGTCCTAAATACACTTACTTCTAGGTAGTTAATTTGCTATCTAGATTTCAGTTAATTTTCAGAAAATATGGCAAATGGGTTAATGTATCCTCATGAGAATGTTCCAAGTAAGTTTTTCATTCACAATTTATCTTAACTAGTATAAAATAAATATTATAAAGCTATAATTAAACATTAAAACTGTTCACTATACATACATACCTAGGCTTGCTCAAAATGGCAATGTAAAGAAATATTCCTTAACTGCAGTCCTAGAAACTTGTTGATGCAACTTCGAAAAGATGTCCAGGAAAGTGATCCACAGTGTTCTAAAATGTGACTCCATATAGATGTAGTAGAATTTTCAGAATGAAGCCCTGCTTTCCTATTGGTTGTTGCACAGCAAAGAAAAGAGAAGTGCTGTAAATAGAACAGTATCCATGGTAACTTGCACTTCAAACTTTGCAACATTTATGAAAATATTATCTCAGTTTATAACAATAATTATAAGTTTGTTAAGTTTGCTCAGCTTTGACTCAGACATTCAGATCCTCCAGCTAGTTCTGTTGCCTCAGTCCTGCACCAACTGAAGTCAGTGGCAACACTCCCATTGACTTCAGTGGTGCAGGATTGGGTCCATAGAACCAAATCCTGTCATTACCAGAGTCAATGGGAATTTTGCCACTGACTTTAATGGAACTGGGATTGGACACTAAATGCTAGGCTATGGCCTCTGTGGTGGTTGCTGTTCAACTGTTTTTAAAAAGGAAAATAGCAAATGCCACAAGATTCTTAACCTCATCAATATCCTGTATCCATCTTTAACTGAATAGCTTCACTTTGGCTATTTCTTCCCCATCTCACTGTATGTGATCAGCACAAACACCAGTATGCTTGACTCTAGATGATGGTAGGCAAAATGCATTCATTGGCAACTAAGCTTAAAACAGCTTAAATGAAATTCAGACAGTGTTGGGGCAAAGACATTTCATGCATGCTGCAAATTTGTATAACAAGTGGTCCAGCCTGATGGAATTACACACTTAACTTCTACAAAATATGGTTATAATGAAAATGTTGACAGTGACAGCAATGCTACAAGCAGATAACTTTAAGCAATAAGGAAATTAATCAGTGCTTTCAAATGTCCCCCTTTCACTACAAGTTTCATTACAGGGCATACAAAACTTTTTTTTACCTTGTCTAAAGAACAGTTTGGATAGTCCCGTTCCAAATTCAAGTTCCCAAGATTCCTAGCAGCCAATAAATATAAAAAACAAATATTCTTAACAGCAAATACAATTTGGATGGCACAGTGGGTTCAACTTTGTACTCAGGATTCCTGATGTCAGTTTTGCCACAGATCACAAGTGGAAATGAATTTGGTGATTTCATCTGGGTCATTAATGGATATTAGCATCCAAAAAGGTCACAGCACCATCGGCAGTAACTTCTCAAGAGAAGTCCGGAATAGGAGCAACAGAAGGATTGCCACCGATCAGTTTTGAAATGCTTTGGCAGAGCCAGCTGCTCGGCTGTGGCTGAGGAGCATGTGAGGTAAAAAAGAGGGTGGGGTTGCAAAAGTGGCTCTAAGTCAGGGGTTCTCACAATAAAATTTTTTGGGGGGCACAGGGTGTGACCACCAACTCTTGCAGCCAGCAGCTCTGACAATTTTTTCTAAAATACTTAATTGACTTTAAGAAAAACAAATATATGTGCACATATACATGTCCAAATCATCGTAATTTATTTATATAGGGCTTTTTTGCACACTCAGTAATAAAAATAGTGTACAGTTGTCTCTATTCTTTACTGGACCTAAACAGAATAGAAACACAAATTAGGTGCTGTGCATGTTCTTGTCATTTTTATTTTGTTGTTTCTTTTGCTTTTTGGGGGGTGGGTTTAAAACTTGCTAGCTATCACTTTTCACAGCAGAAGACTTGCTAGCTAGTTGGGAGGCAGTGAAAAGTGATATTAACAAATGTACAAATATCACTTTTCACAGCAGACTTACTCAGCCCCAGCAAGCTGGGCAACAAATTAAACCCCGGATGGGGAGGCGGGTAGGGAGGCAGAGGGGGCCAGGGGCAATGGCGGGGATGTATGGAGGTCCGGGAGAGGTGCCAGCGGTGATGGGGGCAGGCTGGTGAGCTTGGGGCCAGGGCCGGAGACCAGAGCCGGCCACCACACAGCAGAAGCCTGGGCCCACAGGACACAGCAGGGGCCATGAGCAATGGTGGGGATCCCGAGGTACCGCGGCCAGGGCCCACGGACGGAGCTCACTGCCATGTGGCTGAATCCCAGGGACAGAGCAGGCAAGCAGAGTTCAAGGGTGATGGGAGGGATGGTGAGCCTGGGTCTGGAGCCCGAAGCCCCGCAACGGGGACAGAGCCTTCTGCTGTACAGCTGAAGACCAAAGCCCCACAGCCAGAGCCTCTTGCCCACCACCCGAGGGCCAAAGTCAGAAGCACAAGTCCCACTGCCCCCAGGAAGGTGAGGAACTCACCCTGGCTGCCTCTTCCACCAGCTTTTGTGGCTCCAGAGTGGGGCAGGGCCCAACCCCTGCTGGTAGCCCCTGGGAAAGGGCTACTGCTTGCTCCCCACTCCCATCACCTCCCAAGAGGCTGTGGCCACAAGAAAAGCCCCTGGTGGCCACATGCAGCCATGACTGCTACATTTGAGAAATGCTGCTCTAAAACACCTTTTTGCCCTCTCGCTGAACCTAGTGCTGCTATGTGCTGGCCCAGTCCTGCAGTGCAAGTCAAAGCCATTTGATAAACCCTCCACTCCTATTACATTAACTTGCTTTTGTATCAGCAAGCTCAGTTTCAACCTTCAGAGCCATATAAAGCATAATGGAAGACAATCCTGCCTCCCTCTCCCAAGAAGCTTTCAATCCAAGGGTCCAATCATATGTCTAGTAGAAACCAGTGGGATTTTGCCACTCACTTCACTGGTAGTTGGATGTATGGAGGCCCAAGTTAAGTAGACCACAGAGTTGGAATACATAAGATACCTTATGACTAGGAAAGGCAAAGTCTCTGGACAGTGGAGATGTCCCATTTTGGGTAGTGTCATATACTTGGGCCCAGATCCTCAGCTGGTATAAGCAGGATTTACACCAGTGTAAGGAGCTGGCCCTTAATTTTTCATGTCCACCTTGATAGGGCTAATGGAAGAAGAGAATTTTGAGGAATTAGTATATTTTAAAAGGCTAATATTAGTGGTACTGAAATAACAGATTTAGTCACGCAAATTCACTCAATCGAACTGCTTATCCAAAGGGGACCTATTCCAATGAAATGTCATTGGCTTCAGACACTGGAAATATTTATAACAGGGATGCACAATGTGGGCTCACAGAAACCAAGTACTCCCCATGGTCTCGTAAAATGTGAACCTGAGATGCCCTTGCCGCTGAATTGCAAGGTGAGGGCAAATCTGAACAAAGGCAGGTTTTTATTGCTGATTAACAGAAAATGCAATTAATTCCCACATGTCTCCCAAGAAAGATACAAACACGAGTAAAGATGAGGGATAATTGTGTAGTTACAAATTATCCACAACCACACACACACTTGGTGAGGCCCTGGGATTCCTGGGAAGCTGCCACAGCCTACTCCAGCGCTGTGAAGGCAACATAACCCCAGTTTTGAGGGCTGAGAGTTTCAGAACAGTACAGACTTTTAGCCACACTTACCTTTAATGGATGATGTGTAGCTAAACCCTCTGCACTGCTCTGAAGGTCTCTGCTGGAGATTGTAGCAAGTGCAGACTTACACCTTATACCCAAAGCCCTTTGTAGTCAATGGAAATATGTCAGTTGGGCTTTGGATCAGCCCCCAGACATGATTTTGCTGGTGGCCCTAGAACGGATATGCCTTTTAAGGACCCAGCAGTAGGAAGACTTTTAGGCCAACACTGACATGATGAGAAGGGTGCTGCCTCTCCTCAGCTGCTCGTGGTTCAGTACCAGGAGACCAGTGACAAGGGAGTGAGCCAAAAGCATTTGGCAATAGCAGCTTCATGAGATCCATTCTGGAAGGTGTTTGGAGAGTGAATGGTAGACCAGAAGGAAAGAGGAGTGAAAATAATTAGTATCTTAATGAATTAATTATAAACTATGACACTAGGAGTGCTTAATCTCTGAATAGCCTGACTGACTTCTATTCCACATCTTACTGTTTGGGTGTGGGGGTGGGAAACAGTCAATAACTGTGTGCTGAATTTTACCCTCAGATACCACAGTAAAAATCCTGTGTAGTTATTTGTGTCTGTTTTAGATTCAGCATGAAATAATTCTTAACATGAACAAATGGCAGCAGGGTCCAGTGGCAAGGGGTGGGATGAGGAGTCAAGACATCCAGGTTCTGTCAATGATCTGCTGTTTGACACTGGAGAAGTCACTTCACCTCTCTGTGCCTCTGTTTCGCCATTTGCAAAATGGAGATAGTGAGACAGGGTGACATCCACTCCTATGCAGGGGGCCTGCAAAAGAACTAAGCACCACTCAAGTCCTACATAAGCTGGGGTATGAAGACTTTCCCAAAATGCTCTGAAACAAAATTTGCAGAGCAGCAAAAAGGCTGGGGAGATATAGATCTATGAAAAAAGATTAAATAGGTTGACTAAGCACTGATTAAGGGAGGCATCATAATCCACAAATATTTGAAGGCTATAAACCCCAAGTACATAGAGGATTCATTTGGGGTAATAAATGGGGTATAGTTAGGCATGACCAGTGGAATGAAGTTAAAAAGAGGAAAAGTTTCCTGACTGTGAGATGGATTATGAAACAGTATTATCGTCTCATGGGGAGTGGTGGAAGCCTGTAACCTTGGACATCTAAAACTTGACCACACAAAGCACAAGGATGTGTAGAGTAGGCAATAATCCATCATGGGCAGAGGACTAAACTGGAGGATTCTTAGCTTTTAAGGCCAGAAGGGAGCATTAGATCATTTAGTCTGATCTCCTGTATAACACAAGCCATAGAACTTCATCCAGTTACCCCTGTACTGAGCCCAATATCTTGGGTTTGGCTAAAGAATACCTTCCAGAAAGGCATTCAGGCTTGTTCTGAAGACATCAAGGGATGGAGAATCCACCACTTCCCTTGGTAGTTTGTTCCAATGGTTAATCCACCTCACTCTTAAAATGTGTGCCTTCTTTCTCATTTGAATTTGCCTGGCTTTAACTTCCAGCCACAAGGTTGAGACTGAGATTGTGATGCCTGATCCAAAGTCCTTTGAAACTAATGGAAAGACACACATTGACTTGAATGCACTTTCAGGCCTTTGCTGAACTATTTTCTGTTCACTCAAGTTGCTCTGTTAGTAAAGGTCCTATGGACAAGAAGATGTAAAACAACTGCCCTCAATAGATTCAGCTACCTGTAAACATAAAGGACTGCTTTGTTCCTGACCACCCATGGAGAGGGTGAAATGCACACTCCCTACCTCATCTTGCCTAGTCATTAACCCTCCCCAGGTGATGAGGCGATGCAGCTGAACAAGCACCTAGAGAGCATAAGTCTATTATTGTTATAATGTAAAAATGTAGGAGAACTGTGAACAATAATCAAAATAATAGAACAAAGAACACTACATCACTATGACATCCAGCAGCTTTACAGCCTTCCTAGCACTCACACCAGTCCTTTTTCATCATTGCTTTCATGACCTACTTGGGGGAGAAGATTCTCAAAGAATTGTTTAAGGATTCCAAGGCGTAACAGCCATGACGTACTGGAGCCTGCAGTTTCAATATTCCTAGAAAAGGAATTAATTTTCCATCTCATGACCCTTCACTTTGAATTTCTTTCTTAACTTACAAGCAGCAGAAGATCTGAAGTGATGAGCTGGAGCAGGGAAGAGGTGAGGAATAGCACACACAGACACATACTTACACATACACACCAACCATGATCAGGCACCACCATCAAGGGTGGGCAGCCGGGAACTCTTCTATCGTTGTGAAAAGATACAACTTACCCTGTCTGCCTTTGGTTTTGTTCTTTCTAGTTTCCTTTCTTCCACTGTTACAGGCAAAGAGGCATCAGCAGCTAGTTTGGGGACAGGGCTGGGTAAATAGGACAGTTCCAGGGCCCGGTTCAGCAGTGAGTCCAGACAGAACCTTTCCTTCCCCACTCCTTGTGCTGACCAGTCCCAGAATAGTTTGTCTTTTACCTAGATGCAGAAGAGATGGGACTGCCACTTCTGCTCAACAGCTGATGGATGGGAGAGTGATGGCCCAGCTACTGAGAAAAGTTGGGGTGAGGTTCTATGGAATGCTCCGTGTTGTGACCCTGAATGTGGGAGATGGGGAGCAAAGCAAGAGAGAAAGAGAAGACAAGAGGGAAGTGAAGAATGAGCCAAAGAGGAGGAGGTACTGCTACAAAAGGAGAGGGGACATAAAGTAGAAGAGGGAGGGCCAAGGGTCACAATAGAGGACCAGGCACCAGGGAGTGAAGGAAGGTCAGAGGGGATGCTAGGGCTCAGTAGGCAGTGGGAGAGGACTAGTCAGTCAGCATTCTCTTGAAGACTCCAGGAGGAGAGTGGACACCTTTGTGACTTCTTCACACAGACAATAGTGGGTGGGGCTCCAGTGAGGCAGCCTCTGAGAGGCTGGGACCTTACAGCTGCTTCTGGGCCTGAAGAAGAAATTAGATTTATGGATCTGGTTGAATTGAAGCCTACAGGTTGGATTTGGATCCAAAGACCCACAAGCTGTGGAAGTTTGGATCCAGAACTCCAGTTGAGGACCATTCTTAATTTTTAAAGTATTGTAAGATTCTCAGGTGGAAGGCACTTTAAATGTGCAAGTAGTATAATAATGAATAATAATGTATAAGGGGACAAGTTCACCACTGACATCAACTAGTTCAACTCCACCGACGTTAGTTGAGTTTCACCCACTTGGCTGGGGTATATTTGGCCCAGCAAGTCCAGCCTATCATTAGTGGGATACCACAGGATTGAACTCAGGGAGAAACTTGGTGCATTGTCAAAAAACTCTTTTAATGCTTGAAATTTCCTTTCTGTTACTCTAACATGACATGTTGAATAGTCTTTTAATAGGTTTCAGAGTGGTAGCTGTGTTAGCCTGTATCAGCAAAAAGAATGAGGAGTACTTGTGGCACCTTAGAGACTAACACATTTATTTGGACATAAGCTTTCGTGGGCTAAAACCCACTTCATCAGATGCATGCAGTGGAAAATACAGTAGGAAGATATATATATACAGAGAACATGAAAAAATGAGTGTTGCCATACCAACTCTAATGAGACTAATCAATTAAGGTGGGCTATTATCAGCAGGAGGGGAAAAAAAAACTTTTGTAGTGATAATCAGGATGGCCCATTTCAAACAGTTGACAAGAAGGTGTGAGTAATAGTAGGGGGAAAATTAGCATGGGGAAATAGTTTTTAGTTTGTGTAATGACTCATCAACTCCCAGTCTTTATTCAAGCCTAATTTAATGCGTCCCGTTTGCAAATTAATTCCAGTTCTGCAGTTTCTTGTTGGTATTGTAGTTTTAAGAACGCTTGATAGAGATCCTGTAGGTGTTTGTCTCTGTCTGAGGGATTGGAGCAAATGCGGTTGTATCTTAGAGCTTGGCTGTAGACAATGGATCGTGTGATGTGGTTTGGATGAAAGCTGGAGGCGTGTAGGTAGGAATAGCGGTCAGTAGGTTTCCGGTATAGGGTAGTGTTTATGTGACCATCGCTTGTTAGCACTGTAGTGTCCAGGAAGTGGATCTCTTGTGTGGACTGGTCCAGGCTGAGGTTGATGGTGGGATGGAAATTGTTGAAATTATGGTGGAATTCCTCAAGGGCTTCTTTTCCATGGGTCCAGATGATGAAGATGTCATCAGTGTAGCACAAGTAGAGTAGGGGCATTAGGGGACGAGAGCTGAGGAAGCGTTGTTCTAAGTCAGCCATAAAAATGTTGGCATACTGTGGGGCCATGCGGGTACCCATACCTTGATCTCTATCAAGCGTTCTTAAAACTACAATACCCACGTACTGAAGGCGAGGGATAGCTCAGTGGTTTGAGCATTGCCCTGCTAAACCCAGGGTTGTGAGTTCAATCCCTGAGGGGGCCATTTGGGATCTGGGGCAAAAATTGGGGATTGGTCTTGCTTTGAGCAGGGGGTTGGACTAGATGACCTCCTGAGGTCCCTTCCAACCCTGATATTCTATGATTCTATGAAGTGAAGAAACAGACTGACACAGCCAGAAGAGTACCCAGAAGTCACCTGCTACAGGACAGGCCCAACAAAGAAAGTAACAGAATGCCACTAGCTGTCACCTTCAGCTCCCAACTAAAACCTCTCCAGCGCATTGTCAAGGATCTACAACGTATCCTGAAGGATGATCGTCACTCTCACAGATCTTGGGAGACAGGCCAGTCCTCGCTTACAGACCCCCCCCCAACCTGAAGCAAATACTCACCAGCAACCACACACCACACAACAAAAACACTAACCCAGGAACCTATCCTTGCAACAAAGCCTGGTGCCAACTCTGTCCACATATCTATTCAAGTGACACCATCATAGGACCTAATCACATCAGCCACATCATCAAGGGCTCATTCACCTGCACATCTACCAATGTGATCTATGCCATCATGTGCCAGCAATGCCCCTCTGCCATGTACATTGGCCAAACTGGACAGTCTCTATGCAAAAGAATAAATGGACACAAATCAGACGTCAAGAATTATAACATTCAAAAACCAGTCGGAGAACACTTCAACCTCCCTGGACACTCAATTACAGACCTAAAAGTCGCAATTCTTCAACAAAAAAGACTTCAAAAACAGACTCCAACAAGAAACTGCAGAACTGGAATTAATTTGCAAACTGGACACCATTAAATTAGGCTGGAATAAAGACTGGGAGTGGATGAGTCATTACACAAACCCATGCCAATAATAGCCCACCTTAATTGATTATTCTCATTAGAGTTGGTATGGCAACACCCATTTTTTCATGTTCTCTCTCTATATATATCTTCCTACTGTATTTTCCACTGCATACATCTGATGAAGTGAGTTTTAGCCCATGAAAGTTTATGCCCAAATAAATTTGTTAGTCTCTAAGGTGCCACAAGTAATCCTCGTTCTTTAGTCTTTTAATAGTATGTTAGAAAAATCAAGAGTGGGAGACCCTTGTTTCTGAGTTGAAAAAGCAAAATGGGTCCAATTTTAATTAAGTTCTCTTTCTGCATGGACATTGGTGCAAATCCAGACAATCACTTTGTTTTGAACATTACAGTTTTCGGATAAAATTTGTGATTAATCTGTGAACCGTTCTATGTATCTGTTGTATCCATGGGACTATAAAAGCACCCTCTAGTGGCACGCTACGCTTAAAAGTGGTTTGTTTTTTTTAATTCAAAGATTCAATGCAACAGAGAATTGAAATGCTGAATGGTGTTGTGGGTCTAAATCCTAAGGGACTGTGTTTTTGTTATTAGTTCCTATGTTACTCCTGAAGTCAGATTTGGAGATCTACGTTCTCAACACTCAATTCACTATTTTTCAAAATAGTACCAAGCTAACAAAACCCCAGGACTCCATAGTGACAAACCAGAAGATCACTGCTATTCTTACTAGCTGCACCGTTGTACTTTGTGGGGAATCTAGGGTATTGCCATGGCAATGCCAAATCCTGAAGCTTCACTGCATTTTTGTTTTTAAAAAGATTATGTTCACTGGCAGGCAAATACTGGAAAAATATACCACCAAAAATAGAGGCAAATTCTTCTCTTTTACTTTGTTCAAGTAGAAAAACATTAATACAAATTCATGTAGCCAACCAATTTTTAACCACAATTCCCTTTTATCTAACTCCCAGTTGTGTCCCTCATATAAGTCACTTTTCTGATTATCTGGAGTTTGATTATTTTTTATGTCTCCCAAACATGTTGGATAAATAAGATAATACTGTGTAGAACACAGTAATCCTGTTTTTTCTGAAATAATAGGTGCTAGCTTGATACGGACTAGGAAGATACATGCCACTCAAACTGTATCTCTTCTGTACATTTTATACTCTACTCAAACATTCTAACACAATCACGTAATCTCAATTCATTTCTTCATACAAGTCACAAATGGTAATGTAAGAAGTGTCCAAACACCTGCTGCTCCCCCTGAAGTCAATGCTGGATCCAAGTGCTCAGAACCTCTCAAGATTCAGTGCAATAAAATCTTAATATAGGAATTACCAAGGCAACACTGTAGATTTCTGGTACAACGCAATCCCATAGGAAAAATCATAATGTAATTTGGCTAGAGTTATTAAAGCAATACTCAATTTCAGTGACTTTAGCTGTCTGTTAATATGGGCATGACTAGCAAAGTTTTATTGCAATTACTAGAGATTTCTAATAAAATCCTTCCAATTTTTATGGTGATGAATTTTTATGTGGGATGTCAGAGCTTGCTATACAAATGCAAAGAACTTCCGGTTCTGTTCAATATCTTCATCAATGATTTAGATAATGGCATAGAGAGTACACTTACAAAGTTTGCGGACGATACCAAGCTGGGAGGCGTTGCAAGTGCTTTGGAGGATAGGATTAAAATTCAGAATGACGTTGACAACCTGGAGAAATGGTCTGAAGTAAATAGCATGAAATACAATAAGGACAACTGCAAAGTACTCCACTTAGGAAGGAATAATCAGTTGCACACATACAAAATGGGAAATGACTGCCTAGGAAGGAGTACTGCAGAAAGGGATCTGGGGGTTAGAGTGGATCACAAGCTAAATATGAGTCAACAGTGTAAACGTTGCAAAAAAAGCAAACATCATTCTGGGATGAATTAGCAGGAGTGTTTTAAGCAAGACACAAGAAATAACTCTTCCGCTGTACTCCACACTGATTAGGCCTCAACTGTAGTACTGTGTCCAGTTCTGGACGCCATATTTCAGGAAAGATGTAGATAAATTGGAGAAAGTCCAGAGAAGCACAACAAAAATGATCAAAGGTCTAGAAAACATGACCTATGAAGGAAGATTGAAAAAATTGGGTTTGTTTAGTCTGGAAAAGAGAAAACTGAGAGGGGACATGATAACAGTTTCAAGTACATAAAAGGCTGTTACAAGGAGGAGGAAGGTAAATTGTTCTGGGGATAGGACAAAAAGCAATGGTCTTAAATTGCAGTAAGGGCAGTTTAGGTTGGACATTAGGAAAAACTTCCTGTCAGGATAGTTAATCACTGGAATAAATTGCCTAGGGAGGTTGTAGAATCTCTGTCATTGGAGATTTTAAAGAGCAGGTTAGACAAACACCTGTCAGGGATGTTCTAGATAATACTTAGTACTGTCAAGAGTGCAGGGGACTGGACTAGATGACGTCTCAAGGTCCATTCCAGTCCTATGATTCTATTACTATACATGAGGCAGTGTAGTCTAGTGGCTAGAGCAGGACAACTGGGAATCAGGATTCCCCAATCCCATAATTTGAGTTTTGTGGTTTACTCATGTCAATGTGTCTAAGAGTAGATAAAGAGACCAGTCCTCAGCTGGTGTCATTCAGTGTAACTTTGCTGATTCTAGTAGAGCAATCCTGATATATATCAAGGGAGGACCTGGCTTACCCTGTGTTTAGAATGCTTTTACATAGTGCCTATCAGTGGCAACTAAGGATCCTAAAGCAAATTGTTGAGACATTTTGGCAGATAGATCCTCTATTTAGGAGTTTTCCAAGGCTTTTATCTAAGCGCTGACATCTTTTACAAATAGCACGGAGTGAGTCCTAGCTGGCAGTATACTCACAGCCTCCCTTGATCCTGGTGGGCATGGTTGGGTGGTTTCATTTTCCTTCTTGCTTTTCTCTGTCTCTATTGATAACCCCATCTGATTAGGGCAGGATACCTTCTCCACTTTTGGGAGTAAAGGGGGGCCAAAGCTGTTGGGTCCTTGCTGGTGGGAAAGGCAGCAGGCATTCTCCCTCCCTTCTCTGAGCATTGTTTTACTATGGAGTTTTCTCTATTTGAAATGCTAATAATCACCCTTTGAATGGGAATCAGGATTGTAACAAGACCTAGTGGGAGGTAAGTAGCATTTTTTTTGTTATATGTACATTTGGGATCAACACCCCAGGGTTAAGGCTAGTGATAATACAGGCTGGGGCTGCTCAGACTTCCCTACACTCCTCCATTGTGACTTCAACACCTTTGCTATTTCTGTTTTGGACCACTTATGAGGAGATACTACAATTTGTGCTGGCTTTGTGATAAGGACAATTGTCCACTAAGGACCACCAAACTTATTTATTTTCTCTTTTGTTCTTGTTGTAAAGCAATTTCTATTGCAGAAACAAAGTGGGATTTTGCCATATGAGATGCACCCGGTATGGGTTTTTACTTTCCAGTCAATTATCAGTACAATGCCCTGATTAGGTCTGTGAACTGTAGCTCCCATGAGTAACTTTTACTTAGCCTATTACTCAATTTTGTTTGTGACCTAAGTGCAATTTGAAGCCAGGTGTCCAGAGATAAAAGGCTAATGCACTGACCCAATGCACCAGTGCTACAGACAATACTATCCTGCATAACTGGAATTTTTATCACCGGAACTCAGTGAAATTGTTGAATACAGTGAGGATCCATTGTTATTAGATGAGTTCTAAGACCTCAATACTCTTCTTTAGTAGCTATATTTTTCTAAAATCGCCGAACAATGAGCCTACATTAAGGACTTAGTACATTTACATTTCAGGCCCAAATATCTTATGGGGCTACTAGATATTTCAGTTTAAAAGTCATTTTTACAGAAATTAACATATTCAAGGAGATTTTTAGAGGATAGATTTAGAATCCACATGCAGGGCACAGGCATCTCTAGCTAGCTCCAGTAGTGCTTGTGGATTCTGTGTAGGATATTCAGTCAGGACTTTAAGAAGATCAGGCTACATCATTTATTATAGATTCATCTCAGCAACTCAGAGGCTGGTGTTCCTGGTTAGCTGGCTGTTTGAGAACTGCTCTCAGCCCTGTCTAATATCTATTCAGCTAAGATGGGTACAGCCCTTAAAGAGACATATCCTCACACACCAGGTAAGGCGAGGGAGGCAAGAGCAGCAGCACTGTGAGGACAACGTATTGCCATGCTGTGCATGGATTTGAGAGCAGAGACTGTCTTGGCTTGTTCAGAGTCCTTGCTAGGCCCTTTGCATACTGGGGTAGTGATTTATAAGGTCTCAGCCTTACACTGTATACTGGGGTAAAATCAAACTTATTTCTTTCCTAATACCTTTGCTGTGTTTTACATTGTTCCTAATGCTCATTTCATAGACCCTGTGGTATGGTAGGAAAACAGACTATATTGAAAAGGAAGCATGGTTGAGTCATTCCTACACAGGACATCAAATTTTAGCCCTAACTCTGTTATTACTCCTTCTGTGGTCTTGAACAAGTCACTTAACCTCTTATTGCCTCAGTTTTCCCATCTATAAAATGGGAAGAATAATAATCATAATACTGTGTGAAGTAGGTTTAATGTATTGATATATGGATGAAAGTAAACTGGATATCTTCAGAAACAAGACATTGAAGAAGTGCAAAATATTAATACATGGCAAACTTCTGTAACTTCATTAAAGCCAATAATCCTGACAATTAACAGTTTAAATTCTATTGTCCATGGAAAAGAAAAACAGTCTTTTTTTTAAAAAAGTGTGAAAATCAGTAAGAAAATCCCATTAAAGCTGTTTAGCTTTTTTTAAAAGCTAACCATGACAAACAGCTTTATCAGGAATATCTGCTTTATAAACCCTACCTCAGTGTCATTCATTGTTTGGTTTTATTATTTGTAGTAGGAAAACAAATTAAAAACATACAAGCCACTTGAAAACCTGACAACAAAAAAACATTTAAACCTGATTTTTGAAAAATAAGCAGGCGTATTTGGAACTTGGGTATTATTATAACGTTTCATGAGCCAAGGCATTAAATAGCTGTATCTAGAAACAATTAACTATTGCTTATACATGTTACTTCTTTAAAAACAGAGGATAGTGTTTTGTAGTAGCAACACAGTGGGGTCCTCATCGACTATCTGGGGTCCTGTTGTATCTCCAGATTCAGTTCCCCCATCAGTGAGGGGCTGTGGAAAGCTACGGTTCCAGGACAGTGGAACCATAGCTAACGAGAGGCACATGGAGAAGCTGACTCTGTGCCAGCTCTTCATAGTCTATCAGAGAAGGGAGTTTAGAGACAGGCTGGAGGAAAGTCATTGGGCACAATTCTGCATTGCTCTATGACCTCTGTATACTACCAGAGCAGCATGAAGTGAAACATCTAGCCACCTTGTCAGATTCCTAGTGTAGGGCAACTTTCCTGAGTGGCATGATCAGCAAAAAAGGGGCATAGCCAGAGCATTGCTGCACTCTAGCTAACCTTAAGGCTGCTCTAGCTTGTGCCAGGAGCCAGCCCCAGAATAAAGTGAGGTGCAAAGGTGGCATAACGCCTCCACGTTTCAGCTCCTGCTCCAAGCAGACTTGTCTGGAACTGAGAGACAACTGGGCTTACTGTGCCCACGGCCACATGTATCCAGCAGCCCCAACTCCTGAGGAAGGCGGTTTGTTGGGGTCATGACAGCCACACTGAGCTGCCTTGTGCCCTTCTCACAGCTTGCCAGGGATAGTCCATATCTTCCACTAAGCTCCCTGCCCAAGTCTGTTTGGAGCATGGGCATGCTGGTGACTTTCCATCCAAAGTGAAAAGCTGTCATGTAAGTTAATACAGGCTTTTGCAAAGGTGAAGTGAGTGGTACAGTAAACCAGATCCCATCAAAGCTGCTGACTTGATATCCGTGGGCAGTTCTGATGCTGATCAGAATCAAGCCTGTTATAAGGACCATCTCTGTGAAAACTTTTAAAGAGGAAAAAGCCTCATTGTTTTGGCCTCATTGTTTTGGCCAATGGCACAAATAAAAATATTTAATGTGGTCACTGACAAATAGTCTATATCTTCACACATAATACTCCAAGAGTTACCAGCGAGGAGAATTTAAGCACAGCTCAGTGCTCAGCAGGGACTGGGAAGGACAGAAAGGTTGTGTTGAAAAATCCCTTGGCAGCTGAAACAAACACTGACAGTCCCCCTGTAACAGGACTTGCTGACAATTAAAGAAGGATTACAAGGTTTTTCAGCCCAGTGTGCAAGCAGTCTCGTAACAGGTGCTGTATGCAAGTCCCTTTATGCTACGTTAAGATTCTATCCAAAAAATTTGAGCATGAGCTTTCGTGAGCTACAGCTCACTTCATCGGATGCATACTGTGGAAACTACAGAAGACATTATATACACAGAGACCATAAAACAATACCTCCTCCCACCCCACTCTCCTGCTGGTAATAGCTTATCTAAAGTGATCATCAAGTTGGGCCATTTCCAGCACAGATCCAGGTTTTCTCACCCTCCACCCCGCCACACACAAACTCACTCTCCTGCTGGTAATAGCCCATCCAAAGTGACCACTCTCTTTAAAATGCGTATGATAATCAAGGTGGGCCATTTCCAGCACAAACATTCGATGTTTGAGTGTTGCATAGGTTTGCAGGCAATGTGGTGCCAAGTAAACCCAAGGGAGACAAAGCTGGAACTCAACCTGTGTGGAAGCTTGTTTGTGCCTACACTTTGTAGTTTCTTTAATCAATATGTCTGGTTTATGACACATGGAATCACAGTCCATCATAACTAGGGGATGCTTTGGAGTGAGGAGAACGCCACACTACATGGCTGAGATGATGATTCAACCTACTTTTATTTCCTGGCAACATACCAGCCATTTGGTTTGCTTTGTTTATTGAATTATTGCTCTGCATTCCCTGAGTAGTAAGAGTGCCTTAAGGATTCCAACTTGAAAAGAAAGAGAACTTAAGAAAAAAGGTTTAATACAGACTGCCATAAACGAAGGAAAAGTAGTCAGGAAATTCTCCAGTCTAGGACACTCAGAGTTCCTTGAGTAGAGATGGATGGGAAACAGTTTTCCTATCCAGTGAGAATTTTCAAGAATTTGAAACTTTCCCATCCTGAATCGGGACAAAATCTCAAATTTCAATTAATCAAAAATTGAAAAATATCAGATTGTATCAGATGTTTCATTTCAATTTTTTATTTTTTACGATAAAGTAAGTTAAATTTCTAAACAAAAAGTCATTTTGATGTGAAAAACTTAACTTTTTAATTTTGAAAATGTCAAATTGGGATGTTTTGACATTTTAATTTTTTAAAAAAAAACTTTCAAAATAAGGAATTCATCAAAAAATCAACCCTTTGCCACAAATAGTTTTGGCTTTCATGAATTGGCATTTTTCCATTGAAAGAACATTTCAGCAAAAAAATCCTGACTAGCTCTATACTTGAAGCTAACCTATGCAATGCATACCATCTCACTATGCTGCTCTTACAGGAACACACAATGGAACTGCAGACCTGTGTGCCAATGAAAGTCAACATGAAATAATTGACACAAACTGAAGCTGCACTAGAAATCAATGCCTTCATGCATATCTTGAAAGAATTTAAACCCAAAGAAAACAACTAGACCCGGCAATCTAGAATAATAACATCTGGACAGAACACTTTCAAGACTTCTACAAATGAACCTTTTACTTCTCCCATAAACCTCATTTATCATAGGGAAACACCCTCCCACCCACAAAATTACACTTGAAAACATCTCTCTTATGTGGCCCTCATTTTGAGTGATATCGCTCATTTTAGTTCAAAGTTATCTATACATCCCACAGAAATGTGGTGTCCCCTCCCTTTCATTGTTGAAAGTTGTTTACATCAAAAATAAAGGATTATGAAACTGAGGTCAGAGAAAGATTATTTTTACGGAAGGAAGGAAGGAATCTCACAGCATTTTAAGTTTCCTGCATCAATAATGTTTCTCTCTCATTTTGAGACTCTGTCAAATATTTGGGGCTTGGAGAGCTGAAAGAGGTTCTTCTAGTATCTATCTAATTTAGGTACTACTGTAATATGGTCCCCATTACTGTGATATCTGAGTGCCCATATGTGTTTATCCTCACAGCACCCCTCTGAAACAGGGAAGTACTATGATCACATTTTACAGATGGGGCCGGGGTGGGGGGAAGGGAAGGGAGGAGAGAAGCTAACTGTCACATAGGAAGTCTGTGGTGAAACAGCACATAAACCCAGGTCTCTCAAGTCCCAGACTAGTGCCCTAACCACTAGACAATCCCTCCACTTTAATTTCCTGAAAATGTCATTAGAAGCTACCACTCCCTCCCACCCCCCATGATAGCACAGAAACCTATGGAAAATCTTCAGAAACCCACATTCAGAAAAATCATGTGGCCTAGATAATGTATCAAATATACGACAGAAACACAGGAGTGCGTATAGCTGGGATTTGACCCAAAGGTTGTGAAAAACAGAGGAGAATAGAAGTAGCTAGTGAATCAAATTACAGCACACTGAAAAGATCAAAATAGTGCAGTTAAGTACCCTCATCCGCATCTATGAAAGGCATTACAATTTTCACACTTTGGAGAAAGAGATTGCAAATGGGAATGTAAAATAGTCAACATGAATCCATCCTTGTGACAATGAGGAGAGGAAATGGTCCTGCTTCACTCATGTTACAATTTCATGTTATAGTCTTGTCCATCTTGGATGCCAGACCAGACTACTAACTAGACAAAAAGCATTCTTCTCTAAGCACAGCCCTCACCTTCCCTGTTGCAGCATTTCACTTTTTAAGTGAGCTTTATTCATAACATCAGACATCATCTGAATATGCTCTTTGTTTTCAGTTATACTATACATAATCTTTCTGGTTTAAATTCTTCCAAGCTTCTGAAACAAAAGTGACATAAAAGATGATGGTCACTGAGGAATAGTAACTGAACCTTCCCTCTGTATGTATAAATTCATCTTACTGGAATGCATTACGCTGCTTTTAATTAGCAGAATTCATATAGGTTATTTTAAAATATGGTGTTTTTCTTCAAAGACCACATAGCTGTTTATTCAGGTTGTTTATTTAATGCAGGTTTTATTTTCCCAGGGAAGTTATTTTCCCTGACTGCCAAAACACACTCTGCTTTTCTATAACAACTTTCATCCAATAATCTCAAATCACTTTACAAACACTAATAAAGCATCGCAACCCCTTTCCTGAGTCCCTGTTTTAACCACCAGAGCTCATTATCACACTCGTTGACACCCAACTATGTTTATTAAACTGCAAGGAGTGGAAGTAGACCAAGTACATATGTTGACAGTTGATTAAAATTAATTTTACCCATCTCTCCACAAAACCAGGTCCTGTTCTTTTCACTTAAAGGGCTTTCCCCACATCACCATCCTTTTCAACTTGAAATGAGGAAAACAGAGGTTTTCTATGCAGAATTCTCACTGATATTACAGGGACTTTTCAGTGAAGAGCCAGAGTAGAACATGGTCTATTTAAATGACTAGTTTTGGTTATTTATTTGTGTGTGTACATGTGCACTTTTAATTTTCTCAGACGTGGCAAGAAGGAGTCTAGAAATAAGGTTGATTATTTAACATATGCTTCCTGTGATGGCTAGCTTAGCAGCAAAAGAGCTCAACACGTTGTGAGTTTTACATAAACAGTGGTGATTTTCCTCATTTGTAAAAATAGAGCAATGCATTTTTAAAAAAATAAATACTTATCATCAGAGATGGGTGTGACCCAAATCCTGGATCAGAGCAATTTTGGGAAAGGGCTTTGAATCTGAACTATATTTCAAGAGTGACCCCAATAAGATTTCTTTAACTAACTTTCAAAAAACCAGCCAACCAACAGGCAACATTGTTCTTAAGTCTAAAGAAGTTAATTGCATGAAAAAAAGATACATGGGTCAGAGTTAAGGTTATTTTTAGCTCCTAAATATCTTACAGGGGAACTGATATTTCACAATTTAAACAGTAAACAGCATTTTTAGTAAATAATTGTTAGAGAAATATGTTCTCTATGGAATTTAACAGGAAGTTGTATAGTGTTGTCAATTTGTGGTAAAATCATATTTATGGATTTGCAGTTGAAGCTGATCAATGTGTATATGTATTATGTTGCTATTTCAGAATGTTTCTGTGACAGAAGAGTAATGTTTAGTTAGGGTCACAGTTAAGGTTATGATGGACTCATTTCTTTGTACTGTGCTTGATAAGAATCAAGTATATTGAGTGGTCAATGTAAGATTAATTACTTGTTGAACTATTAAGTTTCATACTTTTAAGTGCTTGGGGTTTTAAACAATGTGATAAGTCACACTGCAACTTAGGAAGCATAACTGGTTTTGAAACAAAGAATTTTGTCTTTGAAATTTCCAAAGATGATTTGCTTTACATTCTCTCTCTCTTTAAATGTAGATAAATGGGTTGGGGGCAGGCGGGAAGTGTGAGAGTTTTAAATTAAAGGAGAGAGAATTACTAGCCTAGCTAAGAATGTCTAGAAATCACTTCAAAACTATTGTGGGAGTATGGATATTAAGTCATAGAAATAATCATAGGGAAAATGCACTGTCTACAACAGGGGTGGGCAAACTTTTTGGCCCGAGGGCCACATTGGGGTGCGAAACTGTATGGAGGGCCGGGTAGGGAAGGCTGTGCACATGTCCCCAAACAGCCTGGCCCCTGCCCCCTATCTGACCCCTCCCACTACCCGCCCCCTGACTGCCCCCCTCAGAACCTCCCCCATCCAACCCCCCCCGCTCCTTGTTCCCTGACCGCCCCCTCCCGCAACCCCCGCCTCTCACCACCCCCCGGGACCCCACCCCCTATCTAACCCCCCTCCCTGTCTCCTGCCCCCCCGAACCTCTGCCCCATCCAACCGCCCCCTGCTCCCTGTCCCTTGACTTCCCCTAGGGACCCCCTGCCCCTTATCCAATCCCCCGGCCCCCTTACCATGATGCTCAGAGCAGCATGTCTGGCAGCTGCACTGCCCTGCCAGAGCTAGAGACGCTGCTGCTCTGCCCTGCAGGAGTGCGCAGCCCCGCCGCCCAGAGTGCCGGCGGCATGGCGGTGGCGTAGCTTCAGGGGAGGGGGGACAGCAGGGGGAGGGGGCCAGGGGTAGCCTCCCCAGCAGGGAGCTCAGGGTCCAGGCAGGACGGTCGCGCAGGCCAGATGTGGCCCGCGGGCCATAGTTTGCCCACCTCTAGTCTACAAGCTTTGGTTATATAAGTCTAGGGAAGTCCTCATGGTGTACTTCACCTCAGCATTTTTATTTGGATGCTGTAAAGATTTGTGGATCACGAACTGTTGTTGAATTCTCCACTGGATTTTTCTTTCCTTCATCCACTCAGTGATAGAGATATATGCTAATTTTCCAACAGTGGCAATTTTATACACGTTAATATCCTTGCCCTGAAAAATTCTTAGTGCATAAGCAGGTGTCCAACTCTTAGGCTTAATGATCTTATCACCAAAGTATTTCCCCCTGCTGGTTTTATTTTTCTTAGCATTTACATGCCTCATGGCAAACACTGCACTTTCTTCTGCATTTGCACAGTGCCTAGCTCATTGTCGACACTATTGTAAACAAATACTCCATCTATTCTATTATTTCAGAAGTAGTTTTAGTTGTAAACAGGATTTAATCCAACAAATGTGAAATTGGAAAGCATGAGAATTTCTTTTCAAGTTCAAAGCAACTAGAGTCAGCCTTCTAATGGGACCCTGGTTAAACGTTAATTTTGGAAAGGCTACCATTACACCATAAGCCACACGCACTTACAGATCTGGAAGGAGAACCCTCAGTCCTTCAGCTCCAAAAGAAAACAAAAAGATGGCCATCCCTATTCCTTCCCCCATTGCCACCTGAGTTAAAGGTATCTAATAGTGGTTACCTATGGAAAGACCATTGTGTACGCCATAAGCTGCAACCAGTCAACAGAGGGCAGCATACTCAAACACAGGCCTAAATTTTCAGGAGTAGCCATCAATTTTAGAGTGCCTCACTTGACACATTAATTATATGTTGAGTTAAACCAGTATAATTTTATATATATAGTCTGCATCCAGGTCCTTTTTCTCATCTCATAAAGAGAATCATAGAACACTTGTAATTACAAAATAAGGATATAGACATATAGAGACATATAGATATGCAGGGAGAATACATGGGATGGATTCAAAATGAATACATCAAATCACACTATTAAATACTGTTTTCACAATCTACAGATAAGGAATTATTCAACACATAATTTCAACATCTTGTGGACCATTCACAAAACAGAAAAAGAGTCTAAATTCATTAAAGAGATTATTTTCTGCAAGCTTTTGTCTCAGCTGTTAGATATGTGTGTGTCAGAAAGAGTGAAAGGAATGACAGTGATTTGTCAGCAGAAATACCACACTATCAAGCCATATATTCCACTGCCAATCTGTCTGTTCTTAGGCTCTGTAATAAATGACCATTTCATTTTACTTTGGGAAGCAGCACATCTACAGTGCTTGGATAAATTTGCAGCTAATTGAAAGCCGTGTTTCAGAAGTCACCACCGTCCACAATGATGTTCTTAAAGCCCTGCTTCATCATATAATTTTGAAAGCACGTTAAGTTCTCACCCTGTTGGAAACAGAGTATACACCCAGTACTATATCATCCTCCATACTTACTCCGTTCTTGGGGTTTGGCTTTACTAGTAACTGAAATAACAGTATGTAAACCTAAGCTTTCTTCTGAAGCTTGGCGGTTCCCAGAGCTGGGTCTTCTGCTTCAGAGGCTCATTCCAACTCCTCTTAACATCCTATACAGAGATAACAGGATCCATTTGCCAGCATGAGCAGCAGTAATACACTAGATCTTTGTGGAGGGTTCTAGCACATGAGTGTAGGCTGGCTCAGAGGAACCCTGCATTCACATGTGGGGCCCTAGAACTTGCCAGCTTGTTACATGTGGCTACAGTATGAGATGTCCTGAGATCTCATCAAAATTCCTGACAGGATTTTGAAAAAACTGAAGAGAGAACAATAATCTAATCTAGATTTCCCACTGGGTCCAAGGCAAGCAGAAATAGATAAAAATTTAGCTGGAACTGTTTACATATATACATGCAGTGAAGACATGATCATCAACATTGGTATTAGTTCAGTATTAGTTTAGTATCTACACAGGGACTTAGGTTGGCTTAACTATGTTGCTCAGGGGTGTGGATTTTTCACACCCCTGAGAGATGTAGCTGGGTCAGCTTTGAAGTGTAGACCAAGATCAGGTCTCATAGTCATTAAAAATTTCATGGCAATTTTTGTGGGAATTTGAGTACTAATTTGAGTAATTGTGACGTCCTGATCACATCCCAGCTGGGCAGTTACATTCCCTTGGAAGTGTAACTCAGATAAGTGTTTTTTCACTTTGTTCTGACCTGTTTTGCAGTATTGCTATATGCTGCTACTGCTTTTCACCTCACATATGGCTGTTTTGATGCTGGGTGATGTGATCCCTCTACTTGCAGAGACATTTGCACTAAGGACTACCTCCAATAGGCCATCCCCTCTCATAGTGAGCACTCTGGAACTGTGTGTGAGCTTGTGGAGTTCCCATCCAACACCAGATAAGAAGCTACACACTTAGAGTCAAAACATTTCCTTTAACAAAGAAAATTCCAAGACAACACAACACAAACCCCAGGCTATGCTGCTCCCAGGATTCCTTCCCAAAGGACCATCGATTCCAGACCTTACAGTTCTTCTACCTGAGGGACAACTCCCACCTCCCTTACGCTAAGAGAGGTGTCTAATTCATCGATTCATAGATATGAAGGTCAGAAGGGACCATTATGATCATCTAGTCTGACCTCCTGCACAATGCAGGCCACAGAATTTCATCCACCCACTCCTGTGAAAAACCTCTCACCTCTGTCTGAGCTATTGAAGTCCACAAACCATGGTTTAAAGACTTCAAGGAGCAGAGAATCCTCCAGCAAGTGACCCGTGCCCCATGCTACAGAGGAAGGTGAAAAACCTCCAGGGCCTCTTCCAATCTGCCCTGGAGGAAAATTCCTTCCCGACCCCAGATATGGCGATCAGCTAATCCCTGAGCATATGGGCAAGATTCACCAGCCAGATACTACAGAAAATTCTTTCCTGGGTAACTCAAATCCCACCGCATCTAACATCCCATCACAGGCCATTAGGCCTATTTACCATGAATATTTAATTACCAAAACCATGTTATCCCATCATACCATCTCCTCCATAAACTTATTGAGTTTAATCTTAAAGCCAGATAGATCTTTTGCCCCCACTGCTTCCCTTGGAAGGCTGTTCCAAAACTTCACTCCTCTGATGGTTAGAAACCTTCGTCTAATTTCAAGTCTAAACTTCCTGATGGCCAGTTATATCCATTTATTCTTGTGTCCACATTGGTACTGAGCTTAAATAATTCCTCTCCCTCTCCGGTATTTATCCCTCTGATATATTTATAGAGAGCAATCATATCTCCCCTCAACCTTCTTTTAGTTAGGCTAAATAAGCCAAACTCCTTGAGTCTCCTTTCATAAGACAGGTTTTCCATTCCTCGGATCATCCTAGTAGCCCTTCTCTGTACCTGTTCCAGTTTGAATTCATCCTTCTTAAACATGGGAGACCAGAACTGAACACAGTATTCCAGGTGAGGTCTCACCAGTGCCTTGTATAATGGTACTAAAACCTCCTTATCCCTACTGGAAATACCTCTCCTGATGCATCCCAAGACCGCATTAGCTTTTTTCACAGCCATATCACATTGGCGGCTCACAGTCATCCTATGATCAACCAATACTCCAAGGTCCTTCTCCTCCTCTGTTACTTCTAATTGATGCGTCCCCAGCTTATAACTAAAATTCTTGTTATTAATCCCTAAATGCATGACCTTACACTTCTCACTATTAAATTTCATCCTATTAATATTACTCCAGTTTACAAGGTCATCCAGATCCTCCTGTAGGGTATCTCTGACCTTCTCTAAATTGGCAATACCTCCCAGCTTTGTATCATCCGCAAACTTTATTAGCACACTCCCACTTTTTGTGCCAAGGTCAGTAATAAAAAGATTAAATAAGATTGGTCCCAAAACCGATCCTTGAGGAACTCCACTGGTAACCTCCCTCCAGCCTGACAGTTCACCTTTCAGTAGGACCCGTTGTAGTCTCCCCTTTAACCAATTCCTTATCCACCTTTCAATTTTCATATTGATCCCCATCTTTTCCAATTTAACTAATAATTCCCCATGTGTCACGGTATCAAACACCTTACTGAAATCTAGGTAAATTAGATCCACTGAGTTTCCTTTGTCTAAAAAATCTGTTACTTTCTCAAAGAAGGAGATCAGGTTGGTTTGGCACGATCTACCTTTTGTAAAACCATGTTGTATTTTGTTCCATTTACCATTGACTTCAATGTCCTTAACTACCTTCTCCTTCAAAATTTTTTCCAAGACCTTGCATACTACAGATGTCAAACTAACAGGCCTATAGTTACCCAGATCACCTTTTTTCCCTTCCTTAAAAATAGGAACTATGTTAGCAATTCTCTAATCATACGGTACAACCCCTGAGTTTACAGATTCATTAAAAATTCTTGCTAATGGGCTTGCAATTTCGGGTGTCAATTCCTTTAATATTCTTGGATGAAGATTATCTGGTCCCCCCGATTTAGTACCATTAAGCTGTTTGAGTTTCGCTTCTACCTCAGATATGGTAATATCTACCTCCATATCCTCATTCCCATTTGTCGTGCTACCATTATCCCTAAGATCCTCTTTAGCCTTATTAAAAACTGAGGCAAAGTATTTGTTTAAATATTGGGCCATGCCTAGATTATCCTTGACCTCCACTCCATCGTCAGTGTTTAGCGGTCCCACTTCTTCTTTCTTTGTTTTCTTCTTATTTATATGGCTATAGAACCTTTTACTGTTGGTTTTAATTCCCTTTGCAAGGTCCAACTCTACTTGACTTTTAGCCTGTCTCACTTTATCCCTACATGGTCTGACCTCAATAAGGTAGCTTTCCTTGCTGATCCCTCCCATCTTCCACTCCCTGTATGCTTTCTGCTTTTTCTTAATCACCTCTCTGAGATGCTTGCGCATCCAGCTTGGTCTACAACTCCTGCCTATGAATTTTTTCCCCTTTCTTGGGATGCAGGCTTCCGATAGCTTCTGCAGCTTTGATTTAAAATAATCCCAGGCCTCCTCTACCTTTAGATCCATACGTTCTTCAGTCCAATCCACTTCCCTAACTAATTTCCTTAATGAGCCACATGAACCCCAAATGACTCAGCAGTCATTAACCTGCAACTCCCTGTGGGATTCTAGTACCTGCTAAAGGATGGGTGGGTAACAGGGAAAGCTTGCTACCCTGATATTGTATACCCAGGATTTCCAGCACCATTTTAATTCAACCACTTTGGCAGTCTCTCTAGGAGCCACTTTGCTTGAGACCATTTCACTGTAGGTTGTAAATCAGTGAGTACAACTCTTTGGGATCTTTGTATGAAAGGTCTATATAAATGTCACTCATTATAATTTATTCCTGCCAATCTTGAAAAGAGTGAGTGAATGTCCTGTATTGCGTTCCATTACAGAACATGTAATGTAAATAGCTGTGGGCTGGTATCTAGCAGTTTTGGCCAAGTACATCTTGTATTTCATACCTAGGTGGGCAAACTGCAGTATTTACAATCATACTGAGAAATGGTACAAATCATAACTGACTGAACACTCTACACAGGACTCAACAGACAAATAGGCAGCCCCCACTGGCACATGCAGCAGTAATCAGGAACTAGCTGGGGCACTGTCATAAATATAAAGGGAAGGGTAAACACCTTTAAATCCCTCCTGGCCAGAGGAAAATCCCTTTCACCTGTAAAGGGTTAAGAAGCTAAGACAACCTCGCTGGAACCTGACCAAAATGACCAATGAGGAGACAAGATACTTTCAAAGCTGGAAGGGGGGGAGGGAAACAAAGGGTTCTCTCTGTCTGTGTTGCCTTTGCTGGGACCAGAGCAGGAATGCAGGTCAGAACTCCTGTAAAGGGTTAATAAGCAATCTAGCTAGATATGCGTTAGATTCTGTTTTGTTTAAATGGCTGATAAAATAAGTTGTGCTGAATGGAATGTATATTCCTGTTTTTGTGTCTTTTTGTAACTTAAGGTTTTGCCTAGAGGGATTCTCTATGTTTTGAATCTGATTACCCTGTAAGGTATTTACCATCCTGATTTTACAGAGGTGATTCTTTTACTTTTTCTTCACTTAAAATTCTTCTTTTAAGAACCTGATTGCTTTTTCATTGTTCTTAAGCTCCAAGGGTTTGGGTCTGTGCTCACCTATGCAAACTGGTGAGGATTTTTTATCAAGCCTTCCCCAGGAAAGGGGGTGTAGGGCTTGGGGGGATTTTGGGGGGGAAAGACATTTCCAAGCGGGCTCTTTCCCGATTATATTTTGTTAGACACTTGGTAGTGGCAGCAATAAAGTCCAGGGACAAAAGGTAAAATAGTTTGTACCTTGGGGAAGTTTTAACCTAAGCTGGTAAAAATAAGCTTAGGGGGTTTTTCATGCAGGTACCCTAGAGTTCAGAGTGGGGAAGGAACCTTGACAGGCACTCTAAGAAGTAGAATTACTTCAGCATCTAAATATGCTGATGTGATAGAAGTTGATGCCTCCCCATCCTCAGCTGTTGATGCCATTGCACTTTCTTGCATTATAGGGGATGCAGGTTCACATGAGATATTTTTCATGGCCTATCACATTCTCTCAGGTCTTGGACTCAAATTCACAACTCGGGCAAATATGCAACCAAGTAATTTTCTCCCTTTCCCTGGACACAAGTCAGGAAGAGGCAACCAAAGATTTAATGCAACAATTAGAATTTGCATTCTATTTTCTTCCCCAAGTTCCCCTAGTAAATAAACTTCCCTTAAAATATACTTAAAACTACAAAAAGTTCATCTCACACTGCTTTCCATCAAGAATGCTTTTCCAGTGGATGCTGACTGAAAGTCCTGTAAGATGATGAGTATGTATGTTAATTACATGAGTGTACCTTTGTTGATTTTATTCCACTATCTCAACATTTATCCCTAACATTTTCTTTTGCAGGAATATTGGACCAAATGATACTGTTAGTTTCACTGGTTCAGAATAACTCCAGTATTAAATCAAGTTACATTTGCTCAGGTAGTGGCAGTAAGTCACACTGTATACCTTGTGTATTTTATGATTAACATTAATAAAGAAGAGTTCTGCATTAAGGTTTCCATTGGGTCAAATATACTCTGGATATACAGCAACACATCTTAGAGAACAATTTGACCTCTTGGTTGAAATTTTCAACCATGGCTAGTGATTTTGGGTGATCAACATGACACTTCTTAAAAGGGCATGATTTTTAGAAAGTGCTGAGTACTACCTCGTGTGCCAGGGACTCCTCAGGGACACAGCTGGGAGGGACCATTCCATCTGTGAAACTGAATATGGGACCAGTCCTGCTCTCATTGAAGTCAATGGCAGAAGTCTCAATTACTTTGATGGGGCAGAAGCAGATCTTATGAGCCAGATTTTCTGCTGGTGTAACATCAGAGGAGAATTTGACCGTATGTCCACCAGAATGCTTCTGTAGTTGTCTTCAGGGCTCTAAGATAGATCTAATTATGTAGGTCAACTAATCTTTGACAACCATTTTTCAATCACCCATCCTGTCTGGGTTATTTCCTCCTCCGTCCACCCCATGGTAGAGTGATTGCTTCTCTCTAAAACCCAGCTTTACTTTTGTGTCATGCCCACATTGTGGAATGCATCTAAGCCATTAAATATTTGAAAAGAGGCTTTTCCCAGAGGTATCTGATTATTAAAACCTGTGACGTATTCAAGAGTTGAATATTCATAGTTTATTTGTTGTCACTCTTTCTTGGACTCATTACAGACAGACATTTTATACATCATTCCTAAAATCAGAACCCTATTCAAAAAGAATGGAGGCATTGACTCAAAATGTAAAATACTCCTGTAGTGGGGCGGTCATCCTGCTCTGGCCCGGAAGGGATTAAAACAGCCCTGGGAAAGAGCTGCCCCGGGGAACCAATAGGGTAGGCTGATTGGGGAAGCAGCCACTGGTGGGGCCACGCCCCAGTTAGGCCACAGCTGGCCCTATAAAAGGGATGTGAGCCAGGCGCTAAGGGAGTCTCTCTCTAGCAGTAGAGAGAGAAGGACCAGGCTGCCTGAGAGAAAATGGCACCTGGAGCGGAGCTGGGGAGCTCCAGCCTGGCAAATCCCCAGGCTGCAGGCCTGGTCAAAGGCCAAAACAGGTACTGGGGTTCCAAAGGGGCAGCTTGGGGTTAGGTAAAGGCAGCATGTGCAAACCCTCCCTTGCTAATGATGAGTGGCCATGACAGACTGCAGTCTGCCCCAGTGAGTGGGGGCTAGAGGATGACTGGCAGTAGCCACTGAGGCAAGGTGAGGATAGAGGGTTGGGGGTTCCCCTAGGAGAGGAGACCCAGAGTGTGGGGGCACTGCCAGGGGGCAGCACCCCAAGGTAAAGGGGCACCAGGGTCTGAGAGGGACATGGAGGACAGTGGCAGGTGAGACACCAGCCTGCAGAGGGCGCTCTGGGCTGGAAGAGTTAATTCCCGAGACAACCAGCAGGAGGTGTTGCACTGGTGAGTCTCGCCTTGCTACAATTCCCTTTTATTGTTTCCTTTTGTACTGAATTCAAGTGTCACCCTCCTTGTTCCAACCCCAATATGTCCAGTGAGAGACTATTCTAGCCTATTTTATTCTGAAGGTAAATTTCTCCCTTAGAGCACATCATGCTGAAGTATTCAGGACACACAATGGGATGCTTAGTGTATCCATTTGCAAGCCTCACTGAGAGATGTCTCAGATCAGTGGCTAGTGATTGACCTTTTAGAACAAATCTAAAATGTTTGGAGTAGAAGTGTGCTGGGGCACCAGCCTAGTCTGGATTTTAACTTTGGTGAAGTTCAGTATGTGTTCAAATCAGATCTAGGTTTTTGACTGAGTTTTGTTGTTTAGAGCTAGCAGTCAGCCACAGCATTCAGATCCAGAACATTCAGAGCTGCAGTTACAGAATAATCTCTAATTTGGACACTTTTGTGTGTGCACCAAGTTGAAGGCTTAATTGTATAAGGTGCAAACAATTTCAGTGGGAGTTACAGCATTTAAAACTTTGCAGGATCAGACCTTGAGCAAGAAGGGAACATTTTAAGCCATTGAAGATGCCCATTCAGTCACAGAAGCAAGTCATCCAAGACTGTTACCTTCATTATGTCAACTGTCTGCTTAGCACAACTCAAAATATCAAGCCACATTCTCAGCTGATATAGAACTATGCCAATTCACACCAGCTAAATATCTGGCTCATTCTTTTTAAAAGCTGCTTCAGGAATTATCCCCTGAATATGATAGAGGAACTCAACAATATTTTGATTTTTTCATAAAGCTTTCCCCACAGTCCTACATGACATTCTCATAAGCTAACTAGGGAAATATGGTCTAGATCAGTGGGAGCAACCTAGGCCCGTCAGGGTAATCCGCTGGCGGGCCATGAGTCAGTTTGTTTACACTAACCATCCCATTGGTCGGGAACGGCGAACCGGGAGCTGCGGGCAGCTGTGCCTGAGGACGGTCAATGTAAACAAACTGTCTCGTGGTCCGCCAGTGGATTACCCTGACAGGCTGTGTGTGGCCTGTGGGCTGCAGGTTGCCCACCACTGGTCTAGATGAAATTACTATAAGGTGGGTGGTCTAGATGAAATTACTATAAACTGGTTGAAATCATACTCAAAGAATAGTTATCAATGATTCACTGCCAAAGTGGGAGGATGAATCTAGTAGGGTCCTGCGGGGGTCAGTCCTAGGTCTGGTACTAGTCAATATTTTCATTAATGACTTAGACAATGAAGTAGCGTATACCCTTACAAAATCTGCAGGTGACATCAGGTGGGGAGGGGTTGCAAGCACTTTGGAGAACAGGATTAGAATTCAAAAGGACCTTGACAAATTGGAGAATTGGTTTGAATTCAACAAGGTGAAATTCAGTGAAGATAAATGCAAAGTACTTTACTTAGGAAGGAAAAATCAAATGCACAACTACACAATGGGGAATAACTGGTTAGGTGGTAGTACTGCTTAAAAAGATGTGGGGGTTACAGTAGATCACAAATTGAATACAAATCGACACTGATGCCATCGTGAAAAAGGCTAATGTCATCCTGGCGTGTATTGACAGGAGTGTTGTATGTAAGACACAGGGGTAATTGTCACACTCTACTCGGCACTGGTGAGGCTTCAGCTGGAGTACTGTGTCCAATTCTGGCCAACACACTTTAGGAAAGATGCTGACAAATTGGAGAGTCCAGAGGAGAGAAACCAAAATGATCAACAATTTAGAAAATCTGACTTATGAAGAAAAACTGGTCACATTTAGTCTTGAGAAAGAGGACTGAGAGGGGCCTGATAACAGTCTTCAAAAATGTTAAAGGCTGTTACAAAGAGGAAGGTGATCAATTGTTCCGCATGTCCACTGAAGGTAAAACAAGAAGTAATGGGCTTAATCTGCAGCAAGGGAGATTTAGGTTAGATATTAGGAAAACCCCTTCTAAGTATACACTTCCAAAGGAGGTTGTGGAATCCCCATCATTTCAGGTTTTTAAGAACAGGTTGGACAAACACCTATTAGGGATGGTCTAACTTGGTCCTTCCTCAGTGGCAGGGGCTGGACTTCATGACATCTCGAGGTCCCTTCCAGCCCGACGCTTCTGTGATTCTGTAATAATGTCCCTTACAGCAGTGGTTTTCAAAGTGCAGGTCGCGACTGAGTACTGGGTCGCGGCGGCTCTGGTCAGCACTGCCGACCAGGCTGTTAAAAGTCCCATCGCTGGTGTTGCCTGGCTAAGACAGGCTAGTCCCCACTTATTCTGACACCATGTTGCGCCCCGGAAGCGGCCAGCAGCAGGTCTGGCTCCTAAGCAGGGGGGCCCCGGGGCTCCACATTCCCATTGGCTGTACTGCCCCCTGCCTTAGCACTCCTTCTGTGCTGCTGACCAGGATCCGCCCAAGATAAGCCCGCACCCCAATCCCCAGCCCTGAGCCCCCCCAACCCAGAGCCCCTTCCTGCACCTCAAACCCCTTATCCCCAGCCCCACCCCAGAGCCTGCACCCCAGAGCCCTGACCCCATCCCGCACCCCAACCCTCTGCCCCAGCCCTGAGTCCCCCCAAACCCAGAGCCCCCCTGCACCCCAAACCCCTCATCCCTGGTCCCACCCCAGAGCCTGCACCCCCAGACCAGAGCCCCCTCCCACACCCTGAACTCCTCATTCCTGACCCCACCCCACAGCCCTCATCCCTGCACCCTAACCCTCTGCCCCAACCCTGAACCCCTCTCAAACTCTTCATCCCCAGCTCCACTGGGTCTCAGGCATCAATGTTCTTCAACTGGGTCACCAGAAAAAAAGTTTGAAAACCACTGCCTTACAGAAACAGACAAGTTACAAATACAAAGTGGCTTGGGCAATGACTTAACTTTACCACCAGATTACCAAATCAAAATTAATGGGAGAAAATAAAAAAACAAAACCAACCAAACAACACTGAGCAGGATCTTACTACTCATATAAAATGAGAACATTAGCTCAAGGCTTGGCTGTCAAATTTGAAGAGTTCTTCTTTAAAAAAAAAAAAATCTGAAATGATGCCAATAGAATGAATCCTGGATAACCCATTTAACACAACAAATTGGCAAGCGTGGTTTATGTGGCTACAATCCTGTTTTAAGCCTGAGATTTCTGCCTAACTGCCTGCTAGAGGACAGAGCTGCAATTCAAAACAGAGCAAGATGTTCTTTGCCTTCTCCATCATGAGACATTAGACGCAATTCTCATTTTATACCAGTGGACATTAGGAATAATTTCATCAAAGTCAATTGAGCTACACTGTAAAACTAGTACCATAGAGATCAGAATCAGGTCTTTTATATTTGTTTTTATTTATATGGAACCAGATTCTGATTACGATGCAACCTTACTTCATATGTAGCCCCATTTAAATCAGAGTACTTTGGGAATAAGATGGTAATCAGCATAAGTAATAGTATTGATTCTAGCCTTTATTGTTTTCCCCTGATCTAATACACTTTCCATCCAGATGAGTTTATGCTTTGCTCATGAGAAAAAGTGAAATTTAGACAAAATTCCCACAATAAATTCTAAACTTTTGTCTCTCCCCAACATTAGGGCTTAAATGTATTTAAGTGAGTTAGCCAAAAATTGGGACTGATTTTTCCTCTGACCTCTCTGGGTGTAAATGAGGGTTTATTCTATTCATTTCAACTGAGCCATTAACTTTCATATTTAGTATAATGTGCATTGACACAATGTACAATATATGCCCATTCAAATTGGCTGGTTTGATACTTCAGATGTGGAAAAAAAACTTTTTTTAAAAAGTGATTTTTAAAACCTGTTCAGAGGAAGTTTTATCTAGTGATTAAACCTGGGAAATTGGAGTCAGTACTCCCTGTTTGTACTCACCCACTTGTGTATGGGAGGGAAGAATCAGTACTAATATTTATAAAAATGGACACAAGACCCAAATGTCAATTTCATCAGATTCCAAGGATTTTAGAAGTCCGCCTTCTCCGCACTCACACACAAGTCCCAAATCTTCCTATTTATTTATTTATTTATTTTATTTATTCAGACCTGCTACTATGGCATGCATGCATTTATACATGTAGGTATATTGTGTTTTGATTGTATACATTAATTCCCTTCTACTTATATGATATTCAATATCTCACTTAATCCAGAATGCTTCATAACAGCATGAATGGCTAAATGGTTTGGGTTTGTAGGGGTTTTTCTTTGTTTGTTTTTGTTTTGTTTTTTGCATGCACCGAGCTGTGTTTTCCTTTCAAAAGGAATCCTATAAAGGCTCTATTGTGGATTTTCAAGTCACTAAATGGACAAAGATATGCAGTGAATCTGGATCACATGCCAAACATCACTAACACAGAAACTATGACAAGTTTCAGAGTAGCAGCCGTGTTAGTCTGTATTCGCAAAAGGAAAAGGAGGACTTGTGGCACCTTAGAGACTAACAAATTTATTTGAGCATAAGCTTTCATGAGCTACATTCGAATGCATGAATGCATCCGATGAAGTGAGCGTAGCTCATGAAAGCTTATGCTCAAATAAATTTGTTAGTTTCTAAGGTGCCACAAGTACTCCTTTTCTTTTTACAGAAACTATGGAATTGCTAATTGCATTCCTGGACTCTGCTGAATATACAGAGGGAGAGACAAGCTCTTCCTTCCAGGCATAAGAGCAAGAATTAATAGATCGCAAAGGATTAATAAAGCATATTAAGAGGAGAGGCTGTTTCGTTATGCTGTAGTCAAAGCAACAACTAGTCTTCGTGGCTCTGACAGAACATTTCCTAACCCATTCTCTACCAACCTATCCATTTCTGTGCCCCATTTATTGAGTCCATCTGATGCACTTTATCAAGGTTTCCGAACATGGGAAACATTTGGGCAGGAGCACATTCTCAAAGTGAAAGAGACCTAGCTATCAGCTGCAGTGACAGCTGCAGTTAATTCCTCTCCGTACAAATGCTGACCCTTTGTCTCCAATTTTACCTCTACTGAAAACATCAAAATCCAACTGTTTTATTTACATGGACAGAAGGGCAGGGACCATGGTCAGAGCTCTCTCAAGTGCTCTTAGGGATAACAATAATCAAAGAAGAGGTCACAGTGGGAAAACATGAGTGATACGGTATGCAGGCCATTGATTGATATTGGGGGAAAAAATTGCTTCAATGCTGTGCTGGTTCATTCATGTAAACTAAGTGCCGAACACTATGCAGTAGATAAGAGACATACAAAGTTGACCTTTCAGCTGAATCACTAAAAACTGCAGTAGATTAATTTCATCCATGCATCAAGGGCTATATTCTCTCCACAGAGTAGAGAACCACAAGCTTGTATCTGGATCCAGATCCAAATATGCTTGGAGTTTAGTACTCAGATCTGGGGTTTTTGGTTCATCCTGTTATGGAGACAGAGGCCACTGAGATCAGCATCTGAAATGCTGCAGAGTTGGGGGGTGTTTGGGTCTAGAGTTCTGGTTTAGTTCCATCTCTGCTTCATTCATACTCTAAAGCCAGAGGGACCTTTATGATCTCCTGCATAACACAGGCCATCAAATTTCATCCATATACTTTCATACTATGAAGCGTAAACTGACCTGAATAGGCAGAATACCCACACATATATTTCAGTACTATAGTGTTTTCCTTACAATATTAAAATCACTCACTGTTGGGCTACATACCATGAAAGATCTACAGTTCTAAATGCGTACCGGAGTGGAGTCCAAGCAGCAGGAAGGAAGCACTTGAGCTGTTACATGTTTTCTTGAAGCCTATATAATGTAATAATACCTTGCAATTACATAGCACCTTTAATCCAAGTAATCAAGTCACTTTACAAACATTAATTCATTACATCTCACAGCATCCCTGCTAGGAAAGTATTTATACTACCCTTTTTACAGATGTCTAAACTGAGATACAGAGAGGTTAGGTGACTTGCCCACACAATGAGTTGGGGATATAGGACCCAGGACTGTTGAGCTCTGCTTACTAGACAGAACTTCCTCTACTTTGATTTTTAAAAACCCATTTTGACTAATACACTCTTTCCATTCCACCTGAAAGTATCAGTGCATCAAGTTTTTGTCTGAATACATGATTTATACAATGTATGCAGTATAAAAAGATTACACTAGTAATAGCACCCAGTTTTATAGACCTTTACCTAGACATAGGTGTTGGAAGTAAAGTGCTGGGGGTGCAGCAGCACCCCTGGCTTGAAGTGGTTCCATCCTATCCAGGGTTTACAGTTTGGTTCAATGGCTCTCAGCACCCTCACTATACAAATTGTTCCAGCACCTCTGGCCCTTAAATCCTGAGGTATCTCAAAAGGCTCTGACCAACCATATATAAAATGTTCACTTCAGCCACCTCTCAGGTAGAACAGAATATTTCTTAAATAGCACACAGCAACACTGCACAACAGTTTGCTACAGGAAGGGAAGACTCACATCTAAGGGCAGGGCTACTGACAAAGGATTTGTCTACACACTAAGTGGAAGTGTGATTGTAGCTAGCACAGGTAGCCATGCCCACATTAGCTTTAACCTACCTAGCACAAGTGCATAATACTGAAGATGTGGCAGCATGGCCATCAGCTAGCAACCTGAGTACCTCCCCAGAGAGCCTGTACTGCCCATGCTGCCATATCTTCACTTCTGTGGTTACTCACACTAGCTCCATTAAAGCTAGCACAGTTATGCCTACCCGTGCTTCAGTCACACATAGAATCATAGAATATAAGGGTTGGAAGGGACCCCAGAAGGTCATCTAGTCCAACCCCCTGCTCGAAGCAGGACCAATTCCCAGTTAAATCATCCCAGCCAGGGCTTTGTCAAGCCTGACCTTAAAAACCTCTAAGGAAGGAGATTCTACCACCTCCCTAGGTAACGCATTCCAGTGTTTCACCACCCTCTTAGTGAAAAAGTTTTTCCTAATATCCAATCTAAACCTCCCCCACTGCAGCTTGAGACCATTACTCCTCGTTCTGTCATCTGCTACCATTGAGAACAGTCTAGAACCATCCTCTCTGGAACCACCTCTCAGGTAGTTGAAAGCAGCTATCAAATCCCCCCTCATTCTTCTCTTCTGCAGGCTAAACAATCCCAGCTCCCTCAGCCTCTCCTCATAACTCATGTGTTCCAGACCCCTAATCATTTTTGTTGCCCTTCGCTGGACTCTCTCCAATTTATCCACATCCTTCTTGTAGTGTGGGGCCCAAAACTGGACACAGTACTCCAGATGAGGCCTCACCAATGCCGAATAGAGGGGAACGATCACGTCCCTCGATCTGCTCGCTATGCCCCTACTTATACATCCCAAAATGCCATTGGCCTTCTTGGCAACAAGGGCACACTGCTGACTCATATCCAGCTTCTCGTCCACTGTCACCCCTAGGTCCTTTTCCGCAGAACTGCTGCCTAGCCATTCGGTCCCTAGTCTGTAGCTGTGCATTGGGTTCTTCCGACCTAAGTGCAGGACCCTGCACTTATCCTTATTGAACCTCATCAGATTTCTTTTGGCCTAATCCTCCAATTTGTCTAGGTCTTTCTGTATCCTATCCCTCCCCTCCAGCGTATCTACCACTCCTCCCAGTTTAGTATCATCCGCAAATTTGCTGAGAGTGCAATCCACACCATCCTCCAGATCATTTATGAAGATATTGAACAAAACACCTTTACCTGCAGTGTAGACATACCCCAAAACAGAAGATAGATGGAGAATTAAAAAAAAAACAAAAAATGAAGTGGAGTTTAATACACTTAAAAATAATCCTGTGCTACATTCTTTCCCTCCTGCCTCCTTTATTTGTAAGGGGCCAAATCCTCAACTAGTGCAAATCAGCATAGCTCTACTGACTTTAACTAACTGCTGCAAGATAAAATAGATATAAGCAAGAGTTAAACCACCATTAGTGCTTCTACATGTGTGGTTTGAATCAACCAAATTGAACTAATTCATTTCTCTAATACAGACAAAGGCATAATCAAGGTGCAAATCAAATGAAGTTTTAGGGCTTGATTCTAAATCACATCAAGGCCCTTTTATATGCTTTGGAAGCTTAAAGGGGCCCTAAAGTGGGTTTAAATGTCAGGGTAGTGTGAAGGGGTCATACTGTAAATGAGAATCATGCCCACTAAGTCAATGAATTTACATCAAGCATTCATCACAAGAACAAAGATATGTAAAGTTAAGGATCAAAGGCCAGCCTCAGGGGCGTCTTCATATACAGGAGACTGACATTGACATCAATGGGTGTTAAATATGCATATTGAGGAACAAACAGATCCCTGAAACTGCCTTTTGTGCTTAGGGTTGTAACTTACATGTTTCTTTAGAGCTTGCAGATCTAAGAGATCACTACTATACAGATGCACAAGAGACACTGAGAATGGAGTGTAAACAGCAGCTCTTGAGTTTTCTTGCTTTTGTAGCTTAAATGTTACTTTATCTTTTAGTTTCTTTTTTACCCACTACAGCATCAACAAAGAAAAACTGCTAAAATCCTACAGCCCATTTCATTGCCCTAGACCTGTGCATGCAAAGGGACCGGCCTGGCCACTTCCAACCTCACTATAGTCCTTGTAGAGGTTTCTTTTTGGTGTCTGGGGTTTGCACTGAGGAGGGAGGCGGAGACTAGAGGAGGGGTCAAGGAATGCTCATAGTCCCTTCTGTGCCCCTGAAAGAATATTGGGGCAGGTGTGGGTGGAAATCTCTGAGTGGATCCTTGTGGATGTTTCCTCCTACATAGACCTGTCCTGCAAGTTTTACCATGGCAGGAGGATGAGTTGGGCCTGAGGTATGAAGCACACTTCCCTGAGATTACATCCGCTTCAGTCTGGACACAGTAGACATCTATGAAAACGGATATACTTCGTGGCCCAGTGAAGCTATGAGTGCCAATAGGCATCTACAGCAAACTTCCAGTAAGATATATCACTGCTGTTACCGGTAAAGGTGCTATATCTGACCTGATAAAATGCCATAAATGCAATTGGTACAGAAGAGGAACAAGGAAGAAATGACTATACCAATCTCTACTGTTTTTTGTTACTTTCTTTCTACATCCTCTCCTTGTTTATCCATACCATTCTTTCCCCTTCCAGCTTTTTGCAACAGTCAGAGTGACGCAACGTCAGTGTAGACACTGTGCTTGGCTATGTTGCCCTAATTGGCCTTCAGGAGGATCCCACAGTGCCCATCCTGACCACTCTGATCAGCACTTTGAACTATGCTGCCTTGAGGGTATGCAGCCCTCCCTCATTTAAAGGCCTGGGAATTTTTGAAATTCTTCTTCCTGTTTGCTTAGCGTGCGCAGTTCACGTCTTCCCAGCACTATGCTGGCTTTCTGCAGCAGACGCTCTCCTGTGTGGAGCACACCAGAACTGTTGGATCTGCCGAGTCTATGGGGAGAGGAGGCTGTGCAGTTGCAGCTTCGCTCCAGCTGTAGGAACCATGATATCTATGGGCTTATTGCTAGTGGCATGCAGGAGAAGGGGCTCGAGAGGGACACGCAGCAGTGCCGTGCCAAGATCAAGAAGCTGAGGCAGGCACACCAGAAGGCAAGGGAGGGCAACCGTTGCTCTGGTGCGGCGCTGAAGACATGCCGCTTTATAAGGAGCGGCACACCAACCTCAGCAGCGACCTCACCTTCACCACCAAGAGCCCTGTGGATACTTTGGGGGGACTGGATACTTTGGAGCCAGCGAACTCAACCCCAGTGACAAAGTGGTGGATGAGGAAGTGGAGTTGGAGGACGATGTGAAGCAAAGGGCAGGATCGTCTGGTGGTGCAGCAAGTGAGGACCCCTTTTCCACTCCGGAGGGGTCTAGCCAGTCCCAGCACGCTGGCTCTGGCATGCAGGAGAAGGGAGCTCCAGTAAGTGCTCATTTTGCTTTGATACTGAACAGTGAGGAGATTGAGCTCTCATGTACTTTGTTATATGGTAGAGGAGGGATAAGGGACAGTCTTTAACAACAGAGGCTGTCCACCTACGCACTCCTCCACACCAGCGGAGCACCTCCATCAGATAAGGTGGTGAACCAGGAGGAGTAAGGAGGATATGTTTCCTGAGGTGCTGCAGTAAACAGATGCAGCACGTTGTGAAACAAGAGCCTGGAGGGAGACAATTGATGAAAGACTAAGGCCTGATAGCTTGGAAAGGACTCCGGGGTAGGAGTGGATCATAAAGCTCTGGGAGGGCCAGACAGAGATGAAGTCCCTCCTAATCCCACAATCTAAGTACATCCATGCAGGACTCCCCCTGCAGAAGTCTGGTCCATGCCCTCCCCAAACTCCGCCATCACAGTCCTCACATGTTCCCAGCCCCTTTCAGCAGGGCCGTCCTTACCCATACGCAAAGCATGCAACTGTGTGGGGCATCAAATTTCCTGGTGCCCTGAGTGCTACTCCGGCTCTTCCCCGGGGCTCCTGACCCAGGCCTGTCCCCACTCCCCTGAAGATTGCAGCCAGGCCTGACCCTGTACTCATGGCATGGTAAGTGGAGTGACCCAGCCCCAGCCTGCTCTGCTCCCCTGGCTCCCAGCCGCGCCGCCGCCAAGTGCTGGGGGGCGGTTCCACCCTCCCCTCAAGCCTGGGAGCCAGGGGAGCAGAGCGGCCTGGGGCCACAGGCCTCTGCGGACAGGGGGGAGCTGGGCGCAGGCCTCCATTGGGGATGGGGGCTGGCCACTTCCTACGGGAAGTGGAGTGACCCGGCCCCAGCCTGCTCCACTCCCCCGTCTCCCAGGCTTGGGAAGAGGGGGGAAACATCCCCCAGCACTCGCGGCTGGGAGCCGAGGGAGCGGAGCAGGCTGGGGCTGGATCACTCCACTTCCCGCAGGAAGTGGCCAGCCCCCATCCCCCACAGAGGCCTGGGGCCAGCCCCTCCTGCTCCCACCCATGGAGGCCTGGGGCCAGCTGCATAGGGCACCAAAATAGCTAGGGGCGGCCCTGCCTCACAGTGCACCAGGCACTCCACACCTAAGACTGGAGTTTCCCAAAGAAAGCTGGAGTTACACATCGCTGCGAGAACCCTAACCCTTGAGACGACGACTCATTGTCATGTCCCTTGTGTGACCAAAAATGTTTTGTCCTGTTATTAAACTTGAATCTTAGAAATAAAATGAGCCTTTATTTGTGACATAAACGCATCAGTTAGTGCTAACACTGAAACACAGTGGCGCTAGGTAGGACTATTTGCTCACTACAATTAACGTTCAGGAAGCAAGCTCTACAGGGGTAATTCAAGGCAGCAAGTAATCCCTGCCTGACCAAATGCATCACATAAAGTCACGTTAATGGGAATCATTGTCAAAATGCTCCTTCAAAGCCTCCCTGATTAGAATAGCCTCCCACTGCGCCCCTCTAATTGCCCTTGTGTCTGGCTGCTCAAAATCTGAAGCCAGCTAATCAGCCTCAGCGATCCATCCCTGGAGAAACTTTCCCCCATCACTTAGCAAATATTATGTAGAGTACAGCAGCCTGCAATAACCATCAGAATATTTTCCTCTTTGAGGTCCAGCCGGCCAAAAAAACAGCACCAGCGACCTTTTACTTGTCCAAAGTATTCAATGGTCATTGACACCTGCTGTGCCTGTTGTTGAAGCACTCCTTCTTGCTGTCCAGTTTCCCAGTGTAAGGCTTCATGAGTGATTGGAGCTAGAGGTAGGCGGGGTCTCCAGTGATCTCTATGGGAATTTGCACATCCCCTATTGGAATCTTCTGGTCTGGAAAGAAAGTCCCAGCCTGCAACCTTCTATAGAGTCCAATATTCCTAAAGATGCATGCATCATGCACCTTCCCTGACCACCCTGAATTGATGTTAGTGAAACGGCTCCGGTGATCCACCAGCACCTACAAGACCATGGAGAAATAGCCCTTTCAGTTGGTGTACTCTGTCGCAAGATGGTCAGGGGCCAAAATTGGGATATGTACCATCTATCACCCCATTGCAGTTAGGGAATCCCATTGCCTCAAAGCCATCAATTATCTCTTGCACATTATTGAAAGTCACTGTCCTTTGTAGCAGGAGGTGATTAATGGCCCTGCACACTTGCATCACTGCAACCCCCACAGTGGACTTTCCAACCGCAAACTGATTCACAACTGACCAGTAGCAGTCTGGAGTTGCCAGCTCCCATGCAGCGATCACCGCTCGCTTTTCCACAGTGAGGGCAGCTTTCATTCTGGTGTCCTTGCAGCACAGTGCTGAGGTGAACCCCACACACAGTTCCATGAAGGTGGCTTTGCGCATCCAAGAGTTCTGCAGCCCCGGTTTGTCATCCCGAAGATGCATCACGATGTGATCCCGCCACTCAATGCTTGTTTCCCTAGCCTAATACTGACGGTCCACTGTGTGCAGCTGTTCCGTGAATGCCAGCAGCAATCTTGAATTATTTGTTTTCATGGCAGACATCACCAATTCACTCTCTGCTTCGCAGCTCATGAAATACTACAGGACCAGCCACATTGTGTTCAGAAACTCATCACCAGACTCGTCAGCAGCTCAGGGTCAGTGCTGGCAAGCAGAGGGGGCGGGTACACAGTTTACAAGGGCAGTTGAAAAATGGCACAAAATGAAGTAGGAGGTCCATGGAATGATGGGACGGGAAGAACTGCATCACAGGACCGCAAGCATGTCCCCATGATGCATTGTGATCCATTCCCAGAGCTCCCATGCAGAGGGTGGTGAGTTGCACAGTGGGATAGCTACCCACTCTCTGTCACTACTCAGATAGCACCCACACTGGGTTAGGTGCTTTGCAGAATAGGTAAGAAGATAATCTAGTCAGATAGTGCACTTAGCTGAGATGGGACATATCAAAAAGCAGTATGACTGAATAAGATATTTTTGCATGTTTTATTTGTTTAAGATTTTCCCACCACCTGATTAGTTAATCTCTCTGTGGGCAGCACTAGGGTCTAAAGACTTTGGGGGGAGGGGAAGAAGGGGGCTTAAAGTGTAAAGGGTGGATTCCTGACAGAGTGAGAGGAGTTCCTGATGAAGAGGCTATGTGGAATTAGGCCGGGAGGAATAAGAGAATAACTCAATAGGGCAGTTAATCCTAGAATCTCAGGGTTGGAAGGGACCTCAGGAGGTCATCTAGTCCAACCCCCTGCTCAAAGCAGGACCAATCCCCAACTAAATCATCCCAGCCAGGGCTTTGTTAAGCCTGACCTTAAAAACTTCAAAGGAAGGAGATTCCACCACTAGTTAATCATGCAGCTTGGATAGAATGAAGGACTTGGAGAAGAGGTGAGTAAAACAGGATGGACAGAGGAGCCAAGATGCATAAGACCTTGAAGGCCAGGGGTAGGAGCTTAAATCTGATGCAGAAGGCAAGGAAAACATGGTACCTGGCTCAGAGTTCTGGGGCGCTTGTATTTGAGTTACTAGTTCTGTCTTGTCACTAAGGGTAAAATACAGGAAGAGTTACAGTGCATTTGACTAGGGGGAGAATGACGTTTTTATCCTCTCAAATTAATGCTCTATCTTATTCATAAATCCAAATTAGAACAGAATGTAACCACTGTATTTATAGGGAGCTTATACAAGAAAACTCTAGGATCCTTCTCACCATGGCAACTGGAAAGAAACTGCCCAATCCAAGAACATTTCCATTTTCTTCAACACTGGCTCTTCACTGTTCTTGCTTCTCAAAAGGAATGAATTCACCCAGTTCTTTGTATAGTACTTGAAGCCTGAGTCTTAGCTAGAGTACCACTTAAAGTCTTCTTGTACCATATTAACCCCAAAGCAACTGCAAACACTAACAACTTATCATTTGTGCTGCAGAAAGTTACTGAAGAATGGGATCAGTCCCTGTGAGATATCTGTAAGCCTGATTTTCCTTTGAACTTGTTTCACACCAGTTTGATGCCATTACTTCTGGTTTATACCAATGTTTTCAGAATCAGGCCCAGTGTTTTTTTTCATTCTGGAATGCATTGTAGATTTTTATTTTATTTTTGACTGTTTATTTTAAACATTTCATTAACATTGCATGAGAAAAATCTGTTGAAGGTTTTCAGTTGAAACTAGACTTGCCAACTTTCTAGTCACACAAAACCGAACACTCTTGCCCCGCCCTTTCGAGGCCCTGCCCTTGCCCCACCTCTTCTGATGCCCCATCCCCCCTCCCTCTGTCACTCACTCTCCCCCACTCTTACTCACTTGCTCATTTTTACAGGGCTGGGGAAGGGGCTTTGGGTGCAGGAGTGGGTAGGTCTCAGGCTGGGGGTGCAGGTTCCGGGATGGGGCCAGAGATGAGGGGTTCAGGGTGTGGGAGGGGGCTTCAGGCTGGGGCAGTGAATTGGGGTGCAGGCTCTGGGATGGGGCTGGGGATGAGGGGTTTGGGTTGCAGGAGGGGGCTCCAGGTTGGGGAGTGGAGCCGAGGGGGTCAGGGTGTGGGAGGGAGCTCTGGGCTGGGGCAGAGGTGCAGGGGTGGGGGGGCGGGGTCTGGGAGGCAGCTTGGGTGCAAGATGAGGCTCATGGCTGGGGCAGGGGTGTGGGAAGGGGGTCCAGGCTCCAGGAGAGAGTTTGGGTGTGGGAGAGGGCTCAGGGCTGGAGTGCAGAAGAGGGTGCGGGCTCCGGGAGGGAGTTTGGGTGCAGAAGTGGGATCAGGGCTGGGGCAGGGGTATGGGAAGGGATGCAGGCTCCAGGAGGGAGCTCCAGGCTGGGGCAAGGGGTTGGGGTACATGAGAGGGTGTGGGCTCCAGGTGGCACTTACTTTGGGGGGGCTTCCCAGAAGCGGTGACATGTCACTTGGCTCCTAGTGTTAGGCACGTGCAGGCACTGCCCTTGCAGCTCCCATTGGCTGCGGTTCCCGGCCAATGGGAGCTGCGGAGCTAGCACATGGGGTGGGGGCAGTGCACAGAGCTGCCCTGGCTGCCCCTGCGCCTCGGAGCTGCAGGAACATGTCGCTGCTTCTGGGAGCCACGCAGAGCCAGGTAGAGAGTCTGCCATGCCCACCAACCGGACTTTTAACAGCCCAGTCAGCGGTGCTGACCAGTGCCACCAGGGTCCCTTTTTGACCAGATGTTCTGGTCGAAAACCGGACACCTGGCAACCCTAGCTGAATGCTTGAAGGAAGTTTTCATTAAGTGTCTGTGCAATCAGCTTGACACCACCTTTATTCTGATGGACAAACAAGAAGTCACTCCCGCAGAAGAACTACTCATAAGGCCCTTCTCTGTAGGCACTCTGCAAGCAAAACATACTGAAGTGACTGGGCCAGATCCTCAGCTGATGTACATGGCATGGCTCTATTGACTTCATTGTAGCTACACTGATGTACAACAGCTGAAGATCTGGCCCAGTAACGTGGCTTTGTTGGGACGATGGAGGTGGCCTCAGCGGAACCGTAGCTGCCTTCAAGGAGACACTGGAGACCCTGTCATAGGGGTCTGTCTACACTGGAACTGGGAGGTGTAAATTCCATCTTGAGACACACCCACGCTAGCTGTGTTCAATCTCGCATGCTAAAGAGAGAAGTGTGGCTGCCATGGCATGAGCAGCAGCAGGGGCTAGCCTCCCTCCATATGCACCTATTGCCTTAGCCAGAATCATAGGTGGAGCAGCTAGCTTGGAGCAATACTTCTAGTTTTAGTGCACTAGCTCAATCAGAGCCAGCAAGCACATGTATCTCTCCTTGCACTGGAATTTACACATTCCAGCATTAGCACGGGCATACCCTAAGAAGGGAACTTCATAGTACCTATCCTCTGAGCCCCACAATGATGCAGCTACTAATTAATGAAGCTTCTCAGTGACCCCACTGAAGCAGAGGTGTATTATCCCCATTTTGCAGACATGTAACTGAGGCCCTGAGAAGTGAAGGGCCTGATTTGTGGAGATGCTGAGCACCCTTGTCTCCCATTAACTTCAATTAAAGTTGTGGGGGTGCTGCACCTCTAAAGACCAGGCCCCAAATGACTTGCTAGAGTTCAAACAGCAACTGAACCTTTCCAATATCTGAACGGTAGAATTACAAATACTGTCTGTACCACTTAGTGTACTTCATCTTCAGCACGGTTACCAATCCTTACAAAACCTCAGGGCAATGGTTGGTTTGATTAGCTCCATTTGGCAGACGTGGGAGCTCAGGGAAAAAGTCACATTACTTGGTCAAGGCCAAGGGCACAGAGGCGATATTGTCAGAGCTGAAATTAGAATGCTACCAATTCCTGGCACCCAGTCCCCTGCTCATACCACTACTTAATAATTTCAACCGACATGCTAAAGATGTGTATGGTACTGCTCACCACTCATTCTTTTAAAATGGTATGAGACAAAGAAGGGGAAAATTCTGTGGTCCTTCCTCAAGCAGAATTATCCATTGACTTCACAAGTAATTGCACTTGACGAAGGACCGCATTATTTTGTCTACATTGTTCATGGTAGTAGGAGATTTATAACCCTGGCTAGAGCTAAGAGTCATATGAATAGACATGATCCTTCCCCACAAAGCTTTGCAAATACACCTCAGCCCAAACCTGCAATACCCCTTCTCTGGGACCAGGTCTACATTATAAACTCACAACGGTATAACTACATTGCTCAGGGGTGTGAAAAATCCACACTCCCCTGAGGAACGCAGTTACGCCGACCTAACCCCTGTTGTAGACAGTGCTATGTTGATGGGAGGGCTTCTCCCATCCACACAGCTACTGCCTCTCATGGAGGTAGATTATACTGATAGGAGCAGCTCTCCCATCAGCTAGTACCATCGTCACTGAAGCAAGACAGCAGTTCAGCTGCGCTGCCACGGCAGAGTTTGAAGTGTAGATCCACCCTGGTAATTCTAGGCTTCTCTTGAGAAGACTGTCAACTATGTTGAGATACGCAGAAGTGTAGGTTCAATTTGTGGCACATGGTACTGGGGACTAAGACTGTACAAGCAAATTCGTTCCCATTTGTCAGCAAAGGCAGAATCTGGATCAGTTCTAAAAGGCTACACGGGGCCCTATTCTTCAATCCCAACGCAAGCAAAACTCCGTTGACTTTAAAGCGTTTTTGAACTGTATGACTGGGTCCTAAAGTGTGTGTGGCAAACCAGTTTCCCCATCTCTTAATTTAACAGACATCTGCTAGGAGGCATCAGCAGCCAGAGCCAGCTGAGTTAACACATTGGAAAAAGAAAACTATTATGGTGGGCCATGTTTCTACTATAAAATGCGTTTTCTGTTTCTATATGTGTCTGAGCTGGGCAGAAGGTTGACTCTGGAAAAATAAGTGCAGCCTAGGACATCAAGACATTCTGAAAAACCTGACACAGCATCTAACTCCCCTCACCCCCTGCCTTTTTTTATATATATCCCATGTTGTTCTAAGGAAAGGGGAACTAAATGCTGTAGTGATTCATAACTGCCTGTGGGATTGTGCAACTACCTACGATAGACATCTGGGGCCTGCCGCTCTCTCATGTGAGTCACAGTAAGCAAGATGTGTCTAGCAGCAGCACCAATTTACTCAGTGCCAAATATCTAATCACCGCTCCACCAACTTCATGAAGATCTGCTTTCATTCAGACACTAATAAAGATTTTTAAAAACATTCACTTCTGGTCTTCTAAATCAGGGGTGGGCAAACTATGATCCGCAGGCCACGCCCGGCCTGTCAGACATTTTAATCCGGCCCTCAAGCTCCCGCTGCGGAGCAGGGTCTGGGGCTTGCCCTGCTCCAGCACTCCAGCCGGGGAGCAGGGTCGGAGGTTTGCCCTGCTCCGCATATGCCATGGTTCTGTGCGGCTCCTGGAATCAGCAGCATGTCCCCCCTCCAGATCCTATGAGTAGGGGCAGCCAGGGGACTCTGCACACTGCCCCCCGCCCCAAGCATTGCCCCCGCAGCTCCCAGTGGCTGGGAACCACAGCCAATGGGAGCTGCAGGGTGGTGCCTGCAGACAGGGCAGCGTGCAGAGCTACCTGGCTGGCACCACGCCTCCACATAGGAGTCGGAGTGGGGACATGCCACTGCTTCCAGGAGCACGGGGACGGGGCAGCGTGCAGAGCTGCCTGGCCGCGTCTCTGCGTGGGAACCGGAGGGGGACATACTGCTGCTTCCGGGAGCTTCTTGAGATAAGCGCCACCCAGAGCCTGCACCCCTGACCTCCTCCCACGCCCCAACACCCTGCCCCAGATCTGATCCCCCCCTCCTGCCCTCTGAACCTCTTGGTCCCAGGCTGGAGCACCCTTCTTCACCCAAAACCCCCCATCCCCAGCTGCACCCCAGAGCCTGCACCCCCAGCCAGAGCCCTCACCCCCCCGAACCCCAACCCCCTGCCCCAGCCCGAAGCCCACCCCGCACTACGAACTCCTCATTTCTGGCCCCACCCCAGAGCCCGCACCCCCAGCCAGAGCCCTCCCATACCCCAACCCCTAATTTTGTGAGCATTCATAGCCCACCATACAATTTCCATACCCAGATGTGGCCCTCGGTCCAAAAAGTTTGCCCACCCCTGTTCTAAATAGACTGGAGCAAATAATCTACTCTATAAATTTAACCACTTTTGCTCACTTTTGCTCACAGCATGAGCAGATCAGTTTCTTCCAATTCACTTATTTGAATCCACTCTAAGCTTTTTTTCATTGCATTAGCTGGTCACAAACAGCTCACTGCAAGTATCTAATACTCTACACTCAGACTTTGAGCTGTGTTTGTTAATTGTGGCTAGCACATAACTCACATGATATTGCTTCTGTTCACAGACTGGGTGAGTATAATTTATAGGGCCTAATCCTGCAACCTGCTCCAGGAGGATAGATCCCTGCCCCCACTGGAGCCCCACTGAACAGGCTCAGAGACCCCCTTCAAACCCAATGGATTCAGTAAGAATCATAGAATCATAGAATATCAGGGTTGGAAGGGACCTCAGGAGGTCATCTAGTCCAACCCCCTGCTCAAAGCAGGACCAATCCCCAACTAAATCATCCCAGCCAGGACTTTGTCAAGCCTGACCTTAAAAACCTCTAAGGAAGGAGATTCCACCACCTCCCTAGGTAATCCATTCCAGTGCTTCACCACCCTCCTAGCGAAAAAGTTTTTCCTAGTATCCAACCTAAACCTTCCCCACTGCAAATTGAGACCATTACTCCTTGTTCTGTCATCTGGTACCACTGAGAACAGTTTAGATCCATCCTCTTTGGAACCCCCTTTCAGGTAGTTGAAAGCATCTATCAAATCCCCCCTCATTCTTCTCTTCTGCAGACTAAATAATTCCAGTTCCCTCAGCCTCTCCTCATAAATCATGTGCTCCAGCCCCCTGATCATTTTTGTTGCCCTCCACTGGACTCTTTCCAATTTTTCCACATCCTTCTTGTAGTGTGGGGCCCCAAACTGGACACAGTACTCCAGATGAGGCCTCACCAATGCCGAATAGAGGGGAATGATCACATCCCTCAATCTGCTGGCAATTCTCCTATTTATACAGCCCAAAATGCCATTAGCCTTCTTGGCAACAAGGGCACACAGTTGACTCATATCCAGCTTCTCGTCCACTGTAACCCCTAGGTCCTTTTCTGCAGAACTGCTGCCTAGCCACTTGGTCCCCAGTCTGTAGTGGTGCATGGGATTCTTCCGTTCTAAGTGCAGGACTCTTCACTTGTCCTTGTTGAACTGGAATTTTCCTTGTACTTAACAATAATACCTAGCTCTTACATAGTTAACAAAGCTGTGTGAACTCATCACCTTCATCATTTGCTTGTATGTTGTATCCGCAATCCCATCCTCTTCCTTTTGTGTTTCAACTAAGTCCTTCATGATGGGAATGGTCTCTTGTCGTGGGCACTCTCCAAACACAACGGGGCCTTGTTTCGAAATGGGGCATTTGGCTGCTATTATAATATAATATAATATAATATAATATAAATATTTACTACTAAACCCCCTGTGGCTTTGAATCTCTCAGGGAGAGCGAGCAGTTTAGGGAGATGCTGTAAAGAATCTAAATTAGGGAAGTTACAATGTGCCTAAGGTGTCAATCTCAGAAATATTAGGCTGCTGTAAAATACTGGCCCAGACTGTGCCACTCTCCCAACGAGTAGTACCTTACTTTTCAAGTAATCCCCTGGATTACAATGGCGCTGAGTGTGCAGTAAAGAACTACTCAACATGAGTAAGGGTCATGAATGGCTCTTTGGGGCTGAGTGCAGAGATTATGTTTAAATTGTCTTGGCATATTCACACAAAGGAACTGTCTAAATTTACAGTTCTAGTTGCAAAGGGTGTGGTCGGATCCTTGTCTGGCTTGTTAAATTGCTTCTCTGTCAGGGCTCTGGCAAAGGGTTTGGGGAATCCTGTTCCTTCACAGTCAAGCAGCATTCCATTCCATGTAGAATATAGCCTTTCAGGTGAGTACCCTATTGACCTCTATTTTAAGTACAGATATATCGATTCCACTGCAATTATAGGACCCTGCATAAGAGTTTAAAATTTGGTATCTGCAAGCACTTGATCATTTGAGCTTAGAAACTCTGGTGCTAAAACATTCACCTAACACATCAAAGGGGTACAAGCACCAGTGCAGTAAGTTTATTTTGACAGGTTTCAGAGTAACAGCCGTGTTAGTCTGTATTCTCAAAAAGAAAAGGAGTACTTGTGGAACCTTAGAGACTAACCAATTTATTTGAGCATAAGCTTCCGTGAGCTACAGCTCTGTAGCTCACGAAAGCTTATGCTCAAATAAATTGGTTAGTCTCTAAGGTTCCACAAGTACTCCTTTTCTTTTTAAGTTTATTTTAAAATTCAAGCAACTATGCAAATAAGCTTCTTTGCAACACTCAGATAGTTCAATGCCTGGGTCACCTTTGCTGAAGCCACACCTTTGGAAGGTGTGCCACCTATTACGTCATAAGGGAAGTTCAGAGAAGGGGTAGGACTTCCTCCTCCCCTTCTCTTTCTGCTGCCCACCTTTCTACTATGCAGTGGAACGCTGCCCAGGTAGCTATAAACATCTCTCACACATCTAACATTGTGAACTCTTTACAAATAAAATACATTGCTATTTCAGGCCCAATCACATAGTTCTACTGACATGGGGCCGTATCTTCTGCTTCTATGTGATCCATGGTAGGAATGGACCTAATGCAAAATATCAGCTGAAGTGGACCAGTTTGCATAAAAAGAGATGGATCTAAGAGGTGAATTTAGCCTATTGTTATTACCTTGGTTAGCCATGTTAATCTCCTTGCTTTTTCATTTAGGCTATCCATTTTATTTTGATTTACATTTTTATCCAAGGAATATGAAAGATAGTTCCAATCTGACCAGTTCTCCCCCCCAGCTTCGTCTTTGATTGAGCCATGTCTCTGATAAAATACCAGAAGAGATGGAGGAAAAATATTGTGCTGTATCAACATGAGATCCTCCTTTCCCTTTGGTGAAATTAGCATTTGCTCCCTCCAGTCCTGCTGAAATCTCTTGTCTAACAGAAGGTAAGCCTGAATTCTCTTGTGTGGGCATTTACAAATCTGGCCATGGCATTGAGAAACTATTGCCATAGTTAAATCTTCAGATACCTCCAATATTTGTCAGTTCTTCTAAGAAATCTTTGCTGTCACTATATCCCAGGAAATCCCATCTCCTTAATCTTGTTTTCCTTATTTATCATTAAGCCCAGCTCCCAGTAACAATCTGCATATGGGAATAAAATAACTCTTTAGAATGATCTACAATTAACATCTCCTCTATGTATCTCTAACGACTTCAGTTAGGGATACCATTGCTTTCATTATCACAGTAATCTCACGAGGGAAATTAAAAGGCAAAAATCACCAAAATTACTCAGCTCCCTCATTGACTGTGCGCCAGTCAACCTGCACATCATACTTCTCGACCTTGTAGTCTGCCAGTGTGTGACACTAGCCATCAAAATGTGTGACCAAGATGTGGGACATCTGTGTTTTGCTGCATGTCTTGCCATAATTGGCAGATCAAAACGGTTTATTAAAAAAACAAAAACAAACAAAAAATGTTGCGTTTTGAAGGATGCTTCGTCACTGTGTGAATTAAATGAGACAGTTTTCCAGACTGTTAAAACAGGGATCATTTGAGGAGGGGTTTCCCTGCTCACACTGGCGGCTGTGGATTTGGGGAGAAGGTTCTTACCTGGGCTTCTTCTGGGGCACCAAGGAGAGGGGTATTTGGTTAAGTGGGGTGGTCTCTACCCAGGCGACCCCCAAATTCAGTTAATGTTGCCCTCATGCTACCTATACACATATACTAAACCAATACAATACATGTAATGCTGCTGGTCCTACAAGCAGGACCGGGGCTGCAGGTTTGTATAATTTTTGGTGGTGCACAAAACAGGTCCAAGTCCCGCCCCCACCTGCCTTGTAAGCCGATATATGTATTTTTAAAATAATGTAAAAATGGACTGGAAACAGTAAGCATTTAACAGTTTCCCTATATTGAACAATGTGGGTGTGTGTGGGGGGGATGAGGGCTCTGGCTGGGGGTGAGGGCTCTGGACTGGGGGTGGGGATGAGGGGTTTGGGGTGTGGGCGGGGGCTCAGGGCTAAGGCAGAGGATTGGGGTGTGGGGGGATGAGGGATCTGGCTGGGGGTGAGGGGTTTGGGGGGTGAGAGGAGGCTCAGGGCTAGGGCAGAGGGTTCAGGTGCGGGAGGGGTGGGCTCTGGGGTGGGGCAGGGCTGGGGATGAGGAGTTGGGGTGCAGGCAGGCTGTCACGGGGCTGGGGCCAGAGAGGAGGACTCCACAGTCCCCTCAGCCATCTCCCCCCCAGCAGCACACTCACCTGGCACAAGCACTGCACATGCCACTAGAGGCCAGGCCCCTCTCAGGTCTAGGAAGCCCCCTGGCCTCCCTGTGGTGTGCGCCGGGTGTGGGGCGAGGGCTGCCATCATGTGTGTGCCACCTCCTCTCCTCCCTCAGCCTGCTGCCAGCACAGCTCCCTTTTATAGCCAGCAGCAGCAGCAGCCATTGAGGGAGCACAGCAAGGAGCAGCAGGGCAGCCACCTGCCCAGGGCACAAGCAGGGATGCTCCGGGGGAGGTGTGCGGGGCCGGGGGATGCTCCAGAGGAGTCACGCGGGACAGCAGGTGGGGCCGAGGAAGAGACCCAGCCCTGAACATTGGTGGAACCGGGCCCCCGTGACCTGAATTTGCTGGAGCATGGGCACCACGGGCCCATATAACTCACTGCCCCTGTGCAGGACTCCATTATTGCTACCCTATTGCCCTCCTGGGCCTAGAGGCCCTTAGCCTCTTTTCTGGCAGCTTTGGGCTCAACACTCCCCTTTGTCTCAGGTGGATAAAAAAGTTTACTTCCTAAGTTAAAGTTCTTTATCCATCTTTAATAAAATGACTGAATGTTTCACACATAACGTTTCAATACGTACATGCAATTAAAAAGATAGCAACCTTACCTTTGTTAGTCCACACATAAATTCAATAGCCCCAGTCCTCACCTGTACCAAAGTTGCTTTGCACCATGCTGGCAAGGAAATCACCAGTGGCTACTTATGGAGAGATCATTCCACTGTAGGCACAGTCAGTTTAATGACGCCTACGCAACCTATTGCATTTGGAGTGGTGGGTGTTGGGTGTGGCTAATGGAAAGGGGACATGGCCATGTTTTCCTGGAATCCCAGCAATCTCCGTCTTCTATTATGTATTCTTGGGGCCTTTGGCAGTCATCTTAAATTAGAACAGTCTGAAGGCTATGCTAAATTATGCCAGGGGACTGATCTGGAGTATAGCTGGTCCAGAAACAAGGAGCACAAAAGTGTCTTACAGCTCCACTTCTGAGCTGTATTGTCTGCTTCTCAGCCACAGCCAAAGACTGGGTTAATACATTTGGTAAGGCACAATTATTAACTCACAGAATACTTATTTAAAAGATGCTAAACTACATATTTAATTACTTTCATCCACATGCGTAATTCTCCACTCAGTGTAGTAATGTAACAAAATTTACATTGGTATTTCAGAGGTGTCGGCACTGTCTGACTCTTTAAGTTCTCAGAGGCTACATCTATACTGGTACCTGGACAGGGGTACAGGGCCGTGTGTATGCTTGCACATATACCCATGCCTCTGCTGAGTGTCCACATATACTGTGCTGGACACAGGTGCAGACTCTGTAGGTACCTGGGTACATCCCCACCCACTCTGCCTTCTTTTGGTGCATGAGGTTAGCTCTACAGTTTCAGGATCCATACCCCAGGGTTCTGTGCATCGGAGGAGAGGATCTAGGATTCACCTTGCTGTGTGTGGGAGGTACTGTAGACAGCTTTGCACATTTGACGATGGCACCACCCACTCACCCTTCTCTCCTGCCCAACTTGGTTGAAGACGTAGAACAAGTGACTGATGATGCAGTTCTGCTCCTGCGGAACAAGTGTAAGTGTGTGTGTGTGTGTGTGTGTGTGTGTTGGACACAACCCGCAAGAATCTTGGGTGGATGGACCTGGACCCTTCTCAAAAGCTGAAAACGGATGACCAAGACAGTGACTGATCCACTGTTACTCCAAAACACAGAGACACCAGACACTGCTGGTCCTATGACTGTATGTCCATGGGTGTGGACCATCACTTCTGGACCAGGAGAACCAGCATAGTGTGGTGGGATCATATCATCTTGGAAAGCTGGCAGGATGACCAGTGGCTGCAGAACTTCAGCATGAGAAAGTAGACCTTCATACAGCTCTGTGGGTAATTGGCCTCAATCCTACCATAGCAGAGTACTAATTTCCAAAGACCCAAACCAGCACAGAAGCAGGTGGCTATTGCCCTCTGGGAGCTGGCAATACCAGACAGCTACTGGTCAGTTGCAAACCACTTCAGGGTGGGGAAGTCCACTGTCGGGACTGGTGCAAGATTCAACACTCATCTATGCTTGGGTGGTCTCCACCACCAAAGTACCAAAAATTATCGCTGAGTTCCAGAGAATGAGGTTTCCAAACTGCGTGGGGGGCATCGATGGCACCTACATCCCTCTACTTTGTCTACCAAAAGGCACGAGTGAGTGCATCAATCAAAAAGGTTACTCCTCACTCATTCTTCAAGGTGTAGTGGACCACAAAGTCAGATTTATGAACACTAACACTGGACACATGGGAAAGATTAATGATGCCAAGGTGATGAAGAGTCTGGGACTGTCATGGGGGATGGGGTGGGTCCTCTGTTTCAGCATCATGGTGGACTGTAGATGCAGTAGGAGGAGAAGGAGCTGGAGAAGAAGGTGCCAGTTCCAGATACAGGAGCAGCTATTGTGCAGGCAGAACCCAATTTCATTCCTCTATCACTTGTACCAGGGATTGCAAAAGGGCATACTCCCAGTCCCTTTGGGCAAGCTCTGTGAGTCCTGCCCCAGGAACCAGATAATGAATGCCTCTTCTCTTTGAAAAAAATGTTCCTTGTGCTGCATAGCCTGTTCCTCCTACTCAGTAACCTGTTTTTCCCTTTCCCTCATAAAGGGAAACTGTTCCTGGCTCCTTCTGTTGATCCCAATGACCAGGTCTTCCAGGGTCCTTTTCTGTCTGCCCCTACTATTCCTGGGCAGAATGGGTTCACTCTGCTCAGCCGAAGGTCCTGCCAATTCAATCACAAAAACAGCATTATATTTTTTCTTCTCTTGGAAAGTGGGCAAGAAATTCCCCAAGATAACATAACTTTTGCTGTGGAATGCCACAATATTGATACTTTTCAGCATTTCAGGAATGCGATTGTTTCGGGAGTGCGATTGGTTCTCCGAGAACTTTTGCAGCTGCCTCGAAAGGAGCACCTGCTGAGAATGGTAGGTAGCTTGAACTATTTTTTTTAAATGTAATGTCACAAAGACTGTGATGGGGCCAGCACGTGCATTTGTTTCAGGGGCAACATTAACCGTTCTCATTTTTTTCTTTTCAGTCTGGCCATCATTTGGTGAACATAGCAGTTTTGAAAGTACTAGACTGGAAAAGGGACGTAGTTTTCCAGCCCTATAATGGGATCCAGCAGCCAGAGAGATGCTTGTGCTACTTGCCACCCCCTATAAATCACTGAATGCAGGGGTTTGGTGAGCTATGAAGGTGGACCAAGAAAATCTGTGCTACCCTTGAGTCTTCAGAACCAGTTGGAGTTCCTGCTGTACCAGAAGTTTGCTGACATATGCTTATGGGACTGGGAAGCAATCCAAATGGAAATAAACTACATTCTAAGCTAGCAGATGGAGACTGCATGGAGGCACATAAGCAAACCACTTCAAATGCCCACCCGTTCCCAAACCAGTCCCTGCAGCATCAGGAAATCCAGCTCCTTCATCCAGCGAAGACCAGAGAAAGGAACAGGGAAAGAAAGGATGATACACACATGTGTGTGCCATGGACTTCCAATCAAGACTGCAAGCCACACACCTCCCCACTGCAAAGGAACACTGCATTGTGTTTATGCCACTGCCGCAACAGATCCCTCACCTACTGCCCTTTCTCCTGGCTTGGGTGGCATGGCTGCAAGTGGAAAGATGCCAGCCACCGGAGCATGGGAATGCTTGAAAACTTTTTTACTGTAACAGAGGACCGCTATCACATTCTTTGGAGAAGCAAAGGTTCCCCTTCTCCTTTCCATGCGTAACTGGTCCTGATACTAAACCCCCTCCCCCTCCCCCTTCTGAGTGGCTCCCGTTTGCAAGGGGTGTGTGTGTGTGGAGAGGGGGGTGTTACTGTAGTGAAAGTCTGTGGCCTTGAAGGAGCAGAAAACAGCTGCAACGTTGGAGAACAATTAAACTTGCACAAATGTTCTGTCCCCAAACCAGCCCTTTCCACTCCCTCCATCACTGTCAGCCTGTTGGCCAACAAACACATAAACCCAGAAGCAATGTGACAGTTCGCTGATAATCTGTTCTACAGCTTCCACCAAAAGAAAAGCTTCATAGTGGTTTCAACAGACTGTTGAATTTACAGTTGTGCCTGGGTTGGGGGTCCTTTGTTGGAGGGGAGGGGCAGCAGGGATGGCCTTCCAGCCTGCACGCAGCTTTGGAGAAAGAAGGAGGTGATGTTGGCGGGGAGGGTGGGCTTTTACCTTACCTGCCTCAGGTTCCAATTCCTACTGAGTCTCAAGGTCCTCCTTGCTTGTCAGGAGGGGCTTGCTCAACCTGCTCCTCTGGGTAGAGATGCAGGAAAACAATACTCCTCTTTCTTCCTGGCCTCTTCCTCTGTGGTTCCCACTAACTCCACACCCTGGCCTTCATCAGCATCCTGTCGGACAATGAGGCCAGCAGGGTTGAAAAGGGGTCATGCGTCACCTCAGCCTCAATACTGGGTGCACTGGAGAGCACCTGGTCCAGCTCCTTGAAGAGTAGGCATGTTGGAGGACCCCTCTTGGAGTGATTGCTGGAGTCTTTTGCCCTCCGGTACCAGGCCAGTGATTTACCCGTTCCCAGCACTGTCCTGGAGTATGAAGAATGCCCACTGAAAATTCTCAGTAGAGGTGTAAGTTCCTGGTGCTGCAGGAGAAGTCATGGAGGACACTGAACTCTAAACACACATTTATCAGGATCCAGGTACTGCGTAGGCGAGTAGAGTAAAGACACTCCCGAACCCTGCAGTATGTACCCTGCAGGGATCTGTACTCACCCAAACAGTGTTTGCTCTTCTACACTACTGCTTTTAGCAGTGTAGTGTCCTGCTACCTCAATGCTGCTGGATTCTTTCTCTGCTACAGGAAAAGTTCCAGCAGAGGGGAAAGACTCGGGCAGCAGGAACGCAGTGGGGAAAGATTCCAGTAGCTTTCTGCTTCAGGACAATTTCCTTGTGGGGAGGAAAAGCTCCAGCAGCAACATACTGCAGAGAAAGGCTCTGGCAGCCTTTCCAATTTGCCTCCTACCTGCTAGAGCCTTTCACTAACACTTGTGTAGCTATACACCACAATGTAAACACTGCCTGCTTTTCACTGTGGTGTGTACCTACACATTCCGTACTGGTCATCGCTTGAGGTGTGAAGTGTAGATGAAGCCCAAGCCACAAGCACACATTTCTGATCTCAGATGTTGATAAAGAATGTCTACAATGGCCTGCTCTAAATACCACTGATGTCAAAGGGAGTGTTTCTAATGATTTCAGACAGCTTTGGATCAGACCCTAAGAAGAGGAGTTGACTGGAGAACTGTATTAACCGGAGTACTTTTGGACAGTCCCATCACACATTACTGTTTGACTCATTTCAATGTTTATATAATTTTGTAAGAATTTAAGAAACTGTAGCATTTATAATTTGTGGACAATTTATAATGTAGCATATACAGTGTTGATCAAACTATTGCTAAAGTGTCTGACTGAGGTGTTTTCTTTCCCCATTCTTTGGCTTGTTTAAAACATCAGTGATTACACATTTAAATATCCACATTCTACTACTGAAGTCTGTAAAGTACAACTGCTTGTTTACCAACCACTATATAATTTATAAACAAACTCCTGTAGCAATTTTTTTTAATTGAGTATGCATTTTTCTCAAGTCACCCTTTAAATTTGTTTCCAAGTATATGTTCACTAAAATTCAACAACTTGTCCATGGACCTGATCCAAATCAGATGGAAGTCAACAGGAATCTTTCCACCAACTTCAGTGGCCATTGGACTGAACCACACACAAAGAACACATTTATTGGTATACAAACTTCTTACACATGGTCAGAGTTCAAGCTGCTGTTTCTAATGAGGTGCGAGTATATTTACTGAATTATGAATGAGAGAGGAAGTGACTTTTTAGAATTTAAGAACCTTAACTCAAGCTTTTCTGTTTTTCTTTTTTAAAGAATGGAGTTCATTAACTTTAATCCCATGCAAACACAGGCCTGGACTTTCCAGGCCACCAAGTCTACTTTGCTCACCCAGAGCACCACTATGCCTGGTACTTCACTGCTGCAAGCTCTCTGCGGGACCCAATGTCAGTTGGAGCAGATAACCCACAGCTCTAACTTTTACTAGGGCTAAGCAGCTCAGGATCAGGGTGCTGCAACCAGCTCCCTGACAATCCCCCCTCTTGGGTGAGGTGGTGAATCTGCAGCAGTTTTTTTTGTATTTGAATTCCCATTTTTGCGGGAGGATTAAATGAAGAACCAGGATCAAAGTGATAACACATTTTCATTTCTTATTAATGCTTATTTGTGTGTATCGACTGAAGCATCATGCACAATAAAGGAAATGATTTCCAACATTTGTGAACATTTTACTACCCAGATGTTTACTATGGGAGTCTTAACTAGCAGCAAATATACAGTGCCAGTATAATGGTATTGAAGGATTTATCCAAAACCAGCTATGCATGTACAGCACTGACATTTTGGTAACAAGAGAGTGGATGTGAAACCAGCTGCACATATATAGTTTTTGTATTATGTTAAGACAAGAGCTGATGTGAAACCCTGCTTGGCATGTGTACCCTGACCATTTTAGTAAGGGAGTACTGGTGTAAAACTATTTGCTTGTGTATAGACCCATCAAAACCCAGCCTGGACCCATCTAATAAGCAGTGTGTTTGGGGAGGAAATATTTGATTTTCATATAAATTCAAGACAATGGGCCTATTCTTAGTTACACTAATGCCATTTTATGGCTCTCTGGTAGCATAAAGAGACTTTAAAAAAGGCAGATATTATCCCTTGAGAATATCCCCTCTGCTGGGGGCTTTCCAGCTGGTAGACATGCTCTACACTAGCCGTATACCCAGCATAGGGGATGGACTGGGATGTGGCCAGAGCACACTGCACAATGGTTGTTGTTCTTTGCTTCCCAGGGCCCACGGGAACCAGAATACAGGTTAGAGAAGCCCCAAAGATGTTCTAATTTACATCAATAGCTAGACAGGGCCCTTCATTGGCTCAGAATATGAAGTTGATATAGAGAGCTGTAATAGAATAACTAAGAATCCAGCCCAATAACTCCCTAGTTTGTTTTCAATGCAACCTTAATTATGGAGTCACGGCCAGCACCACAATAATAATTATATACATTACTGCAACTGTAAAGTGTGGGAATATAACATACACAACAGCAACTCACCTGTTCTGGCATCAGGATGCAGCCATTGCCTCAGTTTCCCCTCTGGCTGGACAGTTTATTTGAGTTTGTTAGAGAATTGGTGCCCTCTGGCCAAAATAAGTGTTCTTCTTTTCTGGAGCTAACTAAGGGAGCATAAATAAGACCAGGACTCCCTCAGCTCTCCTTAAGCTCAACCAAAAATCACGGGATAGCTATGTGTCCCAACCCCAAGATTACACTGCTACCCTATTTCCCAGGATCACTTCCTTTCATGCCTGTCACTGGCCATATCTCAATCACCTCCACACCAGGAGATCCAACTACCAGCCTGGCCTCTTCCAACGAGCTCAAAACCCCTCCTACATCCTTTGCCTAGAGAGATCCCCACAGTTTACTGTCACCATGGCTCTTTACCTAGCCACACCAGGTTTCACCACAGCATTGGTATTTCTTTAGGTAACCACACACTGGCTCTCAAACTCATCAATCTCACTGGTCTGAGAAAGGTTGCCTTTTATAACCTGTCCATTTCCTATCATGCATTATAGTCCAGCCTACAATTACCAGACATCTCTCTGGGAACTACAATGTGCAGAATTCCCTACTTCTCCAGGCCAGAATTCAGAGCAGGGTGGCCTGGATCCAGACCTGCCCTTCAAAAGACAGACTGTCCTGTTACAAGTTACAACTATATACATATACACAAATATATTGAATAAATATATATGCAACTCCATATTTTATACTTGCAGTATGCAGTAAACTGATACTATACTGGTGTTTCCCAGCTGACTGCCCACTCATAATGATTTCTAAAGTATAAAGAGGAGATTCACAGAGTCACAGATTTTAAGACCAGAAGGGGTGATAACATTAATCTAGCCTGACCTTCTGCATAACCGAGACCACAGAATTTCACCCAACGCTTTCTGTATCTAAATATAATAAATAAACAAATAAATAAATAATACCTAGCTCTTTTCATCAGTAGATCTCAAATCTCTTTAAAAGTGAGGTAAGTATTATTAGCCACATTGTACACAGGGGGAAACTGAGGTGTATCACACAGAGCAAAACCAACTACACATGCATATAGAATATTATTAACTATTATTATTACGCCATATGATGGCCCAACTAGCATGGTGGCTCAAGAGAGTAAGGGCCTTAATTAGGGGAAGTAATATGGTCAGAGTAGTGAGAGCGGAAGATGATTTTCACAGCAGTATTTTGGATGGATTGTAAGGGGATTGTGAGGAGAAGGATATAGTAGTCAAGGCGAGACGTGACTAAGGTGTGAGCAAGGTATTTAACCAATGAGGACAGACAGAAATTGTTGAAAATATATTCTAAGTGTGCTTAAAGTTATGAACATGCTCAAGTACTTTTCTGAAATGGGACCAGTGTCTTGCTATTTGTCTGGATAATGCCTAGCACCTTATGAGCACTAACATAATAAAAATAATTAAATAATATTAATAAATAACAGTGCACTAAAGACCTGATTTTTTGAGGTGACGGGCCCCTACAATTCCAGTTTAAATTAACAGGAGCTGAAAGCTCAGCACCTCTGAAAATCAGGCCTGAAGATAATTTGATGTGACTGCATGGAGAAGCAGGCAGAACCTGCTTTTAATTAACATGACAAAAAATACTTATCTTTTTACTTTGGGTGGCAGCATGGTCTAGTGGACAGGGCACTGGACTAGGAGCCAGGATAACTGAGTTCTATTCCCAAATTGCCCACTGACCTGCTGAATGATCTAGACCAAATAACCTTCTCTGTTTCTCTTCCCACTTTTGTCTTGTCTATTTTTAAGCTCTTCAGGGCAAAGCCTCTCTCTTATTACATGTATATAGCTACCACTATAAGGCCCCAGTCTCATTTGTGATCTCTAGCCACTATCAGAATTCAAATAATAAAAACAATGTATACATATAGATATATGTAATTATATATTGTGAGAAAAATCACATTTGATTTTAGAAATGTTTCTGTACATATAAAATATATTATGCTTTACTTATTTTAATATTATTTTTCAATACCAAGACAAATTTATGCTGACACGGTCATCTATCAGATGGTTATTATATAATACGTATACTGTGGCAGTGACCAGTGGTCCAATCAGGGATTGGGACCCCAGTGTTCTAGGTGATGTACAAACACTATGAAGATGAAGACATAACTGCTCCCTTGAAAAGTTTAGGATCTATCTGTTTTAAGGAACTGTCTTATTACAATTGTGTGCAGGGCATATTTCTCCATAGGACCATTTGTGAGCTTTTTTGGTTAGCTGCGGAAAGACATTAAGAAAGAAAGACTTACTTTGTTTTGGTAAGTGTTGACTAGATGCGCAAAATTTGCACAGGTCTCAACATCTGCAATCTACATGCACAAAAGACACATTTACACATTAATATATGTGGGTGTCTTTATTGCTACAAAATCATGCATTTGTACTTTAATGGTATCTGTTGTATTTGTGCACAAATATGATCAGCTGGATTGTGGGCACATGCATGCGTGAAGAGCCCATCACCCAAGTACTCACTGGGGGTCTTTCACTCACGCATGCAAGCCTCATTCCTTGACCCCCAGTATCTGAGAGAACCTCACTTGAGCACCAATATTTGTGCGTGCACACTTGTGTGCCAACCCCATCACCAAAGCCCAGTATTTGTGTGCGTGCCCAGCCCTGCACATACACTCATTGGCACGATGGTGGTTGGTGGGGGCCCTATGCAGGTGGGAGCAGAGGCAGTGGCTGTCTCTCCCTTTGCACTGTTTACCTAGTCACACAATGATGAAATATAAAATCACAGGGAAGCCCCAGAACTCCTCATTAAAATCATGCTTAGAAGTGTCAGGGGATGGGGCTCCAGAGCACAGACCTCAGCAGCATGTGTCCCTCCCTCACCACCAGACAATGGGAGGAGTCACCACCAAGGCCCCAGTACATCACGACAGGGGAAAGGAAGAGCAGGTGGAAGGCTATTCACTGCGTTCCTCAGGGCGGTGGAAGAGAACGAATGCGCCTGCGCACAGCACGCAGCCCTCTTGCGCTTGCGTAGAAGCTTTTGGTGTCGTAACCAATCTTGGCCCTCTTCCCGCCCCTTTGTGACACTGGCTTGATGATGGGCACGCAGTTATCCAATGGATGTGGGCTTTGCCACTCAAACCGGCAAAGGTGGAGCTAAGCCTGCCAGTGAGAGAGCGAGGGGCGGGTCTTTTTTGACAGCAGGTTCGGCAGCTGCCTTTCCTGGGGTTTTACTGGGATTGGGGCGGCGTCTGCGGCTCAGTGTGGTTGGAGCCGGCGGAGAGGTTGGTGCTTGGGAGAGCGAAGGCCGAGAGTATGGGGGTTAGGTAGGAGCAGCCCGGCCCCAGCAGCAGCCCGGCCGGCTGGCCTCCGCCGGCGGAGAGGGCAGGCGAGCGCTGTCGAGTGACGGGGGTCTGGGCGAGGCGGCGGCGGCGGCGGAGGAGGAGCTGAGCCGGCCGGAGGATGGAGGACAAGAAGGAGGAGGGCGAGGCCGAGATCCAGGAGCACGGGCCCGAGCACTGGTTCAGCAAGTGGGAACGGCAGTGCCTGGCCGAGGCCGAGCAGGAGGAGGCGCTGGCCCCGGAGCTGCAGGAGGAGGCGGCGGCCGCCGCGCAGCCCGAGCACAAGCAGCAGAAGCTGTGGCACCTCTTCCAGAACTCGGCCACCGCCGTGGCGCAGCTCTACAAGGGTGAGCGGGGCAGGCCTGCGGGGCGCCCAGCGTGGCGTAGGCCGGGCCGGGGCAGCCGTAGAGCATAGGGGAGGGGGGGGCGGCGCGACGCAGCGCTACCGGGGGCGGGGGAGGCTCTGCCGAGAAGCTGGCTGAGGAGTGAGCCAGGAATCCTGCGGGGTGGGGGTGGGCGCTCGGGGTAGGCCTCAGGGGAAGCCGGAGGGGCTGTGGTGGGGACGCGGCTCCGCATAGGGGCGGTGGGGGGAGGGGGTTCCTCGGGCAGTGTGAGGCGCGGGGGCTCCGCACATATCCATAGAGGCGGATGGGAAAACAAAATGGCGTAAGGTGGAGTCGCCGCCTCCGCCGCTGCCCTGGAAATCACCCTTCCAGCCCCCCTGGAGCAGGGGTCGCCCCCGGGGATACCCGCCGCCCTCGGCCCCCCTCCGCGGCTCCTGTCTCCAGCCGTGTCTGGAGCCCCGGCCCCTCCCCAGAGATCGCCCAAAATGGCGGGGGTTGGGGGGGTGGAAGGGATCGGCCCCGGGATGGCGGCGAGGGGGCCCTTTGGCGTGAGGGGAGGAGCAGACTCCCGGCAGCGCTCAGCGACCGCCGGGGGGAGCGAGGGACTGGGTCCCTCCGCCTAGACCCACCCCGGAGGGGGGGAGGGTGAGAGGGGGTTCCTGGTGACCCGCAGAGCAGCCGAGGGGAGGAGAGCTGGGGACCTAGCCCTCCCGAAGGCGGCTCCTGCCGTCTAGCCCAGGGAAGAGGCACCGACAAAATGGCGAGCGCGGGGCCGGTCCCATTGTGCACTGGGTTCTGAGGGAAGGGGGCAGGACAGGGCGTTGCGCCGGCGGTCCTGAGGCACCATCGCCTGTCCCGGTTCCGGGAAGCGGGCGCGGTCGGCCCAGCCACACCCCGGTCCCGGGCTGTCTCCGGGAGGCTGAACAAAATGGCGAAACCTAACATGGCCGTTCGGAGTTAGTGCCTCCAAAATAAACAGCGTGTGTGTCCTTCCACTTCTGCAGACCGGGTGTGCCAGCAGCCAGGGCTCTCCCTCTGGGTCCCCTTCCAGAATGCCGCCACTGCAGTCACCAACCTCTACAAAGGTAAGGGCTGGCCCGGGTGCTATCCCCACCCTGCTCCCAAGTGCTGGCTTTACTCATGAAATCCAAGCTGCTGCCTGAATCTTGTAACCTTTCCTTGGCCACTGAAGTTTGGCAGCAACTAACTTTCTTCTTGGCTCATGTGAGTGACTCACTTAAGTTGTTCCACTCCTGGGCTCTTGCACAAGGACCTCTTAACATGTGCATGTCATTCTGATAAGCTCAGGAGAGGAGTACAACAGGCCATAGCATAGTATTTGACAGTGATACCTTTGTATAACTTACAGGTTTAAAATAAGTTGGTTGAAAGGCAGACTTCATGCTCCAGATGCAAACCTCAGAGGTTGTGTGTGTGGGTTTTTTTTTTTAAAGTAAGGTTTAATGTCTGCCAATGTTGAAATTTGGTTATAGGACAGTGATGCTCATTCTTTGTTAGATCTCTTACCTGTATCCGTTAAATTAATGCTTACCTCTTTTAGTGACTACTTAACTTTCCCGATTCCCTTTGGACACCTTAACTTTCACTAATATTGTAATGTACAAACAGAACCTGCTGGACACCTATGATGCACAAAATGAAAAGTCATGTTTAGCAGTTTGATTAGGAACTCTTTCAAAAATTCTGTTCCTCAACTGTAACTGACAGAGTATCATGACACTTAGTTTTTCTACAAAGATACACTGAGTTTAACTATCAATTTCTAGCCTCTGATTGGAAAAGGTACTTATAGGTCACTGTTGCAGAATGATCCTGCTAGGAACAGAAACATTCAGTGACTTTCCCAAATCAGCCTTCTGAACAATGCAAACTATTGCAGTGTGGCTCTCATTACTGTCTGTTCCCTAATGGTGATGAGTCAAAAGGAGAACCCTAAAATAAACTACCCCTTTGCTTGAGTTTGTTTGTTCTTGCATGATTTTGTTTAGCTGCATATCTGTTTTTCTTCATGTCTAGAATTCTACATGGAACCACGTATATGCATGCTTTATCTTTGATTGTTAGCCCTTGGCTGATTTTGTCAATCCATGGATTTGTTTTAAATGACTGTACTGAGCTTAGCAGTGTAGTATATCTGAGAACAGATCAGGCTTCTCACCATGCAGTAATAAATGGAGAGGAAACAGTAGATGTATAACCGTTACATTGGAGACTTGCTTCTCCTTTGGAAAAATGCATATACAGTACATCTCTCTGTATCTACAGTAGACCATCCATGAAGAGTTAGTGAAATTGATGTTGTAATCTCTGCTGTTTATGTAGTTCCACAAATGGAATGTGGGCCTGAAGGAATAGCCAGAAACACTAGTCCTAGGCTTTGACTTGGCAGCTACTAAGTGTTAATCAGCCATATTTCCCTGATGACAGTCAAACTGCAGCGGAGCTTCCACTTTATCATCTATCACTACTTGATAAATAGGAGCTGTTGTGTTAATCAGAGCTATAATCTGGCTCGAATATCTACTGCCTATGTGTGAATTTTGATAAACTGGAATCTTATTATCGATTATTGTGGCTGTTCAGAGCACCTCCCCACTTTAGTAAGGACTTCTTGGATTCAGTTAAGAATTTGATTTAAAGTTTTGCAAGAAAAAATAAATGTATGGCATTGTTCTGCCATGATTATGTAACAGAAAAACTTGAAAATATATTATCATGAAATTAAAATGATCTGGCTCTCACGTGAATGAGATCATTTAAATTAAATGATTACATGATAAATTGATAGTCATTAAATTACAAACCTTTTTGAAAACATTTACCTGTTTTTCTTCCAAGTAGCAGTGGAAATTACTGAGTATTTTTAGTCTCTTGTGTATTTCACAGCCTTTGTCAAAAGTCAGTTTCACTGTTTCCTCTATGAAGTCTTATTGGCTGCAGCCATGTTTACACTATGGGTTCTGTACTGCCTTAGCATAGATGGTTACTTTGATGGAAGGGGTGTTTCAGTCAACGACAGTAATCAGCCTCTTGGAGCAGCAGTAGCGAGATCAATGAAAGATGCAGCTAGGACGATGGAAGAATTCTGTGTGAGGAATGAAGTTGGCTTAACTACTGTGCTCAGGGGTGTGAATTTTTCAGAACTTAGAAAGTGTAGACCAGGACTACCTTGGGGGGGGGGGGGAGTCAAAGTAGGCTTGTAAAAAGACACACAGGCAACGTGTTTCAGGTATTTAAAACTGTCTTTTTAATGGACTACATTAAATTGCCTACATTTCAAGAGGACAGAATCCATCTGAATAAAGCTATGCACAAGGAGAGCTAGCAGGGTAGAATGGTAAACACTGATGTAATACTAAAAAGTTCTAATCGTTCTTGTTGCTCTTTAAGACTTGGTTTATTGTGGTTACTATCAAAGGTGTGGGAGGCAGTGTGCTTCATACGAAGTTGCAAAAAAGTCATCTAAGGAATATTGTATGATGAATCAAGCATCTCAAACTGCCTACATCAGGAACATCTGTTAAATGTACTTAAACCCATTTTTTACTTGGTAACAAACTACTGGCATCTTTTAAAAAATTTTTTTTTCCTGAGATCTGGCCCTAGTGAGATCTGAATAAACAATAAAACAATGTTTTTCAAATCTGTTCAGTTCTCCTTCACGCCTCAATTTATCTGCATATAGTTTTCACTTTTAAACTTGATTCAGCTCTTAGCATTTAATCACTGTTTGTACATATTGTCCAATCAGTTGCAGCACTGGGCACCAAGAGTATTTTTAAGTTTTTTAGATCTAATGACAAAATGTCCATCTAAACAAAGAAGATGGGCTGTTGTTCACTAACTGTCCTCCAAATCCTACTTGGTTTGCCCTGAAAATGGTTTGGTTGCTTGTTCAGAGGGGACACAACTTTTCAGTACCATTCCAGAAAGTGTGCTAGAGACCTTTTGGAATGTGATGTCTAGAAATCCTGTTGGCCATGACTTCACTAGGAAAAAGGGATATGTTCATTAGGATATTAGGTGTTAGGTTAGACAAATCAGTTTTAACACAAGTTTAGTTATTTGTAGTCTTAGTTGATGGAGCTGAACCTTAAGGGGAGTGTAGGATTGATCTAGATCAGCTATGTGTTAAAACTACAATTACCTGGTCTATACTATATTAAAACAGCTTTTTTCCAAATGAAGGCAAGGCTTGTCCCATCTACACTAGCAGCTAAATGCCTTCAGCACCATATGACTGGAGATCGTGGTCACCCATTGTTAATGGGTCTCCACAACAGACTACTTTTCTTAGTGTAGATGGCACTTAACCGTGATGGCTTTATGTGGACTCTGTTCTGTCCCCTTACTTTTCTGTGTTTGAAGGTGATCCTGGCAAGCAATTGAAGGAACACTGTCAATTTGAAAACTAGTTTAGCGTTCTTAGTAGCTTCTATAAGTAGATCTGCATCAGAGTCCTTCCACCAGCTTTTGTAATCTCATATTTTCCTAGTCTTCAAAAATGTTTCTTTAGTTGTGTGATAAAATCAACATAAATATTGTGGTTTTGACCAGGCAAAATACTGTCAAATGCACATGATAAACTGAGAGAAGTTATTTGTTTCTATAACTATAATCTTTTTGGTGTTCCTTTTAACAGTGTGAATTGAGCATCCTGTCTGAATAGTAACTATCAGACTTGGACATCTGAATATTAATATGGAGGATGAATCTTTCATAGGCTTACCACTTCAAATATTTTTATTATAAAGGATGTGAAATTGTATATTTGTGTTATATCTACACTTTATACACTAAACACATCCAAAACATACTAGGCAAATACCATGTCCCAAAGTTTTAACTAGAAGCAGTTTGAAGTGCTGCTGATTTTTAAACTCGGTTGATGGGCTGAAGCATTCCTACTGGTTGTGGTCAGAATAAACACTTTTTATATATATACACATACATACACGAATCAGGTAATGGTGCCTTGTAAACAAATCTTAAATGATTGTTCTACTGACCTTGATTCTCAAATATAATATGGCAGTTTGGAAGCTGGCTTGCAGGTAAATAGTGTATAATGCTGTTTCAGTGAGAAACCTTGTTTGAATAAACAAGTATGAAGGCGATATTGACATGGTTTAGGCATAGGACTCTTTGTTCACTAGTGTTTCCCCAATGTGGGGAAAAACACCAAAGCTTCAGAAACACTCAATTAAGGAACACTGCCAAGTTCTTAAATGTATTTTTTCTGGAAGATTAAGTAAAAGAAATTGGAGTGGACTTTCCAACATTTAGCTCCATGTCTTCATTATGGAGCAAGAGCAAACATGGTGTCTTATTTACTTGTTCATATGCTGAAATAACTGTTGGCAAAGCACTGAGAAGAAACTGCTGTGGCAGAAACAGTAGAATGAACACAATTAAGGAGTACAGAACATTATATGTCCTATGTAATATGTGACTATGATCTCAGTAGCATACTGATGTAGTTCTTAGTCTAATTAGCTAGAGTTGTTAGAAACTCCTTTAAAATGGATCAAATGATCTGAAAGGATCTACTAGAAAATAACAAAGTGGAAAGCACAGCATGACAACTCACGTCAGTATCCAGAATGAAATTCAGCTTCATAGGAGATCTAATATCTGAGTGAGATCCAGCCTAAGATTTTGTGCACTAAACTTGTACTGGGCTTTGCAAGTAGAAGGCATGAAAGGCTTTTACAAAATATACCTTCATGGATTATAAATTCATGAATATAATTAGTCAGGGAATAATACAAGATGTCCCACATGAGACAATTTACAAAAAATGAAGCTTGGAACATTGCTAAAGTACTAGTTATGCATGGCTGCCTTGAATTCAAGGGATGTTTTCTAAAGAAATCACACCTCTGAAAATTGTTTACCTAGAGCAGAAGGACAAGAGGTTTTGTGTGATAATACTTGGTGTTTGGCTTGTTTCCCTAGTTCGCGTGGATATTCTTCCACACAGTGGAAGAGAATAACTTTAAGGGAGCATAAAAAGCCAAAACTCGTTAGGGGGACTTGCTCAAGTGTAATACCAGAAATTGTTCTTCAGTTTGTTTAAATTGACTTTAGATTTGATGATCTCTTCAAAGTTTCCACTGTTAAGTAGTGATGTAGCTGAAATACCATAGTTAATGCTTTAGTTTTAAACTACTTCAATTTAAACACAACTCTCTGACCCTTTACATCAAAACCTGAGTATAATCATCCTCACTTATTTATAGCAAATACTTCTGATAGCACCATAAACACCAAGTTGGGATTGGGAACTGCAGTGTTGGGTCCTATGCAAACATTGAAAAGAGACCACCCCTGCTAAGCAGTTTAATATGTATAGAATATAAACTGTCTTCTATGAAGGCAACTTTTAAGCTTGTGTATACCAATGTTTGTCTTGATTGTGTCTCTTGAAGATGTTGGAAAAGTGTTACTCTGAACCCCAACATGAGGGAACTGGGATGGGCTGTGGTCTCTTGCAGTCTCATTCTTGTCTAATCAGACACATGGTAACCCTTATGAATGAAAAAGCAATAGACTAATTATTCTGCTTCAGATGCAACACTTAAGAACATTCTTTGTCTTCTTTTTTTCAGAAAGCGTGGATGCTCATCAACGAAGCTTTGATGTAGGAATTCAAATTGGCTATCAGCGTCGCAATAAGGATGTGTTAGCTTGGGTTAAAAAACGCAGAAGAACTATTCGTAGAGAAGATTTGATCAGCTTCCTATGTGGAAAAGTTCCTCCTCCACGAAACTCTAGAGCTCCCCCAAGACTAACTGTAGTATCCCCTAACCGAGCTACTTCAACAGAAACTAGCTCATCTGTAGAGACTGATTTGCAGCCCTTCCGTGAAGCCATAGCTCTGCATGGTAACATTAATCTTTTTCAATATTTCTTTTTTAAAGATGGGTGGGAATCCTAAATGAGGAGCATACCTTCCTGTTAAGCTTTGGGGTTTATTTTGAGGCTCCCTTTGCTACAGTGTAACCAGAGAGGAAGTGTATCTGGCATCCTAGAGTAAAGGCACTTATTCACTTGCTCTGAAGGGGTTATGTGGTATTAACATCTTAGTTAATTGCTAAGACGTGGTACAATTGTTAAATTCTAAGTGCAGGCAAAAGTTTTTCTGCATTAAGGAGCAAATCATTTTTTGAAATTGGCATCTTGTGCAGCAGTGGTCTTGTAAAGTGAGTTTAGGATGCACTTGTAGCCACCCTCTTTCAGCAAAATGATTTCATGCTGAAGAAAGGACGCAAAAAATGTACCGGTCATTTACTGATCAGTGCTGGGTCTGATGATGGGGTGCAGTCTGTATCTTCAGAACCAGTTTCTGGAACATGCTGTTGAAAAGCCATATTTACCTGAGTTCTGGAAAGGAAACAGGCTTTTTATAAAAGCGTTGATCCTACCCATTGGTAGAAAAGTGGATGGCACCTTTCATGTTTAGTTTTTGATGTCTCCTGAAACGTGGATTTAACCAGTCACTGGAAGGCAGTTTTGTTTTCTCCTCTCTCTGCTTCTGGGGAGCCTGTTGTCTTACCCTTACTGTCCCTTTTTCCTAGGAAGAGGGAGTTTTTAATTGGCCAACACTCCCTCTTACCTGTTCCTTTTTAGTAATGCACTGCTGCTTTGCTTAGTCAGTTTCTCAGTTTCACTGGTATGATTAGCATCCTGACTGGTCAGGAATGGGCCAAGTGATTTGCCTTTGTTCTTGAGTGGATCAATCAAACTTTGGTCAGCTTTTCATTGCTCCCTGCCCTACTAGTGAAGGCATCTTTCGAGCCATGCTCATAGGAGAATATTCCTTACAGGAAAAGCTGTAGCGTTTTGAGAGAAGCCATTACTAGTACTGCACAGCTGCCATTTTTATTTCTAGGAGTTCTCATTAAGATAATGACAGGTTTCAGAGTAACAGCCGTGTTAGTCTGTATTCGCAAAAAGAAAAGGAGTACTTGTGGCACCTTAGAGACTAACCAATTTATTTGAGCATAAGCTTTCGTGAGCTACAGCTCACTTCATCGGATACATGCTGTGGAAACTGCAGAAGACGTATACACAGAGACCATGAAACAATACCTCCTCCCACCCCACTCTCCAGCTGGTAATAGCTTTCATGGTCTCTGTGTATATAATGTCTTCTGCAGTTTCCACAGTATGCATCCGATGAAGTGAGCTGTAGCTCACGAAAGCTTATGCTCAAATAAATTGGTTAGTCTCTAAGGTGCCACAAGTACTCCTTTCCTTTTTTCATTAAGATAATGTGATTCAGGGGTGTACGTCAGAGGAATGGTTTTTACTGTCTAAAAGTGTGATGTTAGCTTTAGAGAAATTGATTCAGGTACACAATTTAGGCGTTTAAACTTTTATGTGGCCCCCAATGTTCTTGGTGTGGCCCCCAAACCCTAGGAGCTGGTTTCTTTTTTTCCCAGCCCTTACTAGGAATCAGTTTACAACTTTTCTCGTAGGTAGCTTTAATTTTAACAAAGGTCCATGTTCTAATACTCTCATACCTAAATGGATGGTTACTTGCTTTTTATTGCTGGCTGTTAAGTGCTTTCACCTTTTACCTTAATTAAAAATTATTCACAATGGATAATTTATACACTCATCTCTCATGTCTTCATCCTTTCAGAGTGAAACAATCCCAGCATCTCTAGTGTTATGACTTCTCTACTCAAAGCATCCTAAACCTTTTCCATTCTTTGGGTCTTCTAAAATCTTGATGAGAACACAAATGAGCAGAGTCCTTAAACTATAAAATGATGGGATGGGCCAAGTAAAAGGGAGATGGAAGCAGGACCAGGTGGAGGAAATGGGTGTGCATGGAAATAAATAATGGGCTGCTGGCATCTTCAGTTGAGATACTTAAAAAGAGTACAGTGCTATGACACTACAGACTTGGTTATAAACTGAAAGAATTCCAATAGCAAAGCCACAGCCAAGATAAGATACAGAATGTTTGGTTTGGTCTCTCTGGTTCTGCATAACAACTCCCTTTCCTTTTGAGAGAGTCCCTTTTTGATCTCTGTGTGTGGGCCTCTTCCTGTAATGACATTATCTCTTAACCTTCAAGTGTTTGTGGAGAAGCGGCTGAGCTGGAACCCTTCTTTTGGCCTTAGGTTTTTTCCCCCCTTATGGCCCCAATTAAACAAAACCAACATTCATATAGTAAACACACCAATAATTGGGTTACTGTTCATATTCATAAGTTACAGGGCAACTGGAGATGAGGGTGGCAGTCTGATTCTGGCGGTGGTGGTTACATCATGTAGGTGGCTGAATTATTTTGCATGCCTGCTAGGTGCCATTCTTTAGGATTTATGCAGGCAGACTTAATAACTACTAGGCAAAGAATAGTTACGTTGCTTTAGGAGCAAGTAATAGTATTTTTTAATAATTAAAAGGGAACTCTGCAATTTTTTTTAAATTCTGCACACTATTTTAACATTCTTTATATTTTATTTGTCAAAATAACAGTAACAATATAATCACACCATTTTCAGCTATTTTGGTAATTTCAAAATATTTGTCAGCAAATAGTTGAAAATGGTGTGATTATATTAATTTTATTTGGCAAAATAACAGTATGTAGAATTTTAAATTTTTTAATTTGGTGCACAAATCCCTTGAGTACCAGGGTTCTATGTTGTGCAGTCTGAGTGCAGGCAGCTTGATGGGGGGGTCTGGGTGCAGGGTGGATCTAGATGCACTGGGGCTTGTTGGGGAGTTCCAGATGCAGAGGGAATGGGACTCTGCAGGGGAATCCAAGTAAAGGTTAGGGCTCAGTGGGGGGCATCTAATGGTGTGGGGGAGTGAGGGTTGGTGGGGTGGGGGTAAGTGTGCAGCTGCTTGGGGGTCAATGGGGCAGGGGTACGGGTGTGGGGGCTCCCAATGCAGGGGAAGGCTTGATTCTGGGTATGTTGGGGAATGAGGCTCAGTCGGGGGGCTTGGTATGGGGGGGCGGGTACAGATGCCCAGGGGTATGGGTGGACAGGGGGAGCTGCTCCTGTACAGTGAGCCCTCGCCCTGTTGCTGAGGAGTGATGGGGCCAGGAAGTGGGAGAAGGCAGTCACTGAATGGGGAGTTGCTTCCTCTGTCCACCCAGCCCCCATGTATCTGAACCTCCCCGCACCCAACCCACACCCCATCAAGCCTCACCACCTGCACCCAAAACCCCTGCCAAGTCGTTCTCTCCCACCTCCCAGGGTTCAGAGCTTCTGGCAGGCCAGCTAGGGGAAGCTTCTGAGGTTGATCTGACCCAGCCCCAGGCTGCTCTGTGCAGGAAAGGGGGAATTCCATCTCTGTCTTCTCCTCTCCCCCACCCCACCCCCCCAAAGCCGGGACTAACATTCCTGGCTGGCCTGGATATCCCCAGTCGTCATCCCCCACCCCTTCCCAGACCACAGGGTGACTTACTTTCCCCTGGCTGCCCAAACAGACACTGCCGGGGAGGAGTGAGTGAGCACTGGTGAAGCTTCTTTGCGTCCCCACAGAAACAATTTTCTGCAGAAAAGCAAAGAGAATATTTCTGCATGCATGCAGCAGTGCAGAATTCCCCCAGGAGTAAATAATTTAGAAACTGTATGAAAAAGTTCATCAAGTTCCTGTCTGGCTGCCCCTACTCTTCAATTGTACTAAATATCTAGAAATGTCCTTCCACTTCTTCAGTTGATGTACAACTCTACAAGTCAATCACCCACTGGATTAGTTGCTTCTGATACACATGTTCTGTCTCTTCCTCAGACAGTCTATCTTACATTATTCATCTGGTGACCAGGTTTGTGTTTACCTAGTCTTTTTAAAATGACTGCTTTCTTCTAGTTCCTTCTGTCTGAATACGTTTGACAGAATTCAAGAATCTGTCACTTTCCATATCGTTCTCCTTACCAATCTTTAGACTCTTTCCAAAACTCAGATGTTTTTCAAGATTTGGAATATTATATGCAGTTTTGGTCACTGAGACTTGTGTATAATCAACTGTCTCTTGTTCTGCTAAAGCTTGCTGAAAAGCAGCACTTGTAGAACAACGAAGAGCACAGAAGTGCACATAAGAAACATTAAGTACATGTTTGTACTTAATACTTTATTAAAAAGTGACACTTCAAGAAACTGTCTTTTAATGTCTGTTTCACAGAAGTGGGAATCAGTTCTTCTGATTGGCTAATTTTTGGTTTATATGAGCAAATCATAGAGTTTGCAAGATAACTAAGTATTCGAGTGTAGACAGTGATTCCTATGGAGTTATCTTTGCTATGTGATACATCTGTGAAGTTATCTCTGTGTTTAGAATCCATTGAGAGGGAGAAGCTATGTGAACAAAGGAGTAGGAAGGTGTTTGAAGTGTCTGAGTAGTTGCTGTTTGAATCTGTTTAGGGCTTTCTTTTCTCTGCTTCCAAAAAATATACATCCTGTAGCCATGGGTTAGTCTTGGGAAAGTGAGCAGTTCTACTCAAAATGCGTGGGGAAGAGAGACGGTTCAGGTTCCTGCACAGTGTTCAACTTCGCAAGTGTTGTAAAGACCTGTGAAAATCCACTGATCTCCCTTCTCTCCCCAGCTCTACTAATTTAATATGTGAGAGATGACAGGGCTCTTAGATTTCTTAGCTGGCATTCTTGTGGACTTGACTTGGGGGTTAGGCCTTTGCAGTAAAAAACAAAGATTTTGAGTCAAAGCAGGAGAAGCAGTCTATCAAATCTCTGAAAGTGGAGCAGTTCTTATTTAGGGCTGGTCTTCACTACCGGGGTAAGTCAACCTAAGTTACGCTACTCAGCTACATGAATAACATAGCTAGAGTCGATATAGCTTAGGTCGACTTACCACGCTATCTTCACTGTGCTGCATCAACAGGATATGCTCTTTGGTTGATTTACTTTACTCTTCTCTGGGACATGGAGTACAAGACTTGACTGGAGAGTGCTCTGACATCGATTTTAAATAGGTTTTCACTAGAACCGCTAAATCAACACCCGCTTCATCGATTGCAGCAGTTTCAATCTCCCTGGTAGTGAAGACAAGCCCCATATCTTTGAATTGTTTTATCGAAACTACTCCAGTGTCTTATCAGATGTAAAAGGAAATCAAGTTAGGTACTGTACAATGCTAAGATGAGGTAAATAAAGTACAGGCCATCATCTCGAAAACTTGTTTATGTATTATCATTGAATTGCATTAGTTACTGTAACTTTTCCTTCAAGACAACTTGTGTTTTGCATAGGCAAGATTCTCTGATTTAACTTAAGATGAAAAAAATTCTGGAGTCAGAGAACATGCTATCATGAACCAGTGAACCCCTTAATTTGTTCCCAAATCCTTGCCTTGAGCATCAGTACACTTGAATTCATACAGTGTGCTAAAGGTAGACTTTTAAACACTACATTAACCCAAAGAGAGTCAAACACTGCCACAAAACCAAATGTGATGTTGCAGGTTGCTACCTGCTTAAGCTCCCTCTCTACGGGAATGGCTTAGCTACTTGAACTGTTGGTGTATTTTAACTATTTGACATAAACTGATGTCCAGATTGGCTTTTCCTGAAGCATGACAAGAACTGTAAATTAATACAGAAAGCAAAAACTTGTGGCGTTTTTGGGGATGTGTGTAGTACATATGGAGGATAGGTCCATCAATGGCTATTAGCCAGGTTGGGCAGGGATGGTGTCCCTAGCCTCTGTTTGCCAAAAGCTGGGAATGGGCGACAGTGGATAGATTACTTGATGATTACCTGTTCTGTACATTCCATCTGTACAATCACCTGGCATTGGCCACTATTGGAAGACAGGATACTGGGCTAGATGGATCTTTGGTCTGACCCCGTATGGCCATTCTTATGAGGCACTGTTTTATGGTGGAACTATTTTAAAGTATATTGGATCCTGTTGCAAGATTTCCTTTGCAACAAGTTTAAAGCTTCAAGAAAAGTGTAGGGCCAAATTTTCAAAACTTATATGTGTGCTTTCTCTAATTACACATGCGTGCTTCCACAACTTTGCTTTCTGCATATGTATTCCAGTTTTCAATTGAAGCTGTCAAGCCACTGTTTAGAACACCTGTTCTGTAAAGAAACTTAGTCACAAGATTGCGAGAAGTAGAAATTCACTTGGTCTTCCCCTTGTTTCCTGAACTACTAATCTCCTGTGAAAGACAAGGAACACTCAAATTTCTCGGAAGACACCTACATTAATGTTAGTGGACCAGGTACCTTCCTGTTTGTGATCATGCAATCACTGTTCCTGTAATAGCTAAGGCTATTGTGTATGGGGGAAAGTGTTAGAAAAGTGTATATTATAGCGTAGCGTAGCATAGCATATAATCTTTACACACTGTTGTCTCCCTTTGTTCTCCTTTCAACTCCTTTTGCTCTCTTCCACATGGCTCCTTGGTCTCCTTGTGCACCCCCTCATCCCCACCCACCTATTTATTTCCCAGGTGCTAACACCTCCACATTCCTCTCAATCTAGAACCAGTAGTATGGTGGTGGGAACTATACAGAACCCTAAAATAAATAGTGACTGATTCCTCTGTCTGGCAGCAGTTCCTAGTAGAGGCAGCTACTCTTTATTTGAAGACTGGCTCTTTATTTCTAGCTACTTCTACAAGCGTCCGTGTGCTCCTTAATGAAGACCCTGAAAAACTAGAAGCAGCTGGAGGGGAGTACCCAGCATCCTGTGACTACCAGTGTATGCTCCCTAGACCAGTATTAGAACCATTTAATTAATCACAACTCCCTCAACATACTGTACTTAAGGAGTTTAATGCATTATCACTGTTTTTCCCCACAAAATGAGTAGGAATGGCATGCTTGCCATGCTATCTTACCCTGTGCCACAGGATCTCTGTTGCAGCTTTGCTTTTCTCTGATTTATTAGAATAGTAAAGTAGCACCCTTGTCTATGGGGGATCTGCATGTGACATTGGAGTTTTCTGGCGGAAATAATTCATTTTCAAGCCACTTCAGTTGTAATGCTCTGATTGGTAAATGCATGGTCAGTGTATACTGTATTCCAGAGTTTTAGCAGTCTCTGCTACTCCATTCTGAATGTACTTCATCAAAAGGGAGTAACTCTGGGTCTGTCAGTGATTGGGATTCTTTCACCTCTATTCTTCTTCTGGAACAAATGCAGTGAGCCTCAGAGTGATGGGAGTGAAGGATCTAGGGAAACATTGATAAAGTGGATTAAATTCATGGATATCACTCCTCCAAAAACCTTCTAACAATGTTTTAATTGCTCTAGCCCTAATACTACCATAGCAAAACTAACCTGGTTACTTGATGATTTAATCTAGGCACCACGTCATCCCCAACCAAAATCCCCTTACCATTTGAAAAGGTCACTCTGGCTTCTTTCTCTAGTATATAAGAAAGATGTGTAACGTTGCCTGCTAGAGATGCCAGCCTTCCATCACCCTTTTACTTGTGTAGTAAACTACTCCCCCTCAAAATACAAAACATCAATAGCAAATAGTACTTGGTAAAGGTATATGCAGGTGAGTGCGTTGAAAGGGAAGGGCAGAGTTAATGTGTGCTGTAGTCATAAGAACATAAGATCAGCCATATGGGGTCAGACCAAAGGTCCATCTAGCCCAGTATCCTGTCTTCCAACAGTGGCCACATGCCAGGTGCCCCAGGGGGAATGAACAGAATAGGTAATCATCAAGTGATCCATCCCCTGTCACCCATTCCCAACTTCTGGAAAACAGAGGCTAGGTACACCATTCCTGCTCATCCTGGCTAATAGCCATTGATGGACCTATCCTCCATGAACTTATCTAGTTCTTTTTTGATGAACCCTGTTATAGTCTTGGCCTTCACAACATCCCCTGGCAAGGAGTTCCATAGGTTGACTGTGCGTTGTATGAAGAAATATTTCCTTTTTTTGTTTTTAAAGCTGCCACCTATTAATTTCATTTGGTGACCCTTAGTTCTTATATGATGAGTAAATATTTCCTTATTTACTTTCTCTACACCAGTCATGATTTTATAGACCTCTATCATATCCCCGTTTAATCGTCTCTTTTCCAAGCTGAAAAGTCCCAGTCTTATTCATCTCTTCTCGTATGGCAGCCATTCCATAGTCCTAATAATTTTTGTTGCCCTTTTCTGAACCTTTTCCAATTTCAGTATCTTTTTTGAGATGGGGTGACCACATCTGCATGCAGTATTCAAGATGTGGGTGTACCTTGGATTTATAAAGAGGCAATGTGATATTGTTTGTCGTCTTATCTGTCCCTTTCTTAATGATTCCCAACATTTTGTTCGCTCTTTTGGCTGCTGCTGTATATGAGTGGATGTTTTCAGAGAACTATCCACAATAATGCCAAGATCTTTCTTGAGTGGTAACAGTTAATTTAGACCCCTTAATTTAGACCCCATCATTTGATAAGTATGGTTGGGATTCTGTTTTCCAGTGTGCATTGCTTTGCATTTATCAACATCAAATTTCATCTGTCATTTTGTTGCCTAGTCACCCATTTTTGTCTCACTTTCCAGATCCTTTTATAGCTCTTTGCAGTCTGCTTGGGACTTCACGGTCTTGAGTAGTTTTGCCACCTCACTGTTTACCCCTTTTCCCAGATCACTTATGAATATGTTGAACAGGACTGGTCCCAGTACAGACGGCTAGGGAACACCACTATTTACCTCACTCCATTCTGAAAACTGATCATTTGTTCCTACCTGTTTCCTATCTTTTAACCAGTTACCAGTCCATGAGAGGACCTTCCTCGTGTCCCATGACAAGTTACTTTGCTTAAGATCATTTGGTGAGGGACCTTGTCAAAAAGGCTTTTGGAAAATCTAAGTACACTATATCCACTGGATCCCCCTTGTCCACATGCTTGACACCCTCTAAGAACTCAAATAGATGAGGCATGATTTCCTTTAACAAAAACCATGTTGAGTCTTCCCCAATAAATTATGTTCATCTGTGTCTGACAGTTTTGTTCTTTACTATAGTTTCAATCAGTTTGCCCAGTACTGAATAAGATGTGTGGAGTAGAGAGTATTTACTATTGGTATGACACTTCTGCATTAACATAGATTGATACAGCCTTATATAGAGAATGAAATCTTACTTTTGCAGTTGGTGTCATGGATTGCATTGTAGGGAGGGGCAGTAAATAGGTGGCTATATGTAGCAATAGACAATGAATCCTGTCTTTCCATTGTACACTTCAGATAATGATTCCTCCTGTCTCCACTTAATTATTTTTTAAATGGACATTTAATCTCAACAAACCAAAATTTCTCTGGAACTTGGATAAATTATCCAGAAGACTCCAGTAATTGCTACTTAAACTAAATCCTCTTCCTATTTTGCTGCTGATTTTTATTTCCCTTCAACTACAGTGGTTCTCACACTGGTCCAGAGACTTTACTGGTTGTCATCTGCATTCAAGTTACAAGTTAATATTTCCCAGTGGACCACTTCTTCTTCCAAAATGAATCTTCTTTTGTGAACTTCATGAAAGATGGGAAACCATTATTCTACTGCATGGCACTTGGAGTTCCTTCATGAAACATATCCTCTCTAGTTAACCATTTCAGGCTCATGTTATAATTTGCTAATGTGTAAGGTTTCAATGTTTGTACCTGAAATTATTTGAAGCAGCCACCAAATTTTAATGTACTGCAGCTTCCGCTAATGCTTTGAGATGGATTTTCATGCTAAATATATGCATCTTGAATATTAAACTCTAAAAAGGCTCTTGACTGTACTTGCACTTGAAATACTAGTATTGCTTTCTTGTCTTCACTGGAAGACTTTGGCAACAGTTAAAAAAAATCTGAATAATGTTGTCAAGCGTTGTAACTTAACCCTGGAACTCTTCCTCTTCCTTCTTCCACCCCTAAATTGAGGGGAAGGGCATGCTGAATTTCAGTCTAAAGTGGTACAGCTCCTGCTACTCAATCTCAAGCCTTTCAATAAAGAGAAGGAAGTCTCAGCCTAATATTTCAAATGCAAAAGCAAGCAGAAGTTTTCAAAAATGCAGTCTTGATGCAGCACGAAGAGGAAAAAATCTTCTTGCTTTACGTTTTTCTTAGTTTCTCTATTGTGTGCACTACGATTGTTTGTATAATCCTGCTTCAAATTCTCCACTACTTAAAATGCAGTTCTTGTGCTAAACGGTGATTGTCCAGCATTGATCATGCAATGAAAGGTCCCCTCTAATGTAACACACAGCATGTATGAAGGTTGTTTGAATGTCCTACCTTGTGTGGCTGAAATATCATAGTTACAAGCACAGACACTAAAAAAAGTTGTTAGCTTATTCCTTACTCTAGAACTTATAATAGTGAAATGTCTACAAAGCTTATATTCCTTACTAATGTTCTCTTCTTCTCACTACTTCTGTCTAATATCTGTTCCTGTTAGTCTAATCACTTAAGCCATTTAGTTGCTTGGGTAGTGTTTTTAGTAGGAGCACGCTGAAAACTAGAGCCTGATACAGTAAGGAAGATAAACCTTTAGTTTATTGGAATGGTTTCATCACACAAGGATTGTCTTATCTGAACTGTGGGTCATTGCCCTACAACAGTTTTAATTTGTGGGCCCCTAAACAATTTTTTAATGGACGTGTGGACCCCAGGTTGAAAACCACTGTTCTATGGTAACAGTCTTTCACAGACCCCTTAGACATAGTCTGCGGACCCTCACGGGTCCATGGACCACAGTTTGAAAACCACTGCTCTACAATGTCTTGTTTCTTGTTGAATTTAAGTATTATTCTGTTAATAATACTGACATCCTCCTTCAAACATCCAGCTGCCACGAAATGGCAATTTGCCATTTCAGTAACTTACCCTACAATGCATCTGTTAAACCTTCTATATTTGAATTTGGTAACATAGCTTTTTAAATTGTGATACAACAGTCACCAGAACAGCAATTCATAAGAGAACAATGAGCTGTGCTTACCCTGAGTAAAAGGATTAAATTGTGTGTAATGTTAGCCTCTGTTAACTGAGACAAAATTAGTAATGAGTGCTCTATTAAAGCTTTCTTAAATCTCATTATTACAAGATACACTACAGTGTGCATATTTGATATGAAGTAGTGCAAGTTAAAGTACAGTTAATAAAGTACATCTTGTGATACATTATCATTGCTCTCCAGTGTTCTTTCTCTTTGTAGAAGTTAATTCAAAATCGGTTCCCTGGTCCTTGTTAATTACAGGCCTGTTTGTAGTCTCATTTTAATACCTTTCTAAATGTGTCCTGGTTATTGCATGGGCATTTAAATGTACCATTCATACAAATTTATCTAAATCTCTTGAAAAGTAAGGTGGATATTCAGTGTACGCTTCAGGCACTACTGTAACCTTCACAACCTTGATCTTTTAAAAAAAAAACAAAAAACTAACTTTTTTTTTTTCAGGCATAACAAATGTGCTTTTCAGTTCTGGGCTACGTATCTGTTTTAAAAACAAAAATAAAAACACTTTTATCCAATTGTTTAATTGTCACTTGGACAGACCTCTTTCAAAAAGGTAGCACTTGATAATGGTGTGTGAAACTAAACCTCAATCTTGTCCTTACAAAAATACCAACTTAAAAGAAGCTTCAGTTCTGGCCCTTGAGCTCACTAAGCTTTGGCTTTAAAATGTTCACTCTCCTCTATTACATGCACAAGTCAAACAGGCGAGACTGAATTCACAAGTGAATCTTGACTGGTCAAAGTGCTGTAGTCTGTTGGCTGCCATAGTTGTTGCATATAATAAGTTAAGTTGGACAAGTGTCATAAGTTGATGACCATTTACGTGAACTAATGCTGAACGTGTATATTGGACAAGCCTTAGAAGAGGAGTGGAGCAAATAGCAAACTTTTTTGTTGTAAATTAAATTTGAAACATTTGACCTTTTTTTCAGGATCCTTTGGGTATTCTATACCAGAGACAACACTAAAAATTTTTCTATTCATCATTTGGTATTTTAGCTTGTAAATCTTACAATTCTTAACCAACATGGTGCAAATTAAGAACTTCACAAGAAACTTGCTCTGATACTTAGACTTATCAGCTGCATCAGTCATGCAATCAGTATTGTGACTATTTAACCAACATAACTAATAGTGCAGGCTCTGTATACTCCTGGGGAAGTTCTGCGCAGTGCAGAATTTTGCAGAAATTAACATTGTGCATGAAGAATTTTCTTTCTCCCATAGAAATGGGCTGCAGTGTAGTTGGCTGCCAGAAGGGGCTGCCCGACCCAGCAGAGCCCAACTCTCACATAGAAGACACTGTGGAGGGGAGGGAGCTAGAGGGTTCCTGGGGGCTGCAGTTTCCAGCATGCCCTGATGGAAGGAGAGGGTGGCGCACAGGAAACTCCACACAATCCTGGGACCAAGCATCAGTCTGTTTCTCTCTCTGGATCCCTGGGCTTGGGGGGGAGGGGGTGTGTGTGTGTAAATGAAGGAGGCAGGTGTCTGGGCAGTGGGGGGAAGGCATGTCGGGGAGGGGAGGGGATGGGTGTCTGGGCTCACAGAGGGACCAATGGCTGGGCTCTGGGAGAGGAGGGGGCAGGTGTCTGGGTTCTGTGGGGGAGGAGCTGTGGGCCCTGCGGTTGGGCTCTAGGAGGGGATGGGTGTCTGGGGGGTAGTGGGTGTGGATATCTGGGCAAGGGGGGCCATCCTGTGGCTGAGGTTTGGGGGAAAGGGGGGGGTATTTGGGCCCTGGAGGGGGAAGGGGGGTATTTGGGCTGGGGCTCTGGGGGGAGAGGATGTTCAGGAGTATTGGTGGGGGGTGGGAGGCGTGGCTGTACTCTGGGAGGAAGGGGTTGTGGGTATCTAGCCCTCCTGCTGGGCTCTGGTGTGGGGAAGGTGGCAGAGAAACAGGAACTGGGTTATCATAGGGGTTTCTCTAACACTCTACTCCTGGGGGAATTTTTGTGTCTGTATGGTCACAGACATACTTGCTGACAGGTATTTTGAAATAAATTACCAAAATAATTGAAACTGGTGTGATTATGTAGTGTTGTTTTGACAAATAAAATGTGCAGAGTTTTAAAATATTGTGCGCGGAATTTATTTGTTGGCGCAGAATGCCCCCAGAAGTAGCTCTCTAGTAATCTGCAAAAATTGCAAATTTATGACAGCATGTGAGTTGTAAAATTCATAAGCAGGAAAAGCATCACCGTCACACTTGTTGCCCTGCACTCCTTGTTAGTAATACTATGTGCTTTTCAAAAAAGGTTTGTTATGTAACTTTGGTGGTAGTCATAGTAAAACAAATCTTATTTTTGTGTTAAATATATCTTCAAAATCTAAAGACCTGTCTTGCTTTTGCAAAATGTCTGTTCCAGTGACTCTGTGAATTAAAGCATTATTTAATTGTGATATTTTGGTAGTGCCCAGAGGACCCCTATGGGGATGTCTTGGATTTTTATCTTGCTTTAGATATGTGTTTGGGAAAAGCACTTACTAGTGCTCTAAACAAACACAAGCTTCCACGAAGAACGTCAGAATTCTTAACCTATTCTTACAACCTGCTCTGTGAGGGAGCCCCATTGATTTTATTGCTGGTTTGTGGTCATAGGACTCAGCTTGCAGCATTTAAGCCCTTGTTCAGCATTAACATACAAGAGGTTAGTTATCCTGTTAGTATGTTTCTCCTCTCACCACCACACTGCACCTTTTGTATACCATCTCCCTATCTCTGTCCTCTTGCAAAGGGGTTTCTGGCAACTAGAAATGGACCTCAAAGTGCTGACTTGTTTTCCATTTCCTGTCTGATGCATCACCTTATTTTAATGTTGCTTTTACTGATCATTCACTTTTGTGTTATGGGGAAAAGCAGGTACTGTGATGCTGGCACCTAATCTAGCAATTTAGTTTTTAACTCTAAATGCACTTCACTCTAGCTTTCAGTAGCATGAATATCCTGTCTCTGTCCATGAGTCTCGGTGCACTTAGAGTACTTTATTTGTTGTTTGTCCTGTATTTTCCTTTTTTAATGAGAACTTTTGTTAAGCTGGTGGTCTTGCAGCATAGGGCTGTGAAAACAACCCCATAGGAAGCTTACATACAAATGAACTTTTAAAGCTTGTCTAAATTTAATTTTAAAAAATTAATGAACCTTACACACTTGAAACTTAATTTATTCAACAAAATTTAAGTTTATTTTAAATGCATTTGTCAGATTTCAGGGTAGTTTGTATGGGCTGCTTGCAGCAACACTAGGCAGACTTTCTTTGGGAATTTGACTTTAAAAAAAAAAAAGTAGGCAGATATAATACCCCAAATAGATTGTAAGTTGACCATACAGATCTAGGTTATATATTCAAGATCCTATACTGAACTCTTTGTAACAAGTGGATGAGACTCTCACTTCCAGCAAGAGGAGCTTCTTTACTCCTCCTCTTGCTAGAAGTGATGTGTGTTGACAATCTGGTTCTGCCGGCTGCTTTCCTTTCCTGCTGCGTTGTTTTGTGCTCTGCCAATATACCTGAGTAAGCTCTTCTACATGATATTGATTGTATTTTGTTCTCTGTTCACAGCTTCCATTTGATTAGCAATCAGTGTAGTGAATTATACTCCCTTCTAAGTGCTCTTGAAATAACAAGGTGTCATGAATCTGAGCACTTGCTTATCTTAACTTGAAATTATCAGGACAATGAGTTTGTAGGGAAAGAATTGGTAGATTCATACTTTCTGTGGGAACACACAAGCATATTAGGGCTGATCATGTATTAGAACACTCCCTGCTTTTGCCAAATTCTTACACTGCAGTAATATGTTCTAGTGTGCTTATGTAACAGAGAACGTTGTTGAATATTGCTGTAATTATCTGGAACAGTCACAAATATTTCAACAGTAAAATAGTGTTAATTCAGATACTGAAAACGGAAAAGTTCTAATGATTACAACCTAGAAATGGTTCACAAATCTTGTATCCAAAATGCTGTCACAGGTACCTTGCCCATCTCTAAAACGTTTGCATAGCTTTATTCAGACATCTCAGCCAAGTTAAGGCCTTGTTTAAACAACTTTAGTGGTATCTTTTGGCATTTCTAAGAATAAGCAACTCTAAAGTAAAAACTTTGCTTTGCTACTTTTGGAATCTTGTTCAGTTTGGCTGCTGTATAAATGTCTTGTCATATCAACACAATTCCTAACGAATGAAAATGTAGCTTTTTGTTTCCAACTTGTATGAGTAATTCTGGGAGTTAGGGCAAGTCAGATCAAAATCAAATGCCCTAGAAACTTACTACTAGGACAGTCTCGAACTGGATAGTTAAAGTACTTACATAGTAAGAATAGTTCATTTTTAAATGGATTACTGCTTAAATTGAAAGCACGCACTTCAGGATAGGTTGTCTATACGCTCATATATCTAGATTTGGGTGAAGGAGGTTTTTTTCCTCACCAGTGGTTGATGCCTGTCATGAGATTGTAAACAGCTAATTTCATATGCATTGCATAGGAAGCAACTTTAGCAGCTCTACATGCTCGAATACACTATATGCTGAGAAGGGGCTGACTATCCGTGCCTACACAGGCATACATATATACGAGTGGTAATGGAATGTGTCTGACCTATGAATTTTCTAGCATATTACAGAAACTTCAGTGAAATGTACAGGAAACTAGCTCGTCTTCTGTCTTGCATTATTGCCTTTTTAACTTTCTTTCTTTCTTTTTCTTCTAGGACTTAGTGGTGCAATGGCTAGTATAAGCGTTCGTTCAAGTACCCCAGGCTCTCCCACTCACGTAAGCAGTGGTTCCAATGCTAGTCGTAGGAGAAATGGACTCCATGATGTTGATTTGAACACTTTCATATCAGAAGAAATGGCACTCCACTTGGACAATGGTGGAACTAGAAAGCGTACCTCAGCCCAGTGTGGCGATGTCATTACAGACTCACCAACTCATAAACGCAACCGAATGATCTAAACTGCAAAAATTTCAAACCCACCATGCTGCTTGAAAGCCACTTGATCCTCAGAGTACTATTGAAAAGGAAACATGAGGCCATCTTCCCATATTCACTGTTTAAGACAAGTGAATTCAATAATTGCCATAAAGGAAGTTTTAGGTATTACAGTAGATGCCTCTTGTAACTACGGCTTTCTTAAACTATATTCTTAGCAGAGGACATCAGATATTGTGTAGTAGTTAGCAAGATCATCATAGGCGAACATGTATCCGTTCCAAGGCTAAAAGTGACCTTACTTGTATTCTTAAAGGGAAAGGAAATATCAGATGTTTTATTTGGTTATAGAATGCTTTGTCCTTATTTCCTGCTGTGTTGAGTATTTGCTTCAACAGTATTGCCAGTTTGACTGAAATTGTCTAAAATATGACTTGGCATCTTTGTCAAATCTGCAGGCTTCCATTTTCGCAGCACTGTATAAGGCACCTAGTTTCTATATAGTAACAGTGTGCAAGTTATAAATATTGGACTGTGCCCTTTTTAGTTTTAAAAGCAGTTGATAATTCTGGTGATTGTGTGATAATGTAAAGAGGTGCTATGATGGTCATGCAATTAATACTTAATATTGAATCAATACAAGGATCTTTATTGGATTCACTTTGTGTGTTTTAGTGCTCTGAAGTAGCAATATTAAACTTTTTCCCCAATTAACTTCATAGGGTTTTACATTTTCAGTTTAAGAACATATATGTACTTATTGGTATTATCCTTGTAAACATAAACAGTGCAGACTGCACCACTGCTGACCTAAATTTAGAGAAAGATGTCCTGTAATTTGAGAATAGGCTTTTTTGTTCAGTATTAGTGAAGGGTAGGTATTGTGTACAACCGTATCCCATTTTACATTGTGTGGAGTAATTGCCCATGTTGGGGAGGGGTGGGAGGTGAGGGAATGGGGAACAGTTGGAAAAGGGTTGTGTTCTGTCTGCTGATGAGCAAGATTTCTGGTCACTTATGGAAACTGCTTGGAGTGACTAGCTTGTGTGTGACATCATCTTTAGGATGAAGTGATGTGCAGGTTTTGCCAAGTGCTAAGACAATAACTTCTAGTTTTAATTCTGAAGAAAAGATATTTCTTTTCAGTAAATGCAAGATAACATATTGGATGGCTTTCAAAGATAAAACCTGCTTTCTTACAATGTCTTTAACTGAATACCCTGATGAATATGTAATGTTGAAAACTGGCTACACAGTTTAAACTTCAATCCAAAAAGCCAAGTGTGGATCAAAGATGCTCCCTCTGCAAATCAGTACTGTTAAGTGCAGACACTTCAAAAACTCATTACTTAAAGGAGAACAATTTCTAAGTTAAAACAGTTTTTTTACGTTTAGAAATATCTGATCTTGATTTCCTCTTGGTGGCGAAGAACTTTTATTCAAAAGCTTCTGCTTATGAGGAGGGCTAAAATAGGGAGACGTGAGGAGATGAAGAGCTGCTGACTTCATGGGGAGGAGGGAATATTTGAACCGGAGGCCCCATCCACACTGTAATAGAAAACAGACATTCTTTAAGCTTGCCTTACATTCACTTGCAGCTAAACAGAGATCTAACACATGGATGAGGCCAGGCTATGCTAGAACCACCATATTGAAAATTCTATTCTAGTTTTCTGCCTAACTTAGATCATGATTTTGAACTCTGTTCTAATATATCTTGGCCACAAGTGAGTGTATGCTTAAGCAATTTAAGGTAAGTTTACATTCTACTAGTTTACATTCTCCTGCCTGAGCAGCTGAGGCAGGGTTACAGCTGTTTCAATTTTTTATGATAAAAAGTCTTCTAGCATAGAAGTTCTCCATCAAAGGTAGGGCATAGTCCAGGATACATCATGTTGTATTTTTCAAAAATTTTGGAGGCCATCTTTATATATTCTAAGAGGAATGATTTTGTTTTTAATTTGTATATAAATCAACAGGTTCAGGAGTTCTTCAACAGTTCCGTAGTACTGTGCTAAAAGTTCGCAGTTCATGGAACCATCTAAGAGTCTTTAAATAAAATTTAAAAAAAAAAAAGTTAATAATCTGTTTGCGGTCTAACGGCAAACCACGTAAAAAAGCTGCCAGTGTATGTACAATTAAGTTACTACTGTTGACCTAAAGCCATAGGGCTTTGTGTGATATTTATAATTCTTTTATAAAGTATAGAACTAATTTCAATTCTATGAGACTTTGCATTTTAAACCAAGATTGACTTGTAAAATGGGATTGTAAGACAGTAGAAAAGATGTTAAAGCAACTTTAATTCTGCAAAATGACCTACTTGTAGGATATAAGCAGAGGTATTTCTTACCCATGAAATAGAAACAGCAGGTGGGTGTCACGATCAGCCTTGAATAGACAAATGTGCCACTCAGTGATGAAAACATTCTGAAGCCCCCTTCCACTTATTAATTGAACTTGTTCATAATTGTGCAATTAAACCAATTTAGGATATCTTTGTTTCCTTAGATCTTTGATGCCGAACATTGGGATTTCTTGATGTGAGACAGTTACTACATGTAGTATACTAATGTTGGAGCTCCACGCTATGGAAAGTACTGGGTTAAATGTGACTTACGCTTAAATCTATCCAAATATGACTACACATGGAGCCTAATCTGTTTTAATTTTTTTTCAAGTGGAATAATAAATGCCTCTGTTTAAGTTAATGCTTTGAAGCTTTGCATTCAATTTAGTACCATTTAAACTAAATTCATCAAGCTTTTTTGATTTGTGCCATTTTTTTGGTAAGAGAAAGCAGGCTTTAATATCTAACTGGTTGCATTAATATTTTTTGCTTGTAACTTAAATATTTGACGACTTATTTTTACCATCTTCCATTGGTATTTCATTTAGCCCCAAATGTTACTTGTTCTTTAAATGTTAACCCCTCCCAAAAATGACCTAAAATGCATGTATTCACCTGATAAACAGAAGGAGAGCAGATTGTTTCTTTAAAAAAATAAACATTCAATTCCAGTACCCATGGTTTTGAAGACTTTATTTCTTGTGCCAGTGTAGGAAACTCAAATTGTGGAATGTTGCTTTCAGGCACTCTATCTGAGCAAGAAGCAAGTTTCTCTCTTTTGTACAGTAAACATTCAATTCAGGCCTGATTTGTTTGGGGGAAATGGATGCTTTATATTTTGTTTTCTCCTCTGACTCTACTTAACTCATACAATTGACCTGTCTTGTCACCATGTAAACAAAACTTAACATGAACGTGTGGAGCAATTTACATACAGGACATCCTGCACTGAGGCTACTGAGCTTCGCTTGCATTTTACTAAAATTAAAATTAAATGTTAAATTTAGAGCTATATTAAAATAAAATAATGCAAAAACTGTTTGGTATTTTTTTTGGCTGCAACTGAAGTCCTGCATTTATACTTTTACTCTGAAATGTGGTTTATCCATCTGGAGTAATAAACACTTTAAGTCATAATAAACCTAATAAATAAAAATAAATGCCACTAATTGGACTTTTTGTAGTTTGTTAGCTTCTTGAGTAGTCCATCAGTAAGCTCAGAATGTAATAGGCAAATCTGAAGGCATTAAGTCTTTGAATACTTTCTTTAAAAAGAATCTGCAGGTTCACATACCCTAAAGTGTAATTTAACCGTGGTATCTGTTCATCCTAGTATAGTTAGGGGCCTGTTTCCATTCTGTCTTTCTGGATATGAGTGTTATAAACAATCTATAGTTTTCTGTGGGCTATAATGTAGTGCTTACAACATGCTGGTTTGGGAGTTTTACATACTCAAAAGTGAGGGCAATGATGTTAGTTTGTGACAAAACTTATATACCAATAGTACTTACATTCTGTAGTAATAAGCACATTAGAGTTACAGCCTTTTTATAGTAGGGCAATTCTAAGTGACTTAAATGGTTAAATTTCTTAATTCATATGTTGCTTACAGAACAGTCTTCAAATTTAACCAAAGAGGATATTGATCAGTTTGTATTTAGTTACTATGCAAAACATTTTATATTGATATTTCTAGATACTTTTTTAGATGTTTTTGAACTGGCGTTTACATCAGCAGATCCTTGGACTTCGGTAACATAGTTAATTGTTTAAAGGAATATTCAACTTTAAATTTGGCACAAC